>NC_139025.1:143134216-143734216 GCF_964662115.1 Mustela nivalis
CTAATTTTCTCTAGTAGGAAGATATGACTAGTGTGAAGACACTGAAGATGAATATTATTAAACTGAAACCAGACATGGAAGTTTTGGAAAAAAGTTATTGTATTTAATTATTTAGAAATATAATCCATATTAAAGATAATCTGCTGCCAAAGATAAAAATGTTGAGTTAGAGCTGTTATTATTTTACTTCCAATAAAATATCTTTGAAGCTGAAAATCAGATGGGAAATAGAAAAGACAAACTAAGACTCTGACAAAAGAATGGATCCATCACTTTTATAATGTGAATATCAAAAGTGGTTTGAGCAGGAAATTGGGACTTCCACTTTCAGCTGCATGATGGACTTGCAATCCAGAATCCATGTCACTTACAGATCATACGCTGGATATCAGCTCCTAGAATTCTCTGCACAATAGCCAATAGGCTGTCTTCAGTGCCTTTTGTAAGTCTCTTTCCTGATCCCACTCTCATAAGGCAGAGTAGCCATTGGTATATGTGCTCCTAGGCTTGAGACATGGCCAAAGGCAGCAGGATGGCAGGTAGGGCCAGAGCTTACTGATCTTAACACATACGTGCTGCACTGTTTTGTTGTACCAATGGTGGTGTCAGAGTCCTTGTTTGCATGGAACATAACTGTAAAGTTGGAAAAGAAAAGTGGACTCCAAAGCAGAGACTTATACTTGAGCTCTTATACCAGCCACACAAATGGATGAGATAACCTGATCTCAAGATTTATTTCACTTCCCAAAATAAGTATCTCCCTGAGTAATTTATAATCTGAAACCTATATACACTGTTAAAAATTTGTACTATGTGAGTGGTCTGAAAATGGCCAAATTGAATGATAACCTTTAAGTGGATTGGAAATGACTGTAGAAAACAAAAGTTACCCCTGAAAAAATTCAACCACCTCCATTCAAAAGATGAGCATCTCTTTCTTCTCCCAAATCAGAAAAATTTTATGTCAGTTTATAAAAATGAAATTAAACTTAAAAAAATATTGTTTTAATGTTCTATTCCATATATCCCATACTCACTGTGACCCTCTAAATAAGAGTGAATTAGGGACCTCCCTCCAGTTGCTTGTTGTATGGCCTGCAAGTTAAGAATTTTTTTTAATGTTTTTAAATGTTTTCAGGATAATCAAAGGAAGAATAAAATTTTGTAACTTGAGGATTATAAAATATTCAAATTTTAGTTTCTATATAGTTTTATTATCACAGAATTCCTCTCATTTGATAATTCATTATCTGTGGCTGCTCTGTGCTCCACCTCAAGAGTTCTGAGAACCAATCTGTCTACCCCTCACCTAGCCTGGACACTAAGAATGCAAAAGACATCTTATTGTCTACAGTAATTAATATGTGTTGATATTCCACAATATTTATTAGCATACTTTTAGTTTTCTAGGGCCCTTATACCCAGGCACATAGTTCTATTATTCATTACATGATCTGAAAGTCCCATCAACTCTTCAATGAAAAGCGTCAAACAGGTTGGACCCTAAGATTCTTTGAGCTATTCACATCAGAACTCTACCTTCCTGTCTTTCCCAATCCTGGATTGTTATATCATCATTACCAATCTTAATCCAATCAAGGTCTCACATTGAAAAATTTACCACAAACAGAATTTCCAATTCTCAACAAATTTACCTCCCTCCAACTGAGATGTTGCTAAAGCTTCACAGAAGTGTTCCCTCTCCTAGTGATAAGTAGTAAACTCAGCTTTGCCTTGTCAACACAATGTATGGGTAATATTTAGGGAGACAGTTTCAACAATTTACTAGATGCCATCTATATGATACCTATATGGACTTGGCATTAAGGACCATATAGTCCCCAAAGTCTAAAATATGTACTAGCATTCCTTTTACAGAAGAAAATTTGTCAACCTCTGTATTATATGAATCATACTTGTCCCATTAGAATAAAAATGCCCTACTGAATCTCTTTGCAAAGGTGCATTATTGTTTCATTTATGTCAGACTACAAGAGTTTATTTCCTTGTGGATTCCAAAACAATTTCTGGGAAGGTGCTGCAGGGTATGGGGCAGATCATGGATTATGTTCATATATCCTCCAAATCTGATCTTTTTAGGTACTGAGTAAGACACCTGACTTCTATCTGGTGGATGTCCCCCTCATTTTTTTCTATATGAAGAACTTTTAATCAGTGGAAAAGATCATATTTCTTAAAAAAAAATTCTAAGTGTATGATACAATTGCCTACAAAATTTGGTGCAATCTTAGCAAGATTTGAAGCAATACACGTATCAAAAATAAGTGGAGAGGGTTACAGCACAAGGATGGAGTTTGCAAATTATCAAGGTCCTTGGTGTCTTACCTTCATCTCCTTCTGTGGGAATATGTGAAGAACACTCCCAGTGAGAACAAGCAGGCTATTTCTTCAGACATTCAGAGATAGCGATAGCAAGGGAGTCGGTCACCATCACTTGCATTTGGTAGAGACTCAAAGACTGTCAGGGGAATGGAAAACCTTATGGTAAGCAAATGGTGAGGCTTCAGGTATGCTCTGCTTGGAGATTGAACTGTTTCCATTTCTTCTGTTCTCAACATCTCAAGAGTGATCACAGACTATACCTGAGAGCTTGTTACTGAGATATTCTTAGCTTTCCCACTTTTTCAAAAAAAATGCATTTTTCCTTTTTTCTTCATATTTTATTTACATTTTTGGACTAGACTGATTTTTTCCATTTTATTTTATTTTATTTCGCTGCAGTGTTCCATAATTCACTATTAATGCACCACACCCACTACTCCATGCAATGCATGCCCTCCATAATATCCACCACCAGACTCACCCACCCTCCCACCCCCCACCTCCAAATCCCTCAGTTCATTCCTCAGAGTCCACAGCCTCTCATGATTTGTCTCCCCCTCTGTTTTCCCCCAACTCACTTCTCCTCTTCTTCTCCCAATGTCCTCCATATTATTCCTTATATGCCACAAGTATGTTTCACAAGTAAGTGAAACCATATGCTCAAATTGACTCTCTCTGCTTGACTTATTTCACTCAGCATAATCTCTTCCAGTCCTGTCCATGTTGATACAAAACTTGGATAATCATCCTTTCTGATGGAGGCATAATACTCCACTGTATATATGGACCATATCTTCTTTATCCATTTGTCTGTGGAAGGGCATCTTGGCTCTTTCCATAGTTTGGCAACTGTGGCCATCACTGCTATGAACATTGGGGTACAGTTGGTCCTTCTGTTCACTACGTCTATTTCTTTGGGGTAAATACCCAGCAGTGCAATTGCAGGGTCATAGAGTAGCTCTATTTTTAATTTCTTAAGGGATCTCCACACTATTTTCCAAAGTGGCTGCACCACCTTGCATTCCCACCAACAGTGTAACAGGGTTCCCCTTTCTCCACATCCTCTCCAGCACTTGTTGTTTACTGTCTTGTTAATTTTGGCCATTCTAACTGGTGCAAGGTGGTATCTCAATGTGGTATTGATTTGAATCTCTCTGATGCCTAATTATTTTTTCATGTGTCTGTTAGTCATTTGTATTAGACTGATTTTTTTTTATTGGAGCTTCTCTATGTAAGGATTAAGAGGTCAGAAACCAGTCTATACTTAGTTTTATGGTCTCTAAATGGTAAAATATGATGTTATACTATGTTTTATTTGGTATTCTAGAGATGGTTCAGAAGTAAGTGTTTGTTCATGGCTTCCAAATCATTATGTCCTGTGAACCATCTAAGAGAAAACTTGAAAGGAAAAACAACAACAACAACAAAACAGCAAAACCCTCTTCAACTCTGTGAAAGATGAGGGTTAAAAGGAGACAAAATCCTTAATTGTCTCACTTAAATAAACTCAAATAAGGATGAAAATGGCAGTTTCTTGAGAGAGGAAAATGAACATCTGGGGAAATACTTCTCAGATGCCTTGGAAGAGACCCCAGAAAGTTAAAAATCAAACCCTAAGTTGCAGACCCTGATCCTTCCACTAGATCACATAGGGAAATTATAACATTGAGAAACAAACGAAGGAGAGAAAAACTGTCCACCAGATCATTGACACCACCAACATAACACAGTAAACTTGAGATTATCTTCCATTTATAAAAGGAACGTTGTACCAATGCTTGGTAAGACTTTAAGTTCCTTTCTTGTAAAATGCAAGGAAATTATATATACAATTGCCTTAATGTGAAATTACATGCTCAAAACTATCCCTGATTTCCTCAGGGACTTTTAAAAAACATTGCAGAAATAATGGTCATTTGTTGTTATCTATTTTTATTAAGTAGGAAAATAGCCATTCACAGGGAAAGTCCATTTACTGATATTAACCCCTTATTGGCTATCTACTGTACTGAAAACAAATTAGAGTAACTCCTTTCCCTCAGATTAATTTAGATGAAGAATTACCATTTGGAGGGAAATTAATTAATTAATTAATTAATTAATGTCTTGCAAGAGGCACTAAAGATATGTTAAATTTAAATATATGGATGGACCTAGAGGACATTACACTAAGTTAAATAAGTTAGACTGAGAAAGATAAATATCAAATAATTCTATTTCATAAGTTAGATCTAAAAAAAAAGGTGAATAAGTAAAAAAATAAAATAAAAATAAATAGCATCAGACCCATAAATACAGAGAACTCATAGATATAGAAACTGATGGGTGCTAGAGACAAGAGGAGAGGGGGAATGAGGGGATGGGCAAAATCGAGGAGGGGGAGAGGAAGAGATAGGCCTCTAGTTACAGAATAAATGTATCAAGGACATGAAGGCACAGCATAAGGAATATAGTCAATGATATTGTAATAATGATGTAATGGGATAGAAGGTAGCTATACTTGTGGTGAACAGAGCATAATGTTTGAACTTGTCAAATCACCAAGTTCTACACCGAATATAACACTGTATGCCAACTATATTCACATAAAACAAGAAAGAGAGAAAGAGGATAAAAAAATAATTCATGGGTAAAAATAAATAAATAAGTTTAAATATAAGTAATGATAAAATGCTCTATTTTAACTTATAAAGGTACACTCACTTTTGAGTTTGTTGCAGAAAAGCCTGATGTTAAAAAAATCAAGTATTTGAAACATATTGTAGTATATTGGGTTAAAAATTATATCCAGAGATTTCAGGTTTTTAAGTAATGTCTGTTGGGGAAAAAATAGCATTCAAATAAACAAGAGAAATATAACACAAGAAAAGTGATGAATTTTAGTTGAGTATTATCACTAGATGTGGTTTGTTGATATCTAGTTAAAAATTACAGGATGGCATTTAATGCCGAAATATAAAATTGGAATTTATGCAAATTTGACTATGTGAAACAATTATTTTAGCTTTTTTGTCAGTATTTTAAGTTAGTTGGAAAAATGAGGGGTGCCCAGGTGGCTCAGTGAGTTGAACATCTAACTCTTGTTTTCAGCACAGGTCTTGATCTCAAGGTCATGAGTTCAAGACTTTCATTGAGCTCCACACTGGGTGTAGAACATTTACGAAAAAAAAAGTTGGAAACATGAAGTTTGGAGATAAGAAGTAGCTATTGACCAGTTGATAAAGTTGACCTAGGGTCAATTTGAGAAGTCAAATAATAACAAGTGAAAAAAAACAAATACAACTCTCCATTGGAATCCAATGTTGGAATTTTTACATATGGCATAGTTTATTCTAAAAAAGACTTTATTTAAAACAAAGTTAAAATATAATTATATTTGATTTAATATATTTAAGCCTTATATTTTTCACTTGTAAAAAAGGAATAAGAACATGACATATTTTATAAGATTATGAGCCTGTAAAATTTATTAATGAAGTTATTTGCCCACAATGAATTTACAATAAATATTAGCTACTACTGTATCATAAACTGTAGCAACCAAATTTTCTTTAATCTTGAACAACATAATTTAAATTCTATATGTTATTTCCCTTGATATTAAATCTGATATCAAAAGTAATTTAAACTCATCATAGAGCATATGAGTTCTCCAAAAGTACTCCAAATATATTTTAAGAAACAAACATTTAAATAGTATTCAGAAATGAATACTGTTACATTTTGGTGTTTATCTTCTACTTTTTACAAAGTATTTTTATGCAAAGACTTTTTTTTTAACAATATGGAATATTTTCTTCCCCATATATCTTCAGTGTTCTCATCAAAAATACACCGAAATAGATTTTTAATAGCTATAGAGTATTCTGCTATTACCAATCTTTATTTGCCTGGTGGTCAATTATTAAACTTTAAGATTACTTGTTTTGTCAATATTATAAATAATGATTCAGAGTATATTCTACATATAAATATGCACATACTAAAGACTATTTTCTTAGGATAAATTTATAATAAAGGAAGTGCTGTCCCAAAGGTAATAACTAATTTATAAAGATTTGAATATAAGTTGTCATATTTCATTTTCAAAATTTGAATCAATTTATACCTCAAACATGCTATAAAGACTTTTTTCCCTGCACTCATGTGAACACTGAAAATTATTCCTGAACATTTGATAGACAAAGGCCTTCTCAATTTAACATAATGAAACTCAAAGGTGCACTTTACATAGTTTATTACAGCAGTTATCAAAAACTGAATAAAACAGACTCTGAAAAGTGTTTGATTCATAATAATCATTCAACAAATATATGTTGAGTGAATTCCACAGCTTCAAAGACATAAAACATAAGTTTTTACAACTTCTAATAATTTTTAATATTTTGAAAATGATTTGCTGAACAGATTAATATAACTAAACTCTACTGACATTAATCTTATTGGATTTCAAATATACTATTATCAATATCAAATAAATGTTTATGAAATAATTTAAAAAATCTTTCATTTTGTGATATGTTGGTTATTTTTATAAGAACATTTATCAATATGTTATATTATTTGATATTTCAGTTTGATTTCTATCTTTATAATTGATGTAATAGAGTTTCAAGAATATTCATTGATATTTAGGAACAAAGCATACTTAAAAATGTTTCTACTTCCACTTCTACAAAATATAATGGCTTCCCAGAGACTCTTTTAAGTTTTTAAGAAAGTCTTTGTTTATATTCTGAAATCCTTTGAGTTTTATTTGCAGAATAACTAAATACTAACAAAACATACAACAGTTTTCTTTACTTAATATATTTTATTGCTATAACTACCAAAGAAGGAAACCCTAAAGTCATATAAGTCATATGAAGTCATATAAGAAGAAGGTTAGACTTATTAATATGCTAGAATATAAATAAAATATTTCAATATAGACTCAATCCTATCTATTTCATAACATATACAGAAAACTTTTTGAGTATATTACGTAAAGGCTGTTCATATATTCCCTGCAGTAAGTTTTATTACTTATCATTTTAAAATTGCTCAGAGGTTTTCTTCACAGAGCATATGGCAAAGGACAAGGCAAAAAGAGAAACCTTCCAAATTAATTCCATGAGGCAAGAATTACCCTGATACTAAAACCAGACAGACTACTAAAAAAAATATCCCTGATGAACATGGATGCAAAAATTCTCAATAAGGGGCACCTGGTGCAGAGTCAGTTAAGTCTCCAACTCTTGATTTAGGCTCAGGTCATGATCATATGGTCCTGAGATCAAGCCCTCATTGGACTTTGAACTGGACTGGTTGCCTACTTAGGATTCTTTTTCCCTCTCCTTCTGCTCCCCAACCCCCTCAAAACAGGGAAAAAAACACCTCAATAAAATGCTAGCAAATTAAATCCAACAGCATAGTAAAAGAATCATTCACCACAATCAAGTGGGATTTATTCCTGGGCTATAAGAGTTGTTCAATATTCACATATAAATCAACATGATATACCATAGTAAGAAAAGGTAAGAACCATATGATGCTTTCCATAAAATCAGAAAAAGCATTTGACAAAGTATAATATCCAATTCATGATAATAAAAAACCTCAACAGAGTAAGGTTAGAGGGAACATACCTCAATATCATAAAGGCCATATATGAGAAATCCAGAGCTAACATCCTCAATTTGGAAAAATTGAGAGCTTGTCCTTTATGGTTAATACCTAAGACATGATGTTTACTCTCACCTCTGTTACTTAACGTAGTACTAGAGGTCCTAGCCACAACAATCAGATAACAAAAATAAATAAAATCATCCAAATCAGCAAGGAAAAATTCAACTTTCACTATATGCAGATGACATAATACTCTATATAGAAAACCCAAAATGCTCCACCAAAAAATTGTTAGAACTGATACAAAAATTCTGAAAAAGTTGCAGGATATAAAATCAACATACAGAAATCTCTTGCATTTCTACATATCAATAATGAAGCCACAGAAAGAGAAAACAAGGAATCCATCCCCTTTACAATTGCACCCAAAACCATAAGATACCTAGGAATAAATCTAACTAAACAGGTTAAATATTTGTATTCTGAAAACTATAAAATAAAGATGAAAGAAATTGAGGATGACACAGAGATGAAAAACATTCCATGCTCGCAGATTGGAAGAACAAGCATTGTTAAAATGGATAAAGAAGATGTGGTATATATACACAATGGAATACTATGCAGCCATCAAAAGAAATGAAATCTTGCCATTTACGACAATGTGGATGGAACTAGAGGGTATCATGCTTAGCGAAATAAGTCAAACAGAGAAAGACAACTATCATATGATCTCCTGATACGAGGAAGTGGAGATGCAACATGGGTGGTTAAGGAGGTAGGAGAAGAATAAATGAAACAAGATGGGATTGAGAGGGAGACAAACCATAAGTGACTCTTAATCTAACAAAAGAAACTGAGTCTTTCTGGGGGCAGGGGAGTTGAAAGAAGAGAGGTGGAGTTATGGACATTGGGGAGGGTATGTGCTATGATGAGTGTTTTGAAGTGTGTAAACCTGGTGATTCACAAACCTGTACACCTGGGGATAAAAATATATTATATGTTTATAAAAAATAAAAAATTAAAAAAAATAAAATCTTTTAAAAAGATTTTGAAAAAATGCTATACTACCCAAAGCAATCTACACATTTAAAGCAATTCTAATGAAAATATCAGCAGCGTTTTTCACAGACCTAGAACAAACAATCTCAAAATATGTATGAACTATAAAAGAACCCAACTAGTCAAAGCAATCCTGAAAAAGAAAAACAAAGTTGGAGACATTAAAATTCTGTACTTCAAGTTGTATTACAAAGCTATAATGGTCAAGATGGTATGATACTTGGCACCAAAACAGACACATGGATCAATGGAACAGAATAGAAAAGCCAGAAATGGACCTTCAACTATATGGTCAACTAATCTCCAACAAAGTGGAAAAAGTATCCAACGGAAAAAAAGACAGTCTCTTCAATAAATGATGTTCGAAAAACTGGACAGCAACATGCAAAAGAATGAAACTGGACCACTCTCTTTCACCAGACACAAAAACAAATTCAAAATGGATTAAAGACCTAAATTTGACATAGGAGACCATTAAAATGCTGGAGGAGAACATAGGGAATAACCTCTTTGACAACAGCTATAGCAGCGTCTTACTAGATATGCCTCCTGAGGCAATGGAAACAAAAGCAAAGTGAACTATTGGGACTTTATCAAAGTAAAAAGCTTCTGCAGAGCAATGGAAAAAAATCATCAAAACTAAAAGGCAACCTACAGAATGAAAGAAGATATGTGCAAATGACATATCTGATAAAGGGTTAATACCCAAAATCTGTAAAGAACTTAGAAAACTCAACACCCACCCCAAAAAACAATCAAGTTAAGAAATGGGCAGAAGACATGAATAGACATTTTTCCAAAGAAGACATACAGATGATTGATGGATACATGAGAAGATGTTCAAACTCCCTCATGTTAGGAAAATACAGAACAAAACTACAATTAGATACCAACTCAAAGCTGTCAGAATGGCTGAAATTAACAACACAGGAAACAATAGATGCTGGCAAGGATGCGAAGAAAGGGGAACCCTCTTACAATGCTGGTAGGAGTGCAAACCACTCTGGAAAACAGCATGGAGTTTCCTCAAAAAGTTAAAAAAAGAGCTATCCTATGACTCAGTCATTGCACTACTAGGTATTTACCCAAAGGATTCAAAGATACTGATTTGAGGGATACATGAATTCCAGTGTGTATAGTAGCATTATCAACAATAGCCAAATTATAGAAGAACCCGAATGCCCATCAGCTGATTAATAGATAAAGATGTGGTGCGCACACATGCACGCACACACATGCCCACAGACTGGAATATTCCTCTGCCGTCAAAAAGAATGAAGTCTTGCCATTTGCAATGATGTGGGTAGAGAAAGAGAGTATTATGTTAAGCAAATAAGTCAGTGAGAGAAAGACATATACTATATGATTTTACTCATATGTGGAACTTAAGAAACAAAACAAATGAACATAGGGCAGAAAAGAGAGATGCAAACCATAAAACATATTCTTAACTATAGAGAACAAAGTGAGGTTACTGTAGGGGAGGTGGATGAGAGGATGGGTTAAACAGGTGATGGTATTAGGAGGGCAATTGTGATGAATACCAGGTGTTGTATGTAACTGATCAATCACTAAATTTTACACCTGAAACTAATATTGTACTGTATTTTACGTAGCTGGAATTTTTAAAATTTAAATTTATTTTCCAGTGTTCCAGGATTCATTGTTTTAGCTGGAATTTAAATGAAAACTGGGTGAGGGGGAAGACAACAGAAGGAGAGAATAGAGTTGTCCATATATAATATACATAGGAGTTTTTGAGAACATATATATATGTATATGTGTGTGAGTTGGTTGAAATATGCAATCCCTTAACAACTTGGTTTCAGCTGTAAGTATAAATTTAAGATGAAAAACTCAAAAGATAGTTCTACTTGTTGTAGAAGTAGGAAATAGTGGATTTGAGGTGATAAGGGAACAAGATAGACTAATATGTACCACTGGAGTTTTCCAGAGACAGTGCCTGACACAAAAATACTAAATAAAGTGACTTATTTTGGAGATAAATAAAACATGAATAGAGACTGAAAAATAGGGGGTGGACAGCAAGTTAATTATTTATTTTCAAGGTAGCTACCATTGAATATATCTAGAGCTCACTCCAACAGAGAATATTAATTTGAGATCTTGTATAGAACATTCATCTGAGGTTTGTTCCAAGAGAACTGAGGTACTTATTCACATAGTCCTGTCATTAGTTGACGGCTGTTCTACAGGCGTTAATGACTGAGCACTCCCAGTATAATATTGTACAAGGTAATTTGTAATTCTGCAAAGCCTGTAACAATAACAACAACAAAAATGGCTTTATTGCTTCATTGCTTCATTGCTTTATTCTTTGTTTTCATTTAAAAACTTTTTCAAAAGCTTCTATAAAAACATCTGAACCCCTTCAGGAATTTTAGGAATATTGATAATACACAAGCTGACTTTTAGGTAATAAAATGATTACTACATAACTCTTTCTCTGGAGAAGTAGAAATGGATAGCTCTAAACTCCAGGGGAAGGGTAGGAATAGCACACCAACAAAATGAAAAGTTAATACAAGTCTACACTGAAAACAAAAATTAAAAGAGATACCACTCATGAGCTACTTTCCTAATTTGTTTTAAGAATACTAGAACTGGATTTAAGACACAAACTAGAGGGGGGGAGACATATGAAAACTAATTGAAAGATCACCCACTGAATTAGTTCTGTAATATAAGATACTAGCACAATAGAGTAGTAACCCAATTTACATCCCCTGCCTCTGCCATGGTGACTTGACTAGTTTTCCAGTGCCTTATTTATTGATAGGATTTAGTCGGTTAAATATTGCCAGAAATGTAAGGATTGACAACAATGGGAAGTCAGAAATTGGAGGCTGAACATGAAAGAAGGGTAAAGGTAATACTACCCAGGAAGAATACGATGATAAATTCACAAAAGCAAAATTATCCTGTTGTCCTAAAGAAGAATTTCTGGAAGAAATATCTTCAAGGGAAAACAAGAACAAAACACAAGTAAGTGAACAAAACAAAGCAATAATAAAAAATGTTGGGATATAATTTTCTATGGGTCTTTAGTGGGTTTTGTTAACAAAGCACTGATGTTTTATCCCGGACTATCTCCTTGGAAATGTTTTCTTTACACATAGCCTTGAAAGACAATAACTCCTTCCAGAACAAAGGGCAGACATGCTTACTGTCTATTATATAAAATACAGGCTCTCTAAACACAGGCTCTCTAAACCTTAGCTATCCAAAGGCGTAACACACTCCATTGTGTGTGGAAGTGTCATCCTTGTAACACCTTGTGGAAATAGGAGCTCAGTAATAAGGTAAAAAATACTTACTTACCCCTTAGCTATTTCTGTTGTGGTGAGTAATAAAACAGTTCTTCGTGTCTGATGCCAGAGGTCTGTGGTTTATCCCAACAGCCATGCAACAGACGGGCTAACTTATAAGCTTGCGGGTAGAGTAAAATTTCATATCCTTCACCACTCTGGAAACCTTCTTGATTTCACTTTGTGTTTGAGTGCATCAAGACTTTTTCACTTTTACTGATAAATTTAGGGATGAATTAGTGAAGGATACAAAGAAACCTAAGCAAAGGCATACAAAAATCAGGAATTGTTTTCAACTTCAAAAGAAAAAAATTTGCAAACTTTTTTTTATTTTATTTTACTCTTATGCAATGTTATAATTGTTAAAATTTGTTAAAATTACAATTTTATTTTACTTTTATACAATGTTACTGTACTAATTGATCAGCTCTGTGTGATACTTATGCTTTTTTTAATTAAAAGACTGTGTAAGTGGTTAGAATTGTGTCTCTAAATAGTTATGTTGAAGTCCTAACTTCCAGGACCTGCAAATCAGGCATTGTTTGAAAATAAGGTCTTTGCAAACATAATGAATTTAAGAAGAGATTAGACTGCATTAGGGTAAATCTAAATGCAACGTTGGTATTCTTAGATGGAGAGAGGAATCTCCACACAGACACAGAAGACACAGGAGAACAGAGACAGAGATTGGAAGAATACATCTACAAGCCTCTTTATCACCAAATTTTTTTTGGTTTTAGAAAATGTATTTATGCTAACATGTAATGGGCTTATTGTTATTTTAAGTTTTCTTTAATGTTCAGTTTCAATTTCTTATACAGTGGATACCAACTAAAATAATCTATATAAACAAAAGCTTTTTAGGATTCTCAATTCTTCAGAGTGTAAAGGAGGCCTGAGACCAAAATTTTTGAGAGCCTCTGGTTAGTGAGATCAAGTTTGTTACTGTGTCATTCAAATTTTTTATGTTATTGATTTTTTTTTCCGGTCTTTCTGATTTATCAGTTACTGAGAAATGTTACAGTTTGTCTCATTAATGTGAATTTGTTTATGTCTTCTTGGTATTCTGTCAGTTTTGCTCTAGTTTTCAAACTATGGTATTGGGAATAAACAAGTTTTAGAAATGTAAAAAAAAAAAAAAAAAGAATACATCTACAAACCAAAGGAAGTAGGATCATTATCACCTGCCAGAAGCTAAGAGGCAACGAAGGCAACTAAGAGGCAACATTTTAGACCGAATATGACCCTGTTGACACCTTGATTTTTAAATTTCTCCCAAACTGTGAAAGAATAAATTCCTGGTATTTCAAACTTTCCAGCTTGCAGCAATTTGTTACAGCAGCCTTAAGAAACCAAGACAGACATTAAGAGCAAAGTCTATTTATATTTTTCTGAATTTTGAAGAAATGATCAAATACAGCATGATTATGACAGGGAAAGAAAATAGGTTTCCCAGATTGGCAAAATCCTTCCTTGCTCAGACTATATCACCAGCTATTATGTATACACATGAGAGACTTTGGAGGACAAAGAAGGCTACAGAGAGGCCCTGTTAGGAAATGAAGCTAACATAGATTCTCCTTTGAAAACTCTATTAAAAATATACACATTTTCTCCTATGCTGATCATATCTGTATTTATTATATTCTTCTAAGTTAGTTTTATTCCTAGTATGGGATGACAATGGGAGCTCAAATGTGTTCTAACATTCCATGATCTCAGAACTTTTCACACAGAGAAAAACCCAGAGGAAGTAAAAGGTTCTTATCAGAGTCCAACTGATTGAATAACGGACTGAAGAAGAATGCTTCTGACTTTTAAAAGCAAACACAGGTAACACAAAACAGACAACCACTAGTCAGTCATGGCGATGGTAGGGAGAGGTAGAGGATGAACCACAAAAATAATTGATCTTTTAATTAGGAGACAGCTTCAAGTGCTGTCATGATGATATGTATGAGGTTGCTAATCTATGAGTGATAGTTTGAGAACTAAATTTCAAATCTTTACCAGAATCATTAGGATAGGCTGCATCAACAGGTTATAGTGAGTGCTACAAACCATAGCAGCCCTTTAAATTCATTCCTTTAAGAAACTTGTTATTTTATTAACTCTATTGTTCTTTTATATGGAATAATTACAGAAGCAATACTAAAATATATTTTTCATTGGTAATATCACTTTAATTATTTGCACTGACATATTACATGACAACTAAATATCACTTGCGATGTAAATGCATAACTTTGATTTTTCTAATTTTTCTTTTTGCCTTCATAAAAGGTAGAATATTATAATTTACTGTATAGTTCATCTACTTATATAATGATCAGATAAGCATTTTACTCTAAAAATAAACTTCAGTGAATTATGTGGTGCACATTATTTTAAAATTTATTGTACATTTATATAAGATTAATTTTGCAAATAGAAATTCATCATATATTTAATGAACACTTCTCATATTTAAATTGAAAAGAATTTTATTTTTCAAATAAAACTAAAGCCCAAATTCAGCAACAAATCTAAGGAAATTCTTGAACAAAGAGAATCTATTCTAATTAGTTACTTAGAAACCCATATTTCATTTTATTAGGAAATACTACGAATTTCAAATATTTATAAATCCGTTTTGTTGCCCCACCAGATGGAGAGAATTTGATTCAGAGCATAATATAAGATACTTTATAATCATACATACATGCATACATACTCTGTATGTCATTGACCATAGACGCATAGTCTGAGTCCTAAAGACAAGACCCAAACAGTTCTACAAATAATGCTCATTTAGACTGCCAAGCCTTTGTCTAAACTACCATATTTTCTTCAAGTAAAAATATCCCCCTTCTTCAATAATAAATTTGAACAAGGTTTTTCCCTCCTGTGGGTTCTCAAGCTTAGACTTTAAGATGTTGGTTTTCAAATTACATGCAGTGAAATCTCCTGGAAGTGCCAATTAAACTGAAGAGCACTGAAGAAGAATTGGTTCTAGTTTCATCAAATGTAGCATCCCGGAGTCACTAATAACACAAGATTTCCTGGGATCAAATCTTGAATACAAGGTTCGCTTACATTGTGAACCTACAAACACAAAAGCTTTTGCTATATTCCATTTCCAAGGTCAATTATGTCCCTTGAATAATTGTTAAGCTGACTTTGGGAAAACCTACATTTCCTTATCCATGTTGCATCCTGTGATTAGAAGTGGACTTTTGTCATTGCAAAAGAGAAATACAAACATTTTATCTGTAATGGGGCATCCTTTTGATAGGGCATCAGACTATAGTTTAGACTGAAGTATTGTTGTAAATCTTCTGAGACAGATCACAATATTTAAATCTAGAATAATAATCATAACTTTGCAGAAGGTGGAATGATAGACTTTACCACCACAAGAGATTATATTTCCAATAAAATATAAAGCAGCAATGTTCACAATAGCCAAACTATGGAAATAACCTAGATGTCCATCAACAGATGAATGGATCAAGAAGATGTGGTATATATACACAATGGAATACTATGCAGCCATCAAAAGAAATGAAATCTTGCCATTTGCGACAACATGGATGGAACTAGAGCGTATCATGCTTGGTGAAATAAGTCAAGCAGAGAAAGACAACTATCATATGATCTCCCTGATATGAGGAAGTGGTGATGCAACATGGGGGCTTAAGTGGGTAGGAGAAGAATAAATGAAACAAGATGGGATTGGGAGGGAGACAAACCATAAGTGACTCTTAATCTCACAAAACAAACTGAGGGTTGCTGGGGGGAGGGGGTTTGGGAGAAGGGGGTGGGATTATGGACATTGGGGAGGGTATGTGCTTTGGTGAGTGCTGTGAATCACAGGTCTGTGATTCACAGACCTGTACCCCTGGGGATAAAAATATATGTTTATAAAAAATAAAAAATTTAAAAAAACAATCACTGAATATAAAAAAAATAGAAATGTCTCTATTTGTATGTAAATATCACCAACAGACTACATTATCTATTTATTTAGCTGAAGCAATCTTTGGCAGAATCCAATATTATTCATTCAGAGTTGTGTTCAGCTGCAGAGGAAACAAAGAATCATGAAAACTATAGTTTCCTTTATAGCAGTTATGGCTATTCTCCCTCACCAGTATGTGCCTAAAATTTCAATTCACAGCCCAGTTATTTTTTTATTTCCTTGAGAATTAATTCAAAATATGGATTTTATCTGTTATACATAAGGTATCACTCTAGTAACTGAGCTACAGTGGTGGACAAAACAGACATTATCCAAGATATCTTTTAGCTTAGTCTACAGATCAGATCTTTCCTAGCACCATGATTTCCCTCTGTATATATTAGTAACAGTTCCACAGAGTTGAGTCACTTCTGCTCCATCTCTGGATACATGTCACACAGTTCCCACAATATCTAGATCCTCGTCTGGTGATTATATCTTATATATGATTGATGGTGTTCCTCAGGTTGATGTTGATGCTTCTTTGTTGGCACTATTTCTCTCCATTTCTTTTTTTATTCCATTGATAGTGTGGGGGAGGCTTTGCCATGTCAGTATAGCAGAGTGAAGAGTGGGTTTCAGCTTTTAACAAGACTTCACAGAATACTTATAGATAACCAAGTGAATATTATAACAGAATTACTAGAATTTTCTTTTTCATATCATGCAGGCCCAGTGTGTTGAATCCAGACTCTGATGAATCTCTTCATAGCAGGACCAATCTCATGTCCACCACAAGGAGCATGTAAAAAATATCTAGAGATCTTTTTAGTTCTATTTAGACCACATTAAACACATTATAAGTCCTGGGCAGAAAAGTTATTTCCTACTTCCTGTATTCTTAGACATCCCCAAACTCCTTCTCAGAAAAGTCCACCCTCAGAGAGATCATATCTTCTCTGAATAAAAGAGAAAAAATATATCATAGTACAAGAAATCAACATCAGAAACTTTTGGAATATTCAATCATAAATAAAATAATGAATTTATACTTTAACAGTCTAGTCCAGTTTCTTAATATTGCACTGTCTTCTGCATGAAGGAAATTTTTCACTCCATCTTCTTCCTGTAATTCTCTTCAGCTCATATCCTTTATCTTGATCAATTAAGAACACAAACAATAAAATAGAAAATGTCAATGATTTTAGGCTAATTAAAATATGTGTTTATGTAGTGTAAAGAAATATTTATTTCTCTATGTCTATTTCCCTCTTTTCAAAAAATGGTTTAAAAATATCAGACACATATTTATATACAGCCATATATCATATTTCACAATGCAAAACTGGATATATACCAGGCTCCTCAGATATATACCAGGCTATTTATGTTTTTCTCAAGGTATGTATATGGCATCTCCCTATAGTTTTTCCCTCAGAATAAAAGAAAAGATAATTTAAAAAATGGAATGTGAAGCCCTTAATTTTTTATGGTCAGAAATTATTTGTTAAGTAACATCTGACTATTGTTTAAGTTAATTTTATGATTTGACCAAATGTTCTGTTTTACTTATTCTTCATTTTAAAGTATTAAGTTTGTCTGGCACATATATTTATTAAGGTATAAGTGCTCTGAGTCTCTCTCTCATCCTCAAATGGAGATTCCGTTTTGAAATGCTCACCACTTACTTCCTACTAATACTCCTTTTTCTGTGGGTTTTGTAATATTGTCAAAGTAGTTACTTTAATGTTTGAAGCATAAAACAAGGGGTAAAGAGAGAATAAGAGAAGAACAAGTAACAAGAGAAAGTATGAGTCATGAAGGTTAAGATAGGATAGGGGATTGGGCGATATTGAAATGAGAGAGGCTCAGATGTATCTGCTTTCTAAGTAAAAAGGAAAGCAAAGGCAGAGTAAGATGTCTGCAGAGCCTCCTGATGGAAAATAAAATACACATAAAAAGTTAAATTATTTTGAAATTATTTTTTTTCACACTGTGTATTTTATATGCAGAAATTAGACCTTATAGGTCAACATTACATATCATATAATATAAAATCTGAGGATACTTCTCAGATAATTTATAAATGATTTTCAATTGGGAAGTATATTTTTTTGCAAAATTAAGTCCAATAATTTTATCACATAGGAATGGACAAGACTTTCAGGTTTCAAGAAATTATCCTGATTCCACTTCTAAAGTAATGAAATTTCTAGACTAAAACACTTTCTAACATGTTAGCTTTATCTAATAATAATTTTTTCTATCAATTGTGGTTAATAACATATTACATTTACATAGACTTTATTAATCTTTAAAAGAATCTAAAACATTCTGATTATTTCTTTGAATTTCACAAGATTCAACAGCATGTTCTCTGAACTCTTCTCAGATTCTTTGCTTTAAATGGACATTTTTCTTGAAAAGTAAATCCTGTTTATGACAAGAGAACTACCTTCTGTGCATTTCAATCATTTGTGTAAAAGCACAGCAACCACACTGAGGTTTGTTGACAGGAGACTTGCCCTCAGGATAGATCGGAATTGAAAGGAAATGCTGAGATCTGCTTTGCTTTTTTGAGAGCAAAGAGGTTAAATTTCACTATGTATTTTTGGTTGAAACTCTGGGTGCCTCTAGACAATAGGAGATGCCTCAAATGGAAAGATTTCACCTTCGTCCCCACCCACCTCCACTTCTGTCATAAATATTACACTACCTTTCCTCCCAAAATACAAGGCCAGGGAGATGAAGGGGGCAGAGAAGCTGGCCCTCTTGCCTCAAGGTGAGACCAACTCTGCAGTACAATCTGTGCTTTAGCGCTTCCCTTGGGGCCAGACTGAGATTTGTTTCTGGGGAAGATGTTCTAAGATAATCTTCTTCCAAAAAATGTTTGCTTGTGTAGTTCTATGTTTCAATTCATTTTGAAATGATAGGTATCTTATGCAAATAATCATTTCAAATTATATGATTTGTTAATATTATTATGAATCATTACCAATTCACTTTAAAAATATAAATGTGCATGCATGTGTTTATATGTGTATGCAGGGAGAGTATTTCCTCATAGGTTTTTCTGAATTATCCCAATATTGTGTACAAGAGAAAATGTCATATTTTAATATTTTCTATTTTTAGGATAATTTTGTTATAGCAGTTGAAACAGATTGAGGAAATTCCGTGATTTACCAAAATCATTTTGCACTCTTAAGATCAGAATCCAGATCTTCAAAAGCCTGACCCTTTGCCATTTTGTTTAAAATTTAAATTTGGGAAATATTTACTGAATGTCCAGCACATTAAAAAATGCACTTTAAGTATTTGTTGAATGAACAACATATAACCAGTCAATGGGCATATAGATTATGACACTATCAGGCTATGATTAAAGCAAAGTACTCAATTCACCTTGTTTGTTTTCTTCTAAAGAATTGCTTCAACATCTTGGGGCACCTGGGTGGCTCAGTGGGTTAATGCCTCTGCCTTCAGCTCAGGTCATGATCTCAGGGTCCCGGGATTGAGCCCCGCATCAGCTTCTCTGCTCAGTGGGGAGCCTGCTTCCTCCTCTCTCTCTGCCTGCCTCTCTGCCTACTTGGATCTCCGTCTGTCAAATAAATAAAATCTTTAAAAAAAAAAAGAATTGCTTCAACATCTTAATGTACTCTTATTGCTTTCTTCTCAGTTTAATTTGTTCAACTACAAAACAACTCTCACTTTATTTACTTTATTCTGAAGTAATTTCTTTCTGTTGGCATTCATCCAGCCAATATTAACTGACAGTCTACTATGTGTCACCAACTCTAATAGTCACTGGGGACACCATAGTGAATATGGTTCACTCTAAAATAGTCTCAAAAGAATCACCGATAATATTATGGCCAGAATTATTTAGAATAGGGACACATACATGGGAAATTCTCCTCTGTATTTGTGCATGAGAAGCAAGAGAATGATTAGTTCTGCATTTTTACAAACCTGAAGAATGTGTAGCAAACCATCTCCCACAGAGTCCTCTTCTCAAATGTCCTTCCATCTCCAAGGCAACCAGATGGTTTTTCTAGACTTTAAAGAAGTTTTTAGGCTTAGATTCATCATATCCTCACCAACAACTTTGAGTATGAAATTAATCCCCATGATAGGATTATGCATTCTGTTTCTCATATATCTATTTTGCATTTGAATATGTTGACTCAATAGTATTTCACTAATTGTTTATAAGATGTTCACTTAATCTTTTATGTATTCATCGTTTACATATTCCCCACGTAGTTTGTTTTTTTTTTTCTTAAACCAATGGAAGCTATTAGACTCTTTTGTAATTCTACTTACTTCCAGATAATGTGATCTTTTGATGTTTTTCAGAGGGTAATATATGAATAATATTAAAATATTCTAAGACAGATGACTGTGTCTGAAAAGGTTTACATTTACTTTCTGAGGGTGCTAATGGATGAGAAGATGTTACATAGCTTATTAAAAATAAACATTCCTGGGGTTATAACATTCTAGATTTTTTTAATGGACTCTGTTTTGATAGTTTCTAAAGTTTCTGTTCTCTGTATTATGACACTTAAAAATAAGTACAGAGTAGACAAATATATAAATATACAATTTCTAATCTCTCTCGTCAAGTTTGGTAAAATTCATCCTTTTTTTAAATCTCTTTACTGAATTAATACTGTCATATCTACTGAGCTGAGACAATGGCTTAATACATCATGCAAAATAAAATTCATAAACAGAACTAAAACTGTAAAGTAATACTAATTTTTTATAAGGGGAACCCACATAGATTGGCCAGTTATGTTCTTCTTCCTCAGCTTTTTTATTAGAACCACCAAAAGTATTTTTGACAATTTATCTGGGATTATTTTAATTCTGAATATATCTGAGATCCTCATTATCAATTATATAATAATTGGTTGATTTAAACTAATTTAGAAACAGGTGATGAAGTTTCAAATATTTAGAAAATATTCTAAATACTTGTGTCAATAAATACCAAAAAAAGCAGGATATGTGCTTCTTTTATAAAGGGATGGATATCAATTCAGATAGTTGCAAATAAAGATATAAATAAATAGTAACAGAGATTCCTCTTTTAAGAAGTAAATGAAATTTGAGCAAACCTAATTCTGAACAGAGACACATGTGCTTTGTAATATCCCAGATTTTGTCATTGGTACTGAGGTACACATGTGAGATAGAGGTTTGCTTAATTTTTTTCAAGTTCTTTCTGACTCTAAGTTACTTCTATTGAATTTGTTCAATTTATGGAATATTTTCTCTTTTTATGTGGCTGTCCTCTTTTCCTGCAATATTCACATTAGACATCTCCCTTATCTCTTTACTCTCTCCAAAACCAGTGAAAGAAGAATATAAAATTATAGATGATATACAAATATAGAGGATATAAAAATAAAAGATTGAGAAAGCCCCTCCCCAAATATAAATTTCATTGCAGACATCCTGTTTTTCAGCTACTCTCTCACCAAGTAGTTCTCACTGGCTACCTTCACTACAAGATTGCTGGCTTTTCTTACTGTGCTTCTTTGTCTTTCCATCCATATTTCTCTTTTCTAACCCCATATCCTTGTTAAAGTTCTACATGTAAGAGTGTGTCTAGCTCATTCTTTGTCCTTGCGCTCAACATTTATACTTCGACAATCAAGAAGGCAGGAACCTGAGCGGATGTTTTCTCAAACTACTTGCTACATTTCAAGACTCGTGTCCATTTTGAGTGCTGGAGGAACCTACATGACCCAGGCATTCTATAAATAGCCAAGAAATCATTATTCTTTAGGTCAGAAAAAAAATATTTGCAGAAGTGCAGGATTAGATTGGAGAATACCTGTGTAAATCATCTGAGGAAAATCCCAAATATGTAGTACTGAGCAAACATCAAAGAAAAGTTAAGGCGGGGTGAGATGTAGTAAAGTCTTTCTGTAACTCCTAGAGGTAAACTGTAGATAACATCCACTCTTTGTTCTCTCAGTAGTTCAAGAATGTGCAATCTTTCGTATTCGCTTTCTTATGTTTGAAATATGTAGAGTGAATTATATTTTCTTGATTGACACTTATAGAAAACCAACTAATTCAAGTATATGTATGTCACTAGTGCACTTTTACATATATTCTCTGGATATTTAGTGTAATATTCCTATTTTTTACAATATGTGATAATTTTTAAAAATATGTTTACTTTATTTTTTACTAAATTTAGGATTGTACAACCTCTGGAATTAACAACATGTAGAATATATTAAATAGATCTGATTTTCCTGAAAGTTTCTTTGGGGATGGAAAGCTCCCAAATATTACCTGATATATTTTTAGAGCCCTTTGTATGACTGCATCTACTGCGTGCCTTGTATGTGTGGGCACATCTACTGTAGCTTTGCTCAGTTAAAGTGTGATCCTCTCCTCTGTTTATTGCCCCAATTCTGACATTTCCAAAATTTATATCTGCACTGAGAGTGCACCTAAATGACATAATACCATGTATTATTCTAAGACCATAGAATTTTATGTCAGTTTGGAATGTATTTATTAAGATGCAATGCAAAACAAACAAAAAAAAACCTACCAGTTTAGACTATTTTATGGCATTTCTTTACTGGGAGTTTTAATGTACAATTTTTTATAGGGAGAAAGATATTGATATTTCCTGTGAGAGGACAACACATGATGAAAAAAGGAAGAAGACTCCAGAGACATCATTTATACAGTTGAAAGTACAAAGAAGCATTAATTTTGTTTGTCCAAAGTATCTTCAACCTATAGGCCAGAGAATAGTTTTTTGTTTGTTTGTCTTTGCTGTGTTTATTATGGTGACAGACACTTGGTTTCAGAGAAACATAGGTCATTTACAATAATGGTGCAGTTTCCTGGAATGCTTCTGTGGCTAACATTTAAATTTTCTTCCTTAGAAAATCCTTTCAGGGAAAAATCATTTAATCTGACCACTTCTTTGATGGTTGAGATCTGTTCTAAACTTCCTAGGCACAGAATATTTCTATTTTCATGCTCACACCATTTCTATGATGAGGAACTTAGTAAATCCTAAGTAATACATTCTAATATGTTTTTCCTGAGCTATTATTTATCTCCTTGTGACTTCCATTCCTTTGAGCAAAATAAATTCATTTTTTTTTGTTTTTATAGCTTTGCAAATATTTAAAGAAAGTCAAGTTAACCAGCAAAAAAGGAAGATATATATGAGACAAAAAAAAAAAAAACCTTAAGAATTTTCAAACCTTTTTAAGGTATTTTATACCATGCCTACCAAACAAATCTTAAACACCTTACAAAGATTTTTCAGGAATGTATACTCTCATTCAGGCTCTGTGTGAAATGTATAAAGTTTGGAGAAACACACACACACACACAAAACCTGAAGTGGTCTTTTTAAAATTCAATGAACTGAGCAACTAAACAAAATGCCCAAGTTATTCCTATATTTACAATAGAGGGAAAGTAAGCACAACCTAATGACTTGATTATGGGAGAAAGTGGGCACATGCATTATACCCAAAGCACTAGTCACTGCATTTACACTGGAAAGGATTATTTTCTTACGGTTCTAAGTTTAGGTGACTGTACAGAAACAGTGGCTTTAAAAGTTTGGTCCCTGAACTAGCAGTATTAGCATCACCTGGGAACTTGGGTGAACACAAATTTTCAAGCCTTTCAGTAATCATACAAAATTAAGAACTCATGTGTTGCGGCCCATGCTGCTTCAATGGAAACAATGGATGAGAAATATAGTCTTCTCTAAGTTTTGTTTGCTTGCAACTTTAATAAATAACAATGATGCTACCAATATTAAATTTGACTGATACAAATCACATAAATGCTTCCTTATGTCAAAGTAGTAAATAGGAATTTTAAAAATTCTGCAGGTGGGCTTCAGCAGAGTTTAAGTAAGCCTAGAGTGGGTGATGGTCCAGTAAGGCCAAAGAAAAGACTCAAAGAAAACAGTGGATGCATAGACTTATTGGGGGAACTTACTCAGAGGGAGTCCAAGAACTACTGACTGGACAAAACATGTACTGTTGGGATCTATATGCAGCAAGGTTTTTTGTTTTGTTTTGTTTTTGTTTTTGTTTTTGTTTTTTTAAATCATAGCAACCAACCCTAGCAAATATCAGTGGCCCTTTGCCTCCTTGCATGGCCGGTGTTTCCCAGGGAATCAAGGCTTGCCACCTGGACACGCTTTGTTGAAAGGGAAACCCACCAGGTTTAAAAAAGAAAAAGAAAATCACACTTCTTCCTTCTTATTCTCACAAAACTTTTCCAGAGATAGGTCAGAATTAAGGGAAAGAAATTCTTGTCTTGTTCTTTCTGGAACTAATCACTTCCTTAAGAATAGTGTTGCACTAGTGTGGTAAATACAGAATTAGTGGTCCAAAACGTGAACCATGTTTAAGTATCATGCAGATAAACTTTTAAAAAGTTATTGGCTATTTATGCATGTCATGTTCATTTGTATTATTTAAAGTATTCATTTACATTTTTATATCCCTTTGCTACATATTGACTACTTGGTAAATTCATTAGCAATATTCTCTGTCTCAGATTCTCTCCTGGTCTATGTTTGGTCTACACTAGATTCCTTCTAAGTGAACTTTTATTCCAATGACTATTCCAGTCAATCTAATTAATTTTTATATAGCCTTTTCAAAATACATGCTCATTCTGTTTTATAATTCATTGTTCTTTGTGTGGTGGGAACTATCCCTTCATTTGTTTTGTTGAGTAACTTAAATATATTTATTTGAAGACTTTGAAATGTCTCTTAAATTTCATTTCATTGTTACAATTGTTGTCTATTCTCCTAAACAACACAATTTTTCATGTTTTTAAATTATTTTCTGGTATCATTTCTGTTGCTATAGTTTAAGGGCCAACATCAGTTCATCTGGCCTTTCCTTTGATGTCTGAGACCCACAGTAGATAGCCCAGCCCACAGAGTAGTTCCATACCCACTCACACTACTTCAAAGATAGCAGATTCACTAGATCCTCAGTAATACTTTCAAATCCTTTTTTTTGAACAATTATTTATTCCTTGTGTTTTTTTCCCTCTTTATTTCTTTTTATCCTTCCATGGCCAATAGCTTTATAATTGCCCCATCACTCCTGTGCTCCTGCCTGTCATGTCATATGACATTTTATAGCTCCTGCTTAAAGGGGGAGTGGGATTAATACAGACCCCATCCAAAAGCTGGGGGTGCAGTTTGATTCACATTTTGATCAGGACTATATGTGGGTCCTTAATCTCACAAGACTAATAGTTTGCTAAAATCTGCAGTATCTACAGTATCTGTAGAAACATGTTTTGTGCTTTTTTTCCCCCATTAGACTCTCACAATGGAAACACATACCCAGACCCTACAAATACTTTTTATGTACTTTTTATGTCTTATTTTCACCTTTGAAGAAGTTTTAATTCCTTTCCTTTGGAGTTGCCAACTTTTGAGCTACTACTGCCTGTTCCTTGACCTGAACCTGGCAATACATCAGCTTCAGTCCTTCTTCCCTCTTTATAGGGTTGCTTCACCTTCAGATCATAAATAGGCTTACCTTTGTTCTTTGTATTGTTTTGTCTAGTTAGTTTTGTTTTATACTTTATCTATCACTGTTACATATTTAAAACAGAAAGTATATCAAGGAAAGAACATTTAAGAACATCTTAGCTGGAAATCACTTAGCTATGAAATTTCAGACTTGAGTCATGACTTTCTATGGAAAAACCACTGGACGGACATTTTATCCCTAAGTCAATGGTTTTGTTCAGAAGCAAGCTGCAGGAGATGAGTTAGGAGCCAAGCTGACAATAGAAATGTAGAGATATTCAGGCCTCAGGAAGACAAACAGGGCTGAAGCATTACCTGGGACTATTGCTGAGTGCTCAAGAGAGAACCACAACAGCAAAAATTGGTGGGTATTGACAGAAGTCTAATATCCCAAAGATAATTAAGAATATGCTATAGAAGTAAAAGTGGAACTAATAAGAAATATATCTATGCATCAAGAGTGCAGCTACCAAGAAAATTCACTGGTCTATCTTTGGTTATGAAATGTTGGACACATGATGTCAAATACCTCTGACCAGTGAGGCATCTCAATCTGTCAGTAGGGCCACGACAACAGCCATAGACTCTGCATCATGTTTCTTTTATTTCCTGTTGCTCCTGCTGTCATCATCATCACCATTTGTGTTCAGGATCTTATCTCCTATGATCCTGGTTCAAGCAAAGTATTGCAATAAATAACATAAGACTATAGTGCCTTACATATATTCTTTAGATCAGAAAATTCAAAAGTGGTCCTATACTTGGGAACTTGCCATTCTTTATCTTGGTTTGAAAAAGACCACAGACTCTTCACTATAGACAACAAACTGAGGGTTACCAGAAGGAAGACGGGTGGAGGATGGTTTAAAAAGATAATGGGGATTAAGGAACAAACTTGTGATGAGCACCAGGTGTTGTAGGTAAGTGATGAATCACTAGATTCTACACCAGAAGCTAATATTATCCTGTATGTTAACTAAATGGAATTTAAATAAAAACATGAAAAAATATAAGAAGAAAAAAGATTGCCAGGAAATTATAAACCATTACTAATAAACTAATTGGGCAAAGTTCAGAGATAACATTTTGATTGATTCAAAAGAAAGGTATTCAATACTTGCAGATCAAAAGCTTTTGTAAACAACATATTTTTAAAGGTTTTATTTATTTATTTGACAGAGAGAGAGAGAGTGATCACAAGTAGGCAGAGAGGCAGGCAGAAGCAGGCTCCCTGCCTAGCAGAGATCCCGATGTAGGGATTGATCCCAGGACCCTGAGATCATGACCTGAGCTGAAGGCAGAGGCTTAACCCACTGAGCCACCCAGGTACCCCTTTGTAAACAACATATTTTAAACAGCATTACATTAAAATGGATTTCTTTGGACTTTAATTTCATGTTTGAGAAAATAGCAAAGGCAATTTCTAGTGTATTGATCCCAAGAATAAAATATTTGCAAGAGAAAACTTTTGAATCATACACTTAGGTTGATTAACAAATTTATCCCTTATATATTACATCTCTGCATTTGGTAAATTTTAGTCGTCTCTCCAGCTGCATTCCAGTATCCTCATCCATTCTGAGTTACCTGACTAGCAAAAAAACAAGAAAAGATTCAAATCTATTATAAATTTTATAAGGAGATAACCTCCAATTCCTGCTTATTTATAGGCATTAGCTCATCAGATATATTCTCTTAGTGTGTATTTGAGTGTGATTTCTTCAGCTTCAATATATAGTTACTTTAAAAATATATAACCTTTAGGGGCGCCTGGGTGGCTCAGTGGGTTAAGCCTCTGCCTTCGGCTCAGGTCATGGTCTCACAGACCTGGGATCAAGCCCCACATAGGACTCTCTGCTCGGCAGGGGGCCTGCTTCCCTTCTTCTCTCTCTCTGCCTGCCTCTCTCCCTACTTGTGATCTCTCTCTCTCTCTCTGTCCAATAAATAAATAAAATATTATATCTATCTATCTATAGATAGATAGATATAACACCTTTATTTTCCCAATTCACAATACTGTTACTGTAATGACCATCCTTCCAAACTTTGAAGAAAGATATAGTCCCATGAGTGAAAGCAGATGAGGACATCTCAGTCTTATTTCTTGCTAAATGTGATACATGGTAATCTCTGTACCAGTTGTAAACTCAAGTATTTTCAGAGACTAAGAAATTCATACAATAAAGGTGATGGAGCCTTTAGCAAATTGGGGCTGTTATATCACCAGAAGGTGGAAAAAATGTGGAAAGTGTACATATCTACTATTTTTAGGCCCATTACTTAGTCTACAGGTTGCTAATTGTATCCCCAATTCCATTTAAAAACCTTTTACTTCAAAACAAAACAAAACAAAACAAAACTCAAACCTTTTGCCCTGGATTATTCTTTTATATTTACTCTCATTAAAGTTTGGTGAGACATAGAGTACCTGTGTGGCTCAGTCACATGGCAGTGTCTGCCTTCAGCTCAGGTCATGATCCTGGGGTCTTAGGATCAAGCCCCGTGCTGGGCTTCCTGCTCAGAGGGAGCCTCCTTCTCTCTCTTCCTCTGCAGTTGTCCCTGCTTGTGCTATCTCTCTTTCTCTCTCTCTCAAATAAACAAATAATATCTTTTAAAAAATGGTGAGATTCACTTAAGGCATTGCAGGGAATTTTGTAACATCTAATCTTACATGATTAATCCAATATAAATTTGTGAATCTCAAGTTATTACTTATCTTCAAAGGCTGTATATAGGAAGAACTGATCTCTTCCAATTAAAATAAATGATATTGTCTCTTAATATTCCATTCAAATTAATTTATGACTGATGATATTTCCAAATTTTATTAAAATTATAAAATGGTTTAGATGTATTTATTAACTTTGCATGGCAAACAGCAAAGCATATTAATTTCTTTATTGCTAATAGTATGCTTTTATCATTATGAACCAGGGTATGTATAAGAGACAACCAAAATTATTACTACTTTGGGCAGAGGTTCATCGGTGCTTAAATGTAGTAGTCTAAATAATCTCATCCCAAAAAGATTGGTATTAACAACTACTTGTGGGTGCATCTTTACAATTAACATCTCAGTAATAAAGAGATGCTACTTTAAAGCAAGGCTTTCTCAAGTGCGGGCCCCCAAAAGATTCTCATATGGTTAAGGGAGTCAAATCATCTTTATATGCCATTTTTGCACTTCACATGCCATCCTGTGGTCTCTAGTACTACCAGCTCCCAATTATTATCATGTTCAGGCACTTATTCTAGAAGTAAAAGCAAGAATAATAAATTCAGACTTCAGCAGATAAGAAAAAATTGTTTCCAGGACTTATAAAATAAATGCAGACATGAAAAGAGCTACTCTTAATGCCTTAACATTTGATATGCATTTTGTCAACCAAAATAGATTTCATATAACATTAAGTTTTATAGTATATTTGTTAGAAAGAATATCACTTTAGTATGGAAACAACTTTTGGTGGACATATTGATCCATTAGTTTATCAAAATAACATGTGGGCAAAACATTTACAGATAAGAGAGATATTTGGAATATCATATTATTCTCTAAATCTATTCTTTTTTATGTTTATTTATTTTGTTTAGTTATCCCTACACCCAACATAGGGTTGAAATTTATAATCCCAAGATCAAGAGTCACATGCTTTTCTGACTGAGCTGGCCAGATGCCCTCATTCTTCTTTCAATGAACAAATATTTATTATGTTAAAGTGTTTAGTTTTCAGGTGTATATTACAGCTGTTATAAGAAAACTGGAGTTACTCTCTCCCTTTTTTTCACAATTTTTGTCATTTCCTCAGCAAAGTTTTATTTTTCATCCAATTTGTACTAAATATTCATATTTGTTTCTTAGCTGCTGTATCAAAATATCACAAACTGGGTGGCTTAAAACAACCAAATTTATTCTATCATCGTTCTGGAAGCTAAAAGCCCAGGATAAATATGACGGATGTTCCATGCTCCCTCTGAAATCTGAAAGGGTGAATCCTTCCTTGCTTCTTCTTGGTTTGTGTTTATTCACCTGCAATCTTTTGTGGTCCTTGATTTACAGCTACTACACTTCCACCTCTGCTTCCATCATCACATGGTGTCTCCTCTCTTGGATCTCTGTCTCTTCTCTTAGAGGACACCAATCATATTTGGAAAAATTCTGCTTTGTTTCAGTACTGCCTCATCTTAATTTGATAACATCACAATGACCCTATTTCCCTGTAAAGTAACATTCATGAATACTGGAAATTTGGGGCACCTGGGTGGCTCAATGGGTTAAAGCCTCTGCCTTTGGCTTAGGCTGTGATCTCAGGGTCTTGGGATGGAGGCCCACATTGGGCTCTCTGATTAGCAGGGAGCCTGCTTCTCCCTCTCTCTCTGCCTGACTCTCTGTCTACTTGTGATCTTTCTCTGTCTGTGTCAATAAGTAAATAAAATCTTTTAAAAAAATGAGTACTGGGAATTAGGATTTCAGCATACCTTATTGAGGAACACAGTTCAATCCCAAATATCTTATCCTACAGCCCTCCAAATTTACATTTTTCCTTTGTGCTAAATATACTCCCTAATCACAATAACCCCCAAAGTAATAATCCATTCTACCATCAACTTAAAGTCTAAAATTTTATCTAAATATCATCAACTCAAAAAGTTCCAAATATTATCACCTCAGTGATTTGAATCAGGTATGGATGAGATTCAATGTATGTGTTCCTCTTTGTGGAAAACAAGCTATTTACTTCTAAAATCAATGCTAGTGGGCGCCTGGGTGGATCAGTGGGTTAAGCCGCTGCCTTCGGCTCAGGTCATGATCTCAGGGTCCTGGGATTGAGTCCTGCATTGGGCTCTCTGCTCAGCAGGGAGCCTGTTTCCTCCTCTCTCTCTCTCTCTGCCTGCCTCTCTGCCTACTTGTGATCTCTCTCTGTCAAATAAATAAATAAAATCTTTAAAAAAATAAAATAAAATAAAACAAAATCAATGCTAGTGAATTCATAAGATAGACATTCCCATTCCAAAAGGAAGAAATTGCAATGAGTAAAGGGATAATGGGTCCCAAGCAAGATGGCACCTCAGTTGGGCAAATTCTATTAGGTTTCAGGGCCATATAATAAACATCTTTGTCTGGGTACTCTGTCCTCTGGGATTACTGAGATGGCAGCCCTGATCTTTAGGTCCACTAGCATGTGGGGTGGCTGGTCTCACCCTCTGCAGTCCACCACTGACCATGCCTGTACATGCATGGCTCTGGTCTCAGAGTCTTTCTTCCTTCCTTCACTTTGACTCTGTTCCTTTCCTCCCAGAATGGTGACATTTCTTTTGGTATAAAATTTTCAAATTTTTTCTTTCTCTTGTGCAATGCATGAAAGTCCAAAGCAATCAGACAAGAAAGTAGTATACAGATCTTTCCTGTGTAATTGCATTTCTATTCCTGGCTTCCAATAAGATGGTTGATTAGATCCATGAATTGCACAGCTCATCTCTTGAAAATTTCCCAGCCTCAATCTTAGTGTTCTCTCCAGAGCACACTTTCTTCTTTTTTGTAATATGGATATGCTGAGAGTTTTCCAAATCATCGAGTGGTGGTTCTTATTTGCTTAATATTTTATTCTTCAATTTATATCTTTCATCTCACATTTTATTATAAGCAATTTTCCAAATTTTGTTTGAAATTTTCCTCAGCCAAATATCCAAATTCATCACTTGTAAGTCCTACTTCTCACTAAAATTAGTACATCATTCACCTGAGTTCACTTTCAAAAATCTCCTTTTCTCCAACGTCCAATAGTATGTTTGTTATTGCCTTTTTTATCTGATCTCACCAGAAGGAACAAAATTATATTCTTCTCTTGTATAATAGCTGGCTGGGTTTCCTTTGGCTCTTTCAACTCAAATACTGTGAAAACAATCACAGAGAAGGTACTAGCCACTCAAATTGTGATTGCAAGACTGCTGAACAGTTTTTAATATAAAAAGCATTAATCGTATCACTGGGGGACTCACTGTGGATGGGAAGTGCTTAAGAACTGCTAAGATGTGTGAGGTTAAAGTTAAAAAAAGTTGATACCTAAGGATTGCTCATAAGTATAGTAATAATATTAAAGTCATAAATCACAGTTTTAAATAATAAGCATAAATCATCATATAATGCTAATAATTTCTTAATATCAAAACTAATGTTAATTTTTGTATTTCAACCAAGGTATCTGTGATAGTTATGGAGGTGTGCCATCTACATATTTCTTCCAGAAAGAACTCACTGAGAGCAATGTAGTTATCTGACAGCCTCAAACCACAGTACTCATGCCAAGGCTATGCATGTTTGAGATTTTCACTGACAAATCATGGCCACGTGAAACAGACTCCAGGTTTTTTCTACCCAACTTGGGAGTGGACTTTTTTAATGGGCAATCTTATTAATTAATTAATTAATTAATTAATTTTTAATTAACATGTAATGTTTTATTAGCCCCAGGGGTACAGGTCTGTGAATTGCCAGGTTTACACACTTCACAGCACTCACCATAACACATACCCTCCCCAATCTCCATAACCCTACCACCCTCTCCCTCCCCTCCTTCCCCTGGCAACTCTCAATTTGTTTCATGAGATTAAGGGTCTTTTATGCTTTGTCTCCCTCCTGATCCCATCTTGTTTCACTTATTCTTTTCCTATCCACAACCCCCCCACGTTGCATCTCTACTTCCTCATATCAGGGAGATCATATGACAGTTGTCTTTCTCCAATTGACTTATTTTTGCTAAGCATAATAACCTCTAGTTCCATCCATGTTGTCACAAAAGGCAAGATTTAATTTGTGAAGGCTGCATAGTATTCCATTATGTATATATACTACATCTTCTTTATCCATTCATCTGTTGATGAACATCTAAGTTCTTTTCATAGTTTAGCTATTGTGGATATTGCTGCTATAAACATTCAGGTGCATGTGCCCCTTCAGATCACTGCATTTGTATCTCTAAGGTAAATACCCAATAGTGCAATTGCTGGGTCCTAAGATAGCTCTATTTTCAACTTTTTGAGGAACCTCCATGCTCTTCTCCAGAGTGGTTGCACCAGCTTGTATTCCCACCAACATGTAGGAGGGCTTTCCTTTCTCCTCATCCTCACCAGCAATGGTCATTTCCTGACTTGTTAATTTTAGCCATTCTGACTGGTGTGAGGTGATATCTCATTGTGGTTTTGATTTGTATTTCCCTGATGCTGAGTGATGTGGAGCACTTTTTCATGTGTCTGTGGGCCATCTGGATGTCTTCTTTGCAGAAATGTCTGTTCATGTACTCTGCCAATTTCTTGATTGGGTTATTTCTTCTTTGGTGTTGAGTTTCCTAAGCTCTTTATAGATTTTGGATACTAGCCCTTTATCTGATATGTCGTTTGTAAATATCTTCTCTCATTCTGTCAGTTGTCTTTTGGTTTTGTTAACTGTTTCATTTGCTGTGCCAAAGTTTTTTATCTTGATGAAGTCCCAATAGTTCATTTTTGCCCTTGCTTCCCTTGCATTTGATGATGTTCCTAGGAAGAAGTTGCTGCAGCTGACATTGAAGGGGTTGCTGCCTGAGTTCTCCTCAAGTATTTTGATGGATTCCTGTCTCACATTGAGGTCCTTCATTCATTTTGAGTCTATTTTTGTTTGTGGTATAAGGAAATGGTCCAGTTGCATTTTTCTGCATGTGGCTGTACAATTTTCCCAACACCATTTGTTGAAGAGACTGTCTTTTTCCATTGAACATTCTTTCCTGCTTTGTCGAAGAGTAGTTGACCATAGAGTTGAGGGTCTATTTCTGGGGCTCTCTATTCTGTTCCACTGACCTATGTATGTGTTTTTGTGCCAGTATCACACTGTCTTGATGATGACAGCTTTGTAATAGACTTTGATGTCTCGAGTTGTGATGCCACCAACTTTGGCTTTCTTTTTCAACATTCCTCTGGCTATTCAAGGTCTTTTCTGGTTGCATATTAATTTTAGGATTATTTGTTCAATTTATTTGAAAAAAAAATGGATAGGATTTATATAGGGATTGCATTAAATATGTAGATTGCTTTAAAAAGCATAGACATTTTCACAATATTTGTTCTTCTAATCCAGGAGCATGGAACATTTTTCCATTTCTTTGTGTCTTCCTCAATTTCTTTCATGAGTATAGTTTTCTGAGTATAGATTGTTTGCCTCTTTGGTTAGGTTTATTCCTAGGTATCTTGTTGTATTGGGTACAATTATAAATGGGATAGGCACCTTAATTTCCTCCCAGGACTGCCTTTGTTGTGTCACACAGATTTTGAACCATTGTGCTTTTATTATCATTTGTTTTCATGATATTTTTCAATTCTTCTTTAATTTCTTGGTTGACATATTCATTCCTTAGTAGGATGCTCTTTACTCTCCATGTCTTGTTATTGGTTTAAAGAAATGCAACTGATTTCTGTGCATTGATTTTATATCCTGACACTTTACAGAATTCTTATACAAGTTATAGCAGATTTGGAGTGGAGTCCTTTAAGTTTTCCACATATGGTATCATATCATCTGCAAACAGTGATAGTTTGACTTCTTCTTTGCTTATTTGGATGCCTTTAATTTCTTTTTGTTGTCTGATTGCCGAGGCTAGGACTTCTAGTACTATGTTGAACAGTAGTTGTGATAATGGACATCCCTGCCATGTTCCTGACCTTAGCAGAAAAGCTCTTGGTTTTTCTCCATTGGGAATGATATTTGCAGTGAGTTTTTCATAGATGGGTTGGATAATATTGGGGTATCCCTACACTTTGAAGAGTTTTTATCAGGAAGGGATGCTGTACTTTGTCAAATACTTTTTCAACAGCTATTGAGAGTATCATATGGTTCTTGTATTTTCTTTTATTAATGTATTATATCACATTGATTGATTAGCAGATGTTGAACCAACCTTGCAGCCTGGAATAAATATCACTTGATCGTGGTGAATAATCCTTTCAATGTACTGTTTGGGTACTATTGGGAAGTATTTTGGTGAGAGTTTCGCATCTGTGTTCATCAAGGATATTGGTCTGTAATTCTCTTTTTTGATGGGATCCTTGTCTGGTTTTGGGATCAAGGTAATGCTGGCCTCATGAAATGAGTTTGGAAGTTTTCCTTCCATTTCTATTTTTCAGAACAGTTTTAGAAGAATAAGAATTAATTCTTCTTTAAATGTTTGGTAGAAGCCATCTGACCCTGGGCTCTTGTTTGTTGGGAGATTTTTGATGACTGCTTCAATCTCCTTACTGGTTATGGGTCTGTTCATGTTTTCTATTTCTTCCTGTTTCAGTTGTGGTAGTTTATTTATATGTCTCTAGGAATGGACCCATTTTTTCCAGATTTTCAAATTTGCTGGCATATAGTTGCTCATAATATGTACTTATAATTGTTTTATTTCTTTGGTGTAGGTGGTGATCTCTCCTCTTTCATTCATGATTTTATTTATTTGGGTCCTTTCTCTTTTCTTTAGGATAAATCTGGCCAGGGGGTTATCAATCTTATTAATTCTTTCAAAGAACCAGCTGCTAGTTTTGTTGATTTCTTCTATTGCTTTTTTTTTCTATTTCATTGATTTCTGTTCTGATCTTTATGATTTCTCTTCCCCTGCTGGATTTAGGCTTTTTTTTTTCTTTTTTCTGTTCTTTCTCCAGCTCCTTTAGGTGTAGGGTTAGGCTGTGCATTTGAAACCTTTTTGTTTCTTGGAAAAGGCTTGTACAGCTATATATTTTCCTCCCAGGACTGCCTTTGTTGTGTCACACAGATTTTGAACCATTGTGCTTTTATTATCATTTGTTTTCATGATATTTTTCAATTCTTCTTTAATTTCTTGGTTGACATATTCATTCCTTAGTAGGATGCTCTTTACTCTCCATGTATTTGTGTTCTTTCCAAATTTCCTCTTGTGATTGAGTTCTAGCTTCAGAGAATTGTGGTCTGAAAATATGCAGGGAATGATCCCAATCTTTTGATACCACTTGAGACCTTATTTATTACCCAGGATGTGATCTATTCTGGAGAATCTTCCATGTGCACCATAGAAGAATGTGTATTCTGTTGTTTTGGGGTGGAATGTTCTGCATATACCTCTGATGTCCATCTGGTCCAGTGTCTCAATTAAAACCTTTATTTCCTTGTTGATCTTTTGCTTGGATGATCTGTCCATTTCAGTGAGGGGAGTGTTAAAGTCCCCTACTATTATTGTATTATTTTCGATGTGTTTCTTTGATTTTTTTAATTAATTGATTGATATAGCTGGCTGCTCCCATGTTAGGGGCATAGATATTTAAAATTGTTAGATCTTCTTGTTGGACAGATCCTTTGAGTATGATATAGTGTCCTTCCTCATCTCTTATTATACTCTTTGGCTTAAAATTTAATTGGTCTAAGGATTGCCACCCCAGCTTTCTTTTTTATGTCCATTAGTATGGAAAATTGTTTTCCATGCCCTCACTTTAAATATGGAGGTGTATTTGGGTCTAAAATGAGTTTCTTGTAGACAGCATATTTATGGGTTTTGTTCTTTTATCCTTTCTGATACCCTGCATCTTTTGACTGGGGCATTTAGCCCATTTACATTAAGAGTAGCTATTGAGAGATATTAATTTAGCCCCATTTTATTGCCTGTAAGGTGACTATTACTTTATATTGTCTCTGTTCCTTTCTGGCCTGATATTGCTTAGAGGACCCCTTTCAATATTTCCTATAGAGCTGATTTGGTGTTTACAAATTCTTTTAGTTTTTGCTTGTCCTGGAAGCTTTTAATCTCTCCTATTTTTAATGATAGCCTAGCTGGATCTAGTATTCTTGGCTGCATGTTCTTCTCATTTAGTGCTCTGAATATATCATGCCAGTTCTTTCTGGCCTGCCATGTCTCTGTGGATAAGTCTGCTGCCTATCTACTATTTTTACCATTGTATGTTACAGGCTTCTTGTCCCGGGCTGTTTTCAGGATTTTCTCTTTATCGCTAAGACTTGTAAATTTTACTATTAGATGATAGGGTGTTGACCTATTCTTACTGATTTTGAGTGGGGTTCTCTGTGCCTCCTGGATTTTGGTTCTTGTTCCCTTTGCCATATTAGGGAAATTCTCTACAATAATTCTCTCCAATATACCTTCTGCTCTCCTCTCTCTTCTTCTTCTGGAATCCCAATTATTCTAATATTCTTTCATCTTATGGTATCACTTATCTCTCAAATTCTCCCCTCGTGGTCCAGTAGTTGCTTGTCTCTCTTTTGTTCAACTACTTTATTCTCTGTCATTTGGTCTTCTATATCACTAATTCTCTCTTCTGCCTCATTTATCCTACAGTTAGAGGCTCCATTTTTTTTTAATTTTTTATTTTTTATAAACATATATTTTTATCCCCAGGGGTACAGGTCTGTGAATCACCAGGTTTACACACTTCACAGCACTCACCAAAGCACATACCCTCCCCAATGTCCATAATCCCACCCCCTTCTCCCAAACCCCCTCCCCCCAGCAACCCTCAGTTTGTTTTGTGAGATTAAGGGTCACTTATGGTTTGTCTCCCTCCCAATCCCATCTTGTTTCATTTATTCTTCTCCTACCCACTTAAGCCCCCATGTTGCATCACCACTTCCTCATATCAGGGAGATCATATGATAGTTGTCTTTCTCTGCTTGACTTATTTCGCTAAGCATGATACGCTCTAGTTCCATCCATGTTGTCGCAAATGGCAAGATTTCATTTCTTTTGATGGCTGCATAGTATTCCATTGTGTATATATACCACATCTTCTTGATCCATTCATCTGTTGATGGACATCTAGGTTCTTTCCATAATGTAGTGATCCAAAGGGGCACATGCACCCGAATGTTTATAGCAGCAATGTCCACAATAGCCAAACTATGGAAAGAGGCTCCATTTTTTTATTGCACCTCATTGATAGCTTTTTTGATTTCAACTTGGTTAGATTTTAGTTCTTTAATTTCTCAAGAAAGGCTTTTGTTTCTCCAGACAGGGCTTCTCTAATATCTTCCATGTCTTTTTTGAGTTCAGCTAGCACCTTGAGAATCATCATTCTGAACTCCAGATCTAACATATTACCAATGTCTTTATTATGTCCCTATGCTTTAGCACTGCCTCTTGTTCTTTACTTTTTTTTTGTGGTGAGTTTTTACACCTTGTCATTTCATCCAGATAACAATATATGAAGGAGTGAATACAATACTAAAAGGGTGGCAAAGACCCCAGGAAAATGTGCTTTAACCAAATGAGAAGAGACCCCAGGTCATGGGGCTAAGAAAGGAGTAAAAGGAAGTAAAGGAAAAAAGAATTAGAAAAAAAAGAAAAAAATATAAAAAAGAAAATGCATATATATTAGACTGGTGAATAGAACAGGGTCACCCACCTAATTTGCGGAGTATTTTGATCTCTTAGAAGAAACTACCTCCTAAAATGTTAAAGAATGAAAACATATATAAGGGTAAACACAATGAAAGGATGGAATATGACTACAAAGATGAAAAAACAATTAATTTTTAAAGAAGGAATTGATAAGATAAGTTGGTTGGGAGAATAAAGAAAAGTAAGTGGAGAAAATTTGCTCAGGGTGGAGAATAGAACAAAGCCCTGTGCTAGATTTAGGGTATATTTTGATCTATTAGAAAAAGTTGTATCACAATTTTTTTTAGGAAAAAAAAACCCAGTGTGTATACCATAAATAAAGTTTGATACTATGAAGGATAACATATGACTGTAATAATGAAGGTTCAAAAGAGATTTATTTTTTTTCTTTTTTATGGAAGGTATTGTTAAACTAGTTAAAAAACGTTTAAAGAGGAAAGGGTAAAAGTTAAAAAAGAATTTAACAGAAGAAAAATAAAATAAAATAAAATAAATTAACTTTGAAAGACTAACAAATCATGGGGAGCAAACCATGAGTTCCATGATTTGTTTTCTCCTCCTCTGGAATTCTACTGTTCTCCTTGGTAAGTGAATTTAGTCTTGGCTTGATTTCTTGTTGATCTTCTGGGGGAGGGTCCTGTTGGTGATTCTGAAGTGTCTTTGCCTGAGGTGGAATTGCACTGTCCCTTACCAGGGGCCATGCTAAGTAATCTACTCGGATTCACTTCTGGGAGCTTCTGTTCCCTGAACGCTTTCATGTAGAGTTCTGAGGACAAGAATGAAAATGGTGGCCTCCCAATATCTGGCCCGGAGGAACCGAGAGTTCGGGGCCCCACTCCTCAGTTTGCCCTCAGAAAAAAGCACTTAATCATTCCTGTCTCCCTGGCCTCCGGCTGTGCTCTGAGCTCACCCAGCCTCTGACCAAGTGTCTCTGTCTCTGGCACATAGCCCTGCCTGCACATCCTGCAGATCCCTGTGCTCTTTTGTGGGGGGTCTCCCCACAACTTGTGTGGGTCTCCATTCACAGACCGGTGGCCTGTGCCATGGATCACAATTCAAGGAAACCCTGAGTTGAGAGCTCACTCCTCAGCTCTGTCTCTGTAGTTGGCTTCCCTGCTCTAATACCTGTGAGCTCTGTGACACTCAGACACTCCCAATCCTTCTGTGACCCCGTGGGACCTGAGACCACGCTGTCCCCGCATGGGCTTCACCCCAGCTTAGCCTCTGGAGCGATGCCCCTCAGTGGAGCAGACTTTTAAAAACTCTGATTTTGTGCTCTATTGCTCCACCACTTGCTGGGAGCCAGACATTCCCGCCGCAATCTATCTTCCCATCGCTTTAGATTCAGTTCTCTGCCAGTCCTACCTTTTAGAAAGTGGTCGATTTTCTGTTCCTAGAATTGATGTTCTTCTTCTCTTCAATCTCCTGTTGGATTTGTAGGTGTTCAGAATGGCTTGATAAGCTATTGAGCTTATCAATAAGCTTGATAAGCTACCTGATGTCGTCTAAGCCTGCTACTTATCTGCTTTCTCCCTCTTTAATGGGCAATTTTTGCCTTGAAGCCTTCCACCAACCTGGATGAGGAATTCTCATAAATGAACTGCAGTCTAAAGGCCTTGTACTGAATCCTCTTTTCTTCTAGGCTTTCCATGCCCATTGCAATACTCACTACCCTTTACCAATCACAAGTGTTTCCTCCTAAAAATCCTTTGTGCTTCTAATTCCTTTTCATAATATCCAAACTGCCAGAATATTAATATCTAATTAATTATGGCTAATTTGACTCAGAGGTCAAACTCCACATGCAATCAATTTTCTGTCTTCTTCTACACTAAAAAAGTAATACTCAATTAAATGTTGGCAGTAAGTGTTTGGTAGCATTGAACAATTTCCTGTTTCAGATTAAACATGGATCCAGAAGTTTTAGTGAGACTCACACTGATGTTTTCTTTATATATTCTGGCTACTGCTAAAGCAATAAGCACAGCATAATCAAAAGTGACTCACCTTGGGAGTCTCCATAAATAGATGCACCTTAATGCATTTTGGGTGCATTTGACTTGTGAAAGTATTTTTTCATGTCCTGGTGAAGTATTTGAACACCATTTTCAATGTGCCTCATAACATGTCTTTGTTTTCTTAGTCAAAAAATTAAAGGAAATAACATATTGGAAAAGAGTCAGACTCCAGTAATCAAACTATTTGTAATAAGAAGTTCCTTTTTAACAGCTCCCATCTTTGTAAGAAATTCTGAACATTAAAATTTATGATAACTTGATTCTAAAGAAACAGATCCATGTGATTTTAGGAAAAGAATATATTTCTCATAGATACCACTTTAACAAGTCATTTAAATCATAAAAATATTGTCTTTGCTGGTATTATCAGTGTCATAGGAAATGATATCATCTCATCTTTCATATCATAACACCTTTAGTCTTGTCAGACAGCATACTTCAATACATTTCCTTAAAAGGGTTTTTAAAAAAATATTTTAGGTTTTTTTTCAACTCTAAATTTTGTGTAAATATACACAATTTCACTGCTACTCTTCAGCAAATTTCAAAAGAGAAAAAGACCAAATAATTTCTGAGCAAACTTTTCCTCAAGAGCTAACATTGCCTTCTATTTTCACTTACCTGATGATGAGTGATGTTGAGCACCTTTTCATGTGTCAACAGACACATGACCATCTGGACGTCTTCTTTGGAAAAATGTCTATTTACGTTTTCAACCCATTTCTTAACTGGATTATTTCTTTTTCACGTGTTGAGTTTGAAAAATTCTTTATAGCTTTTGGATATTAAGCTTTTTCAGATATGTCATTTGCGAATATCTCCTCCCAGTGAAAGGTTGCCTTTTACATTTGTTGGTTATTACCTTTGTTGTGCTGAAGCTTTTTATCTTAAAATCCCAATAGCTCATTTTTGCTTACCTCAGAAGACATGTCTAGTAAGAAGTTTTTATGACCTAGGTCACAAAGGTTGCTAACAGCATTGCTGCAGGATTTTAATGGTTTCCTCTCTCTCATTTAGGTCTTTAATCCATTTTGAATTCATGTTCATGGGTGGTGTAAACAAACATACAGTTTCACTCTTTTGGATGCTGTTGTCCCAACACCATGTGTTAAAACACTGTCTTTTTTCCATTGGATATTTTTTCCTGTTTTGTTGAAGACTAGTTGATCATACAGATGTGTGTCCATTTCTGGAGTTTCTGTTCTGTTTTATTTATCTGTGTCTGTTTTTGAGCCAGTACCATCCTATGTGGATGACAACAGCTTAAAGTCTGGAACTGTGCTGACTCTTGGCTTTTCTTTTTCAGGATTGCTTTGGATATTGGGGATCTTTTATGGTTCCATACAAATTTCAGAATTGTTTGTTCTAGGTCCACAAAAAACATTGGTGATATCTTCATGGGGATTTCATTAAATGTGTAGATTGTTTTGTCTAGTCAAACATTTTAACAGTATTTGTTCTTTCACTCCATGAGCCTGGGATGTTTTTTCATTTCTCTGTGTCACCTTCAATTTTTTTCTTAAGTGTTCAATATTTTCAGAGTACAGGTCTTTTACCTCAGATACAGGTTTATTCCTACGTATCTTATCGGATTTGGTGCAATTATAAATGGGATTTATTCCTTGATTTCTCTTTCTGCTGCTTCATTGTTAGTGTATAGAAGTGCAATAGATTTCTGTATGTTTATTTTATATTCTGTGACTTTGCTGAATTTATATATCAGTTTTAATATTTTTATACAGTCTCTTGAGTTTCTTATGTAGAATATCATGTCATCTGTGAATAATGAGGTACAACCTCACAAGTGTCAGTTGGCTAAAATTAACAACACAGGAAACAACAGATTCTCGTGAAGCTGTTGATAAAGAGAAACCCTCTTGCACTCTTGGTGGGAATGCAAACTGGTACAGCCACTCTGGAAAACAGCATGGAGGTTCTTCAAAAAGTTAAAAATATAACTACTCTAAAACCTAGCAATCACACTTATGTACTTACCCAAAGGATATGAAATCACTGATGTGAAGGGGCATATGCACCCCAATGTTTATAGCAATATAATCAACAATAATAAAATCATAGAAAGAATCCACATACCCATTGAGTAAAGAAGATATATATAGATATAGATATCGATATAGATAGATATAGATAGATAGATAGATAGATAGAGATAGATAGATAAATTACTCAGCCATCAAAACTAATGAAATTTTGCCATGTGCAACAATGTGAATGGAGACTATTATGCTAAGCAAAATAAGTCAGAGAAAGACAAATACAATGTGATTTCATATGTATGTGGAATTTAAGAAATAAAACAGATAAACAGAGGGGAAAGAAAAAACAAAAAACAAAAAACAAAAAATGATGGAGAGGAAGGCATACCATAACAGACTCTCAAGTATACAGAACAAACTGAGGCTGCTGGAGGGGAGGTGGGCAGGGGATGTGTTAAATAGATGATGGGTATTAAGGAGGGCACTTTCTGTGATGAGTAGTGGATGCTATATGTAAGTGATGAATCACTAAATTCTAGTCCTCAAAACAATATTACACTATATGTTAACTAACTGGAATTTTAAAAAAAATTGAAAAAATAAAACAAAAATAATAAGTAGGATGGCCTGGGTAGCTCAGTTAGTTAAGCATTTGCCTTTGACTCAGGTCATGAACTCAGGGTCCTGGAATCAAGCCCCACATTGGGCTCCCTACTCTGCAGGTACCTTACTTCTCCCTCTCCCTCTGCTACTACTTTTGCCTGTGTGCTCTCGCTCTCTCTCAAATAAATTAATAAAATCTTTAAATAACAATAGTAATAGTAATAATAATAATAAATACAAATTAAAATATAAAATAAAAAGTATTTTTTATGAAAATAAAATTTAAAAAAACTTAAAATTTTTGTTCTATATGTTTCCATTGTTTTCCCACAGTTAAATTTTATTCTTAGCATATTTTTCTTATTTATTTATTTATTTATTTATTTACTATGGCAGAAATTCTTGCAATCCCAACAAATCCATCTACCAATTCTACTGATTTTGAAGGTTTATTTTTTGTTAAAGATTTTATTTATTTATTTGACAGAGAGAAATCACAAGTAGATGGAGAGGCAGGCAGAGAGAGAGAGGGGGAAACAAGCTCTCCGCTGAGCAGAGAGCCCAATACGGGACTCGATCCCAGGACTCTGAGATCACGACCTGAGCTGAAGGCAGCGGCTTAACCCACTGAGCCACCCAGGCGCCCCTGATTTTGAAGGTTTAAAACTTTGCTAATGGTAAGGTAATTTTGAGTGAGTTGCTGTATTTTGAAAGTAATTTGACTATGAAAGCAATTTAAAAGTGAAAGGATGTGTGGTTTATTCTCTCTTTTCCTGCCTTTTTATCTGCTTATAATCTCATTTGTGACTCAAAAACTTAAAATATAAGTTCATTAGTTTTAAGTGAAGTATTACTCTCTTTTCATTAAGAACAATATTTCTCAACAACTTCACAAATACTGTTTTTGGTCCTGTAGTATATACTTCTTTAAGTTTCTTCACATTTTAACAAATAAGGTCATAATAACTTTGCTTTGAGTATCCTACTTACCAAAAAGTATAGATTGTTTAATACTATAATAGTGAATAGAACATGTAAACTAAAGCTGGTACACAAAAGTAACCTAAATTTATAGTTACTATGTCCATCACAGTCAATAAAATATTTTTGAGTACTTCCTATTCATCTAGCTTCCATCTAGATGTCAAAGATAAAGAAATATTTCATATTTACAGCCCTCATGTTATTTAAATATTAAAAAAAGACAGGACAAAAAGGCTAAGTGGGAAAGGAGAGATAAATAAAAACTTGTTAAGGATAATAAGAAAAAATATTACCTTTTTCTCTATATTATTGCTTTATTTTTATACTTAGCTATAATCCTCAATATTTCATTATGAATATAATAATTTATTGAATATTTAATAGTTGAATGGAATCATTTAACAGAGCATGTACTCCTTTATTGGACTATCAAAAGAATACCCATCTCCATTGTCTACATAATTTCTTAGCACTTATAATAATGATAAAGTCCCTGTTATTTATTTTTATTTGTTATTTATTTATTTATATTATTTTGTCCTCCTAATGTTTGTGAACCTAACTGAAGGCATTTTTTTAGCATAACTTGAGAAAGGAATGTTTTACCTGGGTTCTGTCCAACTACTGAAATTTTGACGTTACATATTTGCTCAGAAGTTTGCTTGGTAACTTGAGAAGATAATACAAATAATTCAAAATCATTTGAAGTTAGTAATCCCATCTCCCCTCATATTAATGTTACCAAAACAACAAACTCTCTAACAACAGGGGATATATCTTCAATATTTAGTGTATAGCCTATCAAATAATGGATGCCAAGTATACAGTGGAATGGTGGCATACATTAATAAGTTGTTAAATATCAGGGTTGACCTTCTTGATATTATTTCTTAATTTTTATCAATAAATTACTAAAATTTCTGTTTTTTATTAAAAATAATTTCATACATATTTATTATACTAAAAGGCAATGGTATTTTGTTTAAACAAATTTTCTTGTTAGGAAAAATCACTATCCTTCACACTCATGAATGTTGCTTTCTCCAGCTTTAGTAGCTAGTTCTAATTGTCTGGAATGTGTTAAACTATTATATGAATTTTCTTGTTACATCATCCAAGATTTGTTGAAGGTTTCTAACTATCACAAGCTGTACAGGCAAAGGAAGAGAGAGGAAAAACAAAACAAAACAAAAGAATGAGAATCCCTTCTTTGGATATGCTGAAATGCCAGAAATGGAATTTTAAATGTAGATGAGAGTTTAAATGTTATAAGTTAAAGCATTGTTCTATAACACAGAATACTGAGATCTGAGGAGGTAACTAATTCAGCTTTTCTGAGCCAGGTCTGGCCTCAGCATTGATTTAATCCAGATCACCTTGCCCAGATAGTGTCTACTCACATTTAATTAATTTATTTCCACTTTATTGTTTCCAAATGAAGCATCCTTATAGTTTTTCTTGTTCTGCTACAATAGTTTCTTCTTATCTTCAGTAATCTAGAAAATTAAAATTATTTTTTCTAGACCATACTTTTTTAAAGAGATTTTTTAAAATATTTATTTATTTGAGAGGAGGAGAGAGAGAATGAGAGTGAGCACAAGCAGGTAGAAGGGCAGAGGGAGAGGGAGAAGGAGACTTCCTGCTGAGCAGGGAGCCCAATGTAAGGCTCTATCCCAGGACCCTGGGATCATGACCTGAGGTCAAGGCACACACTTAACAAAGAGCCAACCAGGCACCCCATTTCTAGATCATTTTTGCCATATATATATATATATATATATATATATATATATATATATATAATTTAAGTTATGAGAATGTGAGAGATTATTCCTGATTTGAATGTGTTTTACAAAGAGCCATTTATTTAACTGTCCTCTTTGATGATGATTGAGATTTAGATCTTTAGGATATTCTTTTATACTTTTCTAACAAGAGTAGCCTTTTAAAGTTTCACTTTGCGTCATGGTCGATAGTTGGCACAATGTAAATAGAAACTTCTTTTTTTTTAATTTTTTATAACCATATTTTTATTCCCAGGGGTACAGGTCTGTGAATCGACAGGTATACACTTCACAGCACTCACCAAAGCACATACCCTCCCCAATGCCCATAACCCCACCCCCCCTTCTCCCATCCCCGACCCAGCAACCCTCAGTTTGTTTTGTGAGATTTAGAGTCACTTATGGTTTATCTCCCTCCCAATCCCATCTTGTTTCATTGATTCTTGTCCTACCCACTTAAGCCCCCATGTTGCATTCCCACTTCCTCATATCAGGGAGATCATATGATAGTTGTCTTTCTCTAATTGACTTATTTCACTAAGCATGATATGCTCTAGTTCCATCCATGTCGTCGCAAATGGCAAGATTTCATTTCTTTTGATGGCTGCATAGTATTCCATTGTGTATATATACCACATCTTCTTGATACATTCATCTGTTGATGGACATCTAGGTTCTTTCCATAGTTTGGCTATTGTGGACATTGCTTCTATAAACATTCGGGTGCACATGCCCCTTTGGATCAGTACGTTTGTATCCTTAGGGTAAATACCCAATAGTGCAATTGCTGGGTCATAGGGCAGGTCTATTTTCAACATTTTGAGGAACCTCCATGCTGTTTTCCAGAGTGGTTGCACCAGCTTGCATTCCCACCAACCGTGTAGAAGGGTTCCCCTTTCTCCGCATCCTCGCCAGCAGCTGTCATTTCCTGACTTGATTTTAGCCATTCTGACTGGTATGAGGTGATATCTCATTGTGGTTTTGATTTGTATTTCCCTGATGCCGAGTGATATGGAGAACTTTTTCATGTGTCTGTTGGCCATCTGGATGTCTTCTTTGCAGAAATGTCTGTTCATGTCCTCTGCCCATTTCTTCATTGGATTATTTGTTCTTTGGGTGTTGAGTTTGCTAAGTTCTTTATAGATTTTGGACACTAGTTCTTTATCTGATATGTCGGTTGCAAATATCTTCTCCCATTGTGTCAGTTGTCTTTTGATTTTGTTAACTGTTTCCTTTGCTGTGCAAAAGCTTTTGATCTTGATGAAATCCCAATAGTTCATTTTTTCCCTTGCTTCCCTTGCCTTTGGCGATGTTCCTAGGAAGATGTTGCTGCGGCTGAGATCGAAGAGGTTGCTGCCTGTGTTCTCCTCAAGGATTTTGATGGATTCCTTTCGCACATTGAGGTCCTTCATCCATTTTGAGTCTATTTTCCTGTGTGGTGTAAGGAAACAGTCCAATTTCATTTTTCTGCATGTGGCTGTCCAATTTTCCCAACACCATTTATTGAAGAGGCTGTCTTTTTTCCATTGGACATTCTTTCCTGCTTTGTCGAAGATTAGTTGACCATAGAGTTGAGGGTCTATTTCTGGGCTCTGTATTCTGTTCCATTGATCTATGTGTCTGTTTTTGTGCCAGTACCATGCTGTCTTGATGATGACAGCTTTGTAATAGAGCTTAAAGTCGTAATTGTGATGCCACCAACTTAGGCTTTCTTTTTCAATATCCCTTTGGCTATTCAATGTTTCTGATTCCATATAAATTTTTGAATTATTTGCTCTATTTCTTTGAAAAAGAGGGATGGTACTTTGATAGGAATTGCATTAAATGTGTAGATTGCTTTAGGTAGCATAGACATTTTCACAATATGTTCAGGAGCATGGAACATTTTTCCATTTCTTTGTGTCTTCCTTAATTTCTTTCATGAGTACTTTATAGTTTTCTGAGTATAGATTCTGTGCCTCCTTGGTTAGGTTTATTCCTAGGTATCTTATCGTTTGGGGTGCAATTATAAATGGGATGGACTCCTTAATTTCTCTTTCTTCTGTCTTGTTGTTGGTGTAGAGAAATGCAACTGATTTCTGTGCATTGATTTTATATCCTGACACTTTACTGAATTCCTGTATAAGTTCTAGCAGTTTTGGAGTGGAGTCTTTTGGGTTTTCCACATATAGTATCATATCATCTGCAAAGAGTGATAATTTGAATTCTTCTTTGCCGATTTAGATGCCTTTAATTTCGTTTTGTTGTCTGATTGCTGAGGCTAGGAGTTCTAGTACTATGTTGAATAGCAGTGGTGATAATGGACATCCCTGGCGTGTTCCTGTCCTTAGCGGAAAAGCTTTCAGTTTTTCTCCATTGAGAATGATATTTGCGGTGGGTTTTTCATAGATGGCTTTGATGATATTGAGGTATGTGCCCTTTATCCCTACACTTTGAAGAGTTTTGATCAGGAAGGGATGCTGTACTTTGTCAAATGCTTTTTCAGCATCTATTGAGAGTATCATATGGTTCTTGTTCTTTCTTTTATTGATGTGTTGTATCACACTGTCTGATTTGCAGATGTTGAACCAACCTTGCAGCCCTGGAATAAATCCCACTTGGTCGTGGTTAATAATCCTTTTAATGTACTGTTGAATCCTATTGGCTAGTATTTTGGTGAGAATTTTCGCATCTGTGTTCATCAAGGATATTGGTCTATAGCTCTTTTTGTGATGGGATCCTTGTCTGGTTTTGGGATCAAGGTGATGCTTGCCTCATAAAATGAGTTTGGAAGTTTTCCTTCCATTTCTATTTTTTGGAACAGTTTCAGGAGAATAGGAATTAGTTCTTCTTTAAATGTTTGGTAGAATTGCCCCAGGAAGCCGTCTGCCCTGGGCTTTTGTTTGTTTGGAGATTTTTAATGACTGTTTCAATCTCCTTACTGGTTATGGGTCTGTTCAGGCTTTCTATTTCTTCCTGGTTCAGTTGCAGTAGTTTATATGTTTCTAGGAATGCATCCATTTCTTCCAGATTGTTGAATTTGTTGGCGTAGAGTTGCTCATAGTATGTTCTTATAATAGTTTGTATTTCTTTGGTGTTAGTTGTGATCTCTCCTCTTTCATTCATGATTTTATTTATTTGGGTCCTTTCTCTTTTCTTTTTGATAAGTCTGGACAGGGGTTTATCAATTTTATTAATTCTTTCAAAGAACCAGCTCCTAGTTTCGTTGATTTGCTCTATTGTTTTTTTTGGTTTCTATTTCATTGATTTCTGCTCTGATCTTTACGGTTTCTCTTCTCCTGCTGGGCTTAGGTTTTCTTTCTTATTCTTTCTCCAGCTCCTTTAGTTGTAGGGTTTGGTTGTGTACCTGAGACTTTTCTTGTTTCTTGAGAAAGGCTTGTACCGCTATATATTTTCCCTCAGGACTGCCTTTGTTGTGTCCCACAGATTTTGAACCATTGTGTCTTCATTATCATTTGTTTCCATGATTCTTTTTAATTCTTCTTTAATTTCCCAGTTGACCCATTCATTCTTTAGATGGATGCTGTTTAGTCTCCATGTATTTGGGTTCTTTCCAAACTTCCTCTTGTGGTTGAGTTCTAGCTTCATAGCATTGTGGTCTGAAAATATGCAGGAAATGAACCCAATCTTTTGATACCGGTCAAGTCTTGATTTAGGACTGAGGATGTGATCTATTCTGGAGAATCTTCCATGTGCACTAGAGAAGAATGTGTATTCTGTTGCTTTGGGATGAAATGTTCTGAATATATCTCTGATGTCCATCTGTTCCAGTGTGTCTTTTAAGGCTTTTATTTCCTTGTTAATATTTTGCTCGGAATATCTGTCCATTTCAGTGAGGGGAGTGTTAAAGTCCCCTACTATTATTGTATTATTTTTGATGTGTTTCTTTGATTTTGTTATTAATTGGTTTATATAGTTGGCTGCTCCCACGTTGGGGGCATAGATATTTAAAATTGTTAGATCTTCTTGTTGGACAGACCCTTTGAGTATGATATAGTGTCCTTCCTCATCTCTTATTATAGTCTTTGGCTTAAAATCTAATTGATCTGATATAAGGATTGCCACTCCTGCTTTCTTCTGATGTCCATTAGCATAGTAAATTCTTTTCCACCCCCTCACTTTAAATCTCAAGATGTCTTCTGGCTTAAAATGAGTTTCTTGGAGGCAACATAGAGATGGGTTTTGGTTTTTTATCCATTCTGATACCCTGTGTCTTTTGACAGCGGCATTTAGCCCATTAACATTCAAGGTAACTATTGAGAGATATGAATTTAGTGCCATTATATTGCCTGTAAGGTGACTGTTACTGTATATGGTCTCTGTTCCTTACTGATCTACCACTTGTAGGCTCTCTCTTTGCTTAGAGGACCCCTTTAAATATTTCCTGTAGAGCTGGTTTGTTGTTTGCAAATTCTTTCAGTTTTTGTTTGTCCTGGAAGATTTTAATCTCTCCTTCTATTTTCAATGATAGCCTAGCTGGATATAGTAATTCTTGGCTGCATGTTTTTTTCGTTTAGTGCTCTGGAAATATCATGCCAGCTCTTTCTGACCTGCCAGGTCTCTGTGGATAAGTCAGCTGCCAATCTAATATTTTTACCATTGTATGTTACAGACTTCTTTTCCCGGGCTGCTCAGGATTTTCTCTTTGTCACTAAGACTTGTAAATTTTACTATTATGTGATGGGGTGTGGGCCTATTCTTATTGATTCTGAGGGACGTTCTCTGAACCTCCTGAATTTTGATGCTGGTTCCCTTTGCCATATTGGGGAAATTCTCCCCAATAATTCTCTCCAGTATACCTTCTGCTCCCCTCTCTCTTTCTTCTTCTTCTGGAATCCCAATTATTCTAATGTTGTTTCGTCTTATGGTGTCACTTATCTCTCGAATTCTCCCCTCGTGGTCCAGTAGCTGTTTGTCCCTCTTTTGCTCAGCTTCTTCTTTATTCTCTGTCATTTGGTCTTCTATATCACTAATTCTTTCTTCTGCCTCATTTATCCTAGCAGTAAGAGCCTCCATTTTGGATTGCACCTCATTAATTTTTTTTTTATTTCAACTTGGTTAGAATTTAGTTCTTCTATTTCTCCAGAAAGGGCTTTTATATCTCCCAAGAGGGTTTCTCTAATATTTTTCGAGCCCAACTAGAACCTTGAGAATTGTCATTCTGAACTCTAGATCTGACATGTTACCAATGTCTGTATTGATTAGGTCCCTATTCTTCGGTACTGCCTCTTGTTCTTATTTTTGTGGTGAATTTTTCCACCTTGTCATTTTGTCGAGATAAGAGTATATGATGGAGCAAGTAAAATACTAAAAGGGTGGCAACAACCCCAGGAATATATGCTTTAACCAACTCAGAAGAGATCCCAAATCGTGAGGGGGAAGAAAGGGGATTAAAAGAGGTTCAAAATGAAAGAAAGGAAAAAAAAAGAAAAAAGAAAAAAAAAGAGTTAAAGAAAAAGAAAACAAATAAAGAAAAATATAAAAAATAAAATATATATATTAGATAAACTAGTTAAAAAACTTTAAAAAAGAAAAGGGTAAAAGTTAAAAAAAATTAGCAGAAGAAGATAAAAAAAAGATGAAAAAGAAAAAAATTAAATTAACCTCAAGACTAAAAAAATTACAGGGAGAAAGCCATGAGTTCCATGCTTTGCTTTCTCCTTCTCTGGAATTCTGCTGCTCTCCTTGGTATTGAAACAGCACTCCTTGGTAGGTGAACTTAGTCTTGGCTGGGTTTCTTGTTGGTGTTCTGGGGGAGGGGCCTGGTGTAGTGATTCTCAAGTGTCTTTGCCCCAGGCAGAATTGCACTGCCCTTACCAGGGGCTCGGCTGAGTAATCTGCTTGGGTTTGCTTTCAGGAGCTTTTGTTCCCTGAGTTCTTTCCGTAGAGTTCTGGGGGAAGGGAATGCAAATGGCGGCCTCCTGGTCTCCAGCCTGGAGGAGCCAAGAGCCCGGGGCACCACTCTTCAGTGTGCCCTCAGAGAACAGTGCCCAGTTACTCCCATCCACCTGACCTCTGGCTGCGCTCCGAGCTCACTGAGCCTGCGGCTGGTTCAAGGTAACACCGAGCTGTGAGCTTACTGTCGGCTCTGTCTCTGTAGTCGGCTTTCCCATTCCAATACCCACAAGCTCTGTGACACTCAGACTCCCTGATCCTTCTGTGACCCTGCGGGACCTGAGGCCACACTGACCCCGTGTGGGCTTTGCACCGGTTTAGCCTCAGGAGCGATGTCCCTCAGCGGAACAGACTTTTAAAAGTCCTGATTTTGTGCTCCATTGCTCCGCCACTTGCCGGGAGCTGGCCCCTCCCCCCGGGGTCTATATTTCCATCGCTTTGGATTCACTTCTCCGCCGGTCCTACCTTTCAGAAAGTGGTTGTTTTTCTGTTTCCAGAATTGCTGTTCTTCTTCTCTTTGATCTGCCAACGGATTTGCAGGTGTTTGCAATCTTTAGATAAGCTATCTAGCTGATCTCCTGCTAGCTGAAGTAGTCTCAGCCTGCTACTTCACCGCCATCTTGACTCCTCCTCTGGACACTTCTTTATGAAAGAATAAATAGTCAATGAAAAATACAGTGCAGTATTAAATGAACTAAACAAATCATTTCCTAAAATATAGTTATATAGGCATACAGAATCTCCCAGAAAAAATAGTAAAGAAGAACAAATGAATCTTATTTACTATATTTTTTAGGCTATTCAGAATGTTGTTGTGTTTCCAAATGTGTATGTTTTTATTTTTTAAATAATTAAGATTTAAAGGGGAACCTGGGTGGCTCAGTTAGTTAAGAGGCTGACTCTTGGTTTTGGCTCCGATCATAATCATGGGGTGCTGGGATCAAGTCCTGCACCAGGCGCTACACTCAGCAGGGAGTCCATTTGAGACTTTCTCCCTCTGCCCATCCCCCTGCTTGCTTTCTCTCTCTCTCAAATTTGATGACTGTTTCTATCTCCGTACTGGTGATGGGTCTGTTCAGGTTTTCTATTTCTTCCTGGTTCAGTTGTGGTAGTTTATATGTCTCTAGGAACGTATCCATTTCTTCCAGATTGTTGAATTTGTTGGCGTAGAGTTGCTCATAGTATGTTCTTATAATTGTTTGTATTTCTTTGGTGTTTGTTGTGATCTCTCCTCTTTCAAACATGATTTTATTCATTTGGGTCCTTTCTCTTTTCTTTTTGATAAGTCTGGAAAGGGGTTTATCAATCTTATTAATTCTTTCAAGAACCCCCTCCTAGGTTTGTGGATTTGTTCTATTGGTTTTTTTGTTGTTGGTGGTGGTGGTTGTGTTTTGGTTTGTTTTGGTTTTTTTTTTTGTTTCTATTTCATTGATTTCTGCTCTGATCTTTATTATTCCTCTTCTCCTGCTGGGTTTAGGCTTTCTTTGTTGTTCTATCTCCAACTCCTTTAGGTGTAGGGTTATGTTGTGTATTTGAGATCTTTCTTGTTTCTTGAGAAAGGCTTGTACAGCTTAATATTTTCCTCTCAGGACTGCCTTTGCTGTATCCCACAGATTTTGAACACTTTTGTTTTCATTATCATTTGTTTCCATGAATTTTTTCAATACTTCTTTAATTTCTTGGTTGACCAATTCATTTTTTAGAAGGATGCTGTTTAGTCTCCATGTATTTGTGTTCTTTCCAAATTTCCTCTTGTGATTGAGTTCTAGTTTCAGAGCATTGTGGTCTGAGAATATGCAGGGGATGATCCCAATCTTTTGATAATGATTGAGATCTGATTTATGACCCAGGATGTGGTCTATTCTGGAGAATGTTCCATGTGCACTAGAGAAGAATGTGTATCTGTTATTTTGGGATGGAATCTGTTGAATATACCTGTGTTGTCCATCTTGTCCAGTGTGTTATTTAAGGCCTTTTTCCTTGTTGATCTGTTGCTTGGATGATCTGTCCATTTCAATGAGGGGAGTGTTAATTCCCCTACTATTATTTTATTATTGTTGATGTGTTTCTTTGATTTTGTTATTAATTGGTTTATATAGTTGGCTGCTCCCATGTTAAGGACATAGATATTTAAAATTGTTAGGTCTTCTTGTTGGACAGACCCTTTGAGTATGATATAGTGTCCTTCCTCATCTCTTATTATAGTCTTTGGCTTAAAATCTAATTGATCTGATATAAGGATTGCCACCCCAGCTTTCTTCTGATGTCCATTAGCATGGTAAGTTGTTTTCCACCCCCTCTCTTTAAATCTGGGGGGTATCTTCGGGTCTATGATGAGTTTCATGGGCAGCATATTGACGGGTTTTGCTTTTTATCCATTCTGATACCCTGTGTCTTTTGATTGGTGCATTTAGGCCATTTACATTCAGGATAACTATTGAGAGATATGAATTTAGTGGCATTGTATTGCCTATAATGTGACTGTTACTGTATATTGTTTCTGTTGCTTTCTTATCTACTACTTTTAGGCTCTCTCTTTGCTTAGAGGACACCTTTCAATATTTCCTGGAGAGTTGGTTTGGTGTTTGCAAATTCTTTCAGCTTTTATTTGTCCTGGTAGTTTTTAATCTCTCCTTCTATTTTCAATGGTAGCCTAGCTGGATATAGTATTCTTGGCTGCATGTTTTTCTCACTTAACACTCTGAATATATCATGCCAGTTCTTTCTGGTCTGCCAGGTCTCTGTGTATAAGTCTGCTGCCAATCAAATGTTTTTACTGCTGTACAATACAGACTTCTTCTCCAAGGCTGCTTTCAGGATTTTCCCTTTGTCGTTAACAGTTGTAAATTTTACTATCAGGTTACGGGGTGTGGACCTATTTTTATTGATTTTGAGGGTCATTCTTTGCATCTCCTGGATTTTGATGATTGTTCCCTTTGCCATATTAGGGAAATTCTCTACAAAAATTCTCTCCAATATACCTTCTGCTCCCCTCTCTCTTTCTTCTGCTTCTGGGATCCCAATTATTCTAATGTTGTGTCGTCTTATGGTTTCACTTATCTCTCAAATTCTCTCCTCGTGGTCCAGTATTTGTTTGTCTCTCTTTTGCACAGCTTCCTTATTCTCCATCATTTGGTCTTCTGTATCACTAATTCTTTTGCCTCATTTATTCTAGCAGTAAGAACTTCCATTTTTTATTGCAACTCATTAATAGCTCTTTTGATTTCAACTTAGTTAGATTTTAGTTCCTTTATTTCTCCAGAAAGGGATTTTATCTCTCTGGAGAGGGTTTCTCTAATATCTTCCATGCCTTTTTCGAGGCGAGCTAGAACCTTGAGAGTTGTCATTCTGAACTCTAGTTCTGTCATATTACCAATGTCTGTTTTGATTAGGTCCCTAGCCTTTGGTACTGCTTCTTGTTCTTTTTCTTGCAGTGAGTTTTTCCACCTTGTCATTTTGAACAGATAAGAATATATAAAGGAGCAAATAAAATGCTAAAAGGGTGGTAAAGACCCCCAGGAAAATGTGCTTTAACCAAATCAGAAGAGACCCCAAGTTGTGGGAGAACGAAAGGGGATAAAAAAGAAGTTCAAGGGGGAAAAAAAAAGGTTTAAAAAAAAGAAAACAAAGAAAAAATATTTAAAAAGAAGAAAATTATGTATCTACTGGACTTGTGACTAGAACAGGGTCACTCACTTAATTTTGGGAGTATTTTGGTCTCTTAGAAGAAACTACCTCCCAAGATTTTAAAGGATGAAAAACATATAAGGGTAGACACAATGAAGGGATGTAATAAACCTATAAAAATGAGGAAAAAAAATTAACTTCTAAAAAATAAGTTGATAGAGCAATTTGGTTGGGACAATAAAGAAAAATAAACTGGAGAGAATTTGCTCAGGCTGGACACTAGAACAATCTTGGAGCTAGATTTAGGATATATTTTGATCTATTTGGAGAAGTTATACCCCAAATTTTTTAGAAGAAAAAACCCTATGTGTAAAAAATATATATAGTTAGATACAATGGAGGATAAAATATGACTATAATAATGAAGGTTCAAAATAGATTATTATTTTTTGTAAGGTATTTTAAAAATAAACTCGTTAAAAAAATCATTAAGAGAGGAATGGGTAAAAGTTAAAAAAATTAGCAGAAGAAAAAAGAAAAAAATATAACTACAAGACTAAAGAATCATTGGGAGAAAGCCATGAATTCCTTGTTTTGCTTTCTCCTCCTCTGGAATTCCACTGTTCTCCTTAGTAAGTGAAGTTGATCTTGGCTGGGTTTCTTGTTGGTCTTCTGGGAAAGGGGCCTGTTCTATTGATTCTCAAGTGCCTTTGCCTGAGATGGATTTGTCCTGCCCTTACCTGGGGTGATGCTAAGTAATCCGGGAGCGTTTGTTCCCTGAAGGCTTTCCATAGAGTTCCGTAGATTTCTGGATGATGGAATGATAATTGTCTCACAATCCGGCCAAGAGTAGTGGAGAGCTCAGGGCCCCGCTCCTCAGTGCACCCTCAGAGAAAAATACTTAATCACTCCCATCTTCTCGGCCTCTGGCCATGTTTGGAGAAAAGCTCTCTCTCATTCGCACTTGGAGAAAAGTCCTTGGTCATTCTCATGTCCCTGGCCTCTGGCCATGCTTGGAGAAAAGAGCTCAATTACTCCCATGTCCCTGGCCCTTGGCCGTGCTCCAAGCTCACCCTGCCTATGCCTGGTTCAAAGTAACCCTGGGTTGAGAGCTCACTCCTCAGCTTTGTCTCTGTAGCCGGCTTCCCCACTCTAATAGCTGTGAGTTCTGTGATACTCAGATACCCCTGGTCCTTCTGTGACCCTGAGGGACCTGGGGCTATGCTGACCCCACTTGGGCTTCACTCTGGTTTAGCCTCTGGGGTGATATACCTCAGTGGATCAAACTTTTAAAAGGTCCTGATTTTCTTCTCCGTGGCTCCACCACTTGCCAGGAACTGGCCCCTCCCCCCACGCTCTACCTTCCCGTTCTTTTGGTTCACTTTTGCACTGGTTCTACCTTTCATAAAGTGATCAATTTTCTGTTTCTAGAATTGTTGCTCTCCTTCTCTTTGATCTCCCATTGGATTTGTAGCTGTTTGCAATGGTTAGATAAGCTATCTAGCTGATCTCCTGCTACCTGTTGTCATCTCAGCCTGCTACTTCACCACCTTGAATCCTTCCACGCAATATGTGGTTTTGATTATGTTGATGTGTATTCTTTCTGTACCCAGTTTGGTGAGTATTTTTATTATGAAAGGGTGTTGATTTTATCAAATGCCTTCTCTGCATATATTGAGTTGATCATATGAGTTTTTATTGATCATTCTATTAATATAATGCATCACATTTACTGATATGTGCTGGTGAATTCAGTTTTGTAGCATTTTGAGGAGAATTTTTACATTTTTATTTATCAGGGATATTGTCCAGTCGTTCTTTTTGTTGCTGCTGCTTCTTTTTTTTTTCTTTCTTTCTTTTTTTTTTTTTTTTTTTTTTGTAGTGCTCCTCTCTGGTTTTGATATCATGATAATGCTGGCTTTGTAAAATGTGCCTCGGAGTATTTCAACCTCTTCAACTTTTTGGGAAGGGTTTTAAAAGTGTTTGTATTAGTTCTTCTTAAAATGTTTGGTAGAGTTCACTGTGGAAATAATCTGATTCTGGACTTTTATTTGTTAGAAGGTTTTTATTACGGATTCAATCTCCTTATCCCTTATTGGTCTGTTCACATTTTTTATGTCCTCATGATTCAGTCTTGATAGGTTGTATGTGCCTAGGAATTTGTCCATTTCCTCTAGGCTTTTGATTTGCTGGCATATAACTGTCTTTTATCCTTTATATTTCTGTGGTATCTGTTATAATGTCTCCTTTTCCATTTCTGATTTTATTGAGTCTTCTCTCTTTTTTCTGAGTTAGTCTAGCTGTCTTTTTTTATTTATCATTACCAAGTCTAATTTTATTTACTGTTTAAAAAAAACGTTCTAGTTTTTTAATTCTATATTTCATTTATTTCTGCCCTAATTTTTTTTCCTTTCTTTTGCTACTTTTAATTTTACTTTGTTCTTTTTGTTGTTTTTTTGAGCTGTTATATTAAGTTCTTTATTTGAAATCTTTTTTTAATATACATTTATAGCTATAAAATTTCCTTTTATAAGTGCTTTGCTGCTTCTCATAATTTTTTGTTATATATTTTTTTATTTTCCCCAAGATGTATTTTTATTCCCACTTTGTCTTCTTTTTTTGATTTTTTGTTTGTTTAAAAATGTGTAGGTCTGTGTATTTGTAAATTTCCAAATTTCCATCTGTATTGATTTCTAGTTTCATATTATTTTGGCTGGAAATATACTCGATATGCTTTCTATATTATTGATTTTGGGGGGACTCTTGTTTTGTGGTTTAAAATGTGATCTATCCTAGAAAATTTTCCACGTCTGTTTGAGAAGAATATTTATTATGATAGTATTGGATGAAATATCCTGTAAATATGTTAGGTTCATTTGACATAGTTCTTGTTTGTTTGTTTTGTTTTGTTTGTTTATTTGTTTGTTTGAGAGAGAGCAGGGCAGAGAGAATGAGCAAGAGGTAAGGGCAGAGACAGAGTGAGAAGACCCCCTCCTGAGCAGGGAGGCCAATGTGGGACTCTATCTCAGGACCTTGGGATCACGACCTGAGCCAAAGCAAAGGCTTAACTGACTGAGCCACCCAGTTGTCCAGGCATAGTGTTTAAATTCACTATTTTCTTATTGATTTTCTGTCTGGATGATCTATCCATATGTGAGAGTGGGGTATTATTGTCCCCAGATACTATTGTATTGCTATTTATTTCTCCTTTTTGTTTTGTTAGTATTTGTTTTATATATTTATGTGGCTCAATATTAGGTACATGATATTTACAATTACTGTATTGATGAAATGATGACACTTTGCTTATAGTATAATGACCTTCTTTGACTCCTGTGGCGATTTTTAACTTATATAAACTCTATTTTGTCTGTTATAGTTATTGCTACCCTTGTTTTCTTTTGTTATCATTAGCTTGGAATATCTTTTTCCATCCCTTTACTCTCTGCCCATGTGTGTCCTTAAAGCTAAAGTGATTCTTTTATATGCAACATATTGTTGGATCTTGTGTTTTCTGTTTGTTTTTTTAATCTATTCTAGCCTTTCTATGTGTTCCAACTGGATGATTCCAGTCACTTACAGTTAAAGTAATTATTGATAGGTAAGGACTTATCTATTGCCTTTCATTCTTTTTATATTTCATGATTTATTTAAATTTTAGTTAATATGTAGTGTAATATTAGTTTCAGGAGTAGAATTTAGTAATTCACCATTTACATATAACATTTAATGCTCATCACAAGTGACCTCCTAATAATTATTACTGACTTAGCCCATTCCCCTGCCCATCTCCCCTCCAGAAACAATCAGTTTGTTACTTATAGTTAAGTGTATTATGGCTTGCCTTCCCCTCCCTTTTTTTTTTAAATTTTTTCTTTCCCCAGTGTTTATCTGTTTTGTTTCTCTGTTAATTGTTTGCTCTTTTGTAGATGCTCTGCTCTTTATTTCCTGTACTGTTCTCTTTGTTTGTAATCTAATGACTTTTTGTGGCAGTATGTTTTAACTTCTTTATCAAAATCTTTTGTGTATCTACTACATATATTTTTATATTTACCATTAAGCTTATATAAAATACGTTAGTTATAACATTCCATTTTATGTTGAAAACAACTGAACTTCAATAATGTACAGAAAATTTATACTTCTCCTATTACAACAGGTTATTGATGTTTTTACATATTAGATCATTTTTATATTGTACATTCAATAACAAATGATTGCAGTTATAGTTATTTTTAATAGGCTTGTTTTTTTTAACTTTTAAACTAGACTAGTAAATGATTTATATATCACCATTACAATATTAGAGAATCTGGTTTTGACTATACATTTACCTTTAGCAATAAATAAGGAGCCATCCATGCATCCATGTTGCCATCTTGATGACATCACCGTCCCCAAATCTTCAGTAAGTGTTACTTTATATTTATCTTTTTTTAAGATTTTATTTGTTTATTTGACAGAGAGAGAGAGCTCAAGTTGGCAGAGAGGCCGGCAGAGGAAGATCGAGAGGCAGTCTTATTACCCAGCAGTGAGCCCGATGCAGGTCTTAATCCCAGGACCCTGGGATCATGACCTGAGCCAAAGGCAGCTGCTTAACTGATTGAGTCACCCAGGGACCCCTAAATTTTACTTTAGTTTATATATGACCATTTTTTATTTCTACTAATAGACATATCAATTTTATTGCTTTTAATATTAAGGTCTTCTCCTTAACATCATTATCATCTATTTCTTTTTCAATTTTATAAGTGTTGTTTACATTTGTGGTGGTAAGTATGTAATTCATGTATGTGGTGGTATGTAAGTAATTCAAATATGAATTTTAAACTCTAGATTATGTGCTCCATTGTGGCAGATATTTGTCTTATTCATCCCACCCACAAAAAATTAGTACTAAATAGGTCTTTGTTGATTGACTGAATGGTGTTCTGACACTAGCATGGCTGACCAAACCAGAGATAAAGGAGAAAATATAATGATTGTCAAATGGGTGAACCTGGATAAAAAGACACTTTTAGCTTCATTAGTTTGATATACACTCCGGATAACATTCCAATTTTGCATGGATTTTTGGAAAGCAAACAACTCCTCTCCTAAATAATAAATTTATTAATTGCCTTCCTTATGAGTCCTGACAGCAGTCAGCTTTGTGGGTTTCTGATTCCATTCCAAGAGGTTGAATGTCTTTTTGATTTATGTAATAGGCCACAGTGACTTGTAGGATAAAATTTCTTAAAGATGGGAACACAGATGGCTGCCTATGGACTGTGAGGTGGGTGTTAATGAAAATGCATTGAGCAGTAAGGGAAGGGCAGCTCACAACCTGTGAGCTGTGTTTTTGTTTTGTTTTGTTTTGTTTTACAAACAGATACCATTTCCCCTCCCCATGGAAATTTTCAAATTTACTTTGCTCTAACAACCACAAATACTTAGGACATTATGAACACAATATGGGCATTAAAGGATAAAAATTAACAAAAATTTAAGTAAATGTTAAGTGTTTATCATTATTTCAGCCATGTTTTTCTATGCTTAACTGCTCAAAGAAATTACACAGTCTGGTTTCTAAATATTATACCAGGCTGTTAAACGAATGCAAAGGGTTTTATGGAATTTTCTATAACACCATCTAGATTTTCTATATTGGCTGTCACTCCTGAAAATTCTCAGTTTATAAATGTGCATGCATTGAAACAGCATATATTTACATTAGAGTTAATATTCACTGGTTATTTACCTGGTTTATTACTGTATTTTGATCCTTTATAATTGTTCACTTTCTTCCATGTTTCCCCCTTATTTCTACAAAAGTCAATCCATCACATGTTATGGAAACTGAAACAAAGAGGAACAGCTGTTAGTAGAAAGGATTAATAGGTGATTTGATGTTACTCTGTGAGATATTAAGTAATAGGCAATGTATTTCCATATCATCATTTTAATATATTTCAGTAATACAGCATAGTTGTTATGCTTTAATTAAACCTTCATTAAGTCTTTGTATATATATTTTTTCCTAACTCACAGGTCCTCCCTTCATGTCCCATTCAAAACCCACTCATTTTGTGGAATAATTGTTTTATCTTCCCAGTACAATCTTCATTTAACTTATTGCTCTGGTGTGCTCCTTTGGCAGCACATATATTAACTTATTGTTCTGGGTATACAAAAGGATAGGAATGGAATATTTTGTAATATGATATTTTGTCCTTTCTACACTACAGAGTCTGTGTAAGCATTCTTTGATCAGAGACCTAAGGAGGAGGTCCAAATTGAAGAAAAACAAAGAGAAAAAAGGAAAATGTTCTCAGCCCTTTCTTGTAGTTTCTTTTGCAGGAACCACAAAAGCAAAGATATTAAAATGTTTTTTTCTTATCTTTTAAAAGTAATTTTAAACTTTTTATTGGATTATGCTCCCTTAAACTCATCTGATACCATGAATAGAAAACCAAAGCAATCCACCAAACATTTTTTAAACATGTTGCCTTTAAAAATTTTACAAAGTAGTTTCATCTGTAGAGTAGATGAACCTTGACTCAAAAGTGTCATCAAAGACTGTGGTGACACTTTTCTTGCCACCCACCCACTGCTCCTGCCATGGCAGGCTCTCCTGCTTCATGAGCGTTTCCCGACAGCAAGGCAAACGGCTCCTTCTCTTCTCCCGGGGCGGCGTGCTGTGCCTTCCCCAGACATGCTCCTGGGTGTGTGCAGTGACAAACGTGTCCCTTTCCTTAAGGCTGTTTCCACAGGCATAACCACGCTTCTCTCCCAGGCCGAGGGGATGCCGGGGCAAAGAGGATTTTGCTCCATGCGGGTGTATTACACCGTGCTTTGGATCAAGGTCAGACAAGCAGCAGCTGCATCCTACAGACCCGACTCTGATTTCCCCAAGAATGCTGTGCTTTCCCAGAGGGGATGCCCGGGAAAAGAGGCTTTTGCTCTATGCGGGTTTCTCCGAATATGCTGAGAATACTAAGGTAAGGCAACCAGCAAGAGCAGCCCAGAGAAACGACTCTGATTTCCCAGCAATGGCTATGCTTTCGCAGAGGTGTTCAGCTTGCTGCGAACTGCACTTCGCTGCTGCTTTCTCAGCAATGCTTTGGGTGTTTGCTCTGTCCCGTCAGAAATGAAGAGCGGTGGGAGAGCTGGTGTCTCTTGGGCCTTGCTTTCCTGGGCTCCATTTATGCGTCCTGGGTTCACCGTGCCAAGCCGAAATAAGCAGATACAGTCACAACCCTGCAGTATGATGCGTGGCCTAGGATGGCACTCTATGCACTCTACAATCTCCCAGTGTAGGCAACGCTAAGGCCTTTTGCTCTGGCGCTCAGGCGGACTCGGGGACTAGGCCAGTGCTTTCCCCACAGGAGAGGAGAGACGCCAGGATCTCAGCACACTGCCCGTGCACTGGGATGGGGAGCAGTGACGGACTGTCCCCACTCCTTCCCCGGACACCCTGTGCATCCGCGAACGCTTTCACATCTTGGAGGAAGACGGCATCTGACTGCCCGTTCTTTCAGGGAGCTACTTCTGGGAGTTCAGGGTAGGCGCCTGGTGGCAAGCACATGTCTGCACCAGGGACAGGTGGCCAAGGAGCTGCTTTTCCCTTGGGCCCAGGGGCAAAGCACAGCATGCCTTCTGCCCAGACTCCTTCCTCAGAGTGGAGCACGTGCCCCTGCCCTTGTCGTACCTTCATGTCTCCTTAGCAGCCAGGCGTCGGTCTCCCCGCACAGGAAGCGGGTGACACTTGTCTTGCTACCGGCCCACTCTTCCTGACAGTGCCAGCTCTCCTGCTTCGCGACCTTTTCCCAACAAGGCCAATGGCTCCTTCTCTTCTCCTGGGAAGCATGCTGCACCTTCCCCAGACATGCTCCTTGGGAGCGAAGTGACAGACGTGTCTCTTTACTTAAGGCTCTTCCCTCAGGAGCAACCAAGCATCTCTCTCAGGCAGAGGGGATGCCCGGGCAAAGAGGATTTTGCTCCATGCCGGTTTATTACACCGTGCTGTGGAGACTAGCTCAGGCAAGCAGCAGCAACATTCCACAGACCTGACTCTGATTTCCCAAAGAAAGCTGTGCTTTCCCAGAGGGGATGCCTGGGCAAAGAGGCTTTTGCTCTATGCGGATTTTTCCCACCATGCTGCGAATACTAGGCTAAGGCAAGAAGCAAGAGAAGCCCACAGAACCGATTCTGATTTCCCAGCCAATGCTATGCTTTCACAGAGGTTTTCAGCTTGGCGCGAACTGCACTTCTCTGCTGCATGGCTTTGGGCGTTCGCTCTGTTCCCTCATGGAAGAAGAGACCTGGAGAGCTGGTTCCTCGTTGGAGATGCTTTCCCGGGCTCCATGTTCACACCCTGGGTTCCTCCTGCCAACCCAAACTAAGCAGACACAGTCAACCCTGCAACAGAGTGGGTGTCCTAAGGTGGCACTCTGCCAACTTCCATCTCCTGGCGTAGGCAAGGCTTGGCCTTTTGCTCTGGCGCTCAGGCGGACTTGGGATCTAGGCCAGTCCCTCCCCACAGGAGAGGAGAGGCAACAGGATCCCTGCACACCGTCCGTGCACTGGGATGGGGAGTTGTGGGGGATTGTACCCACTCCTCCAGCACACTGTCTGCCACCAACAACGCTGCCACATCTTGGAGGAAGATGGCATCTGACTGCCCATTTCTCCAGGGAACTGTTTCTGCGAGTTCCGGTTATGGCTACTGGTGGCAAGCCCAAGTCTGCCCTAGGAACAGATGGCCAAGGAGATGCTGTCCCCTTGGGGCCAGAGGCACAGTACAGGCCTGCCTTCTGCCCAGACACCTTCCTCTGTGTGGAGCACGCGTGCCTACCCTAGTCGTACCCTTGTGTCTCCTTAGCAGCCAGGCTTGTCTCTCCGCACAGGGAGTGGATGACACTTTTATTGCCATCACCCTGCTGTTCCTACCAGGGTAGGCTCTCCTGCATCGAGACTGTCTCCCGACAACAAGGCCACTGGCACCGTCTCTTCTCCCGGGGCGGCGTGCTGCGCCTTTCCCAGAGGTGCTCCTGTGGAGCATGGTGACAGACGTGTCCCTTTCCTTAAGGCCCTTTCCAGATGTGCAACCACGCTTCTCTCTCAGGCAGAGGGGATGCTAGGGTAAGGAGAATTTCGCTCCATGTGGGATTCATCCACCGTGCTGTGGAGATTAGCTCAGGCAAGCAGCAGCAGCATCCCACAAACACGATTCTGATTTCCCAACGAATGCTGTGCTTTCCCTGGGGAGATGCCCGGGCAAAGAGGCGTTCGCTCTATGCGGGTTTCTCCCACCGTGAGACTGGGCTCGGGCAAACAGCAGCAGCAGCCAGCAGATCCGACTCTGATTTCTAAGCAAATGCTGTGCTTTCGCAGAGGCTTTGGGCTTGGAGCAAACCGCACTTCGCCGTTGCTTCCTCAGCAAGGCTTCAGTCGCGTCAGGGAAGAAGAGCTGCGGGAGAGCTGGTGCCTCTTGGGCCTTGCTTTCCCGGCTCCGTGTTCGCGCCATGGGTTGACCCTCCCAAGCTGAAATAAGCAGAAACAGCCTCGACCCTGCAGCAGCGTGCATGGCCTAGGATGACACTCTGTTCACAATGCCATCATCGGGCATAGGCAAGGCCTGCCCTTTTGCTCTGGCACTCAGGTGGACAAGGGACTAGGCCATTGCCTTCCCCAGCCAAGAGGAGATGCGACTGTATCACTGCACACCGCCCGCGCCCTGGGATGGGGAGTAATTGGTAACTGTCACTCCTTCCTAGGGCACACGCTGCCTCCGCCAATGCTGCCACATCCTGGAGGAAGGCAGCATCTGATTGCCCGTTCCTCCAGGAGTTGATTCTGCGAGTTCAGGACCGGGCACCTGGTGGCAAGCCCACTTCTGCCCTATGGACAGGTGGCCAAGGAGCTGCTGCCCCCTGGGCCCAGAGGCACAGGACAGGCCTGGCTTCTGCCCAGACTCCTTCCTCAGAGTGGAGCATGGGCGCCTGCTCTAGTCGTTCGCTCCTGTCTTCTTAGCAGCCAGGTTTCCTTCTCTCCATACAGGGAGCGGGTAACACGTGTCTTGCCACCCTCCTGCTGTTCCTGCCATTGCAGGATCTCCTGCTTCGCAACCTTTTCCCGACAATAAGGCCAACAGCACATTCTCTTCCCCCAGAGCGTCGTGCTGCACCTTCCCCAGACATGCTCCTGGGGAGTGCAGAGACAGACGTGTCCCTTTCCTTAAGGCTGTTTCCTCAGGCGCAACCAGACTTCTCGTGCAGGCATAAGAAATGCCCGAGAAAAGAGTATTTCGCTCCATGAGGGATTATTACAACGTGCTGTGGAGAATGCTGTGCTTTTCACAGCACGGTGGAAGAAACCCGCATAGAGCGAGAGACTCTTTGCCTAGGCGTCCCCTCTGGGAAAGCACCGCATTCTTTGGGAAATCAGAGTCAGGTCAGTGGGATAGTTCTGCTTACCTGAGAAGGTCTCCACAGCACGGTGTAATAAACCCGCATGGAGCGAAATCCTCTTTGCCCCGGCATCCGCGCTGCCTGGGAGAAAAGCCTGGTTGCGCCTGTAGAAACAGCCTTAAAGAAAGGGACACACTGTCTCTGCGCTCCCCAGGAGCAAGTCTGGGGAAGGCGCAGCATGTAGACCCGGGAGAAGAGAAGGAGCCGTTGGCCTAGCAGTCGGGAAAACGGTCGTGAAGCAAGAGAGCCTGCCATGGCAGGAAGAGCAGGCAGGTGGCAAGACAAGTGTCACCCTCTCCCTGTGCAGAGAGAATGAAGCCTAGCTGCTAAGAAGACACGAGCGGACCACTAGGGCAGGAGCGAGTGCTCCCCTCTGAGGAAGGAGTTTGGGCAGAAGGCAGGCCTGTCCTTGGCCTTTGGGCCCAAGGGTAGAGCAGCTCCTTGGCCACCTGTCCGTGGTGCAGACGTGCTTGCCACCAGGCGCCCGGGCTGAACTCGAAGAAACAGCTTCTGGAGCAAGGGGCAGTCAGATGCCGTCTTCCTCCAGTATGTTGAAGTGTTGGCGGACGCAAGGGGTTGCTTGGGGAAGGACGGACAATTACCCATTGCTCCCCATTGCTGTGCGCAGGCGATGTGTAGTGATCCTGTCCCGTCTCCTCTTGGCTGGGGAAGGCACTGGCCTAGTCCCCTGTCCACCTGAACGCCTGAGCAAAAGGGCAGGTCTTGCCTTCGCCGGGAGATGGCACTGTAAGCAGAGTGCCATCCTAGGCCACGCATGCTGCTGCAGTGTGGAGGCTGTGTTTGCTTATTTCTGTTTGGCAGGGTGAACCCAGGACGTGAACATGGAGCCCGGGAAAGCAAGGCCAAGAGGCTCTAGTTCTCCCGCAGCTCTTCTTCCCTGACGCAACTGAAGCCCTGTTGAGGAAGCAGCGGCGTGTGCGTTTCGCTCCAAGCCCAAAGCCTCTGCGAAAGCACAGCATTTGCTCAGAAATCAGAGTCGTTTCTGCGAGCTACTGCTGCTGCTTGCCTGAGATCAGGCGCACGGTGGGAGAAACCCGCATCCAGTGAAAGAATATCTGCCCGGGCATCCCCTTTGGGAAAGCACAGCATTTTGGTAAATCAGTGTCGGGTCGGTGGGATGCTGCTGCTGCTGCTTGCCTGTGATAATCTCTACAGCACCTTGTCATATAACCGCGTGGAGCGAAATCCTCTTTGCCGGGCATCCACTCACCCTGAGATAGATGCTTGGATGCGCCTGTGGAAACCGCCTTAAAGAAAGGGACACGTCTGTCCCTGTGCTCCCCAGGAGCATGTGTGGGGAAGGTGCAGCAAGCTGCCCCGGGAGAAGAGAAGGAGCCCTTATCTTGTCAGGAAAGGGTCGCAAGGCAAGAGGCGGACCTGTCAGATCAGCGGGGAGGTGGGAAGACTCGTGTCCTCCACGCCCTGTGCGGAGAGTCGGAAGCCTGGCTGCTAAGGAGACAGGAGGGGACCACTAGGGCAGGTGCGCGTGGTCCACTCTGACGAAAGTCTGGGCAGAAGGCAGGCCTGTCCTGTGCCGTTGGGCCCAAGGGTAGAGCAGCTCCTAGGCCACCTATCCGTGGTGCAGACATGTGCTTGCCACCACGCGCCCGGCCCTGAACTCGAAGAAACAGCTTCTGGAGCAACGGGCAGTCAGATGCCGTCTTCCTCCAGGACGTTGAAGCGTTGGTGGAGGAAAGGGGTTGCCCGGGGAAGGACGGACAGTTACCCATTACTCCCCAACCCAGGGTGCGTGCGGTGTTCACGGATCCTGTGGCATCTCCTCTCGGTTGGGGAAGGCACTGGCTTAGTCCGCTGTCCACCTGAACGCCAGAGCAAAAGAGCAGGCCTTGCCTACGCCGGGAGATGGCATTGTAAGCAGAGTGCCATCCTAGGCCACTCATGCAGCTGCAGGGTCCAGGCTGTGTCTGCTTATTTCGGCTTGGCAGGTTGAACCCAGGACGTGAACATGGAGCCCGGGAAAGCAAGTCCAAGAGGCACCAGCTCTCCCGTAGCTCTTCCCTGACGCGAGAGAGCGAACGCCCAAAGCCTTGCTGAGGAAGCAGCAGCGAAGTGCGGTTCGCGCCAAGCTGAAAACCTGTGCGAAAGCATAGGAGTTGCTGGCAAATCAGAGTCGGTTCTGTGGGCTGCTCTTGCTGCTTGCCTTAGACTAGAATTCGCAGCACGGTGGGAGAAACCGTCATAGAGCGAAAGCCTCTTTGCACGGGCATCTCCTCTGGGAAAGCACAGCATTCTTTAGGTAATCATAGTCGGGTCTATGGGATGCTGCAGCTGATTGTCTGAACTCGTCTCCACAGCACGGTGTAATAAACTCGCATGGAGCGAAATCCTCTTTGCCGGGGCATGCCCTCTGACAGAGATGCTTGCTTGCGCCTGTGGAAAGAGCGTTAAGGAAAGGGACACGTCGGTCACTGTATTCCCGAGGAAGATGTCTGGGGAAGGTGCAGCCCACTGCCCGGAGAAGAGAAGGAGCCATTGGCCTTATTGTCGGGAAACGGTCGCGAAGCAGGAGAGGCAGCGTTGTCAGGAACAGAGGGCCGGTGGCACGAAAACTGTCACCTGCTCCTAGTGCGGAGAGATGGAGGCCTTGCTGCTAAGGAGACAGGAGGGGACCACTAGGGCAGGTGCGCGTGGTCCACTCTGACGAAAGAGTCTGGGCGGAAGGCAGGCCTGTTCTGTGTCGTTGGGCCCAAGGGTAGAGCAGCTCCTAGGCCACCTGTCCGTGGTGCAGACATGTGTTTGCCACCAGGCGCCCGGCCCTGAACTCGAAGAAACAGCTTCTGGAGCAACGGGCAGTCAGATGCCGTCTTCCTCCAGGACGTTGAAGCGTTGGCGGAGGAAAGGGGTTGCCCGGGGAAGGACGGACAGTTACCCATTACTCCCCAACCCAGGGTGCGTGCGGTGTTAACGGATCCTGTGGCATCTCCTCTCGGTTGGGGAAGGCACTGGCCTAGTCCGCTGTCCACCTGAACGCCAGAGCAAAAGAGCAGGCCTTGCCTACGCCGGGAGATGGCATTGTAAGCAGAGTGCCATCCTAGGCCACTCATGCAGCTGCAGGGTCCAGGCTGTGTCTGCTTATTTCGGCTTGGCAGGTTGAACCCAGGACGTGAACATGGAGCCCGGGAAAGCAAGTCCAAGAGGCACCAGCTCTCCCGTAGCTCTTCCCTGACGCGAGAGAGCGAACGCCCAAAGCCTTGCTGAGGAAGCAGCAGCGAAGTGCGGTTCGCGCCAAGCTGAAAACCTGTGCGAAAGCATAGGAGTTGCTGGCAAATCAGAGTCGGTTCTGTGGGCTGCTCTTGCTGCTTGCCTTAGACTAGAATTCGCAGCACGGTGGGAGAAACCGTCATAGAGCGAAAGCCTCTTTGCACGGGCATCTCCTCTGGGAAAGCACAGCATTCTTTAGGTAATCATAGTCGGGTCTATGGGATGCTGCAGCTGATTGTCTGAACTCGTCTCCACAGCACGGTGTAATAAACTCGCATGGAGCGAAATCCTCTTTGCCGGGGCATGCCCTCTGACAGAGATGCTTGCTTGCGCCTGTGGAAAGAGCGTTAAGGAAAGGGACACGTCGGTCACTGTATTCCCGAGGAAGATGTCTGGGGAAGGTGCAGCCCACTGCCCGGAGAAGAGAAGGAGCCATTGGCCTTATTGTCGGGAAACGGTCGCGAAGCAGGAGAGGCAGCGTTGTCAGGAACAGAGGGCCGGTGGCACGAAAACTGTCACCTGCTCCTAGTGCGGAGAGATGGAGGCCTTGCTGCTAAGGAGACAGGAGGGGACCACTAGGGCAGGTGCGCGTGGTCCACTCTGACGAAAGAGTCTGGGCGGAAGGCAGGCCTGTTCTGTGTCGTTGGGCCCAAGGGTAGAGCAGCTCCTAGGCCACCTGTCCGTGGTGCAGACATGTGTTTGCCACCAGGCGCCCGGCCCTGAACTCGAAGAAACAGCTTCTGGAGCAACGGGCAGTCAGATGCCGTCTTCCTCCAGGACGTTGAAGCGTTGGCGGAGGAAAGGGGTTGCCCGGGGAAGGACGGACAGTTACCCATTACTCCCAATCCCAGGGTGCGTTCGGTGTTAACGGATCCTGTGGCATCTCCTCTCGGTTGGGGAAGGCACTGGCCTAGTCCGCTGTCCACCTGAACGCCTGAGCAAAAGGGCAGGCCTTGCCTATGCCGGGAGATGGCATTGTAAGCAGAGAGCCATCCTATGCCACGCATGCTACTGCAGGGTCGAGGCTGTGTGTGCTTATTTCGGCTTGGCAGGTTGAACCCAGGCCGTGAACATTCAGCCCGGGAAAGCAAGGCCCAAGAGGCACCAGCTCTCCAGCAGCTCTTCTTCCCTGACGCGACTGGAGCCCTGGTGAGGAAGCAACGCCGTGTGCGGTTCGCTCCAAGCCCAAAGCCTCTTCGAAAGCAAAGCATTTGGTGAGAAATTAGAGCCGGTTCTGCGGGCTACTGCTGCTGCTTGCCTGAGACCAGGCTCACGGTGGGAGAAACCCGCATAGAGCGAAAGCCTCTTTGCCGGGGCATCCCCTGGGGGAAAAGCACAGCATTCTTCGGGAATCCAGAGTCGCGTCTCAGGGATGCTGCTTCTGCTTGCCTGAGATAGTCTCCACAGCACGGTGTAATAAACCCGCATGGAGCAAAATCCTCTTTGCCCAAGCATTCCCTCTGGGAAAGCACAGCATTCTTTGGGAAATCAGAGTCGGTTCTGTTGGCTCCTCTTGCTGCTTGTCTTAGCCTAGGATTCGCAGCACAGTGGGGGAAACCCGCATAGATCGAAAGCCTCTTTGCCCTAGCATCACCTCTGGGAAAGCACAGCATTCTTTGGGAGTCTGGTCTGAGGAATGCTTCTGCTCCTTTCCTGAGCTAGTCTCAGCACGGTGTAATAAACCCGCATGGAGCGAAATCTTCTTTGCCCGGGCATCTCCTCTGCCTGAGAGAAAAGCGTGGTTACCCCTGTGGAAAGAGCCTTAAGGAAAGGGACACGTCTGTCACTGCGCTCCCCAGGAGCATGTTGGGGAAGGTGCAGCACGTTGCCCTGGGAGAAGAGAGGGATCCGTTGGCCTTGTTCTCGGGAACGGTCGTGAAGCAAGAGAGCCGGCCCCAGGCAGGAACAGCGGGCCGGTGGCAAGACAAGTGTCACCCGCTCCCTGTGCGGAGAGACGGAAACCTGGCTGCTCAGGAGACACGAGGGGACCACTGGGGCAGGCGCGCGTGCTCCACTTTGAGGAAGGAGTTTGAGCAGAAGGCAGGCCTGTCTTGGTCCCCTGGGCCTAAGGGGACAGAAGCTCTTTGGCCACCTGTCCCTGGTGCAGACATGTGCTTCCCACCAGGCGCCTACCCTGAACTCGCAGAATTAGCTCCCTGAAAGAACGGGCAGTCAGATGCCCTCTTCCTCCAGGATGTGGAAGCGTTCGCGGAGGCACGGTTGTGTCCGGGGAAGGAGTGGGTACAGTCCCCCACAGCTCCCCATCCCAGTGCATGGGCGGTGTGCAGGGATTCTGTCACCTCTCCTCTCCTGTGGGGAAGGCACTGGCCTAGTTCCCCAGTCCGCCTAAGCGCCAGAACAAAAGGCCAAGCGTTGTCTACATCGGGAGATGGTAGTGTGCATCGAGTGCAAACCTAGGCCACGCATGCTGCTGCAGGTTTTGGCTGTGTCTGCTTATTTCGGCCTGGCAGGGTGAACTCAGGGCGCGAACATGGAGCCCAGGAAAGCAAGGCCCAAGACGCACCAGCTCTCCTGCAGCACTTCTTACCTGACGTGACAGAGCGAACGCTCAAAGCCTTGCTGAGGAAGCAGCTGCGACGTGCGGTTCGCGCCAAGCTGAAAACATCAGTGAAAGCATAGCAGTCACTGGGAAATCAGAGCCATACCGTTGGCTGCTCTTGCTGCTTGCCTTAGCCTAGTATTCGCAGCACGGTGGGAGAATCCCGCATAGAGTGAAAGCCTCTTTGCTCGGGCATCCCCTCTTGGTAAGCACAGCATTCTTTGGGAAATCAGAGTCAGCCTTTAGGATGCTGCTGCTGCTTGACTGAGCTTGTCTCCACAGCACGTTGTAATAAGCCCTCATGGAGCGAAATTCTCTTTGCCCGGGCATCCCCTCCGCCTGGGAGAGAAGCCTGGTTGCGCCTGTGGAAACAGCCTTAAGGAAAGGGACACACTGTCTCTGCGCTCCCTAGGAGCAAGTCTAGGGAAGGCGTAGCACGTCGCCCCGGGATAAGAGAAGGAGCCGTTGGCCTTGCTGTCGGGAAATGGTCGTGAAGCAAGAGAGCCTGCCATGGCAGGAAGAGCAGGCGGGTGGCAAGACAAGTGTCACCCTCTCCCTGTGCAGAGAGAATGACGTCTAGCTGCTAAGGAGACACGAGCGGATGACTAGGGCAGGAGCGAGTGCTCCCCTCTGAGTAAGGAGTTTGGGCAGAAGGCAGGCCTGTCCTGTGCCGTTGGGCCCAAGGGTAGAGCAGCTCCTAGGCCACCTGTCCGTGGTGCAGACATGTGCTTGCCACCACGCGCCCGGCCCTGAACTCGAAGAAACAGCTTCTGGAGCAACGGGCAGTCAGATGCCGTCTTCCTCCAGGATGTTGAAGCGTTGGCGGACGCAAGGGGTTGCTTGGGGAAGGACGGACAATTACCCATTGCTCCCCATTGCTGTGCGCAGGCGATGTGTAGTGATCCTGTCGCGTCTCCTCTGGCTGGGGAAGGCACTGGCCTAGTCCCCTGTCCACCTGAACGCCTGAGCAAAAGGGCAGGTCTTGCCTACGCCGGGAGATGGCACTGTAAGCAGAGTGCCATCCTAGGCCACGCATGCTGCTGCAGTGTGGAGGCTGTGTCTGCTTATTTCTGTTTGGCAGGGTGAACCCAGGACGTGAACATGGAGCCCGGGAAAGCAAGGCCAAGAGGCACCAATTCTCCTGCAGCTCTTCTTCCCTGACGCGACTGAAGCCCTGTTGAGGAAGCAACGGCGTGTGCGTTTCGCTCCAAGCCCAAATCCTCTGGGAAAGCACAGCATTTGCTCGAAATCAGAGTCGTTTCTGCGAGCTACTGCTGCTGCTTGCCTGAGACCAGGCTCACGGTGGGAGAAACCAGCATCCAGCGAAAGAATCTTTGCCCGGGCATCCCCTTTGGGAAAGCACAGCATTCTTTTGAAAATTAGTGTCGGGTCGGTGGGTTGTTGCTGCTGCTTGCCTGTGCTAGTCTCCTAGCACGGTGTAATATAACCGCGTGGAGGAAATCCTCTTTGCCGTGCATTCCCTCAACCTGAGAGAGATGCTTGGTTGAGCCCGTGTAAACGGCCTTAAGGAAAGGGACACGTCTGTCCCTGTGCTCCCCAGGAGCATGTGTGGGGAAGGTGCAGCACGCTGCCCCAGGAGAGGAGAAGGAGCCATTATCCTTGTTGTCATGAAAGGGTCGCAAATCAGGAGAGGCGGACTTGTCAGGAACAGCGGGGCGGTGGCAAGACAACTGTCCTCTGCGCCCTGTTTGGTGTTCAGAAGCCTGCCTGCTAAGGAGTCCTGAGGGGACCACTAGGACAGGCGCGCTGCAGTTAGTAAATTGATGTTGAGAATTTATATCAAAGAATTGACAGTAGCTGCTAAACAAAAACATGTAATTTAGGGGAAAAAAAAGAACAGAAGGAAGAGAAATGCCAAAAGTCTGAAGCACATCAATATAAAATTTAATTAGATAAATAAAGCTGATATTCTTAAAGGGGGGTAATAAGAGAGCTGCAAAGAGCTGATAGGATTAGAAAAATTGTTTACTCCTGGTCATTTCATAATTTTAAACTATCCATTATTAATAAATATACTTAGTTCCAGAAACAAAGCCACATAAGGACATTTCCACCAAGTTTCCTCTAAAAGCATTTACAAATTAGACGTTCAAACAATGTAGTTCGTTACATGTTGCATATTATCTTAAAGTTTAAACACTTTCTGTGACACATTTTCTAACAATTAAAAAATATATAGATAGATATAGATGTCTATATCTATATCTATCTATATATTGAAACCTTATCCCTAAATCCTTTCTTTCTTTATTGGTTTAAATAGGTAAACTAACAACAACAACAACAAACAGCTAATATTATAGAGGTAGGAACAATTTACCTTTTCATTCATTGCTATTTCTAAAAATTACTATTTTACTTTTTCTCAAGTCTGTCATAATAATTTACTAAATCTTCTGACTTATTCAATATTTTTCTTTTAGTGGAAATCTCTATTTCATATTTATTTTCTCTTCCTCCACTCTTTGCTCTAATAACTCAATGTATTCTTAGATTTTCTGTTTTTCTCTTTATCCAGATATATCTTTTCTTTCTTTCTTTTTTTTTAAATAATTTTATTTGCTTGCATTTTACATCAATACATGCTTTTTTATGGATGTTAGAAATGTCTGTGGAACTACTAGAAGAATAAACTTCTTTACCTTTAAGAAGTTTACAGTCTAGAGTGCCTGGGTGGCTCAGTTGGTTATGTGTATTCCTTCAGCTTAAGTCATGATGCCAGGGTACTAGGATCCAGTCCTGCATCAGCTGCCTGCTCAACAAGGAGTCTGGTTCTTCCTCTCCCTCTGCCCCTCCCCACCCACTCTCTCTCTCTAATAAATAAATAAAATCTTTAAAAAACTTACTGAAATCTGAGACTGAAGTACTAAATTCAGTCTTAATATAAGACAGCTAAACAAAGCAATGATCAAAACTGGAAAATTTAGTCAGATCAAGGTTTAACATTTTTGGTTGACACAGGACCTCTTTCAGTAACAACATTCCCTAAATATCAATTTCTTTTTAAGGCAAAAAATTTTGACAAGAAATTCAGATCCTTCTCATCATTTTCACATCAATTTAATGTGACATCCTCGGAGTATATAATCAAATATGTAATTATTCTATCTGTTGCCTTGTATATTGCCTGTATCTTTTTCAGACGCAAAGTCCCGTTGAGGTAGAGATTTTTTTTTTAAACAGAGATTTTTAAAGTGTTTGATATATACAAGATGCTTAATAAGTGTTTACAAAACCTATGTATTTCAGAAGCCTTAAACAGGCTTTAAAATAATGTAGGTGATATTAGTAGTCATATCAAAGAATTTGTAGGTTTCAGTCATATAAATAACTACATTTCTCAGAGACAGAGAAACATACAAATGATCTGGGTCCAGTAGGATAATGCTAGCATGTGTTGTAAATTCTCTTATATGACCTATTCTTTCAAGAATTGGTTATGTGGCAGAAAATAAAGGTATCGCTATCTTATATTTTATTATTTAAAGAGATTTATGAAAGTTGTTAATTTCTAAGACTACCCCTTTGTTTCAGTGGACCCAATTTCCGTGGTAATGGTGAGAGGAAAGTAGGCAATTTAGGCGGCAGCAAAAATCTCCTACAAGGCACTATAAATTAAGGCTTGTTCTAGATCATGGGTCTGTCCAAAGGGGAATGTTAAGGGGTAGGATGGATGATGGATGCATTGTGGACTTATAACTATAAAATTAATACTGTTATGCCCCAATAATGGGTCTCTGATTAAAGGAGCAAGACTGATATAAAGCAAAGGTCAAGCAAAGCTTTATTGGACGTCAAGCATCAAGAATCTAACCGAACGTTCGGGGCCACACCTCTTACGAGAGAAGGCAACCCTTCTCTGTTTCACAGTCTAGCTTTTAAGGGCAAAGGCCATGCGCTCTGGCCTGGCCATGCACAGGTGACCAATGAGATTTTAACACACACAGGAAACTCCACAGTGATGCTAGGTGACCAGTTGAGGTACAATTTACCCTGGTATAGACATTTGACCCAGCCTATTACACCTTGATTAGGATTGGTGCCAAAAAGGTTCCCAAAGGGCGGAGGAGTGGGGCATACGCCTTAGTATCTAGGGAGACAGTATGCACCCCAAACCCCGCTGATTGATGTCTCCACCTGGCCTGACCCACCCTTGTATATAGGCTTTGTTACCTGGAGCTGATTTCCAGGACTTGTTTTTAAGTGAATCCCCTGGGGGAAGGGGAGCAAGGACACTTTAAAGGTTAAACAACGTTTTTGTTTAACCTCAATGAAAGCCTCTTGCTAAAATATAAAAATATAAAATAGGTCCTTACATTACAACAACTCAGTAGGGAAAGTCCCAGTGTGGTGATAAATGAAGTGATGTAACTTGCATTGCACATTTTATTTTTAAAACGTGTAAGTCGTATTTTTCCCTGCCATGACATCATACTTTATCTTCATCACTGTCTACTAGTTTAAAACTAGTTAAACAAACTCAACAATTTTTTTTAAAAAATATTTTATTTATTTATTTGAGAGCAAAAGCAAGCGAGAGAGAGAGAGAGCATGAGCAATATGGGGCTCGATCCCAGGACTCTTGAGATCATGATCTGAGCCAAAGGCAGACACTTAACTGACTGAGCAAATGAGACTCCCACAAATTCAACAATTTTATAAAATTTTTATTTGTTGGGGTGCCTGGCTGGATCAGTCAGTAAAACATGTAACTCTTGATCTTGAGGTTGTACGTTTGAAATCCACCTTGGGTGTAGAGGTTGTTTAAAAATAAATTCTTTAAAAATTTTTTTTTCATTTTTTTATTTAAGCCATTGTATGGCAGTGTTGATCACTCTATTGTACACCTGAAACTAATATTAACTTATTTCACCTAACTGGAATTTAAATAAAAACTTTAAAAATGGAATAATAATAATAATAATAAAATAAAAAAAAGAGGAAAAATTATTTGGCAGGCAATGTTCTTAATTGCATTATTATTTATTATTATCATAGTGTGTGTGTGTGTCAGTGGGAAGTGGCTGGTATTACAGTGAGTTCTATATCTGTGTTACACTGAGGTCCATGTCTGTAGTCAGTCTTTTTTTTTCTTTTAATTTATTTTCAGTGATCCAAACTTCATTGTTTATGCACCACACCCAGTGCTTCATGCAATAAATTCCCTACTTAATACCCACCACTGGGCTCACCCAACCACCTGCCACCCTCCTCTTCAAAACCCTCAGTTTGCTTCTCAGAGTCCACAGTCTCTCATGGTTTGTCTCTCCCTCCGATTTCCCCCAGCACACTTCTCTCCATCTCCCAGTGTCCTCCACGTTATTCCTTATGTATTGAGTCTTATAAAAACTGTTATTTCTTTCCCTATTCTGCTTTGCATATGCTTACCATAGATGTTAAAATGTTATAAACCTCTCCTGCCTGGTCCATTTTCTCTCTCTGCTCTCATGATTGCTCATGCTCTCCCTGCCAACCCCACATGCCTTACAATATCTGGATATGACTAATTTCTTCCTGAGCTGCTTTATTCTACTCTGCCATATGGTTGCCCTTCCTTCTTCTGTACCATAACTTCTATCCCCTGCATTTGTGCTTTAACAATACCTAATTCTTTTCACTACATATGTATCTTTGAGCTCAATACTCAGTAGTGCAATTGCTGGGTCATAGGCTAGCTCTATTTTACTGAAAAGTAGCGCCATATGCACCCCAGTGTTTATAGCAGCAATGTCCACAATAGCCATTCTGTTGAAAGACCCAAGATCCCCTTCAACAAACAAACGGATAAAGAAGATGTGATCTATGTATACAATGGCATATCACTCAGCCATCAGAAAGGATGAATACCCAACTTTTGCATCAACATGGATGGGACTGGAGGAGATTATGCTAAGTGAAATAAGTCAAGCAGAGAAAGTCAATCATCATATGGTTTCACTTTTTTGTGGAACCTAAGGAATAGCATGGAGGACATTAGGAGAAGGAAAGGAAAAATGAAGTGGAGGAATTGGAGGGGGAAATGAAACATGAAAAACTATGGACTCCAAGAAACAAACTGAGGGTTTTAAAGATGAGAAGGGTGTGGGGATGGGTGAGCCTGGTGATGGATATTAAGGAGGGCACATATTGCATGGAGCACTGGGTGTTTTACACAAACAATGAATCATGGAACACTACTTCAAAAACTAATTGTAACTAACATAACATAATTTAAAAAAAAAGGAAGGGGACAATACCTAACACTCAATCTTTGCTAGTTTCTTGTTTACCTCCTTTTAAGAGTAAGCTCAATAGTGGTTTTTTGTTTGTTTGTTTTGTCTCAACTAAAAGAAGAAAAATAATACACATTATTTTGAAAACTTTTTGAACAGTGTACAAACCTTAGTCAAGTCCACAATGTCTCATCTCTTCTTCCTCCTAACATGGCTAAGTTGAAAAACCCTTTATCTGGGAAAAGATCATCCTCCTGCTGCCTTGTGTAAGATTTTGGCTTTAGCTTAGATTATCCTTTCTTTCCTTTTCTGAAAATACGTTGAAAATATTAATAGCCTTAGTTTCTTCTTCCAATATATGACTGCTTCTTTACCAAGTGCAAAAGCAACCCATTTTGACCATAGTAAACAGCTTGGACCTACTTTTTTGGCTCACTGTTTTAGTGAGACAAGTGGAGTGAAGATGACACACCATTTCCAAATGTATTAATAATTGGTAGACCACACTTCTAAATTGAAGTTTTGTTGCCATTAAACTACCACCAGACTCGCTATAATTACAGAGGTAAATTCTTTATATTTACTATATTTGAAATTACCATATAATACCAAATAAAATTATGATTATGTGAAGATTCTGTAATATTAAGAAGATGACTTTGAAATTATTGCTTATCTAAATGAAATTTCCCATTTTATAATCTTGTATAAGCTTCCGTTGTCATCTCCTATTTAAAATCTATTAGAAGGCACTCTTATTTTCCCTTAAGTGGGAAGTCAAATGTGGAACAAATTCATCCCAAAGGAACTGATTCTATATTCCACTGATGACCAGGTGGCTTCCATGTGGCATTTTGCCTCTTGCATATTGTTCATCTCCTACAACAAATGGGGGTATGCTCTTTAGTAAACTAATTCAACTCAATTAGAGATATTGTCTTCAAGGGATAACATCATAGAGACTAGAATCAGAATCATACTTTTGGGAAAATTGGGCCCAGGTTTTGTTTTGTTTTGTTTTGTTTTAAGATTTTATTTATTTATTTAACAGACAGAGACCACAAGTAGGCAGAGAGGCAGAGAGAGGGGGGAAGCAGGCTCCCTGCTGAACAGAGCTCAATCCCAGGGATCAGAGCCCTGATGCAGAGCTCAATCCCAGGACCCTGAGATCATGGCCTGAGCCGACAAAGGCAGAGGCTTAACCTACTCAGCCACCCAGGCTCCCCTGGGCCCAGGTTTTGATGGCTTTTTTCCTCAATCTTATAAAACCTATTTGAACTCTACTGGATGCCAGAACTGCTCAAAAATATTTGGTCCCTTGTAATTTTAACCTTCTAGTATTCAATGCACCTGATCCATGTAATATCCTATAGTATTTTTGTCAAATGAAGACTCTCAAAGTGTGTTTCTTGGGAGACACTTTTCAATTGGTTGCTTACATTTCTGAATTTATTATTTGTTCTAGACCATCCTTTGAAGATGGTTGTATTGAATAGACTTGGAAGATAGAATTAGTATCTTTTTTTTTTAACTTAACCTGTTGTGTTTGCAAATATTATCGGCCTCTCTTTAGATTCTTCTTGTGGGAACTGAGGCTCAGAACTGATATATAACTCCCACCCCTACACACACACACACACACACACACACACACACACAAATACTGTTAATATTCTGGCTACCTCTATTGCTGTGAATAATAAACTATATTATTTCTGAACCATGAGTCTGCATCTTCTATCAACACCCAAGAAACCATGGCAGACTCATATACCAGCTTTCAAATTAGGGAAAATAATCTCAGACACTTTATATTCCACTCCTGCACACACACACACACACACACACACACACACACACACACACAAATACTGTTAATATTCTGGCTACCTCTATTGCTGTGAATAATAAACTATATTATTTCTGAACCATGAGTCTGCGTCTTCTATCAACACCCAAGAAACCATGGCAGACTCATACACCAGCTTTCAAATAAGGGAAAATAATCTCAGATGCTTTATATTTTTTGATAGTGTTACCTACTTCTGAACATATGACTTAACACATGTAAAGCTGGAGCCATTACAATTTAGAGCTTCTTCTGTGGAAGACCTATGCATTCACTAGTAAACAAAAGTAGTTTCATCTTTTTTTTTTTTTTTTCCTCCTGGATACCATTTCCTCTCTCACACTGTTGCTCAAATTGGATGGAGTCTAAGGTCCTTTGAGGAAATTTTTGTTTAAGGACTCAAAATAAAATAGGAAGAGTCTAAAGTGCTAAAAATAATTCTAGATAAAAGGTATAAGATCATGCCAGGAAGGATAGTAATCTTATCTAACAACTGCTTGTTCACCCCTTTATTTGTTCATTAACTAATCTCCAAATTACTGACTAAATCCCTTTTGTAAGCCAGAATGTGAGCTAAAACCTGGGTATTTTAAAAAAGTTTTTATTTGAAATCCAGTTAGTTAACATATACAGTTGTATTAGTTTCATGTGTACAATATAATATATAACATTCAGTGCTCACCATGACAAGTGCCCTAATTAATCCTCATCACTTATTTAATCCTCACTCCTTTCAGATCCCCTCAAGTAACCATCAGTTTGTTCTCCATAATGAAATGTCTGTCTCTTGCTTTGTTTCTATTTCTATGTCTTATTATTTTCCCCTTTGCTTGTTTGTTTGTTTCTTTTATTCCATATATGAGTAAAGGTATTTGTCTTTCTCTGACTGACTTACTTCAGTTTTAGCATTATACTGTCTAGTTCCATCCATGTTATTGCAAATGGCAAGATTTCAGTCCTTTTTTATGGCTGAATAATACATACCACTTATTCTTTATTCATTCATCAATTGATAAATACTTGGGGTCTTTCCATATCTTAGCTTTATAAGTAATGCTCCTATAAACATTAGGGTGCTGGTATCCTTTTCTTATATTCATTGGGTAAATACACACCAACAGGATTGTTGGATCACAAAGGACTTCTATTTTTAAATTTTATGGAAATTCCATACTGTTTTCCAGCATGGCTGTATCAGTTTGCATTACCACCAACAGTTCACAATTGTGACTTTTTCTTCTTTTTTTTAAATTTTATTCATTTGACAGAGAGAGATTACAAGTAGAGAGAGAGAGAGGAGGGAGCAGGCTCCCTGCCTGGCAGAGAGCCCGATGTGGGACTTGATCCCAGGACCCTGAGATCATGACCTGAGCTGAAGGAAGAGGCTTAACCCACTGATCCACTCAGGCAGCCCCCACAAGTGTTACTTTTTCACATCCTCTCCAACACCTTTTGTTTCTTGTAGTGTTGATTTTAGCCATTCTGACAGGTGTGAGGTGGTATCTCTTTCTAGTTTTGCTTTGCAATTTCCTGATGATACATGATGATGGACATCTTTTCATGTATCTACTGAACATTTGAATGTGTTCTTTGGGGAAACACTTGTTCATGTCTTCTATCTATGTTTTTATTGGATTATTTGTTTTTGGATGTTGACTAAAAACTGGATATTAAGTAAAAAACAAGACAGGTTTCCTTGAGCTTAAATTTTATTTGCAAGAGTATCATTAACAGGAAAAATATGCATATGTGTATGTACAAGTGTGTTTATGTATACATCTATCTATCTATCCTCTATCCCCTATTTTCTAATTGTGGTAAATTCTGTAAGGTGGGGAATGGGATAGTCTGAAGAAATATGCTGCTGGATATGTTGGGTAAGCAAATTTAATTGCACTCAGATGCATTGGATATAAGTGAATCACTCAAATGACTTATTTAATATTATATAGAAACAATTAAAATTTTATATAGTTGAAAATAATAGGTAGTTAAAATAATTTTTGTTGTTTGTTGTTTTTGTGTCTTTTTTTGTTTATATATACTATGGTGTGAATGTTTGTGTCTCCCGAAATCATATTATGAAATCTAACTCTGGAAATGATAGTATTAAAATGTAGGGGCCTGTGGGAGGTGATTAGGTCATAAGTCGAATTACAGTCCTTTTAAAGGAGACCCCAGAGAGTTCTCTTGCTTCATTCATCGTGTAAGTTTACAGTGAGTAGATAGCCAACTATGAGGAAGTGGGCTCTTCCTGGATCTGCCCATTCCTTAATCTTGAACTTCTCAGTTCTAGAACTGTGAGAAATAAATTCCTGTTCTTTATAAGCTATTCAGTCTATATCATGTCTGTTAAAGCAGCCTGCATGCAGAAGGACAATATGACCTAAAATGAGAGCAATAAATATAAAGTTTCAGTAAAGTCAGTTGGTACAATGTTTTTTTACTTAGAGAAGACATGCTGCTTCATGTTAAACCTTGATATTGTATATGTTTCTGGAAGGGCCACTTCTTACTCCTTTGTATATTTTCCACAAAGTCCAGGATGATGCCTTACATAAAGGTAATATTTTATAAATACTGTTGGAAATATATAGTTCTTTAAAATCTTATTTTGCCTACAGATTACTTGGATCCACTTTGCCTTGTGTAGAATATTTGAAATATATTAAGAACAGAATGTCTCTCTAAATAACATTTAGAATCATCATTAGTTTATGACTTCTGACTCATTTGTTTATGAAGTGATACTTACTGCAAGAACACTGAAGTTTGTAATATAATTTTTGAATTCATCACCAAGCTAGTTTATTATAACTTATGAAAAAATAATTTCTCATCTTGGTTTAATTCTGCTCTTATGTTATGGTTATGGCATTTTCATTAAAATAAAGTAGAAAATAAAAGTAAATACTAAATGAAAAATAATAAATAAAAAAATAAAAGTAAAACTCTTGTGAAATGTTAAATTTTTCTTACTTATTTTGTTTTGCTTTTCCTCTACCATGCAGTAAAGCTGTATTTTGCAGATAGAGACGATTTTCTAGTTGCTAGGTTTGTTACTTTTGCTAAAATTTTCAAAATATAAGAAGTTGAGTAGTCATGGATTGTTTACTAAACTCCTTATCTACACATATAAAAATAAAACAAAGAAGGTGACCTGCGCATGTAATGCCAACTGAATATTACCCCCACCTTAAAAGACCACCAGAGACATGAGTCAAAGCCAAGCAGCAAGGGTCGTTTATTGCAGGTTCGAACCTGGACCTCTGCGCCGCTCGTTGCCGATAGCGCCGAGAGGTCCAGAGCTGGGTCAGTGCAGGATTTTTATAGACAGATACAAACAAGTTTCGGGTGGGGCTGAGATGATTGATTGATAGTTTGAACAGGCATACTTGGCGTCAGTGGATTGGGTCAGGGGACCTGCGCACGAACGCAGACAAAGCAATCTTACAGAAGCAGAACTGGCCGGTTAGCCCACGCATGCAAAAAAAAGCACTTATCAGGATATTGAAGGCCTGGTTACTATCAAGCCAAGGCCACTTTCCCTCTAATGAGGCACTAACATAAAGACAATTGGGAGTCTCCTGGTGAAATGTTACATTCCTGCTATCAAACGTAAGGTAACTTCTTTGTTGTAAATCTCAAGGACATTTGCAAACCAAGGGAGACTACTACCCTGTAGGACTGTGATTTCTGCAAGTTAACTATTTATCATTTTTATGGCAGTCAGGGGTGCCTGAGGAATGCTACACATAAGGAGGGGAGCGGGTGAAGGGGGGGTGCAAGGTGCCAGCTTTTGCTTTGTCCTCAGCCAGCCTCCTGCTCCTTCACGTATTTCTAAAATTGTATTCTGTTTTTCCATATTATGTTTTACAATGTAATTAATAAAGATTCTGCATATATTAACACCCATCCCCTTCTATCTCATCTGTATGTCCATTACAGAGCATGTATAATTTCTATTTATTGCTATGTTGTGGTGAAGAGATTGTCTGAAGTAGCCCTATATTTATGCAGGTAGATCTTAAGCTACAGTGCTCTTGTTTATTTGCTTGTTTGTGATCAGTATGTCTGAAAGATGGTAACTATTGCATCAGGTATGATGATTAAAAATATTATTGGTGCCTGATACACTGTGATGAAATAGGTAAGTCGATTCATAATTTGTTAATTAAATTAGAAAAGAAATTCCTTTGGACTTGCCCTTTATTAAGAGTTTTTTTTTAAACGAATTCCTTGGGATGGTTTTTGTGTAATATATATCACATGCCTCAACCTTTAAATTTGAATGTAGAAAAGAGTTATCAGAATGAGGCTAGAAAATATTGTTATGAAATATTTTTGTTCTGTTGTATTATGTTAACTTAGGAAATAATGGTAGTTATTTTTATTAGCATTTCCTACTTTCCACATGCCCTTACAGATGAGATATCATGTTTTTCCTACTCTTTTTATCGTGGTTGTTATATTCTTCATGATCAATAACAATCAATGAAAATTCATAACATTAATTTTCTTTGGGAAAGTGATATTTTAGCAAGAATCCATGACCAAAAATTTTAGCTGTTGTTCATCCAGTAGGTGAGACTATAATGTTCCCAAAATTTCAAGAAATAGAACTTATGAATTGTGTTGGTTAATGTTTATTGTCTCTGAACTTAGAGGTGCATAATTCAATTTAAAATTTATTTTGAATTGAAAACAAGATCTTACTGAAGTTTAGTCATCCCACTTTATATCAGGCCTCCAGTACATTCTAATTTATTTATAGAAAATATCATAAACATGAATGTCACTTTTCCTATTGCATTTATACTGAAACTGCAATGACTCCAAGATGTCAGATCTGAAAAGCACTACCTTTCTATAATTTCTGTTTCCTAGGATGAATGGATATACCATTTTAGCACAATTATCCAACAGTATTCAAAACCACCATGAATTTTAAAACATAGTTATTACACCCTAAAAATCAAGTATGAAAATGTATAAACAACCAAGTCTCTATCTGTAAATGAAATACTCCCACAAAGACTGGTTTTAAAACTTTCTAACTTAAGGAATTTGATAGCACAGACTCAGGGTAGTAGTTTCAGTGCCTACAGTATACTTTCAGGGAGAGAGTAAAGTAGGCCCTGAGTCACTTTCTGCCTAGAGATGACCTAATAGTGGTTCTGGCATTGTTTGTTTGTTTGTTTTTGAAAATACTTTCCTGGGCATCATTCAGAAAATGCAGAGTTTGGGGCACCTGGGTGGCTCAGTGGTTTGGGCTGCTGCCTTCGGCGTGGGTCATGATCTCAGGGTCCTGGGATCGAGCCCCGCATTGGGCTCCCTGCTCCGCAGGAAGCCTGCTTCCCTCTCTCTCTCTCTCTCTGCCTGCCTCTCTGCCTACTTGTGATCTCTGTCTGTCAAATAAATAAATAAAATCTTTAAAAAAAAAGAAAATGCAGAGTTTGGCAATCTATATAAGTTAAGGATGATCTTTTTGAATGTTTGTCTTTCACTACATCAAATTAACATAATTGGACAGAAATTCCACTAAATTAAGCATTGTTAGGAAACGTGTAAATTGGAGCTGCTCAAATTAGTTGCTCTTTGAACTATGTGCTGTTGGTTCAGGATTAGATAAGGAGTTTGAAGGAAAACCTAAATCATTGCTTTCTTTTTTGAGAGAGTCTTAGCATATTTTCTTAAAATTAGCTGAAATAAACAATGTGTTTAGTCGCAAAGTGATTTGCATTTTTGCACAAACTCCCTATCTCCTTGAGAATCATAACAAATATTTCATGAAACATCATTGATCTTTACTTTGTCACACTGCTGTAAAGTACATTCAGAGTTGCCAGTTAAAAGTGTTAGTGTTGAGATGAAATGTCATGCATTTTACTTCACTTCCATGCAAATGAGCACAGTAATTTGTTAAGACACAATGAAGAAAAAAAAATTGATAATGAGTTCCAGATTTTAAAAATCACTTGCCATTAGATCCAAATTGTAAGTTTGATCGGTTACCGAACACTTTATAATGCACCTCCGGTAATTTTACAGAGATTATTTTTTTCTTACCAATTCTTGATTATTCTGTCTAGCAATGCAGAGAAAGCTAACTAATTTAAAATAAACTTCCGTTAATTTTGATTTTTATAAAATTAAAATTGATTAATTTCCATATACAGAGTTTAAAATGTTCACAATTTGCATTAAATATACATTCTGTGTATACCTTGGAAAAATTATACTGAAAATTGAAATTAAAACGATGTTGTATATAGCTGCAAGAAGCCGCCTGTCCCATTTCATCTTACTATATAAGTTGTGTCAGGTAATTTATAAAATCCCTACTGCATAACAAATCTATTTTTTGTTGGAATGGGTAGTAATGTTTCTTCTTATTTCGAAATAAGAGTTGGTCTATGAGTGCATCTGCAACTGTATTTTTCCTAAGTGGCTTCATGGTCTTGAACTGAAGAAGCTCAGAACATTAAACATCAAAATAATATATTTTGATATAACTAGACATCAAGGAAATGCAATTAAAATGACACTGAGTTATCACTACACACTTATCAGAGTGCCTAAAATAAAATATAATGACGAGACCAAAAGAAAAAAATATGCCATTTGATGATACACAATGGCAAGTTGTACCATAACTTAACTTAACCATCTCAGACTAGTGTAGTGTTAAATTTGTTTTTCTAAGCAATGTTTTGGGTCACTTACCACTTTTCAAGGATATAAAGTGCTATCATTTTACTTAAAACTGTGAAATTTGGTCATATTTAAATGTCAATTTATGTTAAAACATTCTGTAAACTGTGTTAAACTTTGACATTTGTTCCCTCTTTTCAGTGAATAACACTATATCATATTCTGAAAAATACACTAATTTTCATTTTGAAAAATATCCCTTTTTCCTCTTATGGTAAGTATTAACATGAATTAATAGTAGAATTTGATATGTTCCATATGACCATAAATACTTTATTGTATATTATCAAATTTAATAATGAATATAATATACTTCTTTGGACAATTTTTAAAGACCAGTCTACTCTTTAAAAAAAAATGGAGATGCACTTCTTTAGTTCACACAAATTTTATTTTATTATATATAACTTCAGATAAATTTCAACAAATCATAATTTATTAAAATTAAATCTACTTAAAAATCTCATAGAAGAGTAAAACCATCAAAAATAATAATAAACACACACAACACACACACATCACCCATGTATTGGCAAATCACAATTGCTGTAACAATACATTAGGCATTCCACAGTTAAGGGCCATGAAAATTTCCATCAGTGACTAAGAGATTTGTATCCAAATGGACTGATTTTCCAGAATCAAAGAAAAAGTCTCCTAGGGTTTATTTAAAGATAAATATTTGAACAAATATTTCTTAAATTTAGGAAATTCAGAACATAAGGATTAAAGAATATTTGCAGTGCAGACTATATTCAATCCTTCCTTCAAAATATGCCTTTGAGTACATAATTCTGTTTTCTCTATCTAAATTGAGTTGTCCTCCAAGGAAGTTTTCTAAAATGTGTGTCTCTGTGTGATAAATGTTCTAAGACCTAACATGCTTCATTGTATTTTTACTGTGCTCTCAAATTTAATCAATAATTTGGCTTGATGTATAATATCTAGTTTCAAATATCTTTTCCATCTATACAAACACCCAACTGTCTCCTTTATATGCTATTACTATTGAGAATTCTGCTGTCAGTATTATTCTTGTACATTTTAGGTGATCTGTTCTTCTCTTGGGCATTATTTATGCTCTTCTCTGTTTTTGATATTCTTAAAACTCACCATAATATATATGAGTGGTTTTTTGTGTGTGTGGTTTTTGTTTTGCTTTATTTCTGATTTCTCATGTTTGGCATTCTTTTAAGTTTGGTATATTTCATCTTTCTTTAATTCTCCAAAATTTATCTCAGTACTTATTTAAATATTTTCTTTATTTTGTTTTCTCTTCTGCTGCATTTGGGCAGAAGTCATTAATTTGTTTGTTTGTTTGTTTGTTTTTCCCAACTCATTTATTTATTTTACAGCTATATTCATCTTAGTCTCCATTTATTGTATTCTTTATTTCAACAATTTTCACTTAATTTATATTCACAGTATAGTATCTTTCTTTTCTTTGTATATGTATATCATTATTTTATCATATACTTTTAAGCTATTTTTTAAAAGTACCGTCATTCTTTTTTTTTAAGATTTTATTTATTTATTTACTTGACAGAGAGAGATCACAAGTAGATGAAGAGGCAGGCAGAGAGAGAGAGAGAGAGAGAGAGAGAGAGAGAGAAGCAGACTCCCTGTTGAGCAGAGAGCCTGATGCGGGACTTGATCCCAGGACCCTGAAGTCATGACCTGAGTTGAAGGCAGTGGCTTAATCCACTGAGCCACCTAGGCGCCCCTAAGCTATTTTTTTTTAAATTCCTGTTCCAATAACACTTGGATTGCCATATAAAGTTAACCACATCATCTTTTTTAGGTAAGTAATTGTACTTTTTATGTGCATAGTTATTTTGGTCCATGAGTTCAGCTCCTCTTAGGATCATCAAATCTCTGTAAAGTCTGGGTATGCTAGGATTTTCTAAGCAACAATAAAATACATTGAAACCTGGTAGCTTAATTATAATAATGTTTTCTTTCTCAATCATTCACAATAGCATTACATTCCAAGTAGCTTCCTTCTATTTTGCAGCTATAGTGTTTGGAAAAACTTGAATTGTGATATCACTGTTATAATGTGAATTAGTCAGGGTTTTTCAGAGAATCGGGAAGAGAAAAAAAAGAAGATATTCTCCAGGGCCAACTCTAGAAGTGATTATTAAAACATCTGTCCAAATCCAATTGAACAAAACTCAGCAATGCCATCTCCAATGAAATACAAAGAAGATTATATATAGTTCTGGGCACACACATCTCATTTGACCCAATGATGTGCATCAATGAAAGACTGAAGGCCAATCACCACTTCATGGGAGAATTTAAAAATAAATTTACTAATGAGGCCAAGAATTCAGAATCACAAATACTTCAGAACTCATAATAACTGCCTTCACTTGATGTTATTCTATAAGGTAAATCCTACGATCAAGTTTCAATTTTAAATTCCTACAATTTTAAATTCTTAAATCCTTATGAAGAAGCATCATTTGGAGGGAGCAGTTTTCATAATTTATCATCCATCAGCCTTTTTTATTTTTTTTAAGATTTTATTTATTTATTGGACACACAGAGAGAGAAAGAGAGATCACAAGTAAGCAGAGAGGCAGGCAAGCAGGGTGGAAGCAGGCTTCCTTTTGAGCAGAGCCCGATGTGGGGCTGTATCCCAGGACCCTGAGACCATGACTTGTGATGAAGGCAGAGGCTTAACCCACCACCCACGTGATGAGAGAGCCACTAGGGTGCCCCTCATCCATCAGCCTTAATTGTTTGGAGGAAAATGTGTGGAAGAATAATGCCTTAGGGAGCTAATATCTCTAAAGAATTTTCAAGTCTTTACCCCTTCAAGGTTTTTGCACAGTTCTGATAGCCTCTAAACATCCAGCTGACTTCTACAGTGACAAGCCTGTTAAAACCTGTCCTCAAACCAGGAATAGAGCTTGAAACATACCAGTCAAGAGCAACTTTGAGTCTTTTAAGGAATTTATCATCATTTCTTATTTAATATCTGAAATAGTTCTATATAACACTTGCATAATTTCTCCAGAGCTGACTTTGAAGGAGGCATTCCGTTCCAGCTAGTTCCATATTTTGGCAAGAACTATAATTCTATATAAAAAAACATATTTTAGGGCGCCTGGGTGGCTCAGTGGGTTAAAATCTCTGCCTTTCGCTCAGGTCATGATTCCAGGTTCCTGGGATTGAGTCCCACAATGGGCTCTCTTCTCAGCAGGGAGCCTGCTTCCATTACGCTCTCTCTGCCTGCCTCTCTGCCTACCTGTGATCTCTGTCAAATAAATAAATAAAAATTTTTAAAAAACATATTTTATACCAGTTATTCATGTTTATTAACTAAGATATCACAATACAAATAATACAAACAGTTGCTCTTTATTAATACCTTCAACCAAGATCAAAAAAATATGTCGCATTTTCTCCAAAAATTTTATATCATCTGATAGGTCAGATATATATAAAATTACATTTAAAGTTTTAAAAATATCAGAAAATATTTTCATTTAAATGCAAATTTGAAAAAAGTCTACTTTTCCAAACACGACTTTTTATCCTATTTTTTTTAAATTTTGTCGACAACTGATAAAATGTTTAGCAAGACTATAAATGTTAGACTGAAAAAATGAATAATAGATGTAGGTTCAAATTATTATGCTGCATTAAAAATGATTTAGTCTTTGATGAACATCTGTTTGGTAATATGTTGTATCCAGATATAGTAAATTAATGACATATATAAAATTATAGGGAAATGACACCTTCCGTTCCATCATGAGTAGAGCTTTTAAAATACTATTTGTCACAACCTGTCATCTTGTCATTATGTAGCATTATGTAACATTTAAAAAATGTATACTCTTCACTTTGAAGTCTCTTAGAAATCTAAAATATGACTTTCTATGGTTTGTGTTTCCATATTCCTTTATTGCCAGTTTGAACAAATCCACATGCTTTGATTCAAAGGTAATAAATTCCTCTTATTTGGAAAAATGATGTTTATTTTTGTTCTCTCACCCTTAGCAGGTGGTTTCATTTTAGCACACTTCAGAGTTATAATTTCATGCTTATTAAAAACATTTATTATGATCTACATAGATGAATGAAACTTTTATTTTATTAAATTATTTGCCAAAGAATCTGTTATTTTTAAAAATGTATTTCCTTTGAAGGGTTATTTTAGAGCGTTCAGAGAGGATCTAGGAGTGTGGTATTATGCGATTTTTAAGTAGGTATGAAATGGTCATTTATATGATTGTTTCTTTAAGGCTTATGTATATTGTCCATTATATGCTATAAAATATTTTGAAAGTAAATTTAAGATATGTTTTACATAGTTTATTTTTTGGAAAAAATTATTGAAATGACTTATGAAATTCAGTATACTCTCAACACTAATTTATTCTAAAAATTACCAATTGTCTATTGAACCTATTATATGGCAGATATTACTTCAGACTACACTGGTAAATGAAATACTTGGATTTGTAGAACTTTTATTTTAATGGGTGAGACAATTAAAAGCTATAAACCTTAATAAAATTTGCATAGTGCATTCAAAAATGATGAGTACAATGGGGAAAAAGAAAAATTAGATCAGGGTGAGAAAAATCAAAGTTGCTAGGCAGGGGATGGGGAGTTAAAATTTTTAATAGGAAGATCAGGGTAGTTACAATGAGGCTGACAATTGAACAAAGGTATGGAAAGGTGATGAATTTGCCCAGAACTATCAGCAATAAGGTCACTCCAGACAAAGGAATTGGCTATCTTGAAGGCCATAAGGTTGGATCATGCCTGGCATATCTGAGGAATAGCAAGGAGGCCACTGTGAGTGACAGGGAGTAGCAGGGAAAGAGGTCACAGAGGTTAAATGAGTGGCTAGATCATGTAATAGCTTAGAAGTCATTGTGAAACTCTGGCTTTTATATTTGGAAACTTACTGTGTGATAGAATTTCTGCTAATAACTGAGAGTTCAGATGTCCATAAAATTTCAAGGATTCTTATTCTAGTAAGACAGAATAAAGAAAAAGAGTTCATATTTTCACATGGTGTAACAAATGCTCGGAGATCCAAGTGTAGGAAGCTATGGGAGCACAGAAGAAGGCACTAAAATCACACCAATATATTTGATGACTGTGACTATATATAAATTTGTATTTTCTAGATTTTTTATAGTCATGGAATCACACAGTATATACAAGTCATTGCCCGGCTTTTCTTTTCTCAGCATCATTACTTTGAGAATCTCCAATTGTAAATAGTTCATTTTGATGTTGAATAGTAATCTCTTTAATGAATAGATCATAATTTGTCTTTGCTCTATTGATGGACATTGATGAACATTTCCACTGTTTTCAATTCTTAAAAATAAAGCTGCTATGAAATTCATATACAAGTCCTTGTATGAACATAGGGTTTGTTTCTCTTGGTTAAATGCCTAGAAGTAAAATGGCTACATATTTTGCATTTAAAAAATTTTTCAAACTATTTTCCAAAGTGGTTGTATCATGATATATGCCAACAACAGTTTATACTTTTTGGTACTTCTCAATCTAGCTCAGACGAAGTACAATTAGCCTTTATAATTTTAGCTATTCTAATAGATATGTAAGCATGTCTCATTATGATTTTAATTTGTATTACTTTAATGTCTAAATCTTGAGAAATTTGTCATGTGCTGATAAGCCATCCATATACTTTTGGTGACATGTCTCTTCAATTATTTTCTTCACATGTAAAATTGGATACTCTGTTTGGTTATTAGTAAGGCTTTTTATTTTTATTCATTTTTTAATAATCAGAGTAGATGTCCATTATCAGATATATAATTTGCAAATCCCTTCTCCATCTTTATGGTTTCTAAATGGAGCTTTGATAGATTTGTCTTTCAAGAAATATGCTACTTCTTTCCTGGTACACAGAGGTATGACTAGAACATTATCAATGTTGACCTTTGCAAAGAAAATCATGGCTTAAGATATATGTAGTCTGCGGTTGTTGGGAGTGTGCTGTAATATCAAGCATATCTAGTTAGTTGATAATTTTGTTCAAGTCTTACATATCTTACCACTTTGATGACCATTTGTCTATATAATCTTAAAATAAAGGTGTTGAAATTTTTTTCCATTTCTCTTCTAAGGTAGAAGTTATGATTTTTGTTCTTAGTTTTTCCCTATATATCCCCAAATCTGTTATTAAGTATAAAAAGCCAAGAATTATTATACTCCCTGATGAATTCATCCTTTTACTCTTCTGTAATTTTGACTTGATCTTTATGTCTGATAATGAAATTTGCTTTAAAATCACTTTTCATTATCTTGATATAACCACCAAAGCTATAGTGTGATTAGTGTTAATATAGCATATTTTTTCTATTACTTTTTAAAGCACTTCTATATTTAATCCTGACAAAGAAACAAAACAGCTTTTTAACTCTGGAAGCATCTTTCTAAATTATCTTTTTTTTTTTTTTTTAAATGAAGCAGTAGCAATTTTTGTTAAGGGACCTAAACTGAAAGTAGGTTTAGAACTTATTTATTTATTTATTTAGTAAAAGATTTTATTTTGTTTATTTTACAGCGAGAGAGAGAGAGAGAGGAAGTGCACAAGCAGGGAGAATCACGTGCAAAGGGAGAAGAAGAAGCAAGCTCCTTGGGGTGCAAGTAGTCCCATGCAGGGCTGGAAGCCTGTACACTGGGATCATGACCTCAGCCAAAGGCAAACATCTGCTTAAACAACTGAGTCATCCAGGCACCCCCTAGAAAATTAAAAAAAAAAAAAAAGACCTTTTATAAACATTTTCTTTCTTTCTTTTTTTTTTTAATATTTTATTTATTTGACAGACAGAGAGACAGGAAGAGGAACTATAAGCAGGGCAGAGGGAAAGGGAGAAGCGGGTTTCCCACTGAGCAGAGAGCCTGATGTGAGGCTCCATCCCAGGATCCTGGGATCATGACCTGAAAAGAAGGGACACTTATGGAGGAAGCCACCCAGACACCTCTTTTCTTTGTTTTTAATATATGGCAACTGATGCTTCCTAGCCACGAGGAGCATATTACCCATTGATTAAATCTTTGATAACAACCTATTTAAAAAGATGTGTAAATATATACTTACTCAGATTTATACACTTTGTGTTTTCTTCATAGTTTGGGGCTGGACCCCATGGTAACAACACTGCTTCCAGTCTTTGCCTTCCCATCTTTTGATACCAGGTATTTGGTCATCAAAGCAAATTAGTATCAAAATTAATAAGCCCTTGGCACCATATCTCTGGAGCAGGGGTTGCTCTTAGCCAAGGCCCAGAGCAGTTGACCTCCCCTTGCTTGTGCTATAGCCCCAAGGACTAGGTCCATGCAACCAGAACTCGGTCTTACATGTTATGCTAAGCAGACAAAACCAAAACAGGAAAGCTCCGACAGCTTTCACTGGCATGCCTCATCTCCCACTTCCTCGATGTCCAGGCAGTACCAGATGACAGGGAGGGGTCTTGGTCCAACATATGGGAGGGAAGGAAGTAGCCACGAGCAAGTACCTGCCTCTCTGTTCCTTTCTTTCATGAGCAGGTTGTAAGGAGGAGGAAGAAGAAGGGGAAGAGAGGTGAACTTCAAGGGGTGAAGGCCTCAGGTAGGCAGCTGGCTCCTGCCAGTAGTAAAGGGACAAAGGAGAAGGCAGTGAGTCTTGCAGGGAGGGTCGGGGGGTAAGGGTTATAGCTTATGACGGAATCTGGACAGGAGTAATAGGGATACTAGTCATTTGAGTCCACCATTGGCAAGCTGGGCTGGGTGTCAGGGCAGATAGGCCTCCCTGGGCAACGGCTCATGAGAGAAGGTGGAATTCTTCTCTGAGGAGCAGGTGGAGCTTTGGGTGTTGGGAAAGCCTAGACAGTATTGTTCCAGGGCCAAGGACAGGTCCGGGTACTCCTGGTTGGAGGTCAAGGCCACAGTATGATCCAGGTCTTCTACCAGCAGCTTGAAGGTATCACATGCCAGCCACCCCTCATTATTGTGTATAACTCTCTGGTGCAGTTATTGGCTTATCCATCAAATGACTCCTTCAGCAGCTTGAAAACCACCTCCACAGACACTCCAGGATATGGGAGGCTTCCAGAGTGAAGATTTCACACAGGATCACCCCAAAAGACCAGAATTCACTCTAGTGGATGTAGATGTGGTCAAACATGGCCTTAGGGACCATCCACTTCACAGGCAGACCACTGTTGGTTGTCTTTTTATAGTAATTGATGTGGTGATATCTCTGGCAAGGCTGAAGTCTGAGATCTTCATCATGTTGTCCTTTGTCACCAGCACTTCCCTGGTGGCCAGGTCTTGGTGTATGCACTTCTTGGAGGCAAGGTACTCCATGCCTCAGGCTACCTGATAGGCACAGGATACCAGGTCCCTGGAGGAGAGCTGCTCTGCTGCATTGTGGCTGATATTGTAACAGTACTCCAGGTCAGGAGGCCTCTGGGCCTGCAGGTACTCCTGTATGTTGTCTTTGGAGGCATACTCCATGATAGTGTACAAAGGACCATCCTGTATGCAGGACCCAGCAGGTTGATGATGTCATTGTGCTTTCCAATCATCTTCATCATCTCCATTTCTGAGATTAGGTTTGACAGGTCTTTCTCTGTTGCATCTGACTTCAACATCTTCACAGACACTTTAGTCAAATGGTTGGATTTGTCTTTGTCCAGCCCAATGGCCTCCTCCAACACCACCTGCCCAAAGTAGGCCTGTCTTAGGGGTCTGCCTAAACTGCCTACAACCAGCCTGTCTCAAGGCAGTTATGAACTCTAGATTATCCTCAAAAACATTAAACCACAGGCTAAAAATTCTCTTCACTAGGTCTCTGTCACACGTCAAATTTTATTATCTTTCATCATTTACCTTTTTCCTAATTCTTATTTTCAGTATAGTTTATTTTGCTTCCAGGTGTTTCCCCTGTTTTCTGTATGCTGTTTCATAGGGAAGAATTATCCTGTCATAAAATTATTTCTTGAGCATTCATTACATCTCTCAGTTAAATTGGGTTCTTTTATGGTATTGATTCATTTGAGTTTTCTCAAAATGGGAAGAATTTTCAAAATGGTGTTTTCCTCAAGGTTCAGAGTATGTCTTAGCCTCATCTTTGAAATTCACTTTTCAAATTTTTGTCCCTCTTTTTATCTTTTTAAATTAAAAGGTTTTATTTTTACTATTTTTTATTTGAGTATAGGTGATATTCAGTGTTCCATTGGTTTCAGGTTTTCAATAACTCCATACATTATTCTATGGTCACTACAAATATAGCCACCATCTGTCACCATATAACACTATTATAATATCATTGACTATATTCTCTACACTGTCCCATATCTTTTTTTAAAATCTCTGATTTTTATGTTTTCTGTTATTCCAATTTTTGAACATCATTTTACTTGGTTACTTTAATAAAATATGCCTGATTACACACTCTTCGCTGAAAACCATAGCATTGGATTTATAGTAGTCCTCTTCTTCTTCTTCTTCTTTTCTTTTAAATTAACATATAATATATTATTAGCCCCAGGAGTACAGGTCTGTGAATCGCCAGGTTTACACACTTCACAGCACTCATCACAGCACATACCCTCCCCAATGTTCATAAACCCACCACCCTCTCCCTACCTTCCCCACCCCCCCGGAAACTCTCAGTTTGTTTTGTGAGATAAAGAGTCTCTTATGGTTTTTCTCCCTACCGATCCCATCATGTTACATTTACTCTTTTCCTGTCCCCCAAACCCCCCACATTGCACCTCCATTTCCTCATATCAGGGAGATCATATGATAGTGTCTTTCTCTGATTGACTTATTTTGCTAAGCATAATACCCTCTAGTTCCATTCATGTCATCGCAAATGGCAAGATTTCATTTCTTTTGATGGCTGCATAGTATTCCATTATATATATATATATATATATATATATATATATATATATATATATATATTTCATTCGTTTGTTGATGGACATCTAGGTTCTTTCCATAGTTTGGATATTGTGGACATTGCTGCTATAAACATTCAGTGCACGTGCCCCTTTGGATCATATAGTAGTCTTCTTTACCTCTATCAGAACTCCATGAAGCTTTATTTATTTATTTATTCACATAAACAGATGATCCAACACAATGTTTTTTGATGTTCAAATGTATTATAATGTCTTACCGCTTAACACTATGCTTACTGTTCTCTTTCACTGTCTGACTAAATCCTTATCACCACTATGCCATTTAATCAGAAAGAACATTTGAACTCAGAGTTATCTCCATATCAGGGAATGAAGACTCCACCCTTCTGTTTGTGCAGGTAAATAAATGTTGATATTGTCTGTCCTGCACATACCCCATCCTGTTCACCAGAATATTCACCATCAAAATATACTCAAAATAAAAACCATACCTCACCACTTCTATTACCACCCAGCATGCTAAAAACACCATCATATGTTCCTGAATTATTGACTTGATTGATAACCCCACTTCCACACATACTGCACTCCTTTCTCCCTGAAAATTTATTTTGGCACAGCAACTTAACCTAAAAATCAAGTCAGATGATTTTATTCTGCTGTTGAAAATCTTTTGGTATCTTCCCGTTTCATATTAAATAAAAACTGAAGGCATTTTAATGTACTAGAAGGTCATATATCAATACGTTCTTCCTCTCTCCACCACTATGAACTCCTCATTGCCCTCCTTGCTTTTTCTCAAAAGTAACAGACAAGCTGTTCACACAAAGTCTATATACTTATTGCTCTGCCTAGAGCACTCTTTTTCTTTAATATTTGTATAACACCCTCCTTCACTTCCTGAGTCTTTGTGCAAAGAACATCTCATAAAAGAGATATAACCACCCAACACAAAATAAAATTAACTTTCATCCCAGCATTCTCCAATGGCTTTTACCTTTCTTGTATTTCTTTGTAACACTAATCACCATCAACCATCAATCGTTATTCTATTACTGGTTTATTTTCTTATTTGAGACAGAGAGAAAGAGAATTGGGAGGGGGAGCAGAGGAAGAAGAAAACACCCCACTGCCTAGAAAGCATGCTGGGGAGTTCATCCCAGGACCCTGAGATCATGACCCAAGCCAAAGGCAGTCACTCAATGGACTGAGCCACCGAGGTGCCCCTCTATTATTGGTTTATTTCACTATTCTATTTCAAAAGAATGTAAGCTCTTTGTGGTCAGGTATTTTATATGTTTTATTAATTGAAGTATTTTCAGAAAGGTAGCTGGCAGATTGTAAGGGCTCACTAAACTGTATTTTGTTGTTATTATTGGGCTCCTTTATGGGCTTTACCTCTTATGTTAGAAGTCTATCCTTCAGATGTAAGCAATAAGAATAGAGCCCTGCTGCCTGTTCAAATGAGTAAAAAGCCTGTATTAAGTGGATATTTTAAAAGCTAAATGAATGGCTTAATAGTTGTATATAGGGGGAAAGGGAACATATTTTCCACAGTTTAGAAGTGGAGTTCTTTTTTTTTTTTAATTTTTTAAGTTTTATAAACATATATTTTTATCCCCAGGGGTACAGGTCCTTGAATCACCAGGTTTACACAGTTCACAGCACTCACCAAAGCACATACCCTCCCCAATGTCCATAACCCCACCCCCTTCTCCCAACTACCCTCCCCCCAGCAACCCTCAGTTTGTTTTGTGAGATTAAGAGTCACTTATGGTTTGTCTCCCTCACAATCCCATCTTGTTTCATTGATTCTTCTAATACCCACTTAAGCCCCCATGTTGCATCACCACTTCCTCATATCAGGGAGATCATATGATAGTTGTCTTTCTCTGCTGGACTTATTTCGCTAAGCATGATACACTCTAGTTCCATCCATGTTGTCGCAAATGGCAAGATTTCATTTCTTTTGATGGCTGCATAGTATTCCATTGTGTATATATACCACATCTTCTTTATCTATTCATCTGTTGATGGACATCCAGGTTCTTTCCATAGTTTGGCTATTGTGGACATTGCTGCTACAAACATTTGGGTGCAAGTGCCCCTTTGGATCACTACGTTTGTATCTTTCATCAAGATCAAAAGATTTTGCACAGCAAAGGAAACAGTTAACAAAATCAAAAGACAACTGATAGAATGGGAGAAGATATTTGCAAACGACATATCAGATAAAGGACTAGTGTCCAGAATCTATAAAGAACTTAGCAAACTCAACACCCAAAGAACACATAATCCAATCAAGATATGGGCAGAGGACATGAACAGACATTTCTGCAAAGAAGACATCCAGATGGCCAACAGACACATGAAAAAGTGCTCCATATCACTCGGCATCAGGGAAATACAAATCAAAACCACAATGAGATATCACCTCACACCAGTCAGAATGGCTAAAGTCTACAAGTCAGGAAATGACAGATGCTGGCGAGGATGCGGAGAAGGGGGAACCCTCCTACACTGTTGGTGGGAATGCAAGCTGGTGCAGCCACTTGGAAAACAGCATGGAGGTTCCTCAAAATGTTGAAAATAGAATTGCCCTATGACCCAGCAATTGCACTACTGGGTATTTACCCTAAAGAAGTGGAGTTCTTTTATAGAGTTCTTGTACAAGCCTACACTATTGTACGGTAATGGACAGTTGTACATTACAATTATACAAACACTTTGGTAATTTATATCCTTTTTTTGTAATTCATGACTGGATCATTTAATTTCTTAGGAGCATTATAGCATTTCAACTTTTCATGTCAATAAACTTATTGGGGTTGCTACCTTTTTTATTCAAATGGAGAAATAGTCATGATTTAAGCTAAATAAAGTGTTATTGATTGTGTTGTTTTCTAGGAAGGAGTCGCACATGCTAGTTTACAAGTTTTGTTAAATTCCCAAGTCTGTCACTGATAAAAGCCTTTTGTAGATTAGTAACTTGATACAAAACAGAAAAGTTATGTAACACTCAGTTGTTATACTATCTATGTTTCCATCTTGCATTGTAATAACACCCATCTTAACTCTATTTAAGACAAATCATTGCCAGATGGCTTTCTGGAATTGATTGCATGATATGAAATCTAGTATAACTGAAAGGTTTTGGTTTTAGAAGCATATAAATCAATTTAGAAAAATATATGTATTTGAATATAAGATAAAGTTTTAAATTATTTGGCAATGGTAAACTAAACTATTTTTTTGTAAATTTTTATTTTCTAAAATTTCATTGAGCTCTTTTACAATAAGAAACAAGTTACAAAAAATTAAGATTTATTTACCCCAATTCAAAATTATTAGGAATATAATCATAGAGGTTGAAGTATTTAAAATATTTAACCCACAATATTTTATTAGGTAAATTCATGAATGCTGAGCATTCACTGTTAAAATATATTACTACTATTGATAGACTGGTAGAAGCCTATAATCAAATATTTATTAAATATTTATATCCATATCTTTTCATGGCTTGGTAATTCATTTCTCTAGCATTAAATAATATTCCATTGTTTGCATGTACTACACTTTATTTGACCTTTCACCTATGGAAGGATATCTTGGTTGCTTCCAACCTTTTGTCAGTTATGAATAAAACTATATAGACATTTTTGTGGGTATAGTTTTCATCTTCTTTGGATAAATACCAAGAACTGCTACTGCTGAATCATCTGGCAAGAATATGTTTAGTTTTGTAAGAAACTGCCAAGTTGTTTTCCATTCTTTATTCTCAATAGACATGGAAGAACATTCCTGTTGCTCCACATCCACACCAACATTTAGTGTTCTGTGGTCAGTGTTCTGGATTCTGGGTATGTACTGATGTCTCCTTTTTGTTTTAATTTGCATTTTCCTGATGACATATGATGTGAAGCATCTTTTTATATGCTTATTTGCCATCTGTAATATTTTCTTTTGTGAGGTATCTGCTAAGGTCTTTGGCTCATTTTTATTTATTTATTTATTTATTATTTTTTTTTAGATTTTTTATTTTTTATAAACATATATTTTTATCCCCAAGGGTAAAGGTCTGTGAATCACCAGGTTTACACACTTCACAGCACTCACCAAAGCACATACCCTCCCCAATGTACATAATCCCACCCCCTTCTCCCAAACCCCCTCCCCCCAGCAACCCTCAGTTTGTTTTGTGAGATTAAGAGTCATGTATGGTTTGTCTCCCTCCCAATCCCATCTTGTTTCATTGATTCTTCTAATACCCACTTAAGCCCCCATGTTGCATCACCACTTCCTCATATCAGGGAGATCATATGATAGTTGTATTTCTCTGCTTGACTTATTTCACTAAGCATGATATGCTCCAGTTCCATCCATGTTGTCGCAAATGGCAAGATTTCATTTCTTTTGATGGCTGCATAGTATTCCATTGTGTATATATACCACATCTTCTTGATACATTCATCTGTTGATGGACATCTAGGTTCTTTCCATAGTTTGGCTATTGTGGACATTGCTGCTATAAACATTCAGATGCATGTGCCCCTTTGGATCACTACGTTTGTATCTTTAGGGTAAATACCCAATAGTGAAATTGCTGGGTCATAGGGCAGTTCTATTTTCAACATTTTGAGGAACTTCCATGCTGTTTTCCAGAGTGGCTGCACCAGCTTGCATTCCCACCAACAGTGTAGGAGGGTTCCCCTTTCTCCGCATCCTCGCCAGCATCTGTCATTTCCTGACTTGTTGATTTTAGCCATTCTGACTGGTGTGAGGTGATATCTCATTGTGGTTTTGATTTGTATTTCCCTGATGCCGAGTGATATGGAGCACTTTTTCATGTGTCTGTTGGCCATCTGGATGTCTTCTTTGCAGAAATGTCTGTTCATGTCCTCTGCCCATATCTTGATTGGATTATGTGTTCTTTGGGTGTTGAGTTTGCTAAGTTCTTTATAGATTCTGGACACTAGTCCTTTATCTGATATGTCGTTTGCAAATATCTTCTCCCATTCTGTCAGTTGTCTTTTGATTTTGTTAACTGTTTCCTTTGCTGTGCAAAAGCTTTTGATCTTGAGGAAATCCCTTGCTTCCCTTGCCTTTGCATTGTTCCTAGGAAGATGTTGCTGCGGCAGAGGTCGAAGAGGTTGCTGCCCGTGTTCTCCTCAAGGATTTTGATAGATTCCTTTCGCACATTGAGGTCCTTCATCCATTTTGAGTCTATTTTTGTGTGTGGTGTAAGGAAATGGTCCAATTTCATTTTTCTGCATGTGGCTGTCCAATTTTCCCAGCACCATTTATTGAAGAGACTGTCTTTTTTCCATTGGACATTCTTTCCTGCTTTGTCGAAGATTAGTTGACCATAGATTTGAGGGTCTATTTCTGGGCTCTCTATTCTGTTCCATTGATCTATGTGTCTGTTTATATGCCAGTACCATGCTGTCTTGATGATGACAGCTTTGTAATAGAGCTTGAAGTCCGGAATTGTGATGCCACCAACGTTGGCTTTCTTTTTCAATATCCCTTTGGCTATTTGAGGTCTTTTCTGGTTCCATATAAATTTTAGCATTATTTGTTCCATTTCTTTGAAAAAGATGGATGGTACTTTGATAGGAATTGCATTAAATGTGTAGATTGCTTTAGGTAGCATAGACATTTTCACAATATTTATTCTTCCAATCCAGGAGCATGGAACATTTTTCCATTTCTTTGTGTCTTCCTCAATTTCTTTCATGAGTACTTTATAGTTTTCTGAGTATAGATTCTGTGTCTCTTTGGTTAGGTTTATTCCTACGTATCTTATGGTTTTGGATGCAATTGTAAATGGGATTGACTCCTTAATATCTCTTTCTTCTGTCTTGCTGTTGGTGTAGAGAAATGCAACTGATTTCTGTGCATTGATTTTATATCCTGACACTTTACTGAATTCCTGTACAAGTTCTAGCAGTTTTGGAGTGGAGTCTTTTGGGTTTTCCACATATAGTATCATATCATCTGTGAAGAGTGATAATTTGTCTTCTTCTTTGCCGATTTGGATGCCTTTAATTTCCTTTTGTTGTCTGATTGCTGAGGCTAGGACTTGTAGTACTATGTTGAATAGCAGTGGTGATAATGGACATCCCTGCCATGTTCCTGACCTTAGAGAAAAAGCTTTCAGTTTTTCTCCATTGAGAATGATATTTGTGGTGGGTTATTCATAGATGGCTTTGATGATATTGAGGTATGTGCCCTCTATCCCTACACTTTGAAGAGTTTTGATCAGGAAGCGATGCTGTACTTTGTCAAATGCTTTTTCATCATCTATTGAGAGTATCATATGGTTCTTGTTCTTCCTTTTATTGATGTGTTGTATCACATTGACTGATTTGCGGATGTTGAACCAACCTTGCAGCCCTGGAATAAATCCCACTTGGTCGTGGTGAGTAATCCTTTTAATGTACTGTTGAATCCTATTGGCTAGTATTTTGTTGAGTATTTTCGCATCTGTGTTCATCAAGGATATTGGTCTATAGCTCTCTTTTTTGGTGGGATCTTTGTCTGGTTTTGGGATCAAGGTGATGCTGGCCTCATAAAATGAGTTTGGAAGTTTTCCTTCCATTTCTATTTTTTGGAACGGTTTCAGGAGAATAGGAATTAGTTCTTCTTTAAATGTTTGGTAGAATTCCCCCGGGAAGCCGTCTGGCCCTGGGTTTTTGTTTGTTTGGAGATTTTTAATGACTGTTTCAATCTCCTTACTGGTTATGGGTCTGTTCAGGCTTTCTATTTCTTCCTGGTTCAGTTGTGGTAGTTTATATGTTTCTAGGAATGCATCCATTTCTTCCAGATTGTCAAATTTATTGCTGTAGAGTTGCTCATAGTATGTTCTTATAATAGTTTGTATTTCTTTGGTGTTAGTTGTGATCTCTCCTCTTTCATTCATGATTTTATTTATTTGGGTCCTTTCTCTTTTCTTTTTGATAAGTCGGGCCAGGGGTTTATCAATTTTATTAATTCTTTCAAAGAACCAGCTCCTAGTTTCGTTGATTTGTTCTATTGTTTTTTTGGTTTCTATTTCATTGATTTCTGCTCTGATCTTTATGATTTCTCTTCTCCTGCTGGGCTTAGGGTTTCTTTCTTGTTCTTTCTCTAGCTCCTTTAGGTGTAGGGTTAGGTTGTGTACCTGAGACGTTTCTTCTTTCTTGAGAAAGGCTTGTACCGCTATATATTTTCCCTCAGGACTGCCTTTGTTGTGTCCCACAGATTTTGAACCATTGTATTTTCATTATCATTTGTTTCCATAATTTTTTTCAATTCTTCTTTAATTTCCCGGTTGACCCATTCATTCTCTAGAAGGATACTGTTTAGTCTCCATGTATTTGGGTTCTTTCCAAACTTCCTTTTGTGGTTGAGTTCTAGCTTTAGAGCATTGTGGTCTGAAAATATGCAGGGAATGATCCCAATATTTTGATACCGGTTGAGTCCTGATTTAGGACCGAGGATGTGATCTATTCTGGAGAATGTTCCATGTGCACTAGAGAAGAATGTGTATTCTGTTGCTTTGGGATGAAATATTCTGAATATATCTGTGATGTCCATCTGGTCCAGTGTGTCATTTAAGGCCTTTATTTCCTTGCTGATCTTTTGCTTGGATGACCTGTCCATTTCAGTGGGGGAGTGTTAAAGTCCCCTACTATTATTGTATTATTGTTGATGTGTTTCTTTGATTTTGTTATTAATTGGTTTATATAGTTGGCTGCTCCCACGTTGGGGGCATAGATATTTAAAATTGTTAGATCTTCTTGTTGGACAGACCCTTTGAGTATGATATAGTGTCCTTCCTCATATCTTATTATAGTCTTTGGCTTAAAATCTAATTGATCTGATATAAGGATTGCCACTCCTGCTTTCTTCTGATGTCCATTAGCATGGTAAATTCTTTTCCACCCCCTCACTTTAAATCTGGAGGTGTCCTCGGGCTTAAAATGAGTTTCTTGGAGGCAACATCTAGATGGGTTTTGTGTTTTTATCCATTCTGATACCCTGTGTCTTTTGACAGGGGAATTTAGCCCATTAACATTCAGGGTAACTATTGAGAGATATGAATTTAGTGCCATTGTATTGCCTGTAAGGTGACTGTTACTGTACATGGTCTCTGTTCCTTTCTCATCTACCACTTGTAGGCTCTCTCTTTGCTTAGAGGACCCCTTTCAATATTTCCTGTAGAGCTGGTTTGGTATTTGAAAATTCTTTCAGTTTTTGTTTGTCCTGGAAGCTTTTAATCTCTCCTTCTATTTTCAATGATAGCCTAGCTGAATATAGTATTCTTGGCTGCATGTTTTTCTCCTTTAGTGCTCTGAAAATATCATGCCAGCTCTTTTTGGCCTGCCAGGTCTCTGTGGATAAGTCAGCTGCCAATCTAATATTTTTATGATTGTATGTTACAGACTTCTTTTCCCGGGCTGCTTTCAGGATTTTTCTCTTTGTCACTAAGACTTGTAAATTTTACTATTAGGTGACGGGGTGTGGGCCTATTCTTATTGATTTTGAGGGGCGTTCTCTGAACCTCCTGAATTTTGATGCTCATTCCCTTTGCCATATTGGGGAAATTCTCCCCAATAATTCTCTCCAGTATACCTTCTGCTCCCCTCTCTCTTTCTTCTTCTTCTGGAATCCCAAGTATTCTAATGTTGTTTCGTCTTATGGTGTCACTTATCTCTCGAATTCTCTCCTCGTGGTCCAGTAGCTGTTTGTCCCTCTTTTGCTCAGCTTCTTTATTCTTTGTCATTTGGTCTTCTATATCACTAATTCTTTCTTCTGCCTCATTTATCCTAGCAGTGAGAGCCTCCATTTTTGATTGCACCTCATTAATAGCTTTTTTAAATTTCAACTTGGTTAGATTTTAGTTCTTTTATTTCTCCAGAAAGGGTTTTTATATCTCTCGAGAGGGTTTCTCTAATATCTTCCATGCCTTTTTCGAGCCCGGCTAGAACCTTGAGAATTGTCATTCTGAACTCTAGATCTGACATATTACCGATGTCTGTATTGATTAGGTCCCTAGCCTTCGGTACTGCCTCTTGTTCTTTTTTTTGTGTTGAATTTTTACATCTTGTCATTTTGTCCAGATAAGAGTAAATGAAGGGGCAAGTAAAATACTAAAAGGGTGGCAACAACCCCAGGAAAATATGCTTTAACCAAATTAGAAGAGATCCAAAATCGTGAGTGGGGAGAAAGGGGATAAAAAGAGGTTCAAAAAGGAAGAAAGAAAAAAAAAGAAAAAAGAAAAGAAAAGAATTTTAAAAAAAGAAAACACCTAAGAAAAATGTAAAAAAGAAAAAATATATATATTAGATAAACTAGTAAAAAAGCGTTAAAAAAGAAAAAGGTAACAGTTAAAAAAAAAAAAATTTTAACCGAACGCGAGAAGAAAAAAAAAAAAAAAACAAAAAATGAAAAAGAAAAAATTAAATTAACTGCAAGACTAAAAAAAATTTTAAAAAAATAGCCATGAGTTCCGTGCTTCGCTTTCTCCTCCTCTGGAATTCTGCTGCTCTCCTTGGTATTGAAACCGCACTATTGGTAGGTGAACTTGGTCTCGGCTGGATTTCTTGTTGATCTTCTGGGGGAGGGGCCTGTTGTAGTGATTCTCAAGTGTCTTTTCCCCAGGCGGAATACACCGCCCTTACATGGTGCCGGGGTGAGTAATCCGCTTGGGTTTGCTTTCAGGAGCTTTTGTTCCCTGGGCGCTTTCCGTAGAGTTCCGGAGGATGGGAATACAAATGGCAGCCTCCTGGTCTCCAGCCCAGAGGAGCCGAGAGCTGAGGGCCCCACTCCTCAGTGCGCCCTCAGAGAACAGCGCCCAGTCACTCCCGTCTGCCTGACCTCCGGCCGGGCTCCGAGCTCACCGAGCCTGCGACCGGTTCAAGGTAACACGGAGCTGTGAGCTTACTGTCGGCTCTGTCTCTGTAGCCGGCTTTCTCGTTCCAATACCCGCAAGCTCTGCGACACTCAGACACCCCCGATCCTTCTGTGACCCTGCGGGACCTGAGGCCACGCTGACCCCGCGTGGGCTTCGCCCCGGTTTAGCCTCTGGAGTGATGTCCCTCAGTGGAACAGACTTTTAAAAGTCCTGATTTTGTGCGCGGTTGCTCCGCTGCTTGCCGGGAGCCGGCCCTTCCCCCCGGGGTCTATCTTCCCGTCCCTTTGGATTCACTTCTCCGCCGGTCCTACCTTTCAGAAAGTGGTTGTTTTTCTGTTTCCAGAATTGCTGTTCTTCTTCTCTTCGATCTGCCGATGGATTTTCAGGTGTTTGCAATTTTTAGATAAGCTATCTAGCTGATCTCCGTCTAGCTGAAGCAGTCTCAGCTTGCTACTTCTCTGCCATCTTGACCCCTTTTGGCTCATTTTTAATCAGGATTTTCCCCCATTGTTGAGTTTTAAGGGGTCTTTGTGTATTTTTTATTAACAGTCCTTTGCCAGATGTGTATTTTGCAAATTTTTTCTCATAGTCTGTGCTTTGCCTTTTCATTCTCTTGGCATTGTGTTTCACAGAGTAGACATTTTTAAATTCAGTGCTTGTGCTTTTGTAGCTAAAGTTATTGCCAAAACCAAGGTCATTTAAATTTCCTTCTATATTTCCTTCTACATGTTTCATGTTTAGGTTTATAATCTGATCTGAGTTAATTTTTGTGAAGAGTGTATGATATCTGCCTGGATTTATTTTATTATTTTATTTTATTTTTATTTTATATTTTTACATTTAGCTTCACCATTACTCCAGAACCATTTGTTTAAAAGATTGTATTTTGCCCTCTGGTATTGCTTTTACTTTTATATTATATATAAAATATAATTGATAATATATATTTTGTTCCTTTAATCTAGTCTTTCTGTGATATTACAATATCTTGCTTACAATTATTATGGTAAACTTTTTTTTAAGATTTTATTTATTTATTTGACAGAGAGAGAGATCACAAATAGGCAGAGACACAGACAGAGAGAGAGATGAGGAGAGGCAGGCTCCCTGCTGAGCAGAGAGCCCAATGCAGGACTCGATCCCAGGCCCCTGGGATCATGACCTGAGCCGAAGGCAGAGGCTTAACCCACTGAGCCACCCAGGCGCCCCATCGTTATGGTAAACTTTGAAGTCAGTCCTCAGACTTTGTTCTCCTTCAACACTATGTTGACTATTGTGAGTCTTTGCCTCTCCATATAAACTTTAAAATAAGTTTGTTAATATTAAAAAAAAAGAACTTGCTGGAATGCATTAATTGTATGGATAAACTTGGAAACCAGTGACCTCTTGAGCTTAGCAAGAGATAGAACATGGACATCAGTTGTCACAGTGGTGCCTCTGGCAGAACCTATTGCAAATCCCTAGGCAAAATGAGACCTCAAGGATCTGAGAGAATGTCTAAGAAGTACTTGATACATCCCTTGAGTATGGTTTATTGAAGTGTCCACCTGTCTGAAAGCTGGGGAATCTAGAAAAGAGACGGAAAATTAGTTATGATAAAAGATATCAGAAACATCAATAAATTTTGTAAAACTAATTGTCATGGCTCATATACAATATGACCAACAGAGGGACCATCAGAAGGAAAGCATCAGTTATGTTATTGTAAATTTTTTATTCAAAATAAAGAAATGTGAGGGGAAGATACAATGAGAAAATTACCATTTTTAAGTGGTAAACTTCTTACAAAATGGAATAGGTTTTATATTCTAAGAAGTATATTGAAAAGTAAAACATTAAAAAATAAAATTTTAATTTAAAAAATTATGTAATTTTAAAAAAAGGTTAAAATAGCAGAACCATTTTTCTTATAACTGGAAAATACATTGTATATATATATCTATCAAAAATAACTTGTCGTGGGGGCGCCTGGGTAGCTCAGTGGGTTAAAGCCTCTGCCTTTGGCTCAGGTCATGATCCCAGGATCCTGGGATCGAGTCCCACATTGGGCTCTCAGCTCAGCAGGGAGCCTGCTTCCTCCTATCTCTCTGCCTGACTCTGCCTACTTGTGATCTCTGTCAAATAAATAAATAAAATCTTTTATAAAAAATTAAAAAAAAATAACTTGTCATGTCTGGAATCAGGAGCATATGGAAAAAAATAATATCTGAGGACAATACTTCTGCCATGTTTTGTGCCTTGTTAATATTATTAAACAGTCAGGCAACTTTTAGCTTTATTGAAATACCTGCTAAGATACCAGCAGTGACTTTTGGAACCCTATGACTATAAAAATTAATTGCAAATATTCAAAATGTTTACTATGGTGTCACTATTTAGGGCCACCACCAAGTATGTTTCAGAAGTAAGCATAACTGTTACTCTTCCGTAAGGCAAAAGGGCATGCTTTCAGGAGTTCCATCTGCTGTACCAGGAGGTGAATCAGGTAATGATTTTTGTCTATAAAATAATTCAGTTTTCAATCTAAAATTCCTCATTCCACCTTATAATAATAAAAAGTAGGAGGAGACTAAAACAAACAAACAACTACAACTACAACAACCAGCTTTTCCTTTAGTGGAAAAGTAAATATAACCTTATGAGTAGCCTGAAATTTATTTTTAAATATTTTTAAGATAAACGTTTTTGTTAGAAAACCATATATTTTATATTACTAAGAAATAACAGGCGAAGTTTTATTAACTTCTACAAAGTCTAGTTACTTTTATTTATCTATGAACTCATCTCTTTATGAAGTAGAACATGATCACATCTATTGTATCTACCCAAGTTTGTTATTTGTTATTTGATGTTTGCTATTTCCTTCCTTAATTTTTACAATATTTGATACATAATAGTATCTTTAAGTCCATCTATGGTTTAACAGAATTTGTTTGAACTTCATAAAAATGTACCATACTTTTTGTACTGTCCTTGTTTTCCTTCTCTATTAACTTTCCAAGATTTATTCACTTTAGAGTGTATAGCTATCGTTTATTTTTATTCCTCCATAATGCTATGTTTACAAATTTGTATTTATCTGTACTTTTAAAAATATCTTAATTATATACCATTTCTCATCTCATGTAACACTCATGTTACTTCTGCACTTATCAGATATTATGTAACTAAAAACCACAACTCAGCAACAATATAACACCATTTTTCTAAATTAAATGGCTTACCAGAATTCTTTAATTCTATCCTTTATTTGTATTAGATGACCCTTTATTCTGGTATTTGGCATTGTTCATATGGAGGAAAGCTTATAGGTTGATATTCCATAAATAGAAGGATTTATTATGATTGATTAATTATTTTCATTTAGAATGCATAGAATATGGTTGATTTAATATTTCTATCTTACTCTCTGCCTGGAACATAGTGCTATCTATGTAATAGCCACTAAAATATTAAGTTAATTACCTAGACTTTAAACTGCATATTAATAGGCATAACATACAGAATTCTTCTCGGATTGGGACACCTGGGTGGCTCAGTCAGTTAAATGCCTGAGCCTTTAGCTCAGGTCATAATCTTAGGGTCCTGGGACTGAGTTCTGCAACAGATTACCTGCTTAGCCGGAAGTTTGCTTCTCCCTCACCCTGATGCTTCCCCTGCTTGTGCTCTCTCTCACTCTCTCTTACAAATAAATAAAATTTAAAAAACAAATTCTTCTCAGATAGCTAATATAGAATATCATCTTTGTATTCATCAAAGGGAAAGTGCCATATGATAATGAAATTCAGACCACTTCAAATTCATTTTTTAACCAGTAAGAAAGTACTGAAAACAAGCTAAAAATGTGTTCAATAAATTAAAGAAATAGACTGATTTTCAATATCTTAATGTTTCTAAAATAAATTGCAAGATTTTTATACTAGATATCAGGGTAAATATTCATTATGCAAGGATATTCTAAAAATAAACCTGAGAAAACTACTTGCCATATATGATGACAAAAACGAGTTTGACAAAGTCAGTTTGGGTAAAACTTACAACAGCTACCACCTGAAACTCTTGTTCTTTAATTTAATTATTTTAATTTACAAAAATACAAAAATAATATATCAGAGTAAGTATATTGATAGCTTTGAAGGTATGTGCTGGTTGTGCACTGTTTACTATTTAAAGGGGAACGGAATATGTGATGCTTATGGTGTGACTATATTAAAATTCAACAAGTTCAGAAGCATACAAGGAATAGAATAAAGACAAAAGATGACCCCTACTTATCCTAAAGATAGACAATGGTATATATGTGCTAGTTGGGGAGAGAATCCAGTCAGTAGATGGAGGATGTGGTAGTGGAAAAAAAAAAAAAAGACACAACGTTTTGGTTGAAACTTTAGCACTATATTTAACAAAGTGAAATTGTGTGTTAATAGCCTTGAATAAAATCCAAAAAATATTTTCAATTCATTGAAGATTATTTAGGAAACACTTGAAAAATACAACTTGATAAGGATTCCAATAAAAGATTCATAAGCAATATAAGTTTCAGAATTTTCAGTATATTTTCCCTAAAAAGCCATTTGATTAAAATTAAAAAGAATTCTATTTTCCTGCCACTTAAATAAGAGGAAATTATTGGGTTTTGTAATAAGTCAATAAAATAAAGTAACATATCTTTAGAAAACAGACATGCACACTGATTTAAAAATAATAGTGCTTAATCTGTTCAGCAAACATTTGTAAAATTCCTTGCCAACAACTAGCTCTGGAGTTCTGCTAGGTGAGTAAGGCCATGTATGTTACTGCTCAGAGTACTGACGCGAAGCAATTGTCCCCTTCACATCCATTTTTTGCTGTTGATATGTCATGCTATGTTGTTTAGAGATCCATAGATGGCCCTACATGAAGGCTTTTTTGTGTGTGTATATGGGTGACTGTTACTTAACTTTCAAATAAGATGGCTCCTGATTTACAATGATTCAACTTATGATATATTTTGCAGGATGTGAAATTGAAAGTGATTCAGTAGAAACTGTACTTTGAATTTTGAATTTGGGTCTTTATATGGGCCAGTGACATGTGGTTATGGTGCCGTCTTGTGATGCTGGGCAGGGGCAGTGAGCCACAGCTCCCAGTCAGCTAGAAGATGACAGGGGTGAACACTTGATATACTTAGAACCATTCTATATATAACCATTCTTCTTTTTTTTAGTGTAATATTTAATAAATTGCATGTGATATTTGATACTTTGTTATAAAATAGGCTTTGCTTAAGATGATTTTGCCCAAATGCAGGCAAATGTAAGTGTTCTGAGTATGTTTAAATAAGCTTAAGGTAAGCTATGATATTTGATAGTTTAGGGGTATTAAATGCATTTTCAATTTTTTATGTATTTCTCTGTACATAGCCCCCTTGTAAGCTGAGGAACATCTCTATATCAATATGTAGCCTTGGTATGGCTTACATATTATTGGCATGAAACATCTAGAACAGTACGTGTGCCATATAATTGTCTACAACATCAAACAAGTTTCTTGAAAACTTGTGCCAAAGGGGTTATATCTTTATGGATTCTTATTTCAGAAGGGTTCTCTCTTTTCAGAAGTTAAGTGAAAATCTGACCAAACTAAACATTTTTCCATTTTCCTTAGTGAGCAAAGAGAGCTAAAATCTATCTGCCATTTTCAACACTGTACTCAATGATTGTAATTCTAATTTAAGAACAGATTATTTATATCAAAACCACATGTTGGCCTAATCTTATACAATATTCATAAATCTCACTCAGAGCCTTGGATACTTTTATTTGTTGAGTCTATATGGTACTACGGACATTCATCTTTTTTGACCTCATAGCTTCATGTATGTCTATACTTTTGAAAATATATGCATCATAGTTCCATTGTAAAATGTCTGGGTTATAAAATGTGCTATGCTATCAAAATGGTAATAAGAACATACAAATGACCTGATGTAATGAACTGGACCAGATTGCCGGATATCACATTTCATACCAGAAAGATTCAGTGGTAAGTTTTAAAATGGCCAGCTATACTTCGACTGAATTATAACTCATTTAACTTCTTTCTTTGTGTACAGTATTATACATTAGTCAGTGTTATAGTAAATAAGTACTTTGGACAGATGTAAATATGCTGTAATAAAAATTTTTTTCTTCTTTCTTTTAGTCCTTTTAACTTGTAAAATTAGCCACAAATACCATGCCTCCCCCAAAATAATTTGCAATCCAAATTTATCTCTAAATAAATTTATTGCACAGAAAAAAATATATATATATAAATACACATTTACAGTAGACATGTTCAAAAATAGTTACACAACAACAGGGCCTTAAATGTAAGCAGTATAGTTGTTTTGTTTTGTTTTGTTTTTTTCTTTAAAAAAAAGAGGTTATGTGAAATATTGGAATTTTATTTCCAGGCCTAGTATTTCAAGACAGTTAACTACACTTATGGTGTCAACAGCCTCTTGTTGGCAGTATTATTATATTGGCTCCATGGAATAACAGCAAGAATTTACCATTGCTTCTTTCTTTTATGACACACACAGAAAAAAGAATTGACACATTTGCTCAAGACCAACCAGAATCATTTTAACCTATCAAAATTGATGGGAGGCCTTCACTGCCAAAGTCACTGCTGGGTTTTCACAATTCATTGCAGACAGTCTGATACTCCCATTATGATAAAGGAGAGAAGAGTCATAATCAGGGAAGAAAGCTAGATTAATACTTGTAATTATCATTGAATTATTTAGCCTGCTATAGGATTATTATTATTAGTGTCATTTGATGATTTTCTCTCATTTTATTAAACACAACTATGAGTAATTACCCTATCTAATATTTCTCTGTATTGGCTGACTAGCTAGCAAACATTCATGAAAATATGCATTAGCCACACATATAAAATGCTGCATTATGATGCTGTTGAATCAGAACATACAACTACCTGATCCTGTAGCTCTTTGAGGATTTGCAAATCAACTAATTATATGTTTCTTGGATTCTTCCCATACAATTAGAAAATTTATAATAGAGTCCATGAACATTATTAGTTTTACCATTTTAAACCAGCAATCACACTTTGATTTTTACAACAAAAGCAGAAATATAAACACACACATTTGTATCAGTTTTCTGTTAGTCTGTCCGGACTTCAAAATCCTATTCCTCAAGATAATGCCACCAAATTCTAGAGTAAACAAGAAATCAGATGGCACCTGAACACTCGGTTTAATATTCTCAAAAGGACTATGCAACTTATTTCTTACATTATGACATTGTTTTACAAACATCCACACTTTTATAATGTTAGTATTTTTAATAATCAATAAAGTCAATTAATCATGATTAAAAATCAAACATTAAAATGTCTACTTATTGCTTTTGCCCCCTCCATTTGGAACTTATCTATAGCCTGATAATTCAAAGGTCCCTATGTTTATGAAAATCTGGACAGAAATAGCTCTAAGATCCCATTCAGAACTTGATATTAATCTAAGTCTTTTGGCTCCATTTATCCTGAGAGCAAAGAGTAGGACAAAGGATTTGAGTACTGTTAGTTTATCTGGGAGATTATCCAAGGTAGAAAAGAATGGGAAAGTGAGACAGTGAAGAAGCAACTTTGTCAAAAAGGTATATTGTTGATATAATTGTTGTGGATAGAAAATGAAGGCTTGCTTTTACTGAAAGTTCCTGAGAAACTTCTTTAAGTTGTCCTCATGAAGACCTGAAAACTGACAATTTTATCTATGGTTCTTATTTCCACTTCACTGAGAGCTGTCCTCAGAGGACATTAACTCTCCTACACTTTTGGGTTGTGTTAGAGGCATTCTAAAATGAGAGATAGAACATGAGATGCTATCAGTGTTAAGTAACTGTAATTTCCCATGGAACTATCCACCACAGGTGTGGCTATAATCAGGTGTTGGGCCTTGATATCAGAGGTATTTGAGGCAGTATCATTTTAGGTTAATCACTATATCTGAAATTTCCAAAAACTTCAACTGATGAAACTTTGATTACAAATCTATAAATATAACAATAAATCTACTGTATTCAAATTATTTTTCATAGAAATTTACAAAGCATCAATTGATTAATATTTAAATGTTACAAAATACTGAACTGAAAGAATTTGGTCATGTAAAAAGTAGAACTTAGGTTTAGGTTAGAACTCAGGATGCATTTGAGACTCAGTTAAGAAATTGAATGGAGGGACGCCTGGGTGGCTCAGTGGGTTAAGCCGCTGTCTTCGACTCAGTCATGATCCCAGGGTCCTGGGATCGAGCCCCAAATCGGGCTCTCTGCTCAGCAGGGAGCCTGCTTCCTCCTCTCTCTCTGCCTGCCTCTCTGCCTGCTTGTCATCTCTCTCTGCCAAATAAATAAGAAAAATCTTAAAAAAAAAAAAAGAAATTGAATGGATGTCTGACTATCTTATACGTTTGCTAAAAATCAGTGACTTTGTGTTCACGTGTGGCTATGCAGGAATTTTTAACTTTCTCTAAGAAGTTATTAGATTTGATTATATAATGGCAGTAAAGGATGGGGAAACACAAAGTACAAACCCCATAAAGACAAAGACACAGAGTATGAGAAAAGAGTAATAGATAAGAAGTATCAATGCATTTGAGGAAAATGGGAATTGAAATACACAATGATTGTTGATTTTTTTTAGATGGAGAAAACAAAACTAGCTTGCAAGAAGGAAATAACAGAAGACATGTTGTATTGTGATACAGAATCCTGGAAAAGGCAGTAACGTGGAATAAAGGAGTAGGGAGAGCATCTCAGGTCATTTGGATAGGAAGGAGTTAGGAGATAATTGCTTGATAAATTTTATATGGCCCACTTAAACGCACAGATTTCTCTTCTTTAATTTATATGGAGAACAGGGTGTCCTTTCTCTTCCCTCTCAGAGCACCAGAGGTGTACTCTTTCAGACTGAAAGCCTCAAAAGCTCAGGAATCAGTTGCTTAAGCACAGCTGAGAGGACATATTTCAATTAAGGTTTACATTTTGCTGTATGTAGTAGACTGTCAAAAGTGGTTTAACCATATTTTTTCATTTAACAAGAAGACTACAGAGAGTGTTTTCTGGTGTTGGTTCAGAGTCTTAAGAAAGTCAAGTGAACTATCTTAGAGGTTTTCATGGCTTTTTATTCACGGTTGCAAAAATTGCTGTTGGAGTTCTCACTATTAAGCCCACATTTCTGGCAGAAAGATAGAGGTAAAAGAGAATGATATCTTGTAAGGCTGATACTTTGTCATATGGTTACAATGTAGCTAGAAAAGAGACAATAAAATATTTGATGTTGTTTTAAGTTTCCTTGTTGTCAATCCCTCAGTGCTTTCTGATATGAAAGGAAAAAGTAGATGGATATTGACCTGGCAACTATCAACACCTGTCAGTCTCTCTTGGATAACCAATATCTCTATAATCTCTTCTTCCCAGTAAAAAAAATAAAATATATTTATAACCCACACTGTGCCATCTCAAGTTACTGCACCAAGATAAAATTACAATGATTTTCAGTCATTCCAAATGGACAGAATACCCTTCCTTATGATATCATGTCTTATAAGATAGATAATTGGCTTGCTACCAATATACCCAGATGTGACTGTGGAAGAGACAGGAAAAAAATAATAATATTTATACATTCCTTGGGTTGACCCTGTTTACACAGATGCATTAGTATTAGAAAAGGTTGGTTTGGGACATTGGAATGAATTTACTTACTGGGTCTGTTTGTAATTGGGTTGGAGGAAATTTTTAATTTCTACAAAAATTATTAGAATTCTATCTTATTCTCTTTTGTTAATTTTCACATGGTAACAAAGCCAACGTTTTTGTCTAGCAGACAAGATCTTAAATCCTAAAAAAACTCAATTTTTTCCTTTTTTTTTTAAGTTTGAGAGCCTCATGTTCTTTCATGCTGCTTTAAATACAACTCCAAAAAAAGGAGCTAAATGAGGCAGTAAGACCAGAATTTTTATTTTATTTTATTTATCTTATTTTTAATTAAAAAATAAAGATTGTATTTATTTGAGAGAGAGAGAGAGCATGAGTGGGGCAGGGGGAGGTTGCTGCAGAGAGAGACTGAGAAGTATATTCCCTAATGAGCAGGAAGCCCGATATGGGGCTCGATCCCAGGATCCTGACTGAGATCATGACCAGAGACAAAGGCAGACATGTTCAGAAGCCCGATATGGGGCTCAATCCCAGGATCCTGACTGAGATCATGACCAGAGACAAAGGCAGATACATGTGCAAAATCCCCTTTTTCGGGGAAACAATACTTTACAAGAGATGTTTGAAAAAGTACTGGGGAATCAACTTTAATCGGAGATACAAAAATTTAATTGACTTTTGTAAAGCTACAGGGATCCAAATGATGGGAATACAGGCCCGTTTAGGTTGTGGAACACAGAGTATTCTTCTCTGTAATATTTTATTTTCTTCCATGTCTACTAACTCCAGTCCAAGTTCACTGATCTCTTTTTAGATAGTGCAAAACATGGCAAAGAATACCAAACAAGTGCCCAATATTCTACATTTATTATATCATTTCTAACATATAGAAGTGTCTTATCAAGGCTGGTTCTGTGAACGAACATAGTTATGCTAAAGTGTGTTTTGTTCTCCAAGAAATTAAATGCATGATTATCACACAATTATAAAATACTTGTGTCAAGAATTTTTATTCAAAAATTAATAAGAGAAGCAGATATTAAAACTAGTTCACATGGTAATTTGGGATATAAGCAGAGTTGTGCAGCAGAAGTTCTCTGGGCCCATAATTTGGGCTATAGAATTTATGTTTTTCTAATGAAAAATCATTAACTTGCATTATTGTTAACAAGAATCTTGTGCATTACCATCAGTTTTCTATATTATAACCTCTTGCTCTACAGTTTGTAAATAACTTTGTCAATAGCAAGCTAATAAACAGTGTGACTTAAATGGATTGAGATAATCTCCAGAGTTTCTGCTACATAATGCCCAGGACGCCATTGAAAGGACACCTAAGAATTTATTTTGCCCAAAAATTTGATCATTTTTTCCACTGTCCTTACCTGTTTTCCAAACCTAGTCCTTTTGCTTCACCTTTCAGTCTACGGACAACCCTGTATCTGACTGACTTGTTAATTCTGGGAATGTTTTGTAGATTAATTTGCTTGCCAGAGGTGGTTCCTCTAATTGATGTCTAAGAACCCTAATTAGTTAATAAAACTGTTTTTTAACATTTTCATTGCTATTTATTTTTATTATTATTATTATTATTGCTAATATCTCTATTATAAATAATTCACAAGGGCATCTTTCTGACAAAAGACAAAGAGCTGCTACTAGTAGAAAAAGTACATTTGACTCTGTCAGTGAAAATGGTAAAGGGATTTGAGAAAATAAGGCAAAGCACTGGAATTATGTGTTAAAACTTTAAATATTATAGACACATTTACTTAATTTCTAATACTGTTGTTGCTTATAATTAAATAAGACGTTGTCCATGAACCACGCATTACAGCAAATATATTGTTTATACAGATTAAATTTTCATCAAAAGGGACGCCTGGGTGGCTCAGTTGGTTAGCAGCTGCCTTTGGCTCAGGTCATGATCCCAGCGTCCTGGGATCGAGTCCCGCATTGGTCTCCTTGCTCGGCCAGGAGCGTGCTTCTCCCTTTGCCTCTGCCTGCCATTCTGTCTGCCTGTGCTTGCTCTCTCGCCCACTCTCTCTGATAGATAAATAAAATCTTAAAAATAAATAGATAAATAGATAGATAATAGACAAAGCAAAATAAAAGCAGATTATGAAAATAAATATAAAGATTTTGAAATGAAAACAAGTTCAAAATAAAATAGAGAAGGCCTACACAGCTAAAAGTTCATTCAGAAAATCTACTATTAAAGAAGTCAGTATGACACAATGTTAAGATATCAAAAGATTTGAGCATGTACTTTACAGAAAGGGTAATCCAAATGGCCACTCATATATAAAAACTGTTTATCTTTATTATGAATCTGGAATTAAATTAAATTAAATTAAAATTAAAACTCTAAGCAATAGAATGGCATACTATTACACACTTGCCATATTGGGCAACAGGAAAAATGTCTTGCAAGAATGTGAAAGAATGACAGTGCCCATAATAAATACATTTGAGGTAAGTTGGACAATATTTAGAAAACTTAAAATAAAAAAATAATTTGGCTCATTCCTAGAAATACAATATGGAACTAAATGAATATTTTCACCAGGATATGCAAACAGATGATTATAGTTATTTCATTCAGAATGGCAGATCAGTAGTGGTATATTTGCACAATGTTACATTAAATAAGAGAGAATATTAACAAACTGGGAGGAGGGGCTAGGTTGTTATCATAAAGAGATCTTCTATGGTGCTGATTTTGTTCTATTTCTCAAAATCTTGAAGTTAAAAAAGTTTTCAAATTTATATCTAGATAGATAGGTAGATAGATAGATGATAGATAGACAGATATACCAGAAGCTTCAATGCTAGGCTAAGACCAGGCTTTAAACGGCTTTTCTATACTCTACTAAATAATTTAAACCATTCATTATATCATAGCTCAGTGTTCAACTCTCCATTTGTTTCCTCAGTTTCCTAATATTTATCTTAAGGTGACCTGATCTAGACTTTTGATCACCTTTGTCTAAATATTTCTATTTTAACAAAGTCCTTTTAAACACTCAGAGACTAAAACTTAGAAAAATACTCTGTTATCTCACTAGAATGGAAAAATATATAGTTACCCATTAACTAATGATATCCATGTCTACATTAGATCCATGACATTTTTAATTCTTGGGAGCTTTTGGTTAAATGAATTTTTTAAGCTTCCTTTAAATGAAGCTTTAAGCCATCACCACATGAATAAAATTAAAGAACTAAATGAAAACAAGCCATGTATTTACAGAGGAATAGAATGTGCAGTGGAAAGAGTACAATTCTGAAATCATAAAGCCTAAATTAGTGTGATGCATCTTTACTATCCATGTAATCATAAACCAGTTATCTAAATGTGTTAGCCTCAGTTTTTTCACCCATGAAATGGTGATGATAATAGTTATTATGCAGAGTTGTTGTGTGGATGTAATGAAGCATGGAGCATGAGAGTCTCATATTCCATGCTAAAATGATAGCTATTTTTATACTTATAATAATTCTAATAATAGTAGTTAAATTGTTCAAAATGTTAATATTCATTTATATTGAGGCATTGTATTGACTATTCATAGACACATTTACCAAAATAAATTTCATTTTACTTTACCCCCTCTGAGGATATATATTCCATAATTCAATATGAATCTCACTATGAATAATAATTATCAGAATAAATATGCTGATTTTTCTTCGATATTTTTAGGGAAGCTTTACTGTTGAACATAAAGAAACTTAAGCAAGTCTGTCTTATTCAAAATTTGCATGCTGCTTTCTTATGAAACTAGATTATAGAGTTCTATGAAATAAATTCATGCAGTTAAGACATTTATGTTTGGAAAACTGGGTGGTCAGTTTAGTATTTCAAAAGAAGATTTTAAATTTAAACCTTAAAACTGAGCTCTTTCAGCCTTATTTATAGACCATCCTGCATGCTTCATAAGTATTCCTTCATTGTAAACTAAGTAATAGTTTTTGTCACAGTGTATATAACTAAAATGGATTTTATATTCTATTATTTCAGTTAGTTGCAGTTTCTACTTCCTTACTTCCTTTTTTGAAAAATAGATTAATTCTACAAAAAGTTTTTTCTAGCTTTATTGAAAAATAATCGACATATTATAATTTGTAAATTTAAGAAATAATTTCTTATAACATTGCAAACTTTTAACATTGTGTAAATTTTGTACAATTTGATAAATTGGTATACATCTGTATTGCAATATAATCTACATAAAAATGTTAATACATCTACTATCTCATATAGTTGCCACTGTTTTTTATGCATGTATCATAAGGAATTTTAAGATCTACTCTCTTAGCAACTTTTATGTATATAGGACAGTAGAGATAAACTTCAGAGGTCTTGTGGGTTTTGTTCCAGACCACCTCAATAAAGCGATTATCTCAATAAACTAAGTCAAATTATTACTATTATTATTTTTGGTTTCCCCGTGCATATAAAAAATTATGTTTCCCAGTGCATATAAAAAATAAACACTATACTGTACTGTTCAAAAGCATTATGTCTTTAAAGAAAAACAATATATATACCTTAAGTAAACTAGTTCTGAGTTTTCAGTGGGTCATAATTACTAATCACAGATCACCATAACAAATACAATAATAATGAAAAAACTTGAAATATTGCAAGAATTACCAACATGTGACAGAGAGACACAAAATGAACAAATGTTGTTAGAAAAATGGTGGCATCAGACCTATTTTATACAAGATTGCTATAAACTTTCAACTTGTAAGAATGTGATATATGCAAAGTTTAATAAAGGGAAGCACAATAAAAAAGTATGTATATATTATTAACTATGATCATCATGCTGTACATTAGATCCCCAGAACTTTTTCATATTATAGTTGCAAGTTTGTACCCTTTGACCACCTTACTCCACCCCAGGTTCACCCCTTGTCAACTCAACTCAACTAAGCTTCCATTAGTTTGCCTTTTCTTCAGATTCTGTATGTAAGGGATATCATAATACATAAATTTTAAAAAATATATAAAATCTTTGAAATATTTCACTTAGTACAATACCTTCAAGATCCATCCATGCTGTTGTAAATGGCAGTATTTCTTAATTTTTCATGGTTAAGTAGTATTCCATAGTATATATTAACCATATTTATTTTATTCATTCATCCATTAATGGATACTGAAGTTATTTCCATCTCTTGCTTAGAGTTAATAATTTTATAATGAACATAAGAGTGCAGATATGACTTCGAATAGTGACTTCGTTTCCTTTAGATATATACCTAGAAGTGGGATTACTGAATCATATGGTAATTTTACTTTTAATAATATGAATAATATCCATACTGCTTTCCATACAAATTTATATCCCTATCACAGTGCATAAGTTCCCCATTTTCCCCAATATTTACCAAAATTTGTTAGTTTTAATTTTTTGGTAGTATATATTCTAATAGGTAGTAATAGACGTAAATAACAACAACAACATAATGGCTTTGCCCTGAGTTTTTACATTGAGCACTTTTTAATACTCCTGTTGGTCATTTATATACTTTTTGGGGAAAAAAAGTCTATTGAAATCCTTTTGCTATTTTTTAAATTATATATTTTTTCTATTTGTATCTGTTGGTTATTAACCTCTTTTCAGATATAAGATTTGTAAGTATTTTCTTCCATTCTGTGGATTGTATTTTCATTCTCTCTCTCTCTCTCTCTCTCTCTCTTTTTTTTTTTTTTTGCAATGCAGAAACTTTAGTTTGATGTAATACCATTTATTTATTTTTGCTTTATTTGCTTGTGTTTTTGGTCTAGTATCCAAAAAACTATTGGCAAGACCTATGTCAAGGAGAATTTTTCCTATGTTTTCCTTTAGGAAATTTAGTTTCATGCATCACATTTAAGTCTTTAATCTACTTCAAGTTAAGATTTATGAGTGATATAAGGTTCCAGTTTCATACTCTTTTATGTGACTATTCAGTTTTAAATATCATTTATTGAACAGACTATCTTTACCCATTACATATGTTGGCCCCTGTCAAATATTAGGTGACTGTATGAAAGGATTTATTTCTGGACACTCAATTCTGTTCTACTTGTTTATTGGTCTGTTTTTATGCCAGTATACTTTATTGTTTTGAGCAAGAGGGCTTTGTAGTATAGTTTCAAATCAAGAAGTGTAATTTCTCTTCTTCATTCTTTCTCAGAACTGCTTTGATTATTTGTTGTCTTTTATGGTCTCATATAAATTTTAGGATTCTTTACTTACTTCTGTAAGAAATAATATTGGATTTTTTTAAAAAAGATTATTTATTTAATTATTTGACAGATTGAGAGAGATGACAAGCAGGCAGAGAGGCAGGCAGAGAGAGAGGAGGAAGCAGGCTCCCTGCTGAGCAGAGAGCCTGATGCGGAGCTCGATCCCAGGACCTTAGGATCATGACCTGAGCTGAAGGCAGCGGCTTAACCCACTGAGCCACCCAGGCGCCCCTAACATTGGATTTTTGATAGGAATTGAATTTACAGATGGTTTTCAGTAGTATGGACATTTTAACAATGTTAATTCTTACCTTTCATAAATATGGGCTATCTTTCCATTTGTGTCTCCTTCAATTTCTTTATCAATGTCATAGTTTATGGGGTACAGATCTTTCATCTTTTTAGTTAAATCTTTTCCTAAGTATTTTATTATTTTTGATGCTATTGTGAATTAGATTGTTTTCTTTATTTTTTCAGATAGTTCATCATTAGAGTGTTAAAATGCTCCTGTCTTGTGCTTACTTTGGCAGCACATATACTAAAATTGGAATGATGCAGAGAAGATTAGCGTGATCACTGAACAAGGATGACATAAAAAACTGGGAAGCATTCCATATTAAACAAAACAAAACAAAACAAAACAAAATTCTTGTCTTTTATATATTGATCTTGTATTTGGCAGCTTTACTAAATTTGTTTATTCAAATTTTTTTGTGAAGATTTTAGAATTATTTTACATGTAAGTTCATGTCATCCAAAAAAAGAAAATTTTTCTTCTTCCTTTTTTTTTTTTTTTTGGAGTCTTTTATTTCTTTGTGCTCCTTGTTTCTCTGGCTAGGACATCCAGTACTATGTCAAATGAGAGTAGTGAAAGTGGACACACTTGTCTTGTTTCTGATCTTTAAGGGGAAAACTTTCAAACTTTTTTGATTGAATATGAGATTAGCTCTGGGCTTGCAATATGTGTTTTTTTAATGGATTTTTAAAATTATTTTTTAATTTTTTTATAAACACATAATGTGTTTTTATCCCTAGGGGTACAGGTCTATGAATCACCAGGTTTACACATTTCACAGCACTCACTATAGCACATACCTTCCCCAATATCCATACCCACACCATCCTCTCCCAACACACCTCCCCCCAGCAACCCTCAGTCTGTTTTGTGAGATTCAGTCTTTTATGGTTTGTCTCCCTTCCAATCCCATCTTCTTTTATTTTTCTTTTCGTACCCACCAAACCGCCTATATTGCATCTCCACTTCATCATATCAGGGAGATCATATGATAGTTGTCTTTCTCAGATTGATTTATTTCGCCAAGCATAATACCCTCTAGTTCCATCCACGTCATCACAAATAGCAGGATTTTATTTCTTTTGATGACTGCATAGTAGTCCATTGTACATATATACCACATCTTATTTATTGATTCATCTGTTGAAGGACATTTAGGTTCTTTCCATAGTTTAACTATTGTGGACATTGCTGTTATAAACATTTGGGTGCATGTGCGACTTCAGAATGCCACGTTTGTATCATTAGGGTATATACCCAGTAATACAATCACTGGGTCATAGGGTAGTTCTATTTTCAGCTTTTTGAGGAACCTCCATGCTGTTTTCCAGAGTGGTTGAACCAGCTTGCATTCCCACGTACAGTGTAGGAGGGTTCCCCTTTCTCCACATCCTCGCCAGCATCTGTCATTGACTGACTTGTTCATTTTAGCCATTCTGAAAGGTGTGAGGTGGTATCTCATTTTGGTTTTGATTTGTATTTCCCTGATGTCGAGTGATGTGGAGCATTTTCTCATGTGTCTGTTGGCCATTTGGATGTATTCTTTGCAGAAATGTCTGTTCATGTCCTCTGCCCATTTCTTCATTGGATTATTTGTTCTTAGGGTGTTGAGTTTGATAAGCTCTTTACAGATTTGGACACTGGCCCTTTATCTGGTATGTCATTTGCAATATCTTCTCCCATTCTGACAGTTATCTTTTGGCTTTGTTAACTGCTTCCTTTGCCGTGCAAAAGCTTTTTGATCTGATGAAATCCCAATAGTTCATTTTTGCCCTTGCTTCCCTTGCCTTTGGCGATGTTCCTAGGAAGAAGTTACTGCTGCTGAGGCCAAAGAGGTTGCTACCTGTTCTCTCCTCAAGGATTTTGATGGATTCCTTTCTCACATTATGCTTCTTCATCCATTTCCAGTCTATTTTCATGTATGGCATAAGGAAATGGTCCAATTTCATTATTCTGCATGTGGCTGTTCAATTTCCCCAACACCATTTGTTGAAGAGGCTGTCTTTTTCCATTGGACATTCCTTCCTGCTTTGTTGAAGATTAGTTGACCATAGAGTTGAGGGTGTATTTCTGGGCTCTCTATTCTGTTCCATTGATCTATGTCTGTTTTTGTGACAGTTCCCTACTATCTTGATGATGACAACTTTGTAATAGCGCTTGAAGTCTGGAATTGTGATGCCAACAACTTTGGCTTTCTTTTTCAATATTCCTCTGGCTATTCGAGGTATTTTCTGGTTCCATATAAATTTTAGGATTATTTGTCCCATTTCTTTGAAAAAAATGGATGGGATTTTGATAGGGATTGCATTAAATGTGTAGATTGCTTTAGGTAGCATAGACATTTTCACAATATTTGTTCTTCCAATACAGGAGCATGGAACATTTTTCCATTTCTTTGTGTCTTCTTCATTTTCCTTCATGAGTACTTTAGAGTTTTCTGTGTATAGATTCTTTGTCTCTTTGGTTAGGTTTATTCCTAGGTATCTTAGGGTTTTGGGTACAATTGTAAATGGGATTCACTCCTTAATTTCTATTTCTTCTGTCTTGTTGGTATAAAAAAAATGCAACCAATTTCTGTGCACTGATTTTATATCCTGACACTTTACAGAATTCCTATACAAGTTATAGCAGATTTGGAGTGGAGTCCTTTAAGTTTTCCACATACAGTATCATATCATCTGCAAACAGTGATAGTTTGACTTCTCTTTTGCCAATTTGGCAAAATTTGGATGCCTTTAATTTCTTTTTGTTGTCTGATTGCTGAGGCTAGGACTTCTAGTACAATGTTGAATAGCAGTGGTGATAACGGACATCCCTGCCGTGTTCCTGACCTCAGCGGGAAAGTATTCAGTTTTTCTCCATTGAGAATGGTATTTGCAGTGCGTTTTTCATAGATGGCTTTGATAATATTGATAATATGTGCCCTCTATCCCTACACTTTGAAGAGTTTTAATCAAGAAGGGATACTGCACTTTGTCAAATGCTTTTTCAGCATCTATGGAGAGTATCATGTGGTTCATGTTCTTTCTTTTATTAATGTGTTGTATCACATTGATTGATTTGCAGATGTTGAACCAACCTTGTATCCCTGGAATAAATCCCACTTGGTCGTGGTGAATAATCCTTTTAATGTACTGTTGAATCCTATTGGCTAGTATTTTGGTGAGAATTTTTGCATCTGTGTTCATCAAGGATATTGGTCTGTAGTTCTCTTTTTTGATGGGCTCCTTGTCTGTTTTGGGGATCGAGGTGATGATGGCCTCAGAAAAAGAGTTTGGAAGTTTTCCTTCCATTTCTATTTTTTTGCAACAGTTTCAGGAGAATAGGAATTAATTCTTCTTTAAATGTTTGGTAGAATTCCCGTGGGAAGCCATCTGGCCCAGGGCTTTTGTTTGTTTGGAGATTTTTGATGACTGTTTCAATCTCCGTACCGGTTATGGGTCTGTTCAGGTTTTCTATTTCTTCCTGGTTCAGTTGTGGTAATTTATATGTCTCTAGGAATGTATCCACTTCTTCCAGATTGTTGAATTGGTTGGCGTAGAGTTGCTCATAGTATGTTCTTATAATTGTTTGTATTTCTTTGGTGTTGGTTGTGATCTTTCCTCTTTCATTCATGATTTTATTTATTTGTGTCCTTTCTCTTTTCTTTTTGATAAGTCTGGAAAGGGGTTTATCAATCTTATTAATTCTTTCAAAGAACCAGCTCCTAGTTTCGTTGATTTGTTCTATTGTTTTGTTGTTGTTGTTGTTGGTTTTATGTTTTTTTTTTTTTTGGTTTCTATTTCATTGATTTCTGCTCTGATTATTATTATTCCTCTTCTCCTGCTGGGTTTAGGCTTTCTTTGTTGTTCTATCTCCAACTCCTTTAGGTGTAGGGTTATGTTGTGTATTTGAGATCTTTCTTGTTTCTTGAGAAAGGCTCGTACAGCTTTATATTTTCCTCTCAGGACTGCCTTTGCTGTATCCCACAGATTTTGAACACTTTTGTTTTCATTATCATTTGTTTCCATGAATTTTTTCAGTTCTTCTTTAATTTCCTGCTTGACCAATTTATTTTTTAGAAGGATGCTGTTTAGTCTCCATGTATTTGTGTTCTTTCCAAATTTACTCTTGTGATTGAGTTCTATTTTCAGAGCATTGTGGTCTGAGAATATGCAGGGAATGATCCCAATCTTTTGATAATGGTTGAGATCTGATTTATGACCCAGGATGTGGTCTATTCTGGAGAATGTTTCATGTGCACTAGAGAAGAATGTGTATTCTGTTATTTTGGGATGGAATGTGTTGAATATACCTGTGATGTCCATCTTGTCCAGTGTGTCATTTAAGGCCTTTTTCCTTGTGTATCTGTTGCTTGGATGATCTGTCCATTTCAATTAGGAGAGTGTTAAATTCCCCTACTATTATTTTATTATTGTTGATGTGTTTCTTTGATTTTGTTATTAATTGGTTTATATAGTTGGCTGCTCCCATGTTAAGGACATAGATATTTAAAATTGTTGGGTCTTCTTGTTGGACAGACACTTTGAGTATGATATAGTGTCCTTCCTCATCTCTTATTATAGTCTTTGCCTTAAAATCTAATTGATCTGATATAAGGATTGCCACCCTAGCTTTCTTCTAATGTCCATTAGCATGGTAAATTGTTTTCCACCCCCTCTCTTTAAATCTGGGGGGTATCTTCGGGTCTATGATGAGTTTCTTGGGTAGCATATTGACGGGTTTTGCTTTTTATCCATTCTGATACCCTGTGTCTTTTGATTGGTGCATTTAGGCCATTGACATTCAGGGTAACTATTGAGAGATATGAATTTAGTGGCATTGTACTGCTTATAATGTGACTGTTACTGTATATTGTTTCTGTTCCTTTCTGATCTACTACTATTAGGCTCTCTCTTTGCTTAGAGGACCCCTTTCAATATTTCCTGGAGAGTTGGTTTGGTGTTTGCAAATTCTTTCAGCTTTTGTTTGTCCTGGTAGCTTTTTAATCTCTCCTTCTATTTTCAATGATAGCCTAGCTTGATATAGTATTCTTGGCTGCATGTTTTTTCATTTAACACTCTGAATATATCATGCCAGTTCTTTCTGGCCTGCCAGGTCTCTGTGGATAAGTCTGCTGCCAATCAAATGTTTTTACTCTTGTACAATACAGACTTCTTTTCCCAGGGTGCTTTCAGAATTTTCCCTTTGTCGTTAACAGTTGTAAATTTTACTATCAGGTTACGGGGTGTGGACCTATTTTTATTGATTTTGAGGGTCATTCTTTGCATATCCTGGATTTTGATGATTGTTCCCTTTGTCATATTAGGGAAATTCTCTACAAAAATTCTCTCCAACATACCTTCTGCTCCTCTCTCTCTTTCTTCTGCTTCTGGGATCCCAATTATTCTAATGTTGTGTCGTCTTATGGTTTCACTTATCTCTCAAATTCTCTCCTCGTGGTCCAGTATTTGTTTGTCTCTCTTTTGCTCAGCTTCTTTATTCTCCATCATTTGGTCTTCTATATCACTAATTCTTTTGCCTCATTTAACCTAGCAGTAAGAACTTCCATTTTTTTATTGCACCTCATTAATAGCTCTTTTGATTTCAACTTGGTTAGATTTTAGTTCTTTTATTTCTCCAGAAAGGGCTTTTATCTCTCTGGACGCGGTTTCTCTAATATCTTCCATGCCTTTTTCAAGCCCAGCTAGAACCTTGAGAGTTGTCATTCTGAACTCTAGTTCTGTCATATTACCAATGTCTGTTTTGATTAGGTCCCTAGCCTTTGGTACTGCCTCTTGTTCTTTTTCTTGTGGTGAGTTTTTCCACCTTGTCATTTTGAGCAGATAAGAATATATAAAGGAGCAAATAAAATGCTAAAAGGGTGTTAAAGACCCCGGGAATATGTGCTTTAACCAAATCAGAAGACCCCAAGTTGTGGGAGAAAAAAAGGGGATAAAAAAGAAGTTCGAGGGGAAAAAAAGAAAACAAGGGAAAAATATTAAAAAAGAAAAGTTATATATATATATATATATATATATATATATATATATATATATATATTAGACTTGTGATTAGAATTGGGTCACTCACTTAATTATGGGGGTATTTCGGTCTCTTAGAAGAAACTACCTCCCAAGATTTTAAAGGATGAAAAACATATAAGGGTAGGTACAATGAAGAGATGGAATAAACCTATAAAAACGAGGAAAAAAATTTAATTTCTAAAAAATAAGTGATAGAGCAAGTTGTTTGTGACAATAAAGAAAAATAAACTGGAGAGAATTTGCTTAGGCTGGACACTAAAACAATCCTGGAGCTAGATTAAGGGTATATTTTGATCTATTCGGAGAAGTTATACCCCAAATTTTTTAGAAGAAAAAACCCTATGTGTAAAAAAATATATATAGTTAGATACAATGGAGGATAAAATATGACTATAATTTTAGAATTATTTGTTCTATTTATTTTAAAAAGATTGATGGTACTTTGATAGGAATTGCATTAAATGTGTAGATTGCTTTAGGTAGCATAGACATTTTCACAATATTTATTCTTCCAATCCATGAGCATGGAAATTTTTCCATTTCTTTGTGTCTTCCTCAATTTCTTTCATGAGTACTTTATAGTTTTCTGTGTATAGATACTATGCCTCTTTGGTTAGGTTTATTCTAGGTATCTTATGGTTTGGGGTGCAATTGTAAATGGGGTTGACTGGTTAATTTCTCTTTCTTCTGTCTCGTCGTTGGTGTAGAGAAATGCAACTGATTTCTGTGCATTGATTTTATATCCTGACACTTTACTGAATTCCTGTACAAGTTCTAGCAGTTTTGGAGTGGAGTCTTTTGGGTTTTCCACATATAGTATCATATCATCTGCCTTTCTATGTCATTCACTTACAGTTAAAGTAATTATTGATAGGTAAGGACTTAACTTGCTGTGTTTTTAAGAGGTAAACAACTTCAGACAATCCCGTCACCACAACATAGCAATGAATAGAAATCATACATGCTCTGTAATGGACATATGGATGAGATAGAAGGGGATGGGTCTTAATATATGCAGAATCTTTATTAATTACATTGTAAAACATAATATGGAAAAACAGAATACAATTTTAGAAATACGCAGGTCACCATCATTGTTTTATTTTTGTATGTGTAGATAAGGAGTTTAGTAAACAATCCATGACTATTCAACTTCTTATATTTTGAAAATTTTAGCAAAAGTAACAAACCTAGCAACTAGAAAATTGTATCTATCTGCAAAATACAGCTTTACTGCATGGTAGAGGAAAAGCAAAACAAAATAAGTAAGAAAAGTTTAACATTTCACAAGAGATTTATTTTTATTTTTTTATTTATTATTTATTATTTTTCATTTAGTATTTACTTTTATTTTCTACTTTATTTTAATGAAAATGCCATAACCATAACATAAGAGCAGAATTAAACCAAGATGAGAAATTATTTTTTCATAAGTTATAATAAACTAGCTTGGTGATAAATTCAAAAATTATATTACAAACTTCAGTGTTCTTGCAGTAAGTATCACTTCATAAACAAATGAGTCAGAAGTCATAAACTAATAATGATTCTAAATGTTATTTAGAGAGACATTCTGTTCTTAATATATTTCAAATATTCTACACAAGGCAAAGTGGATCCAAGTAAACTGTAGGCAAAATAAGATTTTAAAGAACTATATATTTCCAACAGTATTTATAAAATATTACCTTTATGTAAGGCATCATCCTGGACTTTGTGGAAAATATACAAAGGAGTAAGAAGTGGCCCTTCCAGAAACATATACAATATCAAGGTTTAACATGAAGCAGCATGTCTTCTCTAAGTAAAAAAACATTGTACCAACTGACTTTACTGAAACTTTATATTTATTGCTCTCATTTTAGGTCATATTGTCCTTCTGCATGCAGGCTGCTTTAACAGACATGATATAGACTGAATAGCTTATAAAGAACAGGAATTTATTTCTCACAGTTCTAGAACTGAGAAGTTCAAGATTAAGGAATGGGCAGATCCAGGAAGAGCCCACTTCCTCATAGTTGGCTATCTACTCACTGTAAACTTACACGATGAATGAAGCAAGAGAACTCTCTGGGGTCTCCTTTAAAAGGACTGTAATTCGACTTATGACCTAATCACCTCCCACAGGCCCCTACATTTTAATACTATCATTTCCAGAGTTAGATTTCATAATATGATTTCGGGAGACACAAACATTCACACCATAGTATATATAAACAAAAAAAGACACAAAAACAACAAACAACAAAAATTATTTTAACTACCTATTATTTTCAACTATATAAAATTTTAATTGTTTCTATATAATATTAAATAAGTCATTTGAGTGATTCACTTATATCCAATGCATCTGAGTGCAATTAAATTTGCTTACCCAACATATCCAGCAGCATATTTCTTCAGACTATCCCATTCCCCACCTTACAGAATTTACCACAATTAGAAAATAGGGGATAGAGGATAGATAGATAGATGTATACATAAACACACTTGTACATACACATATGCATATTTTTCCTGTTAATGATACTCTTGCAAATAAAATTTAAGCTCAAGGAAACCTGTCTTGTTTTTTACTTAATATCCAGTTTTTAGTCAACATCCAAAAACAAATAATCCAATAAAAACATAGATAGAAGACATGAACAAGTGTTTCCCCAAAGAACACATTCAAATGTTCAGTAGATACATGAAAAGATGTCCATCATCATGTATCATCAGGAAATTGCAAAGCAAAACTAGAAAGAGATACCACCTCACACCTGTCAGAATGGCTAAAATCAACACTACAAGAAACAAAAGGTGTTGGAGAGGATGTGGAAAAGTAACACTTGTGGGGGCTGTCTGAGTGGATCAGTGGGTTAAGCCTCTTCCTTCAGCTCAGGTCATGATCTCAGGGTCCTGGGATCAAGTCGCACATTGGGCTCTCTGCCAGGCGGGGAGTCCGATCCATCCTCTCTCTCTCTACTTGTGATCTCTCTCTGTCAAATGAATAAAATTAAAAAAAAAAAAAAAGAAAAGAAAAAGTCACAATTGTGAACTGTTGGTGGTAATGCAAACTGATACAGCCATGCTGGAAAACAGTATGGAATTTCCATAAAATTTAAAAATAGAAGTCCTTTGTGATCCAACAATCCTGTTGGTGTATATTTACCCAATGAATATAAGAAAACTTATTCAAAGTGATACCAGCACCCCTATGTTTATAGCAGCATTATATATAAAGCGAAGATATGGAAAGACCCCAAGTATTCATCAATTGATGAATGAATAAAGAATAAGTGGTATGTATATACAATGGAATATTATTCAGCATTAAAAAGGACTGAAATCTTGCCATTTGCAATAACATTGATGGAACTAGACAGTATAATGCTAAAAGTGAAGTCAGTCAGAGAAAGACAAATACCTTTACTCATATATGGAATAAAGGAAACAAAACAAACAAGCAAAGGGGAAAATAATAAGACATAGAAAGAGAAACAAAGCAAGAAACAGACATTTCATTATGGAGAACAAACTGATGGTTACTTGAGGGGATCTGAAAGGAGTGATGGATTAAATAAGTGATGGGGGTTAATTAGGGCACTTGTCATGATGAGCACTAAATGATATATATTATATTGTACACATGAAACTAATACAACTGTATATGTTAACTAACTGGATTTCAAATAAAAACTTTTTTAAAATACCCAGGTTTTAGCTCACATTCTGGCATACAAAAGGGATTTAGTCAGGAATTTGGAGATTAGTTAATGAACAAATAAAGGGGTGAACAGGCAGTTGTTAGATAAGATTACTATCCTTTCTGGCATGATCTTATACCTTTTATCTAGAATTATTTTTAGCACTTTAGACTATTCCTATTTTATTTTGAGTCATTAAACAAAAATTTCCTCAAAGGACCTTAGACTCCATCCAATTTGAGCAACAGTGTGAGAGAGGAAATGGTATCCAGGAGGAAAAAAAAAAAGATGAAACTACTTTTGTTTACTAGTGAATGCATAGGTCTTCCACAGAAGAAGCTCTAAATGGTAATGGCTCCAGCTTTATATGTGTTAAGTTATATGTTCAGAAGTAGGTAACACTATCAAAAAATATAAAGCATCTGAGATTATTTTCCCTTATTTGAAAGCTGGTGTATGAGTCTGCCATGGTTTCTTGGGTGTTGATAGAAGATGCAGACTCATGGTTCAGAAATAATATAGTTTATTATTCACAGCAATAGAGGTAGCCAGAATATTAACAGTATTTGTGTGTGTGTGTGTGTGTGTGTGTGTGTGTGTGTGTGTAGGGGTGGGAGTTATATATCAGTTCTGAGCCTCAGTTCCCATAAGAAGAATCTAAAGAGAGGCCGATAATATTTGCAAACACAATAGGTTAAGTTAAAAAAAAAAGATACTATTTCTGTCTTCCAAGTCTATTCAATACAACCATCTTCAAAGGATGGTCTAGAACAAATAATAAATGCAGAAATGTAAGCAACCAATTGAAAAGTGTCTCCCAAGAAACACACTTTGAGAGTCTTCATTTGACAAAAATACTATAGGATATTACATGGATCAGGTGCATTGAATACTGGAAGGTTAAAATTACAAGAAACCAAATATTTTTGAGCAGTTCTGGCATCCAGTAGAGTTCAAATAGGTTTTATAAGATTGAGGAAAGAAGCCATCAAAACCTGGGCCCAGGGGTGCCTGGGTGGCTCAATGGGTTAAGCCTCTGCCTTTGTCGGCTCAGGCCATGATCTCAGGGTCCTGGGATTGAGCTCCACATCAGGCTCTCTGTTCAGCAGGGAGCCTGCTTCCCCCCTCTCTCTGCCTCTCTGCCTACTTGTGGTCTCTGTCTGTCAAATAAATAAATAAAATCTTAAAACAAAACAAAACCTGGGCCCAATTTTCCCAAAAGTATGATTCTGATTCTAGTCTCTATGATGTTATCCCTTGAAGACAATGTCTCTAATTGAGTTGAATTAGTTTACTAAAAGCATATCCCCATTTGTTGTAGGAGATGAACAATATGCAAGAGGCAAAATGCCACATGGAAGCCACCTGGTCTTCAGTGGAATATAAAATCAGTTCCTTTGGGATGAATTTGTTCCACATTTGACTTCCCACTTAAGGGAAAATAAGAGTGCCTTCTAATAGATTTTAAATAGGAGATGACAACGGAAGCTTATACAAGATTATAAAATGGGAAATTTCATTTAGATAAGCAATAATTTCAAAGTCATCTTCTTAATATTAGAGACTCTTCACATAATCATAATTTTATTTTAGTATTATATGGTAATTTCAAATATAGTAAATATAAAGAATTTACCTCTGTAATTATAGCGAGTCTGGTGGTAGTTTAATGGCAACAAAACTTCAATTTATTTATTTATTTATTTATTTTTAAAAGATTTTATTTATTTATTTGATAGAGAGAGATTACAAGTAGGCAGAGAGAGAGAGGTGGAAGCAGGCTCCCTGCTGGGCAGAGAGCCCGATGCGGGACTCGATCCCAGGACCCTGAGATCATGAGCAGAGCTGAAGGCAGCAGCTTGACCCACTGAGCCACCCAGGCGCCCACAAAACTTCAATTTAGAAGTGTGGTCTACCAATTATTAATACATTTGTAAATGGTGTGTCATCTTCACTCCACTTGTCTCACTAAAACAGTGAGCCAAAAAAGTAGGTCCAAGCTGTTTACTATGGTCAAAATGGGTTGCTTTTGCACTTGGTAAAAAAGCAGTCATATTTTGGAAGAAGAAACTGAGGCTATTAATATTTTCAACGTATTTTCAGAAAAGGAAAGAAAGGATAATCTAAGCTAAAGCCAAAATCTTACACAAGGCAGCAAGAGGATGATCTTTTCCCAATAAAGGGTTTTTCAACTTAGCCATGTTAGGAGGAAGAAGAGATGAGACATTGTGGACTTGACTAAGGTTTGTACACTGTTCAAAAAATTTTCAAAATAATGTGTATTATTTTTCTTCTTTTAGTTGAACAAAACAAACAAACAAAAAAACAAACAAAAAACCACTAATGAGCTTACTCTTTAAAGGAGGTAAACAAGAAACTAGCAAAGATTGAGTGTTAGGTATTGTCCCCATCCTTTTTTTTTTTTTTCATTATGTTATGTTAGTTACCATTAGTTTTTAAAGTAATGTTCCATGATTCATTGTTTGTGTAAAACACCCAGTGCCCCATGCAATATTTGCCCTCCTTAATACCCATCACCAGGCTCACCCATCCCCACACCCTTCTCATCTTTAAAACCCTCAGTTTGTTTCTTGGAGTCCATAGTTTTTCATGTTTCATTTCCCCCTCCAATTCCCCCACTTCATTTTTCCTTTCCTTCTCCTAATGTCCTCCATGCTATTTCTTAGGTTCCACAAAAAAGTGAAACCATAGGATGATTGACTTTCTCTGCTTGACTTATTTCACTTAGCATAATCTCCTCCAGTCCCATCCATGTTGATGCAAAAGTTGGGTATTCATCCTTTCTGATGGCTGAGTGATATGCCATTGTATACATAGATCACATCTTCTTTATCCGTTTGTTTGTTGAAGGGGATCTTGGGTCTTTCAACAGAATGGCTATTGTGGACATTGCTGCTATAAACACTGGGGTGCATATGGCGCTACTTTTCAGTAAAATAGAGCTAGCCTATGACCCAGCAATTGCACTACTGAGTATTGAGCTCAAAGATACATATGTAGTGAAAAGAATTAGGTATTGTTAAAGCACAAATGCAGGGGATAGAAGTTATGGTACAGAAGAGGGAAGGGCAACCATATGGCAGAGTAGAATAAAGCAGCTCAGGAAGAAATTAGTCATATCCAGATATTGTAAGGCATGTGGGGTTGGCAGGGAGAGCATGAGCAATCATGAGAGCAGAGAGAGAAAATGGACCAGGCAGGAGAGGTTTATAACATTTTAACATCTATGGTAAGCATATGCAAAGCAGAATAGGGAAAGAAATAAAAGTTTTTATAAGACTCAATACATAAGGAATAACGTGGAGGACACTGGGAGATGGAGAGAAGTGTGCTGGGGGAAATCGGAGGGAGAGACAAACCATGAGAGACTGTGGACTCTGAGAAGCAAACTGAGGGTTTTGAAGAGGAGGGTGGCAGGTGGTTGGGTGAGCCCAGTGGTGGGTATTAAGGAGGGAATTTATTGCATGAAGCACTGGGTGTGGTGCATAAACAATGAAGTTTGGATCACTGAAAATAAATTAAAAGAAAAAAAAAGACTGACTACAGATATGGACCTCAGTGTAACACAGATATGAAACTCACTGTAATACCAGCCACTTCCCACCGACACACACACACTATGATAATAATAAATAATAATGCAATTAAGAACATTGCCTGCCAAATAATTTTTCCTCTTTATTATTATTATTATTATTATTATTATTATTATTTTATTTTTAAAGTTTTTATTTAAATTCCAGTTAGGTAAAATAAGGTTAATATTAGTTTCAGGTGTACAATAGAGTGATCAACACTGCCATACAATGGCTTAAATAAAAAAATGAAAAAAAAATTTTTTAATGTTTTTATTTTTAAACAACCTCTACACCCAAGGTGGATTTCAAACGTACAACCTCAAGATCAAGAGTTACATGTTTTACTGACTGATCCAGACAGGCACCCCAACAAATAAAAATTTTATAAAATTGTTGAATTTGTGGGAGTCTCATTTGCTCAGTCAGTTAAGTGTCTGCCTTTGGCTCAGATCATGATTTCAAGAGTCCTGGGATCGAGCCCCATATTGCTCATGCTCTCTCTCTCTCTCTCGCTTTTGCTCTCAAATAAATAAATAAAATATTTAAAAAAAAATTGTTGAGTTTGTTTAACTAGTTTTAAACTAGTAGACAGTGATGAAGATAAAGTATGATGTCATGGCAGGGAAAAATACGACTTACACGTTTTAAAAATAAAATGTGCAATGCAAGTTACATCACTTCATTTATCACCACACTGGGACTTTCCCTACTGAGTTGTTGTAATGTAAGGACCTATTTTATATTTTTATATTTTAGCAAGAGGCTTTCATTGAGGTTAAACAAAAACGTTGTTTAACCTTTAAAGTGTCCTTGCTCCCCTTCCCCCAGGGGATTCACTTAAAAACAAGTCCTGGAAATCAGCTCCAGGTAACAAAGCCCATATACAAGGGTGGGTCAGGCCAGGTGGAGACATCAATCAGCGGGATGGGTGGGGGAGGTGTTGCATACTGTCTCCCTAGATACTAAGGCGTATGCCCCACTCCTCTGCCCTTTGGGAACCTTTTTTGGCACCAATCCTAATCAAGGTACAATAGGCTGGGTCAAATGTCTATACTAGGCTAAATTGTACCTCAATTGGTCACCTAGCATCACTATGGAGTTTCCTGTGTGTGTTAAAATCTCATTGGTCACCTGTGCGTGGCCAGGCCTGACCGCATGGCCTTTGCCCTTAAAAGTTAGACTGTGAAACAGAGAAGGGTTGCCTTCTCTCGTAAGTGGCCCCAAACGTTCGGTTAGATTCTTGATGCTTGGTGTCAAATAAAGCTTTGTTTGACCTTCGCTTTATATCAGTCTTGCTCCTTTAATCATAGACCCATTATTGGGGCATAACAGTATTAATCTTATAGTTATAAGTCCACAATGCATTCATCATCCACCCTACCCCTTAACATTCCCTTTTGGACAGACCCATGATCTAGAACAAGCCTTAATTTATAGTGCCTTGTAGGAGATTTTTGCTGCTGCCTAAATTGCCTACTTTCCTCTCACCATTACCACGGAAATTGGGTCCACTGAAACAAAGGGTTAACAACTTCCATAAATATCTTTAAATAATAAAGTATAAGATAGTGATACCTTTTTTATTCTGCCACATAACCAATTCTTGCAAGAATAAGGACATATAAGAGAATTTACCACACATACTAGCATTATCCTACTGGACCCAGATCATTTGTATGTTTCTCTGTCTCTGAGAAATGTAGTTATTTACATGACTGAAACCTACAAATTCTTTGATATGACTACTAATATCACCTACATTATTTTAAAGCCTGTTTAAGGCTTCTGAAATACATAGGTTTTGTAAACACTTATTAAGCATCTTGTATACATCAAACACTTTAAAAATCTCTGCTTAAAAAAAAAAAAAAAACTCTACCTCAATGGAACTTTGAGTCTGAAAAAGATACAGGCAATATACAAGGCAACAGATAGAATAATTACATATTTGATTATATACTCCGAGGATGTCACATTAAATTGATGTGAAAATGATGAGAAGGATCTGAATTTCTTGTCAAAATTTTTTGCCTTAAAAAGAAATTGATATTTAGGGAATGTTGTTACTGAAAGTGGTCCTGTGTCAACCAAAAATGTTAAACCATGATCTGACTAAATTTTCCAGTTGTGATCATTGCTTTGTTTAGCTGTCTTATATTAAGACTGAATTTAGTAATTCAGTCTCAGATTTCAGTAAGGTTTTTTTAAAGATTTTATTTATTTATTAGAGAGAGAGAGAGTGGGCGGGGAGGGGCAGTTGGAGAGGAAGAACCAGACTCCTTGTTGAGCAGGCAGCTGATGCAGGACTGGATCCTAGTACCCTGGCATCATGACCTAAGCTGAAGGAAGACACTTAACCAACTGAGCCACCCAGGCACTCTAGACTGTAAACTTCTTAAAGGTAAAAAAGTTTATTCTTCTAGTAGTTCCACAGACATTTCTAACATCCATAAGAAAGCATGTATTGATGTAAAATGCCAGCAAATCAGATTATTAAAAAAAAAGAAAGAAAAGATATGTCTGGATAAAGAGAAAAACAGAAAATCTAAGAATACATTGAATTATTAGAGCAAAGAGTGGAGGAAGAGAAAATAAATATGAAATAGAGATTTCCACTAAAAGAAAAAAATTGAATAAGGCAGGAGATTTAGAAAATTATTATGACCGACTTGAGAAAAAAATAAAATAGGAATTTTTAGAAAATAGCAATCAATGAAAAGGTAAATTGTTCCTACCTCTATAATATTAACTTTGTTGTTGTTAATTTACCTATTTAAGCTAATAAACAAAGAAAGGATTTAGGGATAAGGTTTCATTTAGGGATAAGGTTTCTATATATATATATTTTTTTCCATTTAGGTATAAGGTTTCAATATATATATATAGATATAGATATAGATATCTATATCTATATATATATATTTTTTAATTGTTAGAAAATGTGTCACAGAAAGTGTTTAAACTTTAAGATACAGATGCAGCATGTAACGAACTACATTGTTTGAATGTCTAATTTGGAAATGCTGTTAGAGGAAACTTGGTGGAAATGTCCTTATGTGGTTGTGTTTCTGGAACTAAGTATATTTATTAATAAGGAATAGTTTAAAATTATGAAATGACCAGGAGTGGACAATTTTCCTAATCCTATCAGCTCTTTGCAGCTCTCTTATTAGCCCCCTTTAGGAATATCAGCTTTATTTATCTAATTAAATTTTATATTAATGTGCTTTTGACTTTTGGCCTTTCTCTTCCTTCTGTTCTTTTTTTCCTCCCTAAATTACATGTTTTTGTTTATCAGCTACTATCAATTCTTTGATATGAATTCTCAACATCAATTTACTAACTCCAGAGATGAAGCAGCACCAATATTTAGAAGCGAAGAATACAAAGCCTTGGGCATCTGGATGGCTCAGTCAGTTAAGCATCTGCCTTTGACTCAGGTGGTGATCCCAGGGTCGTGGGATGGAACCCCAGGTTGAACTTTCTGCTCAGCTGGGAGCCTACTTCTCCCTCTCCCTCTGCCTGCAGCTCCCTTTGCTTGCGTTCTCCCTCTCTTTGTCAACTAAATAAAATAAAATAAAATAATGTAAATAATACATTTATTTATTTATTAAAATGCAATTATTACACAGTAATGTATATCAAAATTATGATGATGATTAAATAATTTATTGAATATTTATATTAAATATATCAATTTAATTAAATAAATATATTTTAGAATTTAAAATATTTCAAATTTAGATTATTATATATTAAATCATTAATTTAATAAATAAATATCTAAAAGTAATTAAATAAAATAATTTATTTATTAAAATGAATAAAATAATGTTGTCATTATCTGAGCATGTATTTTTAAATAGTCTAATTAAAAAAACCATCTAATAAAGTCTAAATACATTGAGTTCAGATAATTATACAAGTTAACCCAGACTCTCAACCCACAGACAGTTTCAAAACATTTGTTTTTATCTACTACTCAAAATACGATTGTATTGTATTAATTTATAACTTTGACATAGCAAGAAAACTTGGAGGAAAAGGAGACATTTGCTTTTAATATTTGAAAATTATTTTGTTGATTTAAACAAAATAAAAACCTTAACAGGAACATTTCTTCTTAAATAACACTGTGAAGTTTCTGAGTCGCATTCTTTTAAAAGTGCTGATAAAATGGCTTCAGTTACTCATTTAAATTATCAGCTGAATGGGTAACAAATGAAATAGGGAGCTTTTTAATTATTTATGAATGTATTGCTTGTGGATGGAGTGCCACATAGAGTCACCTCTCTTTTTGGCTTTGTTTTGTGAGCAGCTGTGGAATCCATGAATGAGATTAAACACAAGGACATTCACAGAAATTCTTAATGAACTTCTGGGGAAGGGCAGTAAGTGCAGGGAAAAACTGCAGCAAGACTAATTACAAATTTCAAGTGTTCATTGCTTAAGTATAGAAGCTTTTAAGTTCAAGTAATATATCTTTTTTATGAGCCTATCATATTGTATTAATTACCACAAACTGCACTCTTGAACACTTATCTTTTCACATATTTCTTATTCTTAGTACTTAAAGTTACCCTTATGATTGATAAGTAAATGGATTTTACTGACAATGCATTTATTTACATAAATAATAATGCTGTTTATATATATAAAAACAATTGAATATGTGTATGTCTTCAATGAAATATTTTTTCAAATTAACATCTTAATTCTATCACATTGGTTACAAATAGATACAGACTTTATAGATTCATCAAATATTTTGTTCTCAAATTTATATCTCCTTTGTGAAGTAAGTGAAACTGTATATATTAAATATAATCCTATCACATGTAACAGTTACTACTGCATCCCAGGACATACATAGGTCAGGTCCTACTCAAGGCATCACGGATAACTGGACTTAACTTTCTATCCTAGGAGTCTTCTATATATTTCTGTGGCTTTTATACTACAATCAGGAGGAAGAATTCTTTTGCTAAAAGCTTCCAAATGACTATGCGAGTAGATTATTTGTAGACCAGTGATATAATATTATAGTTTAATATGTAAAGCATGATAAAATAAAATGCTATTGCCATATTTAATTTGTTCAGTAAAGCATTCATTTAGTTATCAAGCATGCATTTTCTTTTTTTTTTAAGATTTTATTTATCTATTTGACAGACAGAGATAACAAGTAGACAGAGAGGCAGGCAGAGATAAAGGAAGGGAAGCAGGCTCCCTGCTGAGTAGAGAGCCTGATGTGGGGCTCTATCCCAGGACTCTGGGATCATGACCTGAGCAGAAGGCAGAGGCTTTAATGCACCGAGCCACCCAAGAGCCCCAAGCATTTATTTTCTTTATACAGAAGAGATAGAACAATATTATATAGTATAAAATACAGTAAATAATCTAGAAACCTTGATCATTTTGTTTTGGCAATTTTAGAATATAAAATTAGCTAAAGCGCAAGTGCAAGTTATATTTGTATCATAGGAGGAAAAAAGTTAATTAAAAGTTTGTTTATTACCGTAGTTAAACACTTCAACAAAATGATAACGAGCCAAAAATTAATGAATATATGAAGTATACAATAAAAACAATAATCTTGAGTGTATGTAACTCACTGTAGGTATTGATAGGTTAGAAGTCAAAGGGAAAGTATCTATAGGGTTTGTTCAGTTCCATGCTCATCAGATTAATAAGCTTTCTCATATTACTTCCTTCACCACATTAATTTGTCTAATGAAGTTTTCAAGAGTTAAAGACAGTGATAGGTTCATGGCTGGAGAGAAGGTACAGAATCTAAGATAGTTTAGCAGTGCTTATTATTTAAGAGAAAGACAGTGTGGGAGGTGAGGGGTGGAAGGAAAGGGATAAGAAGAGAGAATCTTAAGCAACCTCCTTGCCCAGCACAGAGCCTATAGGGGCTTGATCTCATCACCCTGAGATAACAACCTGAGCTGAAATCAAGAGTCAGATGCTTATCTAATTGAGTCACCCAAGTGCACCATTTTTTTTCCTGTATCTTTATTTTCATCTCCTCTGTAACTGAGTTTCCCTTCAAAATCAGGACTTGCATACACAACCTAAATAAGTATTTTGCGATTTGATCACATGGAAGAGGAGAGAATGAGAAGAGCTAAGTGGTCCAGGAGAAACATATATGTGTTCAGACTGAGTGGATTATGATTGTGGACAACTGAGCATCAATCCTAATGCACAGAATACATCTCAGAATTATTTTCCTGAAACAAGAAAGAATCTGTTTAACCCACTGGCTTCTGCATCCTATCCACAGTGGTTAAAATTCATCCCAGAAGTAATTAATGTCCCTGACTTTACTATTACTGGGCATGAGAGAGGAGCTGAGTGGGCTTGGTCAGTGTCCCACCTAATAAAAGGCAGAGCAGATTCAGGCAAAAAAAAATTATTAGTTCTTTCCAAATTAGATTTAATGGGATTCTATTTTTCATTTATGAATTCATTTTACATTTTATATTTTATAAATTTTTCTAAGCTTTGGCCAATATTCACCGCATTTTTGAATAGCTTTTATCTATTATTGTAAATCATTTTTTTGCTACATTTGTTTAGTCATGGTTATCCATTTCTTCTTCCAAGTTTTTCAGATATGTGATATCAATTTCCAAATAAATTATTTAAAATGTTTATTTTTTATACTAAACTTCTATGAAAAACATTGATATATGTATTCTGTCATATTGTTCCCCTTTTAACTTATTTTTTTTACAATCTCTAAAAATACAATATTTATTAAGAGAAGGTATTTGGTAGAAAAATTATTCCACAGAAAATAAAATGTTTTCAATTTTACAGGGAATTTTTGCTAAATTATCAAAGGGCAAGTACTCTAAAAGCTCTTTTTTTAAAATTAAATTTATTTATTTTCAGCATAACAGTATTCAGTATTTTTGCACCACACCCAGTGCTCCATGCAATCTGTGCCCTCTATAATACCCACCACCTGGTACCCCAACCTCCCACCCACCCACCACTTCATTCCCCTCAGATTGTTTTTCATAGTCCATAGTCTCTCATGGTTCACCTCCCCTTCCAATTCCCCCCAACTCCCTTATCCTCTCCAACTCCCCATGTCCTCCATGATATTTGTTATGCTCCACAAGTAAGTGAAACCATAAGATAATTGACTCTCTCTGCTTGACTTATTTCACTCAGCATAATCTTTTCCAGTCCCATCCATGTTGCTACAAAAGTTGGATATTCATCCTTTCTGATGGAGGCATAATACTCCATAGTGTATATGGATCACATTTTCCTTATCCATTTGTCTGTTGAAGGGCAGAAAGATTCCCTTCTTTTTTTTTTTTAATAAACATATATTTTTATCCCCAGGGGTACAGGTCTGTGAATCACCAGGTTTACACACTTCACAGCACTCACTAAAGCACATACCCTCCCCAATGTCCATAATCCCACCCCCTTCTCCCAAACCCCCTCCCCCCAGCAACCCTCAGTTTGTTTTGTGAGATTAAGAGTCACTTATGGTTTGTCTCCCTCCCATCCCATCTTGTTTCATTTATTCTTCTCCTACCCACTTAAGCCCCCTTTTAATTTATTTTTAAAAATGTGAATGTGCCTTGGCAAATACATATTGTTTCTTTTTATGTTTATGTAGATTCTTCATAATTTTCCCAAGTTCATTGGCTTATGGTTTATATTTTTTTAATAATTTTCCTACTGCCAATTAATAGATTTTTTTCCATTACATTGTCTAAGTTGCTATTGCCATTATAAGTAAAAAGCATCTGGAAATCTATATCCCTGTCCAGTTTCCTCAAATCACTCATTATTTTCAGGATCTAGTTGGATTTTCTTACGGGTTCCAGGTGGACAAGCTTTTGAACTGGTGCTAATTATTATTTCTGTTTCTGGCTTCCTGCATTTACCAGCTTCAGGGATCATTTTTAACAATTATGATGAAATGAGGCATCATATTCTTATTCTCAACTTCATTAATAATGATATTAGTGTAACATGTCCTACAAGATAATAATAGATACATGTAAAATAATTTCATTGACCAAAAAAGTGGTGGAAAATGTAAATAAAACACAGTGGCAACCAACTAGTCATTTCAAGTTGAGCTATTTTTTTCCCCCTTTATCTCCCTGTCTCTTTAATTTCCTATAGCACATTCCTACAAAGTATTTTAAGGTGTTTTATATGCACATACATAGAGATCATCATGGAGTCTAAATCTAATAATTCCTTGTCAGTTTTAAATATTTTAAGTATTGTTCATTCCTATGTCAGTTGTCTATTAACTTTTTCTCCACACTGTACTTAATTGTAAGGAAATATTTAATTTTAATATAAATTAATTAATCAAGTTAATAAATATTTTTACCTTATGGATTTATCTTTGATGCTTATTTCTTAATTTTTTTAACTTTTAAAGTTTTATTTATTGAGAGAGAGATAGAGAACAAGCACAAGCAGGGGAAGCTGCAGAGGGAGAGGGAAAAGAAGAAGCAGGTTCCCCACCAAGCAGGGAGTCAAGCTCAGTCTCAGGGCCTTGGGATCATGATCTGAGGTGAAGGCAGAGGCTTAGCTGACTGAGCCCTGAGTCTAATTGTTATCTTTGATATTTAAGGAAATACTTTATCATCTCTAATTGATCCCCTATGTCACAAATACAGTTTTCTCTATGGTGCTATTAATTTTATTGTCTTAAAATTAGACTCTTTTTCTAGAAGCATTTTTAATCAGTTTCTTAGGTCTATAATTTAGTTTTTATACATTTCATTTAGTATTTTATTTTATCTTCATCATCTCTGAGTATTCCTGACCAGTACTCATTGGTCAAATATTTTTTATTAACCTATTCCACAAACTTGTTTGTTTCTATAATATTTTGTTATTACTGTTGTCGTTCTTAGGTTATGCCTTTATATTCTTTTTGTTTTGTTTTGTTTTGTTTTTTGCTTTGGTGTTTTTGTTGTATTGTTTTGTTTTCTTTTGAATTAATAAAATTAAACCTTTAGATTTCCTTAATACCTTTAATTATTGTCACTTATTTTCACAAATGATATTACCATAGTACAGTAATTCTAAATATTTCTGAATTAGCTGTATTATTTCTTTTTAGGTATAAAGTTAACTTCCAGTTACATGGACTTAATATTTTGGTCATTATATTCTAGTTTTATTGCCTTATCATTGGAAAATATAGCCTGATGCTTAACTCTAGGGAATGATGTGGGAGAGCTAGTTTCTTCTCTTTGAGTCAAAGAAGGAATCTCGTGGGCAATGGAGAGTGAGTACGTGATAGAAGTTTATCAAGTGAATATATAGAAAAAGCTCTCACAACTAAGAGGGGTCCCCACACAGTTAACAATGAGTGCCTTCAGGGTTTATATTTTTATAAAAAGGTAACCAGGCAACTTTAATCCTTTTAACGTCTCTATCAATATCTCCTTCAATGGCTTACCTCCTTTTTAGGGTCTGATTATTCTTTTTTGGTTACAGGTGATTATCATAGAGACACCCACCCCACATGACCCACCCCATACACCTAGGGCAGGGTGGTCCTCCATCCCACATGCCTAGATCAGGGTGCTCTTCCCTGGGGTAGGGTGGTCCAATTTATCTCTTTACTCTGGTTTTCCCACACCACATTTTGGGGATTTCTGAGAGCCTGTTCACAAAGTTCCCTATGGATCTCTTCCTCCCTAGCCCCACCTGTCCGTTACTCATTTTGAGAGTTGATATTACCATTGTACTGTAATTCTAAAAATTTCTGAATTAGCTGTATTATTTCTTTATAGGTATGAAGTTAACTTCCAATTATATGAATTTAATATTTTGGTCATTGTTTTCAAATTTTATTGCCTTATTCTTGGAAAATATAGCCTGATATTTAACTCTAGGAATTTATTGGCATATACTTCTGGCCTAAATAATGGCCTGTTTGTGTAAATGTTCAACTTATGCTTATATACTTACTGAAGACTATTGTTTTGGGGTCAGGATGGCTACATTTATTAATAGATCAGGACTATTAAATTCTCTAAATTTTGATGTCTCTTATTTAATCTAATTAAATTATCAGTTAATGAAAGAGGTTAAATTTTTTACATACTACTGCATCTAAACTTATCAAAGTCTTTTGCCATAATTAGACAAGTATGTCATCCTGTTTTTATACCAAGTCTTACATTAAAAAGAAATCATACTATCTGAAATATTATATCTTTATTATTATTATTATTATTATTATTATTATTTTAAAGATTGTATTCATTGGGGTACCTGAGTGGCTCAGTCACTTAAGTGTCTACCTATAGCTCAGGTCATAATACCCGGGTCCTGAGATAGAGCCCCGCAGGGGGTTCCCTGCTCAGTGGGGTGCTTCTCCCTTTTTCTTTTCTCTCTCTCTCTCTCAAATAAATAAGTAAAATTTAAAGATTATCTCTCTCAAATAAATAAGTAAAAATTTTTTTCTCAATGGGAGGGAGAAGCAGACTCTCCACTGAGCAGGAAGTCTGATGCAGGGCTCAATACCAGGACCCTGGGATCATGACCTGAGCTGAAGGCAGATACTTGAACCGACTAAGTCACCCAGGCACTCCAGTTGTTTATTTATTTTTATTATGCATATGTTTTATCTCTCTTTTCTTCAAGTCTTTTTTTCTATATTTTTACTTTTTTCATAAGACTGAATTATTTCAAGATGACTTGGTCGTCCTCTTTTCCCCCACCCCATAGGTCATAGAGTACATTTTAATTGTTAAAATAATATTAGTATTTAAGTGCTGCCTACACAAATTAAGGCAAATTATCTGTGGTCTGTATTCCTAAAAATATTTTTTTTATTATGCCTTCCTATTCCAATGACATTTTATAAGGATCTAAAAGTTTACATCTGTGATTATTTTTTTCAAGATAATAAAGCTATTACTTCATTCTTTTTTATATCTGATGTTATTTAAAAATTTTCTGTCAGTCTGATTCTTGTTTCTTTATTAATGAATTATTTTTTTTCTCTCTAACACTTATGATTTTTTTTTTTGTCTTTGGTATGTATGCCCTACTTTGGTATTCATAGAGTCAACTATAGTTATGAATATTCTTTTCTTTTCTTGTATGTAAGTTTTAATCCAGTGTCTTGACTATTTTATGCTTGAGAAATAGATGTACATTAATATTCAATATTTCTTTCCTTTTTTCTTTTTTCATTTAAAAAAAAGTCATTTATTTTATTTTATTTAAAAATATTTATTTATTTATATTTATTTGGAGTAGAGAGAGAGAGAGGTCATGAAGAGTGGCTGATTATATACTTTCAATTTGGGAGGAGGTTAGGGATAGCATAAGCCTCCAAGGTATTTTATAAACAAGGTTTCCAGGACCTTGAGGGGGCTAGCTATTGTTAGGGAAAGGTCATTTATTACTATTTAGTAAAAACCCAGGGAAGAGACTCTTCTGATGTGTATCAGTGGGTATATGCTTGGGAGATGATTGCCAATGTATATCTTGAGGGCAGGGGTGGGGAGTAGAGATAAAGAAGTTTCCAAAGTAATTTTTACATGTGAAAGTAGATTTTCAGTATCCTGGGGGGTGGACTAAGAATGCTTTTTGCCCTGAGTGGACTTGTCCACATTGAAGCAGCTGAGTCCCCAGAGGAACTTCAAGGACTTGTCAACAGGCTATGAGTAGTAATGAAATCTAATTTTTTCTCTAGCTTTTGTTCCACACACATCACCTACATCTTACATCTCTTTTATATTGATAATTTTAATGCTTTGCTGGTATCCAGATGACTATATCCTTAAGTGACTTCTTATCTCTATTGAACCCATTACGTATTCTATCCATTGTATTCTTAATTCAACTAGATTACATATATTTAATCTATTAGTACCACTAGGTTCTTATTTTTGTTTTTATTTCAAAATCTTTCCTTATTTCCTTACACTATTTATTGGGTATATTTTAAATCCCTGATATACTCACTTATTATATATAAGCTGTCAACCTTATTCTTATTTTGAGGTAGTTATATCTTTTTGGGTTTTAGGACATCATACCAACTATGCCAAATAATTTTCAGACAACAGCAGGGTCTCCATGAATTCAACTAAATTCTGACACTATCTACCTGAACATAGCGTAAGATTTCATCAGTTAAGGGATCAGTTCTACAAGACTATCTCCAACCCCACCTCAGATGCCAGTCTCACTGTAAGCCCCAGGTTATTACCTGTGCTTGTGACTGAGCAACTATAGGTTGGAGGTCCCAGTGGCCTATTTCTTACAATCTTTTAATTTGCCTCAGGGACTCACAAAACTCAGAAAAATACTTAATTTATATTTGCCAGCTTATTAAAAGATATAATAGAGGATTTAAACCAATAGCTAGATAAAGAAGTACACAGGGCAAGGTATGGAGAATGGGCACAGAGCTTCTATTACCTTCTGTAATACTGCTACCCTTCCTGCCTTTTCATACATTTAACAAACTAAAAGCTTTCTGAACCCAGTCCTTTCAGGTTTTCTGTGGAGGCTTCATGACATAGTCATGACTGACTAAATCATTGTCATTTGCTGATCTAATCTCCAGCTCCTCTTCCCTCCTCAGATAATCCTGAATTGGGGGAAGGGGAGGCATGTTGGGCAAAATGTTATAAAGGCTTTCACCAAGTGGTTGGTCCTTCAGGCAAACAGCCCTTGCCCTTGAGTGAGGTCTGAAGGTCACTTCATTAACATAACAAAACACACCTCCCTCACCCTTATCACAGGAAACTCCAAGAGTTTTAGGAGCTGTGAGTCAGTAGCCATGGTTGAAAACCAAATATTCAGATGACCAAAATATATTTCTTGTAAACCACAATATTACACTACATGCTTGAGTATTTAATCATGTGATCTTTTAAACTAATACTTTTCTAAGAGTATAAACTGTTCTGTCAGTAATCTGGATTGGGGAGTGATGTATTGCCAAATTTCTGTCCTTTTAGTCCAGGAAGTCAAAGAAAAACAACAGGAGAGCCCCTTAGGGCAGGAAGTTCCAAGTAACAATGTTGACTACTACTCCCTTTTCTTGATTTTTTTTTAAACAAGCAAATAATCTCTTCAGAGTTGCAGTTAAAGCCAAGAACATGCGGAATTGGGAGAAAAATATAGTTAAATTTGGAGACTTGCAGAGGTAGAATCAGAGTAGTGAAAGCCATTACAGTAACTGAACTAACTGAGGTCAGTCTTTGGTGAATCACAGAAACAGGTGGAGTTGTCAAACAAAGGAATCTTTGTTTACAACATACAAGGAGATCACAGGGAATAAGTTCCAAAGCCTTGACTGTTTGAACAGGAGAGGGATTTTTATTTAGTATTTAAGATGAATATTCAGAAGGGAGAGTTTTATTATCCCGTGTATGGTTGGTCATAAGGTTGTGAATGCATGCACATCCACATATTTATTTGTTCAATATGTATTGCATGCTCACCTGAATGAAGCTTGTATTCCACCGAGGGCAGAAACTTCAACGTCAGAATAAAGCAGAGGTAACTGTTGGACAAGGGAAAGGGACTCTGCAGGCTTCAAGAGCAGATATAAACTAGATGGGGTCTTGGGCTCATTTTCTGGGACAAGGAATGCAAGGCCTTGATTACTTTTGAAATAGCACTAGGAGTTTTTCCACTGATTTATTGTCTCAATAGCTTAGGCTATTTCCTGGTCTGGTGGTGACTGTTAGTTTTCCCATTGCCTTATTCCCTCAAAATCCTTAACTAGTGAGATTTTTGCATTTCTTTGTAAGAACCTCCCAGGAAGTTTTGGAAGAAGTGTGCTTGGGCAAGTACACAGGTGGGGTATAGATCATTAAAAATAGCTGAGGACAAAAAATGACTTTTCTTATGTCAGGAAAACTATATCTCATCTTTAATTTTCTGGGAACCTCTAACTTTTCTGCTGATGTTACCAGCAGGCATCTGAGATATTACTGATTGTTCTCTTGAACCTAAGGAAAAGGAAATGTAGAAAGCAAAAGACAAAACTTTAAAATCTATCCTGCAACTCATCAATTCACTGTAGCCACCTCTCTGTCTTTCTCTTTCTCTTTTCCTCTCTTTCTCTTTCTCTCTCATATACGCAAAACACACGCAAATCAACTTAAAACAATTTTTAATTTTCCGTATTCCGTTTTAATACACATGAGGCATGATAATTTTTCTTAGTAAATACAAGGAAAAAAATCTAGGATTCCATCATTCTGTGTGATTAAAGTATTGAGGAATTTACTTCCAATAGCACTTATAAAAACATTTTATTTAAGTAATATTATATAATCAGGTGCCTGCATTTTTCTTATTCTCCAACTACTGTTATTTGGCAATTAATATTTTGTCAATCAATATTCCCCTATATCTGAATGTGTGGGCAGTGAGAGATGAGTTAGAGGCAAGGATGGTGAAAAATGGGTTACACATTAGAAGACTGAGGGCACAACCTCCCGACTTTGTGACTTCTGAGATCCTGGGCCTAACAAACCAGGAGACACTGGTACTGAAAATATTATCTCCCCTTATACCTCTACCCCAGAGTAACCCCTAGATCTATCATAATGCATTTGCATTGCCATCCCCATGGAAAAGAGTTGCCATGATGGTTCCAGAACAAACCTTTTAAGGTAAAAAACAACTCTTTCCACCAGGCTCCCTCAAAAAAACTGAAAACTCCAGAATAAACCAGCTCTCTTTACACCTTAAAGACCTGGAGAATAAACAACAAATTAAGCCAAACCCACATGCAAGAAGGGAAATAATCAAGATTAAAGCAGAGATCAATGAGATAGAAATTAGAGATACAGTAGAACACATCAATGAAACTAGAAGCTGAATTTTGAAAGAATCAATAAGATTGATAAACTACTGGACAAACTAATCCAAAAGAAAAGAGAGAATACCCAAATTAATAAAATTATGAATGAAAAGGAAAAGATCATGACTAATAGCAAGGAAATAGAAACAATCATCATAAATGATTATTAACAGTTGTAACAGTTATATGACAGTAAGTTAAGCAACCTAGACAAAATAGATGCATTCCTAAGAACCTATAAACTTCCAAAACTGAATCAGGAAGAAATTGACAACCTGAATAGACCAATATCTAGTTAGGAGATCGAAGCAGTCATCAAAGACCTCCCAAAAAACAAGAGCCCAGGACCTGGTGAATTCCCTGGAGAATTCTACTAAACTTTCAAAGAAGAAATAACACCTATTCTTCTGAAGCTGCTTCCAAAAATAGAAACAGAAGAAAAACTTCCAGACTCTTTCTATGAATCCAGCATTACTCTGATCCACAAACCAGGCAAAGACACCATCCAAAAGGAGAATTTCAGACCAATACCCCTGATGAATATGGATGCCAGATTCTCAACAAGATCCTAGCTAAAAGGATCCAACTGTACACTGAAAAGATTATCCACCATGACCAGGTGGGATTTATGCATGGGATGCAAGGGTAGTTCAACACTCACAAATCAGTCAATGTGATAGAACAAATCAATAAAAGAAGAGAGAATAACCACATGGTCCTCTCAATTGATGCAGAAAAAGCATTTGGTAAGATACAGCATCCACTCCTGATTAAAACACTTCAAAGTACAGGGATAGAGGGAACATTCCTCAACTTCATAAAATCTATCTATGAAAAACCCACAGCGAATATCATCCTCAAATGGGAATAGCTGACAGCCTACCAATTGAAATCAGGAACACGACAAGGATGTCCAAAACCCTGTTATTCAACACAGTACTAAAAGTCCTAGAAACAACAATCAGACAAGACAAAAAAATAAAAGGTATTATAATTGGCAAAAAATAAGTCAAATTCTCTCTCTTTGCTGATGACATGATACTTTATATAGAAAACCCAAAAGACTCCACCCCCCCAACTACTAGAAGTCATAACAGCAATTCAGTAATGTGGCAGGATACAAAATTAATGTACAGAAATCAGTTGGTTTCTGTAGAAAGGGAAATTAGAGAATTGATTCCACTTCCTATAGCACCAAGAACCATAAAATACCTTGGAATAAACGTAACCAAAGAGGTAAAGGATCTGTACTTGAGGAACTACAGAACAATCATGAAAGAAACTGAAGAAGACACAAAAAGAATGAAGATCATTCCACGTGCATGGATTGGAAGAATAAACATTGTGAAAATGTCTATACTGCCTAGAGCCATCTATACTTTCAGTGCTATCCTGATCAAAATTCCACTGGAACTTTTCAAAGAGCTGGAACAAACAACAACAAACAATTCCAAACAATTTGTATAGAACCAGAAGAGACCCTGAAATGCTAAGGGAATGTTGAAAAAGAAAAAGCAAAACTGGGGGCATGATGTTGCCTAATTTCAAGCTTTACTACAAAGCTTTGTTCACCAAGACAGCATGCTACTGGCATAAAAACAGACATGTAGACCAGTGGAACAGAGTAGAGTGCCCAGATATGGACCATCAACTCTATGGTCAAAAAATCTTTGACAAAGCAGAGAAAATTATCTAGTGGAAAAAAGACAGCCTCTTCAATCAATGGTGCTGGAAAAATTGGACAGCTATGTATGGAAGAATGACACTCAACCATTCTCTTATACCATACATAAAGATAAATTCGAAATGGACAAAAGACCTCAACGTGAGGCAGGAATCTATCAAAATCCTAGAGGAGAACATAGGCAGTAACCTCTTGGACACTGGCCACAGCAAATTCTTTCAAGACATGTCCCCAAAGACAAAGGAAACAAAAGCAAAAATGAACTTTTGGGACTTCATCAAGATCAAAAGTTTCTGCACAGCAAAGGAAACAGTCAACAAAATGAAGAGACAACCCACGGAATGGGAGAAGATTTTCACAAATGACATTACAGATAAAGGGCTGATATCCAAGATCTATAAAGAACTCCTCAAACTCAACACACACAAAACAGATAATCATGTCAAAAAATGGGCAGAAGACATGAACAGACACTTCTCCAAAGAAGACATACAAATGGCAAACAGATGCATGAAAAAATGTTCATCATCATTAGCCATCAGGGAGATTCAAATCAAAAGCACACTGGGATACCACCTTACACAGTTAGAATGGCCAAAATTAACAAGGCAATAAACAACAAGGGTTGGAGAGGATGTGGAGAATGGGGAACCCTCTTACACTATTGGTGAGAATGCCAGTTGGTGCAGCTACTTTGGGATACAGTGTAGAGACTCCTTAAGAAATTAAAATTGGAGCTATCCTACGACCCTGCAATTGCACTACTGAGTATTTACCCCTAAGATACAGATGCAGTGAAAAGAAAGGACATCTGTACCCTAATGTTTATAGCAGCAATGGCCACAGTCATTAAACTTTGGAAAGAACCAAGATGACCTTCAATGGATGAACGGATAAAGAAGATATGATCCGTTTTTACAATGGAGTACTATGCTTCCTTCTGAAAGGAAGGATACCCAACTTTTGTATCAACATGGACGGGACTGGAGGAGATTATCCTGAGTGAAATAAGTCAAGCAGAGATTGTCAATTTTCATATGGTTTCACTTAATTGTGGAGCATAAAGAATAACACGGAAGACACTGGGTGATCAAGAGGAGAAGTGAGTGGGGGGAAATTGGAGGGGAAAACAAACCATGAGAGACTGTGGACTCTGAGAAACAAACTGAGAGTTTTGAGGGGAGGGGGCAGAGGTTTGGGTAAGCCTGTTAATGGGAGTTATGGAGGGCACATATTGCATGGAGCACTGGATATGGTGCATAAACAATGAATTTTGGAACCCTGAAAAAAATAAAATAAAAGTGACAACAACAACTCCTCTTCCCAACCTGTGGTAGGAGTCCCCCAAATGATTGGAAGCAGCCCCCATTAGAGATCACTCCACTGCATGTTGAAGCTCCTCCCACTTCAAAAAGACCAAGAAATATCCAATCCCAAAACAAAGTAAGGGCCAGCTCCACCTCATGGAATACCACCTGCTCTCCCTTAGATAGTGTGCTGTTGCTTTAATAAACCTGCCTTCTGCTTTCACTTTGGGCATTGGTCTCTAATACTTTATTGTGTGGTTGTCAAGAGCCAAGATACAATGCTTTTAGCACTGACACATACCTCATTTTATTAAAACTTCAAAGTTATTTAAATTTCCAGATGTAAATCCAGTTAATTTTTGAGCAATGTGGGGGTTAAGAGAACCCATATCCCACATAGTCAAAAATTTACATACAGCTTTTGACTCCCACCAAATCTTAACTACTAATAGTCTACTGCTGGTCAGAAGCTTTACCAATAACATAGTGTATTAACACATATTTTCTATATGTGTTATATACTGTATTCTTATAATAAAATAAGCTAGAAAATATTATTATTAAATTGTAAGAAAAAAAAAACATTTGCAGTACTGTATTTGTAACAAAAAAAAAAAAATCCACCTATTAGAGGATCCATGCAGTTCATATCCAAATTGTTCAAAGGTCAACTGTAATTTCTTCAAGGGTCTTCACAAAGCCTCTGTAGATGTCCTTGTTCCTGTATATTTTCATTCTGATCAGTCAGTGTTTAAAGATTGCAACTTACTGGTAGCAAAGGCTTAACTGTAATAAACAAAGAAACAAACAAAAAATAAGAGAAATATGTTTTCTCTCCTAATAGGATTTTTAAAAAGTGAAATTGATGGGTTGTTTAATATAAAGAATGCTGAAAATATTATGGAAGCTGCAAGATCAAATTTGGACCCTGTTAGATAACACTAGACCATCATTTTAGTTTTTTCAAAGGAAGTTTTGTCAATGATTTATATTTATTATTAATTTATTATTAAGTAAATATTAGTAAATATTAAGTAAGTAAATATTAGTAAATATTAAGTAAATGTATGTGTTTAATAAGAAGAATAATGTGTTTTATAAGTTGGAACAAACAGGCAACTTCTGCCACTGATTATTACATAATTAATACATAATTTGATACGTTTATGCTAATATAAGCAAACAATATTGATATATATTAAGATTGAATAACAAGCATAAGAACAGTGAATTAATTTGGAGTATATTATAAAAATAAACCATTTCCATGTCACAAAAATATCCTAACAAGTTTAGGCTTTCTTTTTATTAATTCATATGAATTGGTATTATTCTTCAAGTGTTATTTTTTTCTAAGCTCTTTCAGAGAACTTTTTAATAAAATGTTATCACCTAAAAATATATATGCTGCAATTGATCTGAATGCTGAATCTATTTGAATTTGTTTCTAGTCCAGAGTCCATGAATAATAAGCTATATCTCTAAAACAATTTTTTAAAAGAAAACTGGATCTCACTATAGATTTTCTTCAACATCAAAGAGAATAAAATTGCACATATCTTAGCAGGAAAATAGAAGTTGCTAGACAGCTATATAATATCAAATTTAGTACATTTACACATAAATCATTTAGCTTAGATGTAATAATAAACTAAATCAGAATGCTAGTAGTCTGTGGTTGAGTATCAAATATAATAAATGTATGTCTAGTAAAGAATGAAAAATAAATTCATTAATTAATAAAGTATCTCTCTCCTCACACATTTTACCATTGACCTTTCTGAAGTGTTGTTTATGTAGCTTCTTTTTGAATTTTAAAATATTAATTTCTTTCTATGGGGCACCTGTGTGGCTCAGTTGGTTAAGCCGCTGCCTTCGGCTCAGGTCATGATCTCAGGGTCCTGGGATCGAGTCCCGCATCAGACTCTCTGCTCAGCAGGGAGCCTGCTTCCCTCTCTCTCTCTCTTTCTGCCTGCCTCTCTATCTGCTTGTGATATTTCTCTGTCAAATAAATAAATAAAATCTTTAAAAAGTAGATTAATTTCTTTCTAAATGTATAATATGCTGATAAATCTCTATCAAAATTCATTTGAAAGATTAAAATACAATTGAATCACTTGTGTGGTTGATTTTTTAAATAATTTTAGATCATTTTGCTGAGGACAATAAAATATTTTAAAGATTTCATATTGTTTATGTACCAAGTTAACCCAAACCTAAAGGCTTGAAACAGCACATACTTATTACCATACAGTTCTGCAGATCAGAAGCCACAGTGCATCTCACCAGCTACATTTATCTTTGAAACCTCTAAGGGAGAATCCATTTTCTTGTCTTTTCCAGCTTCAGAAAGAATTTCTAGGTTTGTGGCCTTTTTCTTGAAAATTGAACCCAGCAAAGGTCAGTGGGTTCTTATGATGCCAGCTCTATTACCCACTCTTCCTCTCTTGTCTTCTGGGTTTAGGTGTATTCAGATAATCCATATAACCTCTTTACTTTGAAATTGTTTGTTTAACATCCCTGGTTCAAAGAGTTACCTTAATTTCCCTTTTCTTTTTTCTATTCACTTATTGTTGGGTTTTATTTTATTTTATTCTATTTTATTTCATTTTTAAAAATTTATTTAAACTTAACAACAACAACAACAAAAATTCATTCTTCCTCTACATCTCCCTTCCTCTAAGTCCTTCTCTGGCAACCACCAGTCTGTTCTCTGTATACACAGCTTGAGCTTGGTTGCCTGCCTGCCTGCCTGCCTGCCTGCCTTCGTTCCTACTTTCCTTCCTTCCTGCCTGCCTTGTCTCCCTCCTTCTTCCTTACCTCCCTTCCTCTGTACTTTCTTCCTTCCTTCCTTCCTTACTTTTATTCTCATTCCACATACAAGCATTACTCAGAGGTGTTGCAGGTTTAGTTTCAAACCACCACAATAAAGTGAATATTACAGTAATGAGAGTCAAATATTTTTTTAATTTTCCAGTGCATATAAAAGTTATATTTATACTATACTGTACTAAGTGTGAAATAATGTTATATCTAAAAGTGTAGGTATCTTAATTAAAATACTTTTTTGGGTAAAAAACTGCTGTCATCTGAGCTTTCAGTGACTCAGTCTTTTGCTGGTGGAGGTCTTGCTTCCTCATTGATGATTGCTAACTAATTAGAGTGGTGGCTACTAAAGGCTTGGATGGTTAGGGCTATTTCTCAAATGAAGAAAATAATGAACTTTGCATCATGGAATGACTCTTCCTTTTGTAAATGATTTTTCTGTAGAACATCTTTCAAAACTGGGTTTAATTTTCTCAAACCCTGCAACTGCTTTATCACCTGTTTATGCAATATTCAAAATGCTTTGTTGATATTTAAACAATCTGCACAGCATCTTCATAAAGAGTCGATTCTATCTCAAGAAGCGACTTTCTTTGTCCACCCATAAGAAGCAAACGTTACCCATTCAAGTTATATCATGAGATTACAATGATTCAGTCTCATTTTCAGGCCCTAATTCTCTTGCTGTTTCCACCAAATCTGAAGTCTTGAATAAATCAAAGTCATCCATGAGGGTTGGAATCAACTTCTTTTTTGTTGTTGTTGTTTGTTTGTTTGTTTTTAGATTTTTAATTTATTTATTTGACACACAGCGGGAGATCACAAGTAGGCAGAGAGACAGGCAGAGAGAGGGGGGGAGGCAGGCTCCCTGCTGAGCAGAGTCCTATGCAGGGCTCGATCCCAGGACCCTGAGACCATGACCTGAGCTGAAGGCAGAAGCTTAACTCACTGAGGCACCCAGGTAACCCTGGAATCAACTTCTTCCAGATTCTTGTTATTAATTCCTGTTGTCCATCTCTATTAGAACTCTAAGGTGACCCAGTGCATTGTCATTGAACAGTCATATTTTGAAAGGAATCTTCCCCCCCATGCCCCCAAGCAGTAACTTCCAATGGTTGGCTAAAATATTCAGGAAATTATGTTGTAAACAGATGTGCTGTCATACAGGCTTTGTTGTTCCATTTAAACGTCACAGGAAGAGTAGATTTAGCATCATTCTTAAGGCCCCTGGGATTTTTGGAATGTTAAATGAGCATTGAATTCAACTGAAAGTCATCAACTACATTAGCCTCTAGCAAAAGAGTCAGCCTGTTTTTTGAAGCTTTGGAGCTAAGTATTAACTTCTTTTCTATAGCTCTGAAAATCTTAGATGGCATCTTCTTCTAATACAAAGCTGCTTTATCTTCATTGAAAATATTTTGTTTAGTGTAGCCACCTATGTTAATTATCTTAGCTAGATCTTCTAAAAAACCTGTTGCTTCACCTTGTACTTTTATGCTATAGAGACAACTTCTTTCCTTAAAACCTTATAAGCCAACATCTGCTGGCTTCAGACTTTTCTTCTGCAACTTCCTCATCTCTTCAGTCTTCTCAGAGATGAAAACCAGGGCCTTGCTTTGGATTGGGCTTGTTTTGGGAATGCTTTGGTTTGTTTGATCTTCTGTCCCAAACCACTGAAACTTTCTTCATATAAACAATAAGGCTGTTTAACTTTTCATTTATGTGTTTACTAGAGTAGTACTTTAATTTCCTTCAAAAACTTTAATCTTTCACAATTGGACTATTTGGCCCAAGATGCCTACTTTTGACCTGTCTCAGCTTTTAACATGCCCATTTCACTAAGCTTAATTGCTTCTAGCTTTTGATCTAAGGTAAGAGATGCTTGACTCTGCTTTTCACTTGAACACTTAGAGCTGTTATAGGATTATTAACTGACCTAATTTCAATCTTGTTCTGTGTCAGGGAACAGGAATAGCTGAGGAGAGGGAGAGAGTTGGGGGCATGACTGGTCTGTGGTATAGTCAGAAATACTCAGCATTTATCAGTTAAGTTTACCATCTTATAGGGGCATAGTTTGTGGTCCCCAAAACAATTACAATAGTAAAAAAAATACCAATCTCTTATCATCATAACAAATATAATAACAATGAAAAAGTTTGAAATATTGTGAGAATTACCCAAATGTGACACAGAGACATAAAGTGAGCCAAGGTTGTCAGAAAAATAATACCCCTAGACTTGCTTGATGAAAAGTTGACACAAATCTTCAATTTGTAAAACAAAACAAAACAAAGCTATAATATCTTGAATGTGCAATAAAATGAGGTACAGCTACATATAGTCTTCTGGGACTGCAAGCATAAACCCTGTTGGCTACTAAAGCTAGGTGATCTGGAAGTATACTTCTGGGCAGCAGTCACAAAGATATGGCTTCCAGGTAAGTGTATAAGTTCTTTCCTGGGTTATGGAGGCAAGCTAAAACCAGGCAGAGGAATAGCACCAAAATGGCATTTCCAGCCTAAGTTTTTGAGAGAAGCTCTGTAAGCCACTAAATGTGTGCCAAACCTGAAGCCTGCCCCTCATGTTGAAGCTCTAAAGTAAGCAAAGGAACCCCCTTCACAGAAAGTCTTAGGAGTATTCCACAGTCCATTGTGTGTGCAGTGTCCTGGTGGTAGCCAGCCAAGAACGATCCTTCTAATTGCTACAGTCTCATTGGACACAAGAATACAGTCTTACCCCATCATCAGAGCCAGGCAATCAAGAGGTGTTCCCTGGATTGTGGCAGCTGCAAAAAAACTGGGGCACCAGACAAAAACCTGGACAATGGCTGCTTGTAAATCTCCCTCCAGGAGACAGTGATTCTCTGGAGCAAGCCAGAGGGTGAGCATGAAGACAGTGCCCACCCCCCAAGGTTTCTGGAAAGATTATAGTTTGTCCCTAGTTTCATGTTTAATTATAAGCCTGCCACTCAGGTCACAATCATTACAGATATGTAATAAATCTCATTTACAGAAAGACTTTAATTCTGTTGCATCTTGCCAGGCCCTGGGGCTAGTAGTCATCTAAGAACTCTTCCTCTGTTGGTTATAGTCCTGTGGGATCCAGGGCATAAACCCCACTAGCTATCAGAACCAGGTGATGTAGAGGTGTTCCCTGGTGGCAGTCATAAAAAATTAAGGCATAAGATGGGGATCTGAGCTCCTTTCTGAGTGACATCAACTATTACAGTTTCGTGTGACTTCTTTAGATTCAGGTAAATGGAAATATTTGTGCAATTATCCTGAGGTAGAATGGCAAGAAGGGGGAATTCTAGGAAATTAAATATGCAATGTCTCTATATTAGCATGTGGGAAATAGATGATAGTATAGTCAGTGGTAAACATGGGAATTAAGTAAAAAATCAAATAAGGAGGAATCTTTCTGTAAGAAGATGCTGAGATTATCTTAAATTCTGAAAGCTTTTGATAGATAATTAATTTAATCAGACCTATATTTAAGAAGATTGTTCTAGTAATTATTGGAAAATTAAATGGAGTTTGGGGTGGAATTATGAATCAATAATGATAAGTTTAGAGTTTGCAGCAGTAACAGAGAAGAGAATGAAATTATCCAGATGGGTGGAGAAAAACACATTTTGTGAAACAAGCAGGTCATAATCTATGAGCTCTCCAATCTAAAAGTATCTATCACCAAAGGTTTGCTCACTTGAACAGAGGTTTCACCTGTTCATGGTAGGACTAAGTTCACAAAAAATAAGTTCTACATGAACTAGCAGTGTTATGCTATTTCTATTAGTTCTCTTTCACTACATGTTAAACATTCTTGACTGCCATAGAAGTGTGGATTGTAGTAGTCACAAGTGTGTCTTTTCAAGGAATGGATACCATAGGAAAGGGACTTTAACTATTATTTTTATCATCCCTTTGACTAATAGGGTATAGTAATTTGAACTGTGTGCAGGGTAGGTGTCCTCTTCCTTCTTTTTTATATAAAATTTATTGCCTGGTTGAAAATGAAAATTTTCCTGGAAATAATTGATTTCAGCAGAAACATGCTCTCCTTGCTTAACATTCTTCATGATATTTTTTTTTTTTTAGACATTTGGCACGTTTTATTTAAAATTTTTTTTTTAACTTTTTATTTTTTATAAACATATATTTTTATCCCCAGGGGTACAGGTCTGTGAATCACCAGGTTTACACACTTCACAGCACTCACCAAAGCACATACCCTCCCCAATGTCCATAATCCCACCCCCTTCTCCCAAACCCCCTCCCCCCAGCAACCCTCAGTTTGTTTAAGCCCGAAGACACCTACATGATATTTTTATATACATTTACATACAAACAAAAGAATATTTGAGATTGGTTATTGCGGGAGGAAGTTAAAGGTAATGAGAAGGGAGAGGCTTTTGGTTTGTGATAATAAGGTGCTATTTCTTAATCTGGGTGGTAGTTACATGGATGTGACCAATTTGTGATAAATGTGATAAATGACCTATATACTTAATGATTTATGCATATTTCTGTGTATATATTATAATTCAAAAATATATTTGATTTTAAGAATATAAGTAATATATATTTAAGATATAAAGCATACAAAAAAACCTTTAAGGATTTCTTTAAATACTTAGAAGTACCAGAAAGCATTATCCAAATAAAGAACTTAAAAATGATCAATACCATTGAATTTATTATCTATATGCTTCCACTTTTATACATTTCTATCTCCTCATCTTAGAGGTAACTGATATACTGATTTGCATTTTTTATTTATTTTCCTTTTCTTGAAAAAAAAAAAGTTGCATCCCAAACCTATGTAACCCTAAACAAGATTTGTTTTCTTTTGCTTGTTTTAGAGCTTTACCAAAAATGCTTATACACTGTGTGTAGTCTTCTGTGATTTGTTTTTTCCATGTTGTTACATGGATTTTTCTTTCTATCAATTTAATGGAAAAACACCCTTATCGGCTAAATGTGTTGTAGTATCTTCTCCTGTTTTGTGGCTTATTGTTTTACTCTTTGAATGATGTCATTTGATGAATGGGGTTTTGAAATTATAATGTGGTTATATTTATTATCTTTTCTTTTCCAGTTAATAGTTTTGGTGTCTTATTTAGGAAATCATTCCTTATTCTAAAGTCATATAGATAATCTTCTATATTATCTTTTGAGTTTTGAAAGAGGTGTACTTTCACATGTAAATCTTAATCTCTCTGGAATTGAAGTAGGAGTACAATAGACTTGTTTTCCATATGGGCAATTAATTATATCAGCACCATTCATTAAACAGTTCTTCATTTTCTCACAGCTTTGCAATGCAACCTCTGTCATATAACAAATTTACATACATAGGCATGTTTCCAGGCTCTCTGTTGGATATTTATCTATCCCTATGCCAATATCATACTGTACTGTTACTGTAAATTCCTAATGTCTTGATAATTTGTAGGGCGAGGCTCTTCCACTTTTTCTTCTTCTTTAGAACTCCATATGCATTTTAGGATTAATTTATTGATCTCCTTATAAGATCCAGCCATGCCTATGATTTTAAAATTATTACATCTTTGGCTCAATGTGGGCAGGTTTGACCTCTTTATATTGAGTAGTCTTAACCATTAAGATTAGATGACTCTCTTTTACTTAGGTCTCTTTAATGTTGTTCTATAGAGTTTTATAATTTTCTCCATATAGGTCTTTGCCTTCTTTACATTTTTTAAGACTTGTTTGTAGGTACCTTACATATTTTGTTGCTATTGTAAATTTTTTGAATTGCATTTTTGTACTGCTTGGTTTTTGTGGCACAGACATGAAATTGAATATTTATTTGTATTTTCTCTAGCTCTCTTTAAACTTGTATTAATTTTAATAATTTATAAGCAAATATCTTGTGTTTTCTATGTAAAAAGTCATACATTTGTGAGTAATGACCATTTATTTTTTCCTTTTCAATCTTTGTGACAGTTTTTCTTATTCCTTACTATGTACCAGGATCTGCAGTAAAACTTTAAATAGCAGTGGTTATAGATTGTAACTGATTTTAATTTAAATACTTGGAGGGCCTTCTTTTATAAACGTGGTTTCATGACACCATCTCTCTTTGGAAATTGCTCAAAATTAACAGCAATTTTTTTAAATGGAAAAAAAAAGACCCACATTCTCTATCTTCATTAAAATTAGGGGACACATATAATTCATAAACATGAAAATACACATAAAATCTTCTCAAAATTACTGAGCAAAGAGGACCAAAGACATTCTAGAAGGCAAGAAATAGATATCTAAATGATGCATAGCTGCAGTATCTGAAAAATAAAGTCAAAACAAAGGAACAGAAATTAAGTTCAAGATATTATTCAAAAAAGCTTTCTTGAGATTTAAAAAACAAAATGAAACAACACTGGAATCTGTACATTGCAAAGGCACATTTTATGGCGAAAAAAAACCCTGGCCAGAAAACTCAATATTAGGACATGGCTAAGTAAATTACTTGGACTCTAAAGATAAGGAAGGAATCTTTTGGGTAGTGGTATAAAAAGAACAAGAGACTTGTAAGGGAGGAAAGAATCTAGCCATCCATAGATTTCTCCACAGCAACAGACAGAGGGGAAGAGCTACAAAATACTCAGGGGAAGAAATCGTGAGCCAAGGATTTTTTTTTATTCAACCAAGATGTTCTTCAAGTATAAAGACCTCAGATAAACAAGTTTGAATATGTAAAAAACCAAGGAATATTTTCCCATGAACCTTTCTTGAGAACAACCACTGGAAAATTAATTTAAATCAAGAGATGAGCTGGGGAAATTGTGGCAAAGGAATTCATGACATTATTTTGTTGAGTATTGAACATATGTAACTATAAAACCAGGACTTAAACAAATGTGGGGCTTATGGTGACAGAACAGAATGTGAAAGTTATATGCCTATATATGTAGAAATGTGAAAGTTATATGCCTATATATGTAGAAATGAGACAGCTAACTAAAATTGGAAAGGAGGAGGAAACAACATGAAAGATAAGATCACTGATTACAAAGGTGCTCTGTTAGGGGTGCCTGAGTGGCTCAGTGGGTTAAAGCCTCTGCCTTCGGCTCAGGTCATAATCCCAGGGTCCTGGGATTGAGCCCCACATGGGGAGCCTGCTTCCTCCTCTCTCTCTGCCTGCCTCTCTGCCTACCTGTGATCTCTGTCTGTTAAATAAATAAAATCTTTAAAACAAAACAAAACAAAAAACAAAGGTGCTCTGTTAGATAGGAGTTAAACCCTTCAGAGCTGAAAAACCAGTAATGTAATTATAGACGTATTTAAAAATATAAACATAAATATTGTTACAGTTAATATTATCAACTTAAATTAGGAAGTAGAGAAGAAGAAATAAAATGGAACACTTTTATCATTATTCAAAGTAGGGATAATTATGTCAAAAGACATAAATAAGTAATGACATGATATAAAGTCATAATTATGAAACAATGATTAAAACGAAAGGGCAAACCTCCTTTACTACCAGAGGAACTACACATAAAAAATAAGAAAGGGGACCAGGATATTAAGTGTCTTTAAAAATCTATAAAAGATCAACAACATTAAATTATATAATAGAAATAAGATCAGAACTATCAATAAATATAAATGAATATAATTTCAGAAAAATTTTTCAAGAAAGCAGAATACTTTATACACATATATATAAACACACACTCTCTATACATTAAAGATTCTGGTCACCAATTCCAACATGTGTGTTTGTATAGGGGTGTGTGTGTGTATGGACTTTCCCCACACGAACAAGCAATTTTCCAATGCCAGCTGAGTGTCATACTATTTAACTCAATTTCAACACTATCTACTCAAAGATAGCATTAGATCCCAAAGGTTAAGGGGTCTTCCTACAAGGCTGCCCCATCCACCCCTGCCAGATGCCAATTGCAAGTCCAGGTTGCCACCTGTGTTTCTGACCAATTAGCTACAGATTGAAGGTTTTAAAGACCCTTCCTTGGGTTTGATTACTTTGCTGGAGCAACTCACAAAACAAAGAGAAACATTTTGCTTACTAGATCACTGGTTTATTATAAAAGGATATAACCCAGGAATAGGCAGATGAAAGAGTTGCAAAGGCAAGATATGGAAAAAGGATTCAAAGTTTCTATGCCCTCTCCAGGTGTGCCACTCTTCCCAGATCTCCATGTGTTTACCATCCTGGAAGCTCTCTGGATGCTCTCCTTCTGGTTTTTTACTGAGGCTTCATTACATAGGCATGATTGATTAAGTCATTGGCCATTGGTGAATGAACTCAATCTCCAGCCCCTCTCCTCCCCAGAGATGGGGGGGGGCGGTGGTACTGAAAGTTCCAACCCTCTGATCACAAGAATGATTTTCCTGGCAACCAGCTCCCCATCCTTAAATTACCTAAGGGCTTTCCATTATTGCTCTTATCACAGGAGATTCTAGGCGTTTTAAGAGCTTTGAGTCGGAAACCGTGGACAAAGACCAAATATATATTTTTTATAAATCACAGTATCATAGTATACATGATAAATAACTAAAAGAAGTAATTTAGAAGGACTGAAAATAAAAGGAAAGCAAATTATACAAGACAAAAGCAAAGCTGGAGTCATATGATATTAGTCAAGGCAGAATTCTGGCCAAAAAGCATTAACTGTGACAAAGAACACTCTATAATGTTAAAAAGAGTCATTCACAATAAAAATATAATAGTGTCGAATATCTATGAGCCAAATGTCTCAACTTCATAAAACAAAAACTATAAGATAGAGAAATAAACATGTAATAGATGGCTAAACTTACCTCTTAGCCCATGCTAGTGGTTAAAAAAGAAAAAGATACAAATGAATGAAATAATAATTTTATAAGAAAGTATAATTTACAAAAAGTAACCAGTAAAGAGATATAAAAAATTAGATTAATTTTCATGGAGGAAATAGTGAATGTTGTCAGTTTATTACCTTGTGTAGCTTTTCTTTCTACCATACCTTTGAAGAATAGATTATGAATGCTATTTCAACAGCTCCAAAGAATACAATATATGTGCAATTGCATTTTAAAAGTTAGTCAGAGGTTCACCTGGGTGGCTCAGTTGTTTAAGCTCCAGATTCAGGTCATGATCTCAGGATCCTGGGATCTAGACCCACGTCAGGCTCTGAGCTCAGCACAGAGTCTGTCTGTCATTCTCCCTGCCCCTTTGCTTCCCCCAGCCTCGCTCCTGCATGCACACATGCTCTCTCTCAAATAAATAAATAAAATCTTTAAAGAAATTAAAAAATAAAAGTTATTTAGATGTCATTTAGTTCACTAATATATCTGTGGGATGTCAAGATGATCAAGGTCTTTGAAGACTAGCTTACCAAGAGCAAGAGAGTCGATATAACCCCCAAATGAAGATATGTTGCTGACCCTTCCTGGTAAAAGAAAATTGCTCTGGTTCTTTATATTCCAATTCTTTATAATTGGTATAGAGGAAATAGCACAGTTAATTTCTGAATTGATTTGCTTCACATCTAGACCATATCTGAAGATCCTACATATAGATCATCAGATGCACTTAGAACCAGCACATAATCAAATCTATCATAATCTATAGTTATTCTTCAACATCCACCCGTCCCTTGTACATATGTGAATACTGGGAGTTGGTAGATATCATCACTGTAATATTTCTTTTATTTAAAGATTTTATTTATTTATTTATTTATTTGTCAGAGAGAGAGGGAGAGTGCGCACGAGCACTGGCAGAGGTGGAGGCAGAGGGAGAAGCGGGCTCCCCGCCGAGCAAGGAGTCCAATGTGAGACTCGACCCCAGGATGCTGGGATCGTGACCCAAGCTGAAGGCAGCTGCTTAATCAACTGAGCCACCCAGGCGTCCTTCACTGTAATATTTTTCAAGGTTTTTTATTTTGTTCGTTTTGTTTGTTTGTTTTTTTAGGACTAAAAGTTCTCAAATTTAATACCAAACCAACCTATTGGTGCAAAGGCATAGTAGCAGAAAAATCATTTCCCTGATAAAACATGTCTGTTGGCCAGGTAGGAAGGATATTTACAGAGTGATAGGATAGAACACATGATCTTCACACAGTTTAATAAAATACGTGATGCCAGTTAGGTATGTCATTTCATGACATGTGATGCCTTATAGGCCCTGCTTTGTTCTTCTCCAGTGCCTCCTCTTGGAGTTGTACCTGATTTTACTACCAGTTTTCATCCAAATCCACTGGGTAATGGGATGATTCTGCTTTTGTTTCTTGGCCAGGAATCACTTGATTCTGAAAGTCTTGTGAGAAGACATGGCCAGAAACAGTCAGCCACACACAGCAGGACGGAGGAAAAAAAGAAAAAAAAGTTTTTAAGGTTTCAATGATAACAATAATTTTGTCAATTTCCATGAAAATAAGGTATTGCTTTTGTTTTAATATTCTGGGGTGTCTCGCTCCAGGGGTCAGGGAGTCAATGTGAAAATTCTACTGATCCATTTCAGTTATATATTCTAGAGCTGAAGAAATAACTATGAGTATCTGAACATATTATAAGGAGGCAAATCTAGGTCCAAATTCTGTATATTATCTAGCTTCATAAATTCCTACTTTGACAAATGGTACCACAGTGGCATTTTGGATTCCTAGAGTTGTTTTTAGATATATAGATTGGTTAATAAATCTACTTATTTCATTCCTAAGAACACCATAGTTCTTTAACTACCACCAAATATTTCTATCCAAATAGAGATTTCTGTCTGATTGTCATTGTTTCCTTCTGCCCGTTTCATTAAAGTAAACTCATCTTTTCACTGTTATTTGGCCTCTGTCTCTTTAGTTCTTGTTTCCCATTGAAATCAGGAAACTTGGGTCAGTGGGGTATCTCTCAACATTATCATCTTTAGTCTTCAGAGGACAGACACACAGAGCTTTTGCATGATTTGGTTCTCTCCAAAATAAAGCATTTTTTTAATGCTTAAGAAAATGAATGTCTTTTGGGACCCCTTAAGAAATAGGGAGGAAATGTGATGGATCATATATAGTAAATCCATGCTAACATTTCCATCTGTCTAGGTTTATGGATTCTTTTCTCTATGCTAGGGAAATTAAATACAGGTTACCCACTGAGTCCTGGTTTAGTAAACTAACAAAGCCAACTATCAGAACATTTTTAGTTGTTCAAGTTAACCCATTAATTTCAGTATCTCAGATAAGTGTATCCAGAGTAAAAAACCTGGTTCCATGCATTATTATATTCTATTCTCCTTGGCTTACCACCCTTGGAATTTATTTCCTCCATATTCTCCAGGTATCTGCTGATAAGAATTAGAGAAATGTTGTAACTATTTTGGTGTTTCTTTTTTCCTGGGTTAGGTTTTGTATTTGCTCCCATTGGGGTATATGCAAAAAGATTCCAGTTAGGGATATAGAGATAATGATGGGTGTTCTCCTTATCTTAAGGAGAACAGTTACCCTCTTACAAGGCAACTGCCTGGGGAAATTTGTTACCCTATCTTCAGCAAGAGATTAGTGGTTTTAATAATAATAATAATAATAATAATAATAAATAATCCAATATCTGCCTGGCACTGAAAAAAATAAGTGATTTTTTTCAGGGATACTTTTTGATGATGTCTTGTTCTAGGAGTTTAAAGCCCTGTGATTATGATTTTATTTCTGTAAACTCTCCAAAAGCAGACACTTCACCCCACAGTACGTAAAATCATTTCTACCATAAGAACTCAATGTAACACCCAACTGTTCTCCCAAATTATTGCCTTCTATAGGCAATTGATCTCAAATAATCTCAGTCGTTAATTTAAGAAATCATGAATCCAAAGCATGCCATAGATTATAAGTATCCAGTTTTCCTGTGGGATTTATGACATCTCTGCATTTAAAGTCGCATAGCTCAGGAACTCACTCTAAGAATTTAATCTTGGTGAATCTGTTTTGTGGGCTGACTGTTGCTAACAAGGATTGAATAATTTAGGGTCTAGTCAGTAAAGTGCTTTGTTTTTCAAACAGAGGTGTTTTAGGTGACTGGTTACAAATGTGTTGAGGAGTTCAGAGAACAAAAAACAGGAGCTGATGTAATCCAGAGATGAATGCAGAATGAAGCTTATGTCCTTAAGTCTGGGAAACAAAGGAGAAGAGGGGGTGTGTTCTTAGAGGTCAGGGACACTTCTCTACCTTATGACTTGGTGTACAAAACAGGCCTGGCACCCAAGGAAGTGCTTGAACCTAATCAGTGCTTGAACCATGGAGCAATTGTTGAGAAGCCAGGACCAGTGATGCTAAGGGTGTTCTAGGCAGCCAGGTTTTAGGACTGCTGAGAGCATGTGAACACTGGAACCAGGACCGAAAAAGAGACTCGACTCTGTGGGTGCCAGAAGTGCTGAAAGGTGCTCTTGAAAGGAAGGCTTGAAAGAAAAAAAAAGATTTATTTCCCCTCTTTTTCATCTTCCAATATCCACCAGTACCTCAGAGTGGCAGAATCTAACAAGAAGCCAGCCAGAGAGAGGTTGTCATGTCCCAACAGAGTCAAACACAGAAGGGTGGCGAAGGAGGTGAGGACTGCTCATGCAAACGACTGTCTCACTTTGTCTTAGCTTGTCCAGTAGCAGGAGGGAGTTCTGTTCTCCCAGAATTTGTAGTGTAGGGCATCTACTTCTCTTTATACTAATTTTGATTCTTACTTTAAAGCACCGTTCTGAGTCATCTCTTTTTCTCCATTTTCAGCATTTTTTAAAAGATTTATTTATTATTAGAGAGAGAGAGAGTGTGTGAGTGAGCAGGGAGAGGGACAAAAAGAAAGAGAGCAGAGCATGGAGCCAGGCATGGGGCTACATCCCAGGACCTGGAGATCTTGACGTGATCTGAAATGAAGTCAGCAGCTCAACCACCTGAACCACCCAGGCACCCCTCACTATTGTTCTCTTACTCTAAGTCCCTTCCACCTAACACTTGCCTTGTTTTAACCTTCCAGATAGAAATACACCGCAAAGGTCCATGAACTTTTATCTTCAAATTCTTACTATTTTTTTTAAACATATAATTACTGAACTCTATGTTAAAGTATTATTGATGCATTGGTCAGGATGAGTAGCTATGAATTTATCCTTTATGGTTTGTTTTATTGTGAAATGGATATAAACATGGAGGTATTTAGGAAAACAAGGACTCTAAATAAAACCAAGAGCTCTGTCATTGTCAAATTTAAAAACATAAAGTTCAGAAGATAGATTTATTACATCACTGAAACCTATTAGGTCAAAGATTATTTAGCTACTTTATGCTCTAATTGCAATTCTTTATTTACTTCCCACTTCCCCATCCCTATTATATATCCCCAGCTGTTGTTCACAATGGGCTATCTTTCTTCAGATGTGACATACTCTCAAATCTCCATAGATCATGCTGACCCAATCTCCCCTTTCCTTCTTTCCTTCTTAGCCGAGTAAGTGCTCTTCACTGACTGAGGCCCTGCTCAGTTGTTCTGACCTTGGTGAAACCTTTCCATGTCATTTGGAACATTTCCAGAGTATTTGGTTCATACTGTTTTGTTTATAACTCATCACATGATGTTTTTAACACTTTAGTACCAAAGTGGCCTAATAAGGAAGATGGGTTTTCCATAGTAGGGTCAAGTGAGCCCAACCGAACAGGAATTTCATCTTTGTATTCAATCTTCAATGAGTTCTATCTCCTCCATTAAATTATGAGCTCCACTTTGAAAGCAAAAAATAAATGTCACTTGTATTTCTATTTCTAGCATCTATTTCAATGCTGGGTACATAGTGGGCTTCAATAAATGCCTAATGTAATTTAATTATACATTAGGTGGAAGAATGCCAGAGTCACATAATATAGTGCTTTTGGGTGGTGTGCATATTTCTGATTTTCCTACCTGTTCTGGTATGACAAGTACCAATTTTCTAACCTTTGTAAACATCTGACATATATTATTTTTAAAAGTTAATATTCCTTCCCGAGATCATTTAACCATTTCTTGCAGACATTTGAAATCATAAAGAAGCATATTTATTTTTCCAATTTTTATGACCATGTATTAGTTTTACCTGATTAGTATTGGTTAGATTTGACCCAATTTTAATATTATACTCATTGTGTCACTAATTTATGCAGAAAATATTGCAAAGCCTCTTTTAGAACACTGGCCTTTTTAGACCGGGGACTTAGGTAGTCCTTATCATGTTCTTGGTTGCCTTACACTATCATTCTGGATGGTGGTTAATAACGCTTTATATTTATCTTTGAGGAAAGGCTTTGAGATGACTCTAAGCTTAGGAGGCACAGTCAAGAACTGCACCAGGGTTTTCAAATAGCAGCTATGATCATGAGACCAAAGGCAATCTTTGGCCAAATGCTGTGGAATCACGATGCAGGGCATTTTTCTCCAAGCTCTGCTTACTCATGTGGACCTCTGTTGTCAACTGTGCTCTCATCTTAGGGTATGGACTGCCATATAAGCTCCGTGTTGGTTAGGCTCTTTTGTTGCCCTTGATTTCTGAGTATTTCCATTCTTAAGATCAAAAGCCCACAAAGAAAAAAGTACTAATAAAAGAGAATTGCACTCTATACTTAAACATGGATGGGGCTTAGAGAATTAGGGTATCTCGTCTTCAGAAGCTTGTATGTTATCATAGTGAACAAACGGACTTTCTGTCTGGGCAAATGCCTGTTTGCCCTTCCAGCTGAATCTACCCTGCACCCTAATGGATATGAGGCTAATAGAGACCAGTTTTCTCTTTCTTTCTTTTTTTTAAAGATTTTATTCATTTATTTGACAGACAGAGATCACAAGTAGGCAGAGAGGCAGGCAGAGAGAGAGAGAAGAGGAATCAGGCTCTCTGCTGAGCAGAGAGTCCGATATGGGGCTTGATCCCAGGACCCTGGGATCATGACCTGAGCCGAAGGCAGAGGCTTTAACCCACTGAGCCACCCAGGCGCCCCCAGTTTTCTCTTTCTTAAACTCATTTCTTTTCTCTGCATTTTGACGCCATATCCGTTTGAGGCAAGCTGTGGCAGGCACATTTACTAAAAGGATACCCATGTTGGGAAGCAGCAGCCAAAGGCTCAGTGCCAGGATTAGCCATTAGCAGTAGGGGAAAAACATTCTTGTTGTAGTCTTGTTTGCTGGAAGGGTACCCACTGGCATTTGAAATAGTTCTCTCTTGTCAATCAAACAAATTGTCTTGCAGATCTACTGGGTGTTTAGAGGATACAGAGAGAGAATTTTCAGATCTTTAGGTGCTTTTTCAGAAGGTGATCTGTGTTCTGTAGCAATATCTGAATTTTTTTTTTAAGGATGGTTCTTCCTTCAGCACTGTTGTTGATGTACCCCTCATGCCTAGAGATTATAGGAAATAATAGTTTTTAGACATATCATTAAAACTGCCCCCCATTTTGGAGAGTATTAATGAAAATCTGGCTGTGGGAATATCTTTATCTTGATGTCCCAGGATATTAAGGTAGCCTGAGTTATCAGACCAAAGGATAATATTAGGGTTAAGAATAACTATGGGGGCACCTGGCAGACTCATTTGGAAGAGTGTGTGGCTCTTGATCTCAGGGTCATGAGTTTGAGCTTCACATATACAAGTATACAGCCAGTGTACAGGATAGGCTGAGAGGAGTGCTCATAATAACACATAGATGTACCTTAATGTATTAAAATTCTACTTATATAAAAAAGAAAATCGGTAAGACCTGTAGTGAATAGCCACCTTTGTAATGCAAATACTCCCCCATCTCTAGCATGGTTTCAACTGGTGGTGTTCAACTTTAATCTCTTTATTTCTTTACAGTTCCCCATAGAAGCCCCCCTTTATGTTTTATTAATTCCCACCTCTGATTAAGATTTCATCTGAAGAAAGTGTTGTGCTACTAAAAAATTATTTTTTAAAAACACTGAACTATACACATTATATGGGACAGAATGAGGTAAAATATCATTCTTCAAAAACCTTTGAATTAAGGATTCCCATTTGAATTGTTTATCCCAATGGGAATTATCCTGTGAAAGGCAGAGTCCTTTGAAGAGTTCATCACTCTTATGACATTCCTTATGAAAAGTTCCGTGATGCTGCCAGGCACATGCTCTCTCCTTTGCATTTACCAAACTCCCCTGGGCCGTAAAGACATGAATAGTGTCTATCTATATACCACAGGTATATTTTTATAGTGTTGATGAGTTATTGGCCCCCCCCCAATTATAGGAGTAACTCAGGATAATTGCAGTCAGTTTGAGAACATGGATTGGTGATTTTGTACTGTCAACATACCTAATGTGGAGCTCCATATCCTAGACATCTTTTCTCTGTATGTTTTAAGTTTAGTGCTGACCACTAGACGAATCTGTGTGGGATTTGGAATATGAATGTAAAATAGTTATGATTATACTCCAAAGCATGGTTGGCATATTGTGGCCCACAGGCCAGATTCAGTATGCCAACTGTTTTGGTAAATAAAGTTGTATTAGAACCCAGACACACTTGTTTATATATTGTCTTCTGCTATTTTCATGCTACAATGACAGGGCTAGGTGACTACAAACCACATGACCTGCAAAGTCTAAAACGTTTTTACCTTATGGCCTATCAATTCTGTACCTATTAATAGATATTTCATAAATTTAAAAAAAAATTGGCTGATCATGTCTCTCCAGGTTGGTGCAAGGCTCCACGTGCTACTTACTGAAACTCACAAAGGCTGGTTCATCTCTTCGACAAGGATGTGCTGGAGCTCCTCCTTCAGCTTGGGATTAGATATGGTGGGAGATAGTTACAGTATGTAGTTTGTCTTTGTCAGTTTTAATTGTCTTCATGTGTTCCAGGTGTCCTAAATTTTCTAAGCTATGTGTCCAGTTTTCTTTCTAACTATCATCCTTGTTGAACTGAAATGACTTAAGGCCCACCATCAGATGCCCTCCACTTTTTTTTTTTTCAACCAGGAAATGGGTCTACTAGCATAGTAAAAATGATCTCAGGGTGGGATATCCCAAAGTAGTTTGGAAAATACTGCTATTTTTATAACAGATATGTAGTTTGTGAATATATAATGGGTTTATTATGGTTATTATAAGTAAAGTAATAAACACATTTAAAAAAAGAAATTTAAATAAAATTAAAAATTCAGTTACTTATCCAAAAGTCACATTTCAAGTGTGCCATAGCCACAAATGCCCACTGACTACCATATTGTACAGTGTAAGTAGACCATACAGTAGGCTCTCAAAAGTGTTTTGCATTGATATCGAGGACTCTATCTATGCTGTTGATTACATTTCTCATGACACACAGTCTCACAACCATGTGCACTAACTGCACTAACAGTTCACTAACTCCTCTTATCTAAAAGTAATTTTCTTCCTTTCAGTTCTCCCACATCCAACCTGAGAAATAATTATTTATTTTTCAAGTATCATCTATCAATGAAATATTTTGACTCTTTCTTCTGAAAAGAATCAATTATTTCATCCTCTTTGTTCCACTGTACATCTATGGATTTTCCTTCTAGGATAATTTTTCATACTTTATTGAATTTCATACTTTATTGGAGGCCTCTGGATGGCAGGAACTGGGGCTTATTTGTCTTTGTATTTTCCATATCTGGCACAATTCTGGCATACAGAAGTCACTCAGCAGATGATGGTTTAAGTGAAAGAAGCAAAAGGATCTCTCTATTTTTATTTTTCATTTTCTTATGACATCTATTACTTCTACCCCTTGAATTTTGAATCTCAATTTCTCTTCTTTTGCATGTAAACATGCTAAAGTCTTTTCTGTTTGTTAAAAAATGACATTTATGAAGCTTTCTCAGGTCATATTTAGAGGTTACATGATTGGATAGACCAATTTCCAGACATGTAGATATCTTGTTTGACAGTAATCATAAACACAACTCTTTATTTATAATTCCAAAACCTGACATGTTCTAAAAATCAAAAGATTCCTTAAAATTCATCTGGTACTACATGGTAATAAACCCTGATTTGGTATGCATAGACATGAGACTATTCGTAGTCTACTGACGTTAGTTAATGTGAATTTTCAAATGGTACTTGAGTATCTGTGCCATACTACTTTTTTTTTAAATTGGAAAACTTCTGAGTTCTGAAACACGTGTAGCCTCAAAGGCTTGGCATTGTCTGTGAACTTGTCCATCACTCTGGCTATTTATGTACAGCAAATACATTTTTTTACAGAAACATAAAAACAATTCATCAAAAACAGTTCACTTTTTATATATAAAAGGAATTCTAAGGCTAGTTATTGAAGTTGCAAAACCAGAACAAAATTCTGTTCGATACTTAATAAAATAAACTTTTCTCAAGATTTTGAGGGCATGCCTTATTTTTTAGTCGGATAATGACCAGATGGCTATAAGATTTAGTTTCATCATTTTAAAAAGAGAACACACTTTTATAGAGCCAAAAATAGTTATATAGCCAACAATTACAGAATCGTTCTGGAATTTTCTGTACTTACACTGTCTATATTCAAAGTTGCAGGATACTCTGTCTTTTTGATAGACATAATTCTACCAGACAGAATAAAATCATCTTGAAATGATATGGCAGATACTTGACTATTCAGTCACACACAGAGGTTCACACTCTAGAAGCAATCATGGAAACTTAAAACATGATTCATGCTCAAAGACTGTGAATCTTCCCCAAATTTTGACTGCATTTCCAGTAAATAACTCTGCATTTCTTCAGTAACCGTGGTTCCATTGACTACAGGGAAGTTTAGCAGTAGAAGTGAATGGAGTCTCCAGTGGACATTGGCCCAATCCACATGAACAATTTGAGTGTGAATGCACTCACTTCCTGGAACAAATCAGCAATGTTCTTACATTTTCCCCTGCAGTTTCAAGTTCAGTGTTGAATTACTCTATCATATCAGTAAAAAATACAAGCTGTGAACCTCTGGCAGGCGAACAAGTTAGAGATCTAAGACATGTCTGTTTTCAAAAAAGTACCTTATTTGGGGAAGCAGTTCAGCGAATCTCTATCAAGTTACAGTGACCAGGTCAGTTACTAAGCTATGGTCTGGCAGCGTTAGGCCCACATGGCCACTGGGAGCTTTGGGAAGCTGGGGTTGGTATTCTGTAAACTGCATTCTTGTAAACTGCATTTAACTCCTGCACTTGGCCTGTAGGAGGCACTAGAGAGAGACCAGGAGCCTGGGTGGAGCAGAAGGGACAGGCTCCTTCCCATATATCCCCCCCCCATATATTTTCTATTCCTGATTTTATGTTTTGCACCTGTCATTGTTATCCTAACAATGCTTCCTCACTCTAGAAGCAATGTATTTTTTTTTCCTAATAGCAACAGGTGTTTCAGTCTGCTATTTTTCTGACACTTCCCCAAACCAGCCTCACTGAACCTTGTCAGAGATACCATCACCAGCTGACAGGTTCCTCCTTCCCAAAGTCTAGGTTCTGGCTGCAGAGTCTCTTCTTTGACCTGATACCAGCTGGCCAGAGACCCAGCATCCCCAGGGACTCAGCAAGCCCACCCTCTCTGGTGCCTCTCAGTCTCCAAGTTTCTTTCTTTCTTTAATTTTAATTTAAATTAAAAAAAAATTTTTTTATAAACATATAATGCATTTTTATCCCCAGGGGCATAGGTCTGTGAATCACCAAGTTTACACACTTCACAGCACTCACCATAGCACATACCCTCCCCAATGTCCATAACCCCATCCCCCTCTCCCAACACCCCTCCCCCGAGCAACCCTCACTTTGTTTTGTGAGATTAAGAGTCACTTATGGTTTGTCTCCCTCCCGAACCCATCTTGTTTCATTTATTCTTCTCCTACCCCCTTAACCCCTCATGTTGCATCACACTTCCTCATATTAGGGAGATCATATGATAGTTGTCTTTCTCCCTCAATCTCCAAGTTTCTAACTTTTAACACAAATTTTAGCCCCATTTCTTCCCTCCCTAGCCTAGGGGTAGTAGCTGCTCCTGCTGTTACTATCTCCTTGATGCCTTCATATTCCCTCTTTGACTTTGGAGTTTTCGAATACCTGAACTAAACATTCTTTTTTTTTTTTTTTTAAGATTTTATTGATTTCTTTGACAGAGATCACAAGTAGGCAGAGAGGCAGGCAGAGAGAGAGAGAGAGAGAGAGGAGGAAGCAGGCTCAGTGCCGAGCAGAGAGCCCGATGTGGGACTCGATCTAGGACCCTGGAATCATGACCTGAGCTGAAGGCAGAGGCTTTAACCCACTGAGCCACCCAGGCGCCCTGAGCTAAACATTCTTTATGGTAAATCTCGCAGTTCAAATAACAAGTCTGACTTTTGTCTTCTGAGTGGATGTTGGCTCATAAAGCTGATAGCCACAGGATTGCATCAAAAGAAACTCAGACATAAGATTTCAATCCATCTTCTCCTAAATACTCTTTATTTGTTAAGACCTCAAACTGAAGGCACCTCCCTGATTACTTTTCCATCAAAGCGAGTAGTGAGTCTCATGTGCTGGCCCAGAATACTAATTCTTGTGGTGAAGTTCTTCTTGTAATTGTTAATTATCTGTTAAGTCATCTCAACCCTTCATTTGTAAATGCTTGGTGTAGCAAGTAAACTCATTTTTCTCATATTTAGGCTAAACTCAAATTTGTTACTGAAAAAACACTATTCCTTATTAGCTAATGTTATGCTGATATGATTAAGAACAATTTCCCCTAAAATCCCAGGTGATTCTCCTCCCCCACCCTACCATGAGGTCACATGCTGGGAACTCCTTATATAGGAAAATACCCAAAGCAAAAGTTTGCATTGTGATGTTTTTGTTTGTTGTTTTGTTTTACTGTTTCAAAATCAGATTGCACCTGGACCTTTGCTCTCAAATAGGTTAACTGGGAGCTTGCTTTAGCGTTTCCAGTTTTCCTGAGGCCTAAGTTCAAATTAATACCAATATCTGTTTCTGTATATCACAATTACACTTTTAAAGATTTTATTTATTTATTTGACAGACAGAGATCACAAGTAGGCAGAGAGGCAGGCAGAGAGAGAGGGAGAGGGGGAGAATCAGGCTCCTCGCTGAGCAGAGAGCCTGATGCTGGACTCTGGGATCATGACCTGAGCTGAAGGCAGTGGCTTAACCCGCTGAGCCACCTAGGCGCCCCACAATTATACTTTTAAATCAGTTCTTAGAATTGCTTAGTGAAGATTTAAGTGTGTGGAGAAGAACAGAGATAGCAAAGAAAACAACTCCAAAGTCTTTTGGCTTTGTGGAAGTCACGTTCTGTAAAGCTTTTTGTTTTTAATTTTTATCTATTTATTTAATTTATTTTATTTTTCTTATTTTTTATTCATTTTTACTTTAGTTTTACTTTATATAAGCTATTCCTAAATTCCCTGAATTGAGAAGTAAATCAAAACAAATCTCTTGGATAATTCTTACTTGTATCACATTGTATATGTAAACACTGTTTTCCACTTGGTAAGCACAAGTAAGACCGATCCTGCCCACACAGTTTACTGGTTTACAGGGATGCTACATAGGAGGAAAACAGAGAAGAGGCTGTTTTGCTTTTGTTTGAGATTCACAACAGCTGTTATATTCTTCTTGACTGCTTCCAAATTTAATAAGGCCCAATAAATCTCTAAGAAAACAGCCCTGAGACACTGCTATTGGTTTTATTTTGCTGTTGAGCTCATAGTACAAGTCTCTCTCTCTGCAGCACTCTTTCTGGCTCATTTAAGAGTGACTCATGCCAGTTATAACCCCCAAAACACGAGCCCGGAAAAGCACACAGGAAAAGCACATCTCTGGCAATGGATGTCCACTAACAGAAATCTTCACTTAAATCCCAATTCAGACTAGTAACTTGTGCAAGTCAGGTGTCTGAGATTGCTAGTCTGCCTGTCCTCAGAGCCTTAAATGCCCTTTCCAAACCATTGCTTCAAATTCCTGGCTATTCTCTTATAAACCATTTGCAGGAAAAATATCATCAGAAGCTCATGTAATTTCCTGGTCGGCAAAATGCACCCTAGCCTCCTTCTTTGGGATCACTGTCATGGAGATTACACACCCAGTGTAGGAAGCCGAAAGGAGCATACTACTGATGTGAGTAATATATTTTCAATTTTTAATGAAGTGTTACTTGTCTGCAACATTATCTGTTTTAGGTTCCAGGCTGTGTGCCAGTGATAAACTGCATAGCTCAACATCTTATCTATTTTTAAGAGACCAGTCTTTAAAGGTAAATTCCCTGTTTTCCTCAGTGAACCGATCCAGTGTTTGGCTACCATTATACGCTTTAAAAGTGTACGCGAGGGGCGCCTGGGTGGCTCAGTGGGTTAAGCCACTGCCTTCGGGTCAGGTCATGATCTCGGGGTCCTGGGATCGAGTCCCGCATTGGGCTCTCTGCTCCACAGGGAGCCTGCTTCCTCCTCTCTCTCTCTGCCTGCCTCTCTGCCTACTTGTGATCTCTCTCTGTCAAATGGAAAAATAAAAAAAAATCTTTAAAAAATAAAAAAAAATAATAATAAAAAATAAAAAATAATATAAAAAAAATTAAAAAAAAAGTGTACGCGATGTGATTTTCTTGATATGTGTGACGATGGGGGACTTAAATATATTTCTGTTCCATCTTTCATGCAAAAATTGAAGTGATATGCACAACTGATTGTACACAACTGAGGCCAGTCTTCTAATGAGCTAGAGGCTCGTGGGATTTCTGCCTCAGGTGGGCGACAATTAAACACGTTATAAAGGTAAGTCTGGCTGCTGGGTAAGCGGGTTGAAGGAAGGAGAGTCATCTTCTTTGCTGTAAGTTACTTGTGAGTAAGCACTAGCTACCTTCAGATAAGCCAGAGTAAGTCATCCAACTAAAGCTAGGCCTAAAAGAAACCCACATCCTCTGCTAGGGTGGTAGAGAATGAAGACCAGTGTCTTCACTGGCTTTTGGATGGAAGAATAAGGCTGAGGGGAAGGAGGAAGACTCTGAGCCAGTCTGTTCTTAAGAATCAGACTAATAAGGAACTTTCACAGGCGCCTGCAAATGTAACGAACAGGGACAGACCTCAGCAGATCTCTTTCCTGCGGAGGCACACAAGGTTGCTGCATCCAGTTTTGAAACGACTTGTTGAAAGGTGAGTGGGGTATTTCTTGAGTAGATATCGGAGATTTGCTGGAGAGCCCAGTGAAATTTATAAAACTCATGGGCTACTGGCCAGTTTGACTGACTAAATGATACTGTGAGAACTTTTCTCATTGATTCCTTTGGCAAGTCAGAAGTCCTGTTACAAAGCTAAAGGTTAGGAGGAGGCAGGCTGTACCATAATTTCTCTTTTTGTTGATTTTTATGCTGTGACTTTGGAAAATAAACAAGAGGGTTTAAGACGTGAGAATGTGGTAGATCTGCCCGCTCACGTAGGGTACCAAACAATAGAATTAGAAATAGATTTAGTTCTAAGTGAAGTAATTTTATAAACTGGAATTTGAGGGGATGGCATTAATAAAGAAAGAGAAGTAGGTAAATTTGTGAAACTTGCTGTGTGGTCGACATTGGTTATATCATGAATTAATAAAGGACTGAGTAGTGTTTCACAGAAGAATAAAAAAAAAAAGAATGAAAAAAGAGCTGCACCAAGAGGTTCAAATAGGTGTTATGTCAATATACAATAGAAGATACAAGATGTGCTTTATTTTTTTAATTTTAAGATTTTAATTATTTATTTGACAGAGAGAGACACAGCTAGAGAGGGAACAGAAGGAGGTAGAGTGGGAGAGAGAGAAGCAGGCTTCCCTCAGAAGAGGGAGCCTGATGCGGGGCTCAATTCCAGGACACTGAGATCATGACCCGAGCTGAAGGCAGATGGCAATGACTGAGCCACCCAGGCGCCCTTCAAAGTTTGCTTTAAGTTTGACAGGTAAATATTCTCATAAAGGGGGTACCACTGATTCTTGAAGTTGGGACAGATAACCTATAAGCATTTAAATAAGACTTTGCCTAAGAAGTAAATGAAATAAACAGGAAAAGGAGATGTAAAAAAAGAAAATACAAAATTTTCTAGAATAAATCTGAAGATAGAGCCCTCCTAGACATATTTGAATAATAATAAAAATAGAGAAAGCCATAAGGTTGAAAAAAATCCTATACATTTTAGGTGTAATGTGATTCTGTTCTAATGTAAAATCTCAACTGTATTATCAGTGGAAAGATGCCAACATTCAGACATGTGCTGAAGCCCCATTCTGCCTCAAACAAAATATCTGATAAATTATTGCCTTGCTTAGTTGGTGATTTGTTTTTTACTCAGAGATGAAAACAACCAGTACAGCTGATGTTCTAGATCAGTGGTGGGAGAGGATTTGCCTTTGCAAAATCCCCACCACCACCACCAATGTCCCCCACCAAACACTCCCTGTTGAGGGAGGGGAGCGGATTCAGATACATTTTTCACATCTGCCTTAGATCATTAAAGCATTGCTAACAGTTGTTAAAGAACATGTAGTTACAGAATTAAACCTAGTTTTAGGTGAAGTAGTACTAGATATTAGGAAAATAGATTTTGAAAAGTTAAGAAGAAGGGTGGATACTCAATGATTGTTGAGCAATTGTTTTGGTCTTGGCACTGGGCTAGACAAATGATTAAACAAAAACTGTCTACTATTAAGTCACAAGGATTACATTGCAACATATTACTATCAAGTTACAAAGTGGGGGTAGGGGATGAAAATTCAGAGATTAGATCACTTGCTCCAGCTCCTACAGGCAGCCAAAGCAGCGCTATAATCTGAACTCATCAGTCTAGCTCCAAAGCCCAGGCTTTATGGGTGTGACCTGTTGACCTGAAAACCTTGCAAGTCTAACCACCTTTTGAAAAGCCTCTACAATAAATAAATCCTTGTAGTGGTACAGGACTTCTCAGAGGAGTTCAGATTTAAAAGGTCCACCTGCAAAAGATGCAAGGTGGGCATTCGCAAGGGTGGAATAATCCAAAGATTTTCCAAATTAAGAGGACTTTATTGACCATGTTTTAAACATGAGAGAGAGAATGAAAGAGCAATTCATTACTGTTGAGGAAAGATAATATCAAATCACAAGGCAGCAACAGCCTTCTCCTCCTCTGCCTTCTGTATTCTTCCCATATTTCCAGGTATAAACAATAGGAATCTAGTATGCAAATATCCAAGAACTGTAAAAAGTTTGCATTCCATTACCCCCTCCTACTGCTCAATCTTTAATAGCATTTGTAATCTCTTCTGTCATCAGAGGTTTTTTCAATCTTAATTTACTTTTTCACGTTTCCATTGTGCTCAGTCAGACACCGTCTCTAATTAACTACCTAAGAAAAGTCACTGTGCACCCACAAAGAGATCCACAATTGGTTAGAACCCCAAAAAGCCCCCACTATTAAAATTAAAGTTTCATCCTGTGCCTCTGTGCATATATAAGCCTTTTATGTATGGAAAATGCTTGCATTTCGTCCTTTTACACACTGGCGGTAAATTATGAGTTTTATTCTCAGCACGAGGTCAGTTGAAATGTTCAGTGTATTATTTCTACTAATTACCTTGGCTGTTCCTTATTTCTGTCAGTCTTAGCATCCAGTAACCAGTGGTTGTTGACAAGTAAAAACTAGAAGTTCTCGTTAGCAGTGTTAGAATCGTAGCTGAGATCAGTACTGCTATGATCGAGGGAGAATGTCTCTTCTTGGTATAGCTCTTTCTACTTGTTTATTTGTTTAAATAATTTCCTATTTCCAATGTCTGGAATTAGAAAATGATGGAAAAGCTGTAAGATTACCCCTCAGCTTGAGCCTAAACCCATTCTTCAACTGTTATTGAGTGTGCCCGAATGCAGTGTCTTTCCCAAGCCAAGCCTTAGTGTGTTTCCCTGGATAACTCTATGGACTCCCAAGAGTCTTGTCTCACCTGCTACATTACAGAGCTGAATCCCTCCACTGGCCATCTGTACCCTTTCCAGTGGAGCTTTACTTCTCTAGGCATCTTTCTGGACCAAGCCTGCGCTGACTGGTGAGAATCGAGTGTTAAATTTTCAGGAATTTTGTGCACTGTTGATGTCCTGCGGGAGCTTGAAATGGACTATGGTTAGAATATTTACACCACTGAAATCAGTGAATGCTAGAAATCAGCAAACGTTACAAATCAGGGCTCCAAGAGCCTGTTGTTAAAACACTGACCAGCACTCAGGGCTAATTGGAAGGATCATTTGACAACCCAGAGAACAAATTTTCTTGTTCCTTATTTCTGAAAATAGCAAGTAGCTGCACTAATGCAGCTGAAAATCTTTTAGGAAAAAGTTTCCTTTCCCCCACTATTAATCTCTCTCTGTTCCCAACCCTCATTTCCAGTCTTTTTTTGTATTTGCACCAGGTCAGAAATGCTCCAAGTTGGATTTTGTGTGTGTGTGTGTGTGTGTGTGTGTGTGTGATATCTTACTAGATGGTCTTTGTGCTCTCTGTGTGGTTTCTATCACATGCCAAATGTGGGGCTTTGTATATAATAAGTCTTTAAAAACTTCACTGCTACACTAACATAAGAGCCAAACAGTCACCATTCAAATCTAGAGAGACCTCTGAAGTCAGGTTGACTCTTTTTCTCAAATCTGCGGAATCATTTTACGAAGGCAAATATATTAAGAGAAGTCTTGGTGTTAGAAGAGGAGTCTGAGCACCGTACATTCTGTGCTGGTTGGTAAGGTGCCGGCTGGGCAACACTTGTTCCTTGCATTTCCTTCCCTGTAGAGGGAGCTCCACTAGGGCAACTCTTCTGATTTTTCTTAACTCCCAGGCATACTACTGTCTAGGAGAATGCAGTGGCTTATTTTGTTCTTGAGTGTCAAAATGCCAGCTATTTCTTCCTCTGTGTACAATCCAGTTGCCAAGGAATAAGTCATTTTGGTTTCTCTTCCCTGCTCTATATTTTACATGATGTGCACTCCAATTCCGTTGTCTGAGAATGATAGGAACATCTACTTTTAGAGTTCTATATTAGGAAGCCCTTGGTTCTTACAAACCTAGACCATGTTCTTTAACTCAATCTTAATAATAAAGATAACATTCTGGCTTCTATTTTTAGACTCCTTTGTCTTCATTAATGGTTCAGAACTAAGGAAACGAGGAGTGTGATTTGTTGGGTCCCTTCAAAAACAAAACTGATGTGATTTTGGAAAAGTCACTTAAGTTTTGTTTCTCAATTAGTTAAAAAAAAAAAAGAGGAAAGTTAATGATGTGGTAGGGTTCCCTGATTCGGCAAACATTGAATACCTGTTACATTTAGTAAATGCCTGATGCGTGTCAAGCATTACCTAAGGTACTAGGAATATCCTGTCCCAGGCAATATAAGGGCAGTTATAGACATGCAAAAAATCTACTTGCAGAGTTCATAATCTAGGAATGAGCTATAATATACTCTAAGTGCCATAGGAAGAGCATGAAGAGAGAGGGCCTAACTCAAATTTGAATTCAAGAAGAGGAAAGAGATGTTTTTTCTTAAGTAAACTCCCAGCAACAAATGTTTTACCAAATTGATTTTTCTTTTAATTCCTATTCAGTTTATGGGAAATATGTTAATGAACTAGAAAGGGAGGAAAATTAGCTGGAGAACCTATGTACTGATTATTGAAAAAAAAATCGAGTTGACCATAGTAACATTTTCCAAACTATTAGTTTGGAAGGCCTGCCATTTAGCAGAATATCTCAGTCTTACAAGTAGCTGAAACAACAGAAATGTGTTTCTCATGATTTTGTAGGCTGGAAGTTCAAGATCAAGGTACTGGCAGGTGGGTTTCTTCTGAAGTCTCTCTCCTTGTTTGTAGATGGTCATCATCTCCCTGTATCTTCACATGGTCTCCCCTCTGGATGATTGTGTCCTAATCTTCTCTTATCTTCTTATAAGGATGCCAGTCATACTGAATTAGAACTTTCCCTAATGACCTTATTTACTTGTTTTATTCTTCAGAGACCCTATCTCCAAGAGTCACATTCTGGGTTCTTGGAGGTAAGGACTTCAATGTAAGAATACCAGGGGGAGACAGTTTAGTCTGTAACAGCAACCTTGCATGAAAACTTCTCTAGCAGTAGCAAGAAACTTAGTCATAATCTTGAGAATCAAACATTCTCTAGCACCCTTTTCCAGATGCTAGTGATTTGCCCAATTGTCCTTAGTAAGTACATCTTTTTCCTCACCTAAAATTCTGTCTTTTCTGTATGACCTACTGGTTATACTGGCCTCTTTCAGATGATTATTATGTGTGGAACTGTATAATTAAGAAATGGTTAAAATTTGCTGACTTATTAAAATTCTCCTGTTACTTTTTATTGGAAGAATTATGTCTAAGAGACCTTAGTATAGCACGTATTTCTTTATCTCTTGTTTAATTTTTCTTTTTCTTTTTTTTTTTTTTCCATTCTAATACTTAGAACTACCTTGGGGACAAAATGAGGGAATTGGAGATCAGTCAAGAAGAGTTGAATTCATGCAGCTGTTTGCATCCAGCTGAGTTCTCTGTTTATGTATTTTTCAGGAAATTATAGAAACTGTTAAAAGAGAGTGCTGCAAAAATGGAAAGTTTTTAGCAGATAATTTGCTTTGGGTATGAGACCTTGTTGGAAAGCTCTCTTGAATCTGATATTACCCTAACTTGAGCACAGAGCTTAAAGCATGTTAGAAATCCACTGATGAGAAATCTGCCATATCCTTTGCCATCTGTGCTATGCCCACAGATGAGACTGGAATTTTACCATCAGCCCTTGCAATATGTATTGAGTATAGAACAAATTCCTACCCCTCCCCCACACCTTGTGCTTTGTCATTCTGACTCTTTAACACATTTTATTTTTCTGTCTTTATTTTTGTTGTTGTTGTTGTTAATTCTGCGGGGGGGGGGGACCCAACAACAACAACAAAAAAACCAGCATGACTTCTGATTTTAATCACACATTTCTTCTGGAATCTCATGTGGATTAAGGATGCCAGGGACAGACATTTGAAGTTTATGTTTCTCTTCCTGAGCCTGTCGAAGGGCTGTTTCTCTTTCTTCCAAAAACAGATCAGAAGTATCTTCACCTGCAAACTCCTTTATTTGTACTAGGAAATCCCTAAGATGTTCCTTGAAAGCAGGAATATCCTGATTTAAGCTGAAAAGCCTCTTGTAGATGAGGGAATGCAGATTTAAGGAGATTTGCCACATATTCCTGAATGAACATCTGGTTGTTAACTGGATTTCCAGGATTTAATGGTGTACTTATTTTTCCTTCTTCAACCAAATTAAACATATATGCAAGTATTGACGCATGCATTGTCAAACCAGCAGTATGTGAGGTGTCTGTCACAACAGAAAAGATATGCTGAAGAATATCACAAAAATAAGTCTGATAGAAACTCTGAGCTGCAGCTTCTTCTTGTGCAACATTTTGTAAGAGTGTAAAAAGTATCTGTAAGCCTGTATCTGCAACGTTCCTCATAGTATGCTTAAAAGCCCAAATAATGGAATCCAAAACAAGTTTAAATTGTGCAGGTGGTATAGCCAGGAATGCTGGGAAACAATGAGAATTGACAGCCTGAAGTAGTAAGAAAAAGTTCGTTCTGTGTTCAGGATATTCTTAAAAGTCCTTATTTATCATATTCAATGTGCATTCAAAAACAGCATCAAATATTTGAGGTATTTCAGCTGTTATATGTCCTCCTAACTTGTTGACAATAATAGCCATAGTACTAAGCACTTCTGGTTCTCTAGCAGCTGGGACATTTCTCTGATAATCAATGAGAACTGCCTCCAATAGAGGAGGAACAAAATTTTCAGCTACCATCTGTGGATCATTGGATTGGCTCACCCAACCAGATATTAACTTTAAAGTTTCCCTTTTTACTGTTCGCATACTTCTAATCAGCGGTTGCTTTGTAACCATCTCACCATTAGCTTGGATAGCTGCTGAAATATTTTCACTGAGGCACTTGTATACATTAAGCATATCTAAATAAATTCTCCCAAGCTGAATTACAAAGGGATGTCCGACAGCTTTGCAGGCTCTAACATTTGTTTTCAATATGCTACCGAGCTGCTTAACTGTTTCAGGATCTTTAAGTATATCCACATTTTTGGTTGCCTGCTGGATTATGCTATCCCAAACCTGATTAGGGAGTAGCATATATTTTTCTATCAAATGTTCTTGTACTGTTTGGTCTGTTTGTGCACCAATCATGTACCCGACAGCTTCATAAAATGTACGGACCTGTTGAGGCTGAAGATCACAAATTATAGTGTTGATATTGTTCAAAATTTCATCAATAAATGGCATTACTTCTCCAACCTGAACCTGAACAAAATGCCTGCGGCATTTCTGAGCTATTTTAATGAAAGTATCACAAGCCATGTCTTGGACTCCGTCATGGGTCTCGTGCATGAATTCAAACAACTTGTTAACTACAGTCTTCAAAAACTTCCAGTGAGCTCTTAAAAACCTTGGATATTGACCTACTATGTACATGATATTTGATGCAATAATAGCTTTATTATCTGTGCCTCTTTTCTGTTCACATAATCCTAATAGATCCTTTATAACAGCAACAAGAGAGCGTTTTTCATCCTCTTCATGCATTGCTCCACTAATGGAGCCTATTGCCCAACACAATGTATTCAAATTTTTCCATGACCACTCTGTACCATTCACTTGATTGTGAAGTTTCTCAGTCATTATTCTTTCTGTATCTACATAATCCAGATGAGTAAGATAAATTAATGTTTCTCTCATATTCTTATACAAATTAATGGAATCTGTATCCTTCATGAATTCTCTTACAACTTCTCCCTGATCATTTTCTACAACCAATACTTCCTCTGGTTTAGCCATACGACTAACCATCAATAAACGGACCTTGGATAACACGGGCAAATACAGCTGTCTCCTGGGAGGAACATCAAAATGTTGACTTCCAGATAGCAATGGAGAAGCAGATGTAGAGAATGGGCTCTCTCTATAGAGTTCAGCTGCCAAATGATTCCAGTACTCAAGACAAATCTTAAAGATTTCAGTTTCCTCCACTTCTGATACCAACAACATGTAATGAAGGGCCTCCATGAGTGTTTCCCTGAGATTTAACCTTTTCTCTATAAGTTGACCATGTTCCTTAAGAAAGGTGCAGAGAAACAAACTGAGATTTTGAATAAAGTTCTGTTCATCATCTTTTCCATTTGAGTATGCAAGTTGAATATTGGTATTTAAAGGAAGCATCTGTTTTAGCTGCATCATTGTCAGTGTAAATAGCGTTACAAATTGTTCCTCATACTGGCTTACACTTACACCAGCAATCTCAGTGAGGCACTTCAGAGAGACATTTCGAAACATTGGAACATTCAGGAACTTATAAATTAATGTGCTGATTAACTTGGTCTCAAAAATATATCCCAGTGGAATCCAATTAAGAAATCTGAGCAATGTTTCCAAAGTTGCATGTACAAGTGGAGCATTCTGGGAATTTTCCATCACAAACTGACACAGCTGAAAAATTTGTGAGAATTCATTGCACATGCTGTCTTTTAAATGCTTAGCTTTCACTTGAGTTATCTGTCCACTAGAGAAATCAAATACTTCTTCACTCAAGAGTTTGAGAATCACCATATTATTCTGACAGAGACTTTCACTGGTTCTACTTGCTCCAACAATGTCACTGATAAAAGTTGGCCAGTGTTTTGGCCATTCTTGTTTTAGTATCTGAACAAGAATCATATTTAATTTCCCAATATACACCTTTTCCTTCTCTACACAAGTTGGGTCAGATGACGTCTTGATAATGAGGCCAACAACATATTTTTTAATTCCATCACACTGGTTCCTTGGAAGAATCTTCCACCTTGTTTTTATCACATTTTCCAAAATTTGTAGTCCATAATATTTCGTGTTCATATTCTGTGAAAATTCCAAAATTGTGTCGACTCTTGTCCACGCATCAGGATGCTCCTTTAAATGTGTCAGTACTTCTTGAGCCATTCTTTGCTGGGCTCCTTCTCCATGGTATAAGCAATTCACCACATTGTCTAGAAGGTTGATATCCAGTTTTTGGCTGAAATCGAGCAGCTGACGAGCTGCATGGTCTGCTAACATTGTCATAATTGCTGGCATAGATTACCAGAGATTGAACCAACTGCTTCTTCTTTCCTTGTCGGGGGATTAGGGCGAGGGAAGGTGGGGAGGGGGGAGAGGGGAGGAAATCAAGGTGGGTTTCACAGTTTTCCCACCTTAAAAAAAAAAAGGAAATTAAAAAAACGAAGATAAGGGCAAAAAAAGCTCAACAATATTTACTATTTCAGGGATACCCCCCACGACACACACCCACCCGCCCCCCCAAAAAAGGAAGGGGAATTAATCCGTGGAATAAATGCTCCCGCCTGGCTGGGGAGTGAGGGAAGGGGGAGGGGAAAGGGGTCAAGTCCCAAAGATTCAGCCCCAGGGGGACCCTCCAGCCACAGGCGGCAGCAGAAGCGGCAGGAGTAGGGGGTATAGAGTCCACAAGGCCGGGGGACGCTCTGCTGCCAGTTGCAGTCCGACTCCCCCCTACCAAAATACAGCTCCCTCTCTCACGCGGCTCCGGCGCTGGGCCCCCCCACCCAGGCTCGCCTAAACTTTCCCCTCTTCTCCTGCTCCTCAGCGACTGGTGGTTCCCCCCTCCCCCTCTGGGTGGTTGCACGGACTGCAGCAGCAAAGACTGGAACAGGCACCGCCGCCGGGGCTGTAGCTACTGTTGCTCTTGCTGATGCTGTAGCTCCCGCTGCTCCTGCCGCGGCCGCTCTGTCTTTATTCTAAAATGTATTTTATCTTTGTTATTCTTTCTCTCAATTTTATTTTCTTATTTTGTATTTCAATAGATTTCCACTTAAAGTTCTGGAGAGTTTTAAGGAAAATAGTTGTGACAGAAACCTAAGGAAAGAGATTTCCAAATTAAATACCCTCTGTTTCACGGGCAAATGAGACCAAACCAGCAATTCATTTGGAGACCCATATAGTAAGTTGTTCATACTTGACCAGGTGAAAATCTCTAATAGAGAATATCTTAGACTTAATAAAAAAATGAAGATTTTGTTTTTCCTTTAATCTTGATATTATTAAAGGGTCGAGTTCTTTGAATTTGGAGAACAACCAATCATTGTATGTCAGTTTCATGAGGCCCAGTTTTTTAAAAGAATTTAAATGTTACAACCACATCAATTGATTTTATTTTTATTTTATTTTTATTATGTTCAGTTAGCCAGCATATAGTACATCATTAGTTTTTTGATGTAGTGTTCAACGATTCATTAGCTGTGTTTAACATCCAGTGCTCATCACAACACATGTCCTCCTTAATACCTATAACCCTCAGTTTGTTTCCTGGAATCCAGAGTCTCTCATGGTTTGTCTCCCTTGCTGATTTCTTCATTCAGTATCCCATTCAGTTTTCCCTCCTTCCCCTGTGGTCCTCTGTGCTATTCCTTATAATCCACCTATGAGTGAAACCATGTGATAACTGTCCTTATCTGCTTGAGTTATTTTACTTAGCATAATTCCCTCCAGTTCCATCCATGTCAGTGCAAATGGTGGGTATTCATCCTTTCTGATGGCTGAGTAATACTCTATTGTATATTTGATTTTTTTAAAAAAAAGATTCTACTTACATACTTGTCAGAGAGAGAGAGAGTGAGAGAGAGAGAGCACAAGAGCAGGAGGAGTAAACAGGGGAAACAGGATGATTCTATACTTGTTACTCCCCTTTCTCTAGAAAAACATCTTTTAAATCCTATCCATAATACTGACAATAAAAATAATAGTAATATGTTGATATCTGGCATTTATTGTGAATTTATTGCCTGTACTATAACCTCATTTAAACTTGACATTGGAAATGTACTATTACTATACTAATTTAACAAAAAACTCAAACTAAAGACCTGGGAATTATTGGCAATACCAAATACTCTATGAGCAGTCTCTTACCATTTTTCACCCTTCTAATAGCCAATAGACATATCTAACATGGATTATCTGTTCATTTGAAAAGGAAATTTTTGATTTAATACAAAAACAAATTACTGTCTCAAAACTCTACTTCTCTGAAACTTTTTTTTCCAATAAATATTTAAGGAAAGGTATTTTATACCATTTTATAAAAATGTAAATTGACTTAGAAGAAATTAATATATTTCTCAAATGCAGGTAATAAGGGAAATGGGAATTAGGTATTCTCGAAGAAGAGAGAAATTGTGTGAGAATATTAAAATTTTAATAATGTTCTGCTCCTTGCCACAGATGTAGTACTTATGTTTGAATCTTGGACTAAGCCTGGGGAGTTTTATTTCAAATTGGCAGAGATTTTCTTTTAGCTTGAGCTTTCTTATTTTCTAGACTTCACCTGTTTCGTTTATCTGATTCTGTTTTTATTCTTTGTCTTTTCTTTGATTCTTGCTTTCTCTTTCATTTTCTTAGCTCTTTTCTCAGAAGATTTCCTTTCAGAATATAGGCATATTTCTAAGAAAATGTCTTAGGGAATGGGCTCCCCAGAGCTCAGGGCTCAAGAAATGAAAGGGTTCAATATAAATAAAACAAGGAATTGGCTCCAGACCTGGTTGAAAATCCTGAAAGAGATACTAGATTGTTGGCTTGCTATTTTCTAATTTCTTCATACCAATTAACACTTCATTTGTGTGCAAGTATCGGCAGTCTATGGGAATGTGAGGGTAATTAAGATTTTAAGACAACTGAGTGTTAGCATTTACTGTTGGGTTTGAATAGCCCAACTCCAGAAACTTTCCTTAAAATACCTCAGGCCCCCAAATATAGCAGTCTGTCCACGTTATCGAGACATATCATGGAGAAACCTAGACCAGCACATTCGTCTTATACAGAAGTGACAGTACATGTCAAGATATTATTGAAGTTCTCCCTGAGAGGAAAAGTTTTAAATAAAATAACACCTAAAACTTTCATGTTATTTGGATGTTTTCCAATAACTACATAACTAATAGGTAACTTCTAATGGATTATTTATTGTGATTTCAGACCTGCAACAAACTTGAAAAATAAAGTGATCAGCCTATTTACACTCATAGTGCTGTGACCACAAAGAGATGCTTCTAACTGTAAAGTTTTCTCAAAGTAGCACAGTTTCAATATTAATGGGAAAGGTGAATTAGCTAAGGTAAAGCCTCTGATTTTGGACCGCTGATGTTCATGGCTGAATATGATTTCTTGAGTTATGGCAACTGCTGCCACCTAAGGAGAGGCCCACAAGGTGGGGATGGTTTCTTTCTCAGACTTCTGACAAATTTTTCCTCACTAATTCAAAATGGCCTCTAACATAGACAAGCGTTTACATTGGTGCCCCTTTATTATAGGCATTAGGAAAGTTCCAGAACTTGATATATAGGCAAGATTTAACGGAAAATATTTTCTGTTTTTGAAGGTATTGTAGTTGTTGATTACTGAGGACCATCTCCTTGAGAATCTTTGGACTTTGTGATCTAGGGTCAACTTTATTTCTCTTTGTTGTGGCTTACGTTCTTCTTTTTGAAACAGAAATAAAATCTCTGTGTGTCTGATTTAACTGATGTATTATTTTATTTTATTTTTTTAATATTTTATTGGCTAGAGCACAAACCTGCAGAGGGAGAGGGAGAAGCAGACTCCCTGCTGAGCGGGGAGCCCGATGTGATGCTCCATCCCAGGACCCTGGGATTGTGATCTGAGCCAAAGGCAGATGTTTAACCAACAGAGCCACCCAGGCACCCTGGGTAACTGTATTTATGCTTACCACATGAGTCTTGGCCAGGCAGTGGTCTTCTATCCACAGATGTATTTGTGTTTTTTTGGCGGTTTTCCAGTCTCCTTCAGTGGTTTCTTCAGACCTAAAACATTGTGGCTTTAAAGGCTCTACTACTTACTTTCTTTTTCCACTTCAGAACCTGAGATTTTTACTTGTTTGTCCTCTATGTTCTATTCACAAGCTTATGGTATTTGTGACCTCTTATGGAAAGATGTTTTTACTGCATTCTACTCTTTCAGGAATGGTTGTAGTGTCTCAAATCTGCCTAAACAATCTGGATTTAAATATTTAGTGAAAAATATTTTGTAAGCAATCTTTCAGTAGCTATAACCAAAGCTGCTTGAATTTAAGGAAGTAGATACTATCTCAAAAATGGTAAAATATGTTTATATTTGTATCTGTGTCTATACATACAAATGTCAATAAGTATATGTAATAAATATATGCTTATTCATATTTTCTTTAAGCCTGAAAAATTCCAAGATAAAGTTATAAGTCTTTCTGGGCATTAGTATTACCTGGTTGATCTTCTTTGCTTACTTCCATAAATTTTTAGGACCTCTACTTGTCTGGATGCCTCTACTGAGATTGTTTCTCTACTATGGTGAATGTTCTAAGAAGATGTTACTCCACAGAAATGGTTATAGATACCATTGTTTATCAGTGACAAGATTTATCCAAGTACTTGGCCCTAAATCATTGTTCTGGAGAATATTATGGTCACTCCCTCCCTCTCTGCATCCCTGTTGCCACCTAGAATCTTTCTGATCTAACTATTCCCACATCTTTATCCTTGGATTGTTTATAGCACAAAGACAATTGTGTGGTTTTTAATTTGCCAAATACTTATTCAGCCTAAATAAGTAGTCTGGAATGTTGAATAGCCTATTTAAATGCTTCTGCAAATTTGTCTTATTTTTCCTACCTATAGTCAAACATAGATTATGGGAATAACAAATCAGCTTAGTTTGGGGGAATTCTCTTTACTGGATTATCAAGAGTATTGGATAAAATGATGCAAGCACTGACACATGCGTAAGTGTTTACAGAAAAATATTGTGTGGTTTTTAAAATATTTGATAAAATATGTTGAAATATAATACACTGGAACAACAGAATGGATTGGAATTTTTTTAAATTGTTACTTAAGATCATTTTGGAATGATAGCTTATTGTGTAAAAGTCTTGTGATTCAAAAATATAATAACAATGACAGAGTATAATTTGAGATATATTAATGACTGAGAATCTTTGCCTTTTGCAAAATGTTAGGTAGGAATAGAAATGTTAAATGGGGTTTGACCGAGTAAGTTAGACTATGAAAAGGAAAGTGATATATACAAACTCAGAAGTGCTATAATTTAAAAAGAATTGGAATAGGCATCTCATAAAATACTTTGCCAGTTCACTCCTTAACGAAGCATAAAAACAATCAAATTCATCATCTTATTCTAAATATTTTGAGTTCCTCAAGCAAAATGGACACTTCAGTGGCTACTGATGTTATAACATTTTTTTCCTTAAATGGGGGGGGGGTGTTACCCATTAATTAAACAAGTCATTTTTGAATATTTTATTGAGCACCTATCATGCTGATGAGAGCTCGTCTAAGGCTGAGGTTTTTACAGACTAGAAACCTAGATAGTAATAGAGCTTGAAGGAATCTTGGGAGATTGCACTTAAGTAAAACATTTTTAATAAATGAGAAAATAAAACTAATGTCTGAACATAGATGTGAAAGAGCTTACAAGCTACATCGGTTAAAAAAAAGAAGAAGAAGAAGAAAAAAAGACATGTTCTTATGAAGAATTATATAAAAAAGTTAAGCTAGTCTACCACAGTGGTGAAAATAGAAACTTTTTTTTTTCTTAAGACCACACACATATATGCAGGGGCTAGGGGTAGAGGGAGAGGAAGAGTCCAAACCAGTCTCCATACCCAGCATGGATATTATGGGGCTCCATCTCACAACTCTGGGATCATGATCTGAGCCAAAATCAAGAGTCCCATGTAAAACCAACTGAGCCACCCAATTGCCCCAAAAGTAGGGACTTGTGAATTGAACTCATCTACTTACTAGCTGTGTGACCTTTGGTGGTATACTTAACTGCCTCAGGGCTTCAGTTTCATTATCTGTAAAGACCATATCTTGCAGAATTGGTTTGAGAATTAGATATGATCATGTTTTTAGAATGATATATCTTGCCTGTGGTGGGTGCTTAACAAATGGTGTTGTCATTACTACTGAGCTAATGCTATCTTGGAATGCCATACTAGTATGATAGATACTAGCCGCCATAGGCAATAGGAGTCCAGGGAGGCAGTGTCCAAGAGAACTCAATCTTTTCCCCTTGTTCTCTCTTCCCTTTTGTTTCTTCCTTCTCACCCCTTTCTTAAATAAAATGACACCATATAATTACTAAAAACACACTTTCGGGGCACCTAGGTGGCTCAGTTGATTGAGTGTCTGCCTTCAGCACAGGTCATGATCCCCAGGCCCTGGCATCGAGCCCTGCACTGGGCTTCCTGCTCAGGGAAGGGCGGGGGACCTGCTTCTCCCTCTCCCTCTGCTGCTCCCCTTGCTTGTGCTCTCGTCAAATAAAATCTTAAAACAGACAAATCCACACTTTCCTTTCATCTTCTATCCCATTAGTGTCCTCTGTATTGCCACCATAAACACATATCCACTAAATGTTTACTAGGATAGAGGCACAAACTCTCAGGGTATGGCAACAATTTCTTTATAGATGATAATGGTTTAGCCATATTGGCTTAGTCTTTTTGAACAATAGCATGATGATTCAGATCTTCAATTACAAGTGGCTGTCACTTCTCCCTTTCAGATAAGCTTGAATTTCTCTGATGTTAGTGTTTTTTACAAAAAATCGTTTTGAACTAAGTAGTTGCAAAATTAATTTCACAGCAAGCCTTATTTTCTGAGGACCAGGGAAAGCCATTGCACTATAGAGATGGAAATAAGATCAGTGCTCAGAAACTCTATCCCTGCCGCAGGGCCACAAGGTAATGTTGTGCTCATTTCGGATAGTGACGTGGAAATTCTTTTAACACCATTCTTCTCATTGTATTTCATTTTTCTATCTATAGGACCAATCCCTTGCCACTCGTTTTGCTGGAGGTTTTGATTGCCTTGCTATATTATTTTTCAATCTTTTTACATATTTATTGTTCCCTAAACCTAGATGTTAATTTTCTTTCATATTTGATTTAATTTATTCTGTGAGTTTGTGTTCAATTTATGGATTTTGAGATAAATCTCTCTCATTGGTTCTTTACATTATAGACTGCATAAAATTTGATTTATAAAAGTTTACTTTGTTTTTGATATAAAAGCAAATATCACATTTGATTTGGCCTCAGTCTCATGGGGTTATTAAGAAGGGGAAATGTTTTTGATACTAGTAAAATTAGCCCTTTTGATTTTCAGTTGAAGCAAAGAAGAGGGAAATGGACATTTGCCTGAGTTTGATATTTGAGCTCTGATCTTTGATTATTTTAAATGTTTATGTAAATCTGAGTCCTGTCTAAGCAATCTAACATTAGCAGGATTTTAACAAATCAGCAGTCACAGCAGGCTGCTGTGACTTGTTTTTAAAATTAAAGCCACTTCTATACTTTCTAAGAATTGTATTTTATAAAGGTAAGAATAGTTGTAATCAAACAATTTCACTTTGGAGTCTGTAAGATTTTCATAAATGAATTAGGTCCTATTCTTGCACTGGTTCAGGGCACCCATCTTTTGCCTGTGAGGACCTTCCAAAATAAATGTTGTAAGATATACATAGGTATTAGTTAGCTTCAGACCTAATGCCAGCAATTAGTCTTTAAGATATCTGTGGATATATTTTATTATAATTATTCACTATCATAATTGTGTTTATTTTTCACCTGGATTTTTGCACTGCTTAGCAAAATTCATTTTATCAGTTTCCAAACTTTTTTTGTTAACAATTTCTGTGTTGTCCAGAGAGGCCCCCACGCCCCAGTGTTTTATCTGGTTTATTTCTTGAGGTCTCAATTATGCAGAGACTTGCTGCCTTCTTTCTAGACAATTTTTAAAAATGTGACTTGCATTATTTTCAAAAGATCTCTGTTTAGAGCAATGGAGGAATAAGTGGTAAGTGGTAAGCCTTCTACTGAAACAACTAAAAAAGATGAAACACAAAGAAAAAAAACACCCAATATAAAATAATCTGATTGGAGCTATAATTGTTAAAGAAATTGAGTTCACAGGTGTAAAACTCTAGAGCAACTCCAGTTTATCTGAGTTTGGCAACATTGTTTGCAAACCCAGCCAGAAGCTATGCTTCTGACTTGTCCAGTCTCCTCAGGATTCTCTGGGATGGGGCAGTTGGGGGCAGAGTGCCAGGGCTTAGCTTTTTATTTCATGAGTTAGTGGATTAGATCATTAAATCCTGAATTGATCGTTCAGTAAAAATACCCAAAACTGGACAAAACAGTGAAAAACAAACAAAAAACAACCAAAACCTTACAGGTGATGATCTCTAATGAACATAGCTCAAAAATACTCAATAAGATAACAGCAAATCAAAGCCAGCAATTAAAAAATTATATGCCACAACCAAATGCAAAGCTAGTTCAATATTTAAAAAAAAAAAAAAATCAGTCCTTGTGATCCATCACATCAATAGCCTAGAGTCAGGCGCCTGGGTGGCTCAGTGGGTTAGGCCACTGCCTTCGGCTCGGGTCATGGTCTCAGGGTCCTGGGATCGAGTCCTACGTCAGGCTCTCTGCTCGGTGGGGAGCCTGCTTCCCTCTCTCTCTCTCTGCCCGCCTCTCTGCCTACTTGTGATCTCTGTCAAATAAACAAATAAAATCTAAAAAAAAAAAATAGGCTAGAGTCATATGATTGTATCAATACAAGAAAAACTTTTGATAAAATTCCTCACTTATTGATGATTGAATCTCTCCACAAACCTAGGAATAGAAAAAAAAAACTAAATTTGATGAAATCATCTTTAAAACACCTGCAGCTAACATACCTAATGGTGAAAAACTGAATGATACACCCCTAAAATCTGGAACAAGGCAAGATTTCTACCCTTACTACTCTGATTCAACATAGTATTGGATATTCTAGCCAGCACAATAAAGCAAGAAAAGGAATTTAGACCCACAAATTGGAAAGTTAGAAACAATGCTATCTCTATGAGCAGATGACATGTCTATGTAGAAAATTGTGAGAAACTTAGTCCTCCAAAACTCCTAGAACTATGTGAGTTCAACAAATGCTAGGATACAAGATCAATTAAAAAAAAATAAACTGCATTTCTATATATTAGCAATAAGCATGTGAAAATGGAAATTAAAATACCACTTACAATTAAATGGTGAAATATTTGATATAAATATGATAAACCAGGTATGGGAATTATATGCCCAAAACTATAAAATGTTTATGGAAAAAAAATTTTTAAAGAACTAAATAAATGGAGACACATACAGTGGTTGTAGATTGGAAGAATGAACATAGTAAATATGTCAGTTCTCCCCAAGTTAGTTGATCTACAAGTTTCATGCAACTTTTATTAAATTTCTAGTGGATTTTTGTAGATACTGGCAAGCTTATTCTAAAATTTATTTGGAAAGGCAACAGGTGTTATAATAGCTAAACAATTTTGGAAACGTGGTAGAAATTACTATATCTACTAAAGGAAACAGTAATCAAAACAGGAAGTTCTGAAAGTCTATTTTATATCATGGTAACTCTAGTTAATACTGTGTTGTATACATACTATATTGAAATTTGCTAAGTAGATCTTAAAGGTATGTGTGTGCAGGTATGTGTGTATTGTGAGAACGTACGTGAGGTGACAGATATGTGATAATTTGCTTGTGGCAATCATTTTGCAAAGTATATGAAATGACTGTTATATACTTAAAATATATGCAATTTATCAAAAATAAAAATTAAGAAATGTAAACCTTAAAAGACTATAGAACTTGTTGAGCGGAAGACCAACCAATCAAAGGAATAGAATAGAGAACCCAGAAATAAACCCACAAAAGTATAGGACAATAAATTGAACTTCATCAAAGACCAATTTTTGTCCTCTAAAATGCCTTAAGATAAAAAGACAAAACACAAACTTAGAGGAAATATCTGGCAAAGAAATCATGGCTACAATACATAAAAAGGGGGCACCTGGGTGGCTCAGTTGGTTAAGCATCTGCCTTTGGCTCAGGTCATGATCCCAGGGTCCTGGGATCAAGACACACATCAGGCTCCTTGCTGAGCAGGGAACCTGCTTCTCCCTCTGCTTGCTCTGCCTGCTGCTGCTCCCCCTGCTTGTGCTCTCCCTCTGACAAATACAATACATAAAATAATGACAAAACCATAAACAACAAAACTGGAAAATGGGAAACACCAGGAAAGTACAGGTTATCAAAGACCAATGGATAACAAGCACATGAAAATATATTCAGGATCATTAGTCTTTAAGAAATGCAAATGAAAACCACAATGAGATATCACTATGTGGCTATTGAGACAGCTAAAATTAAGATGATCCAAATGCTGGGATGCAAGAAACTGGATCTTTCGTATCTTGCTAGTGGTAATGTAAAATGGGATAGTCTCTCTGGAAAATATCTTAGTAATTTCTTTAAAAACTGAATATACTCTTCTCATAGAACCTAGTAATCATAACCTTGGACATTTATCCCAGAGAGATGAAAAATTACATCCAGATGAAAACCTGTACTTGAATGTTTATAGTAACTGTATTTGTAATGATCTCAAAATGGAAACATCCTTATTGTCCTTCAATGGGTGAAGGGTTAAAAGAACATTACTCAGCACTGAAAATGAACACAATATTGAAACATATACCAAATTGGGTGGACAACAAGGGTATTATGCTTTGGGGAAAGAGCCAGTATCAAAAAGTTACCTACTACAAAGTAATAAACATCAAATTGTAAAGGAATGAAGGAAGTGTGGTAGGTTAATATGACTTTGAGAATCTGACCAATAAGAAGAAAAATACCAATTTGAATGATTTCTTGAATTTGCCATCTTTCTATTTACACCATTGTTATAACTAATAAGAGAATCAATATATTGTACACATGGATACAATTATTTTTAAAATGTGTCTTTTTTTCTTTAAGCCTGAAATATATGACTGAACTAACATCCTTCATAGTGAAAATGGTTTTGTGAATCACAAATTCTATGCCATATTGAAGAAACCCATCTGCAATTTTGTTTACAATATTCTCTCTTATTTAGAAGATTCAGTAAAATGGGAGAAATTTTATTTATCATTCTAGGCTCAGGAAGAAAGGGAAAAGAAAAAAATAAAGATTTGTTAAAAACCTGGGAGTAGTTTCTTCTATTATTCTCTATCACAGCACCCATTTATTTTCTTATAATATCATTCCTATTCTGCAATTTTTATTTTACATCTGTTTGCTTACTTATATTCTGTTTGCCTGCTGGTCCATCAGAATGCAAATTCCATGAACACTCAACTACTATTACTGGGGCCTATGCCCTTACATTATCCTTGTGTAGATGCGGGAAAATAATTTTCCTTTTACCCTCCTAGGTTATTGGCTGGGACCCTCCTGTAATAAAAAGACAATTTTGTTTTTGTTTTTGTTTTTTCCCTTGTTCGTCTAAAAATGTATGTCCTGTATACAGGGGAGAGACCCAGGAAAACTGAGTAACTCCCCAAAATGGCCCAATCTAGCACCTTAAATACTATCTTCAGCTACAGACAAAGATGTTGGTGGAGGGTGAGAACGCCAGTTATGAGAGGTTACTGGGAAAAGCACACTAAATAAGGGTAATGTTATGTAGATTTAAGTCTTTGATTTCTCCACTGAGGAGTTTCTAGAGACAGAACCCTCCCCATCTTGAAAAAGAGATGCCCTTACAAGGGGAAATTTCCCTTATAAACCCAAAGATCTCTTACAAAAGGGTAACATCTACTTGATTTTCAAAGCTTCTCCTGTGTCTGCTGTTTCTTAAATAAAATAAAATAATCCTTATGCCCAAAAGATCGATTTTTGGGGTGAAAAATTCTGTTCCCCTTCACCTGCTCCACATCAGACTCTATGTATCAGTACATATTTATGTATGCAGAAATGAATGCATAAAATATTTGATACTATGTTTTAAAAATCTAGCTTAAGTGAAAAAAATTTACTGACATTTATAAGGGAAGAAGTTATTTAGGTAATACTGAGTATCTGTATGTACCAGGCATTACTCTAATTGTTTATAATACTTATCATTGGGGGAAAATTGCAATCCACCTGAATTTGTTGGCCCTTATGGAGCTTACATTCCACTCTAGTGAGCTTACATTCCATATCCATGGAATTGATTAAGGGTTCTGGAAATGGATCATCATATGTAATAATACTCTGCTGGGACTAGAAGAGGAATAAAACAAATGGTTTGCTCTCTGATTAAAGGAGATATGCCAGTGTCCTTGATCTTTCTTCTCTTATCTACAGGAGGAAAATTTGGAAGGATAACTAAGAGGAAGCGATAGCCTAACCTCTCTTTTCCAAGTTTTTGTTTTGAACTATTAGCTGATGTAAGTTTGGCACACTTGGAAACCTTTACAATGGAAATGTGGAAATGAATTTTAGGCACTAAAGTAACGGAACTACTTGATATTCAGAGTGATAGTAGATGTAGAGAGCTGAACTGCAAAGTGACATAGGCTAGACCAGGAGGAAAAGGCAGTAAATCCAGTATGGTACTGTTTCAAAGCTATTAATTTTTGAAAGGAACCATGCCCCCGCCCCAGCATTATATCTGCTAAGTATATCTTAAGATTGTCTTTCCTCTTAATACAGTAGGTCAAGTATTAATAACTTTAATAACCTAACATTTAGGGAAAAAACTAGTAAGAATATTTTGTTCTAAGACTTGATATCTAAAAAAAAAAAAAAAAAAAAAAAATGGCTGTAATAGCATCGTCACTCTAACAGCCATAACAATCCTCCAAATTGCAGGCGTCTTGCGGCGTAGTCTGTAGCAAAGGCATAATTCACAAGTAGTATCACTTATTGACCATTTACTCATCAGAAATTAATAGCAAACCTTTGAAGCCACTTAGATCTCCATGATACCATCAAGAAACATCGTCTTCGAAAAACTTTCCTCCGTATACTTTTTTCAGAGGGGGACACTGGAGTCACTTGAAATCTAAGTTCCCAGAGGTGCTTGGGAAAACAGTAGCCTCGCTCAGAGAGACAAGAAAATCAAATGGAAATTTCTAAACAAAAATGCTTTGCTGTTTTTTAAGATCTCATATAATTATTTCTACAATAAACACAGATTATTAAAAGATACATAGGTGATCTGGTTTGTCTTGAGATGGTGTAAATCGGGGTGCCTGGGTGGTTCAGTGGGTTAAAGCCTCTGCCTTCAGCTCAGGACATGATCCCAGGGTCCTAGGATCGAGCCCTGCATCAGGCTCTCTGCTCAGCAGGAGACTGCTTCCTCCTCTCTCTGTGCCTGCCTCTCTGCTTGCTTGTGATCTCTGTCTGTCAAAAATTAAAAAAAAAAAAAAAAAAAAAGATGGTGTAAATCTTTTGCCTTTCAAAGAAAGATGTATGGAGCCCTTTCCACAACTAGGGTTGTATAGGGAAGTCAATGAGCAAGACATTCTTGAGGGGAACATCAGGAAAAATATTATGCTGAACACTCATTGTTAGGGCAACACATTAGGGTCATTTTTAAAATAGAAATAGGTCAAAGGAATATGGTCATGATTTTGTTTCTGAGACGTTCCCTGCTCTGGGATCTGTGGTGAATTGCGAGATTAACCTCGGGAGGTATCCCAGAGCAGCAGCAGCTTCAATTAGGCATTTGCACGTAGGTGTGTGAGGGTGTTTGTTCTTGGGTGTGCGTGTGTGTGTATGCATCTGTGTACCTTCACCAAGGCTGAGGAAAGTTTCTATTTGTCACATTGCCTCTCCCTTCTCGAAACAAACGTCGTTCTCCCAACCTGACTCTCTACTTGATAGATCAGACTCGTAATGCTTACTGTGTGAATTGTCCCATCCAAAAGAGGCCTTATAAATCCAAACTCTGTTTATATTTTTACACCCAGATTCCTCAATCGGCACTCCATTGTATTTATGGTGTCTAAATTGCTCCACCAGATGAAATTTTATTCAGGGGTCATTGATGTTGGCTTCACAAGGTCACTTTAAAAAGTTTATTTCCCAGATCCTATTGCCATGAAGGGGGTTTCCTAGGCAATAGCCAATGTGCTTTGGCACGTGGCTTTCTGGCCCTGTAGAACACAGGGCTGTTTGCCTCCCAGCTTGCTGTTCTGAAGTAAACATTCCTTGTTAGAAGATGGGATGCTGCTTCAACCTTGAAGGCGGAGGGAAGGAAGAAATAGCATTTTCTCAATATAAGCCTCTGTGATAACACCAAAATGTGAAACTTTATGAATGCTGTTTGAGAGATTCTATTTTTTGATAACTCAGAAATTGCATTTTTGGCAGGGTGGCTTCAAAAAGAGAACACTAGGGCTTTGATTTGGTCCTCTGTTTTTATCTGCAACTTTAATCTATATACGGGGAAGGTTTTCTTTGACAAGTGTGTGTGTCTTCTTTATGGCTGAGTAGTTAATTTGTGTGTGTGTGTGTGTGTGTGTGTATCTTTATCCATTCATCTCTTGATGAATGTTTAGGCTGCTTCCATAGAGTTTGGCTATTATAAATAATGCTGCAATAAACATGGGGTGCATGTAATACTTTGAGTTAGTATTTTTTTATTCTTGAGGTAAATACGCAGTAGTGCAATTCCTGGATCAAAGGGTAGAACTATTTTGATTTTTTAGAAGTTTCCATGCTATTTTCCATGCATCAATTTGCATCCCTACCAATAGTACATGAGGGTTTTTTTTTTCTCCACATCTTTGCCAATATTTGTATTTTCTTGTGTTATTGATTTTAGCCATTCTGACAGGTGTGAAGTAATATATCATTGTGGTTTTGATTTGCATTTCTCTGCTGATAAGTGGTATTGAACATCTTTTCATGTGTCTGTTGGCCATCTGGGTATCTTTGGAGAAGTGGCTCTTCATGTCATCTGCCCATTTTTAATTGGATTATATGTTATCTGGGTGATGATTTATTTAAGTTCTTTATATATTTTGGATACTAACCCTTTATCAGATATGTCATTTTCAAATATCTTCCCCCATTCAGCAGGTTGCCTTTTCATTTTGTTGATTGTTTCCTTCACTGTGCAGAAGATTTTTATTTTGACATGGTACCAATAGGTTATTTTTTGTTTTATTTCCCTTGCCTCAGGTGATATAGCTAGAAAAATGTTGCTATGTCCAATGTCAAAAAGATTACTGCTTGTGTTCTCTTCTAGGATTTTTATGGCTTCAGGTCTCACATTCAGGTCTTTAATCCATTTTGAGCTTATTTTTGTGGATGGTGAAGAAAGTGGTCAATTTCATTCTTTTTCGTCAAGATTTGACTTTGACTTGATCCCTAATGAGTCCAACCTGTAATATGTCAAGTCACCCCTTTTCCTGCATAGTATTTACCACTCTGTATAATTACATGTTATTTGTGAAGCGTTCCTGTAATTCACACCTAACTGTTTGTGGGAAATACTTTCAATCATATATTCTGAAGCTAAAGCTCTGAAGCTTGCATTTCTTGAGATTTCCCTTATAGTTTTGTCAATTTTTCTGACTTGGTACATTGGAACAAGAACAGGCCTCTTACTTCTATAAATGCTTTTCTCTTTAGTCAACCTTATTTTTACTATAAAGTTTTAAGATTATCAGGTGGAATTTTTGTCAACATGAGTATGTGTGTATACTTCAAAATGTACCTATCTTGGTGGAAGGGAAGATGGTAACTTTAAAGCAGGGATTGGCCAACTACACTCTGCTGAATTTACGTCAATAAAGTTTTATTGGAACACAGCCACACTCATTTAGGTGTTGTCCATGTCTCCTTGGGTGCCAAACAGCAGAACTGAGTAATCGTGATACACCATGTGTCCTATAAAGTCTTAAATATTTACTGACTGATTTCATACAGAGAATCTTTGTCTACCCTGGTTCAAACTCTACCCTGGTTTTGGTACATTGGAACAAGAACAGGCCTCTTACTTCTATAAATGCTTTTCTCAGTACCTAAAAGGTACTGGTTATTTAATAATATTGATTAAAGATGCTGTTATTGTGGTGGCAAATTTTGGCTCTGCTTTTCCCTGGGGCAACATAAGAAAGTAGTCTTTTAGTTATGAAACAAATATTTTATGTGTAGAAATTATGTGTGTGTGTGTGTGTTTAGGGTAGACAACATGAGTTAACTACATGTATTGTGAGATGAGTACCACAATCAAGTTAATTAACATATTAACTTGTTAATTTGTAAATTTCACCTCACATATTTAGAACTTTTGTGTATGTGTGGTGAGATCACAGAAGATGTATTCTCTTAGCAAACTTCAATTCTACATGGCATTATTAAAAAAAAAACGATATGAGATCACAAGTGTTGGTGAGGATGTGGAAGACAGAGAGCCCTTGTGCACTGTTGTCGGAAGGTAAACTGATACACATGGAGAACAATATGAAGGTTCCTCAAAAAACTGAAACTAGAAGTATTATATGACTCTGGGTATATATATCCTCCCAAACTAAAATCAGCATTTCCTCACTCCCTTGTTCACCTTAGCATTATTCACAGTTGCCAAGATGAGGAAAACAATCTAAGTGGTTATTGAGGGGTGAATGGATAAAAAAATGTGAGACACATTGAGATATGAGTTAGGCATCTGGAGAGAAGGAAATCCTGCCATTTTCAACAACATGGCTGAACCAGGAGGGAGGACATTAAATGCAGTGAACTAAGTCAGAGAAAGCAGTTTTCTTATGAAACATTCTTTTCACATCAACCTCACAGTTCCATTCATGACTAGAATTTTTCTATGGCTCCTCTGACAAAAATGTTAAAAATTCAGTGTCTTAAAAATGCTTTAAGGGGGGGCGCCTGGGTGGCTCAGTGGGTTACAGCCTCTACCTTCAGCTCAGGTCATGATCCCAGGGTCCTGGGATCAAGCCCCACATCAGACTCTCTGCTCAGGAGGGAGCCTGCTTCCTCCTCTCTCTTTCTCTGCCTGCCTCTCTGCCTACTTGTGATCTCTGTCAAATAAATAAATAAAATCTTTAAAAAAAATGCTTTAAAAGTATTTGTAAACATTACCAACCAAATGTTTCCATCTCAGTCCCTTAGTGGAACGTGTGAGATTTTCCAGTCACATCTTACACTTCGATGTGCTTAGATACTACCGAGAAGGCTCATTTGTGTTCTCTCTCCTCACATGGTGTTTTCTAGGAGCTGCTGCGGTTGTTTCCCACACAGAGGAGCTCTCTCATGGAGTGACTTCCTGGGTCTTCAGGCAGCCATGGAGGATAAACCGTCTGTCTGGGGCTCTTTGAAACAGCGGAGCAGGCCTTTGTTAATCAACCTGAGCAAGAGGAGGGTGAAAAAGAACCCGAACAAGCCCATAGACCTACGGGCAAGGCGTTCCCTGGACCGCCGCCTCAGCCTCTCTGTCTGACCTCTTGGAGGCTGAGGCCTTGGCCCCAGAGGGCAGGCCTTAACTCTGGGCCCCAGTCATCGTACACCTCAGTGCCCAGCAGCCTGTCCACAGCGGGGATCTTGCCCAAGAGCAGCAGTAGCTCCTTGAAACAGTCTGAGGAGGAATTGGACTGGAGCCAGGAAGAAGCCGACTACCTCCATGTGGTGGAAACGGACTCCGAGGAGGCCTATGCCTCTCCCACCGAGGACAGGAGGCCTTCTAGCAATGGCATCCTGGATCTGCTGCAGAAGACGCCGGCTGGAGACGAGGCCCTGGAAGAGCCAGAGGTGAGACCAGGGCTGGGCACTTTCCTGCTCCTTCTTCTGTTTTTCTCCTTTCTATGTGTACTCCTTGCCCTTGGAAGATTTGGTTTGGAGTTATTTTTGTGGTTCGCTTGGATGGAGAGAATGTCATTTATAAGAATTTAAATTCAGGTAATATTGATTGCACCCACTGTTCCCATTTGTTTTAGGGTTGACCTCTATGTATTTTAAAACTATTACAAATAACCTCTCTGGGATACTTTAAGGCATTAAAAGCCCTATTGGATGAGTTTTCCTTTTCCCATGTTCCTGGCAAAGAAATTAAGAGCATAACTTTTCTTCGAACTTTTTGCTTTAAGTGTGTGTGTGTGTGTGTGCGTGTGTGTGTGTCTCCACCACTGCTCAGTGTTATGGTAGACAAAAATGCATGTTAATATTCCTTTAAAAAAAAGATGAACCATGAAAGACTGTGGACTCTGAAAAACAATCTGAGTGTTTTGGAGGGGCGGGAGGTTGGGTGAGCCTGGTGGTGGGTATTACGAAGGGCACGTATTGTATGGAGCACTGGGTGTGGTGCGTAAACAATGAATTCTGGAACACTGAAAAGAAAATTAAAAAATTAAAAATAAAAATTAAAAAACATTAAATAAAATAGATGAAAAGTGTTCCCCAAATGTGGAAGAGGGAGTTTGAAGACGTGGAGTCAAAGTACAATTTTTGGATGTCCTCTTGCTGGCTTTGAAGGTAAATGAAGGACACATGAACCATCGAGTACAGGTGGCTCTAAGGCTAGGATAGAAAAGAAAACATAGTCTCCTCAGACTTCCAGAATGAACTCTTCTGTGCAGACAGTGATTTTAGCTCATGAAGACCTATTTCAGATTTCTGACTTCAAAAACTATCAGAGAATAAACTGATTTGTTTAAGAAAAAAAGATTTTATTTATTTATTTGAAAGAGAGAGGATGAGCAGAGAGAGGGGGAGAAGCAGACTCGCCTGCTGGGCAGGGAACCTGACATGGGACCTGATCCCAGGACCCTGGGATCCCAACCCGAGCTGAAGGCAGTCGCTTAACTGACTGAGCCACCCAGGGACCCCTGCATATTCATCTTCCTAAGAAATGTATGAATGTGTGTCTCCGTTTGACTGTCAGAGGGTTTGAACTTGCTCCAGTCTCACTTGTATGTGTGTGCATTTGTGTGTGCTTGTGAACACGTGTGCATGTTTGCCTGTGGACAGCTTCACTTGCATTCTCTAAAAAAAAACCTGAAGGATGCAAATTCTTATGGTTTCATTGATTTTTTAATGCTTTAGTATTTTGATGAGATAAATAGCCAAATACAATTATGAGAAAATCTTGTATATCTAGAACACGTTTAATATAAATTCAGTCCCAGATTAGTAAATCATGGTGACTGGTTTAATGTGTTTTTTTTTTTTTTTTTTTTTTAAATTCCCCATCAATGACACTAAAGTATGTTGCAGCTTTGAGGGAAGACGTGAATTTTTTTTTTTTTTTTTTGTGGAGACTCTATGTTTCTGTTATAATTGCATACAAACCTGGATCTTCAACTGGGATTTTTGTTATTCAACCAAATTTTTTTATTTAACCAAAGACTGTTATATATTGGGGTGTCATATATTTATATTTAATTTTGTCATATATTTGGGTGTCATTATGGAATGGATCTGGGATATCTGGAGTACATTGTGACCAGATTCCTTTGGAAATTTGATGATAAGTCACGATTAACCATTCAATGACTTAACTATTTTTTCTTACCACTTACTTTTATGAAATTCTTTTCATAACCATGTTACAGTTTTTACCATTGTTTATAAATTTGAAATATGTTTTTCCAGTAATCAAAATATAAATCAGTAGGATTATTAAACATAATTCATAATTCATAGTTTGGTGTGAAGGGGGTAAATATATCCAATGTAGAATTGGATACTGAAGTTTATCTTCTTGTTACATTATTAACTGATCAGAAGAAAATGTGTGGGTTTTTTGGCTTTGATAGGCTAACACTCTCGGATTAGAATTCTTTTAAGATTACTTTTTTTTTTAAGATTTTATTTATTTACTTGACAAAGATCACAAGTAGGCAGAGAGGCAGGCAGAGAGAGAGAGTGGGAAGCAGGCTCCCTGCTGAGCAGAGAGCCCGATGTGGGGCTCGATCCCAGGACCCTGAGATCATGACCTGAGCCGAAGGCAGAGGCTTAACCTACTGAGCCACCCAGGCGCCCATGATTACTTTTTTAAAAAAGACTTTATTTTTATTTATGGGCAAGAGATAGAGAAAGCAGGAGCATGGAGGGAGGAGGGGGGGAGAGGGACAAGCAGACTCCCCTGAGTGGGGAGCCTGACGTGGGGATCAATCCTAGGACCCTGAGATCAGGACCTGAGCAGAAACCAAGAAACAGACACTTAACTGAGTCACCCAGGTGGCCCCAGAATTTCTTTTTTTAGGTTAATGCCGTGAAGTTGTTTTGCTGACTATAAATATTCGAGTACCTACTCTAACTCAGGCACCATAAAGGTCATGACTAGAAATAGAGATGGTTATGAAAGTAACCCTGCCTTTAAGTTATGAGGTATTAAGAGACAGCTTTGTGTAGCTCTAAAGGAATCTTAAGAGGCAAGAAGATATTGGAACTGTCTGTGCCAAACATCTAAGCCTTGCCTCTTGGCAGCCTGGTGGTTGGAGGATATCAGTGCATGGGGATGGACACACATTGTGACAGGACGTGAGGGCTTGCCCAAGCTGGCATAGATTTGATCGGTGAGGAAATATGGTGGACACAACCTGAAGTGTGAGTGGGGTAGTTAGGAGGTGGTGAGAGTTTTGCTGCTCCTGACATAGGTGTTTGAGGAACTTTCTGGTGTGATGTGTGCTAGGAAGGGTGGTCTGTGTTGAGGGGCTGTTTATGGATGGTAAATGGATGGTTGGTAGTGGTTACTTTCTCTTCTCTGGGCTAAATGCAAAGCTCTTGGAATAATTTATTTTAAATAATTTTCCTTTTTAACTCACCCATGAAAAGAAAGCAAATTCTTTTTTTTTTTTTAAGATTTTATTTATTTATTTGACAGAGAGAAATTACAAGTACACTCAGAGGCAGGCAGAGAGAGAGAGAGAAGGAAGCAGACTCCCTGCTGAGCAGAGAGCCCAATGCGGGACTCGATCCCAGGATCCTGAGATCATGACCTGAGCCGAAGGCAGCGGCTTAACCCACTGAGCCACCCAGGCGCCCCAGCAAATTCTTTTTTTAATATTTTATTTTGAAGTCATCTGTGCCCTGAATCTGAGGTTCGAACTCACAACCCTGAGATTAAGAGTTATGTGCTTCATCAGCTGAGCCAGGCAGGTGTCTTTAAACCTCTTTTTTGAATACAAATCTTCTGCTTCTATTTTCCTGTCCTAGGACGTGCAAAGTAGAAACTGAGAAAATCCTCCCATGGTCACTTGAGTGCTACGTATCTGCTTTGCTTGCAGAGGATGGCGGGACTGGGCTATAGCTAATCAGGCCTATGGGATCACATGTGGTCAAGTGCATTGCTCTGTTTATCCCCCTTTTGAGCTCCCTTCCACCATATTGAGTGGGCTTCTCCCACGACCCGAGGATCTAGACTTTATTGCATGGTATAGAAGTTACCACTCCCTTGCTTATCTTCCCCACTAAGCTGTGTAATTTGGTCTGTGGGTAGGTCTAAAGGAGTCATGTCTAATTTGTCTTTGTTTTCTTGGGGCCTTGCTGTGTGCCTGACACAGAGCATGTGCTCAATCACTATTTACATATGAGGAAATCAACGATAGTAATGAATCCATTCAGGTTCATACAGTTTTTACCAGTGTCTTTGTTGTAAGTTCTCTTCAGTTTATAATTTCATTAAAGTCAGAATTTCTCTGTTTATTTGTTTAGGATTTTTTAGAAAGAAACATACTGGAAATGAAATTTCTATCTATATGATTTCACTGAAAACAGAGAGATTTAGACAGGTATAGACTTTTCAGCCCAAGTATGATACTAGCCTTAAATCTGAATGTGTTCTTCTGTCTTTTTTTCAATGAAGATGGAAGTTCTGGTGAATCCATGTCATGTGAGTTTGGGGGTTGGTGAATCTGTCTCTAGGATACAGGTCATCTCTTTTCTTCCTCATGAATAGTGGACAGGTTACTATCACTCTCATGGAATGGGAGAAGCAATGAGGAGGGAAGAAAGGATTGGCGTGTACTGGGCTGTAGCTAGTCAGGCCTATGGGATCACATGTGGTCAAGTGCATTGCTCTGCCTATCCCCCTTTTATCTCCTTCCACCATATTGGGGTACCACAAAGACAATAAGATGTTTGCTGAGTATTCGTGGTGTGGCTGATATTATTTGTAGCTTTCCAGAGCGGGGAGGGGTAAACCAAGGAGCATCTGTGGTTCAAGTACCCATTGATGTTTGTCTCCCATGTTTTATGTCTAAGGGCAACTTCAAGGCTGAACCTGCAGCAGTGGGATAACACCCCAGATAATGATGTTGGCTGAGTGTCTTCCAGTTTTTTCCCCACTCCTGTCAGGGTCAGCAATGAAGTGAGGCGTGGGCTTACATTTAGGGGAAATGGAATGAGAAAGCAAAGAAAAAAATTAAGAGGGAAGAGGAAAAAGGGATGTGAGAATGTAGAGGCCACATGGAAGTCTGAAATAGTCAAGTATGGAACAGTCTCACTGTGGTGCTCAACCATCCCTAAGACCAAAGTGGAAGAAAGTCATTTTAGAATAAAGGATGCATTTGCTGGAAGAGGATTCTCCAGAATTTTCTCTTGGGTCCCAGATTCATACCACACTGGATAGTCCACAGAAACCTGATCACAACTGGTTCTGGCAGAATTCTGTCTCTCTGAAGTGCTCTCACAGATACAAACATTTGTTTCTTGGCAACATCACCATTATGCACCAGGTGGCACCCGTGAAATGACATGAAATGATGTTAGACTGTTCCCCTTTCCTTGCTTCTCATGGTCTCTGTAATCTTCAGAGACCCATCTCACATCTGTCTTCTCCTCTCCCATAAATTCTCTCAATCCTTCAAAGCCCAGCTGAAAATTTCTTTTCCCTGTTTGGGTTTCCTGACTATATAATCTGTATCTTCCCCCTACCTTTGTTTACACAGCATGTCACTTTTGCTATCATGGAACACTAACATTATTCTGCTTTCTCTAGAAATCTGTAGAGGGAGAAAGGGTTTGGAGCAAATAGAGGGAGTAGGGAAGGGAAGGCAAATGGGTAGTCGGCAAAGGTGTCACTGAGTAAGATCCTGAGAAGATCATTAGCTTCCAAGACCTGTATTAACTGTCCACTGGCCATCTGGCTCAGAGTACCACCTCATGATAACCCAATACCCATGAGACTGAGCTAGAAATTACAAATGGTGACTCATATGCAATGAGAATGAAATACTATGTAGACTCTCCTATTTATTTTGATATAAACAGCTCACTGTGTCATTATTGTCAAGTTATTTGGGAAGTCAAATCATAATGAGCATCAACTTCATTAAAGTGGAGTGAGCAATAATTATATCAGGGCCTAGAAATACTTTGGAGAGCCTGTTGGGTGTATTGGCTCTCTGAAGTCAGCCTGCATTACAAGTCACATAGAATCAGGAGACTGTTTTGTGGACTCAAATCCCTGAGAAGAGAATGGATAGGTTCTGCACTGAATGGTGTAGATAGCCATCCATCTCCCAATAGCGATTGAATTCTGAAAATTCCGAATGAGGACTTGACATACTCACATTTTGTTGGCTTGGGCCAATGACATGATGCCCACATGCCAACCTGCCTAGGCCATGAGGCCAAGGTTCTTAGAGTCCTGTGGGCTGGGCTCTCTCTTCCCTCCATAGGGTTCAGGACTAAGTCCAAACTTTCATCCAGGTCTTCTTGCATGACCTTGTCCTCTTTTGGATTGACACACTATTTGATTAGCTGTGTAATTATCACTTTCAGTCAGGATGAGAACCTCACATGGTTGCCCGGCAACCAGATTGTCTCCTTTACATGACTTTGTATGTCTGGCTTCTGATGGATGAAAGGTGGTCTTACAGTTTATCCTGCTTGATGTCATCACCAAAACTTGGGGATAGGAGGTGGTAAAGGGCACCTTTTTTTATTGCCAAACCCCTCCACCAATTTGTATTTTCATTGGTTGTTTAGAAGTTGGCATCTCTCTCTCTCTCTCTTTTTTTTAAAGATTTTTTAAAAATTTATTTGACATGCAGAGATCACAAGTAGGCAAAGAGGCAGGCAGAGAGAGAGGAGGAAGTAGGCTTGGCTGAGCAGAGAGCCTGATGCGGGACTCGATCCCAGGACCCTAGGATCATGACCTGAGCCAAAGGCAGAAGCTTTAACCCACAGAGCCACCCAGGCGCCCCTTGAAGTTGGCATCTCGTATTAGACTGGGATCTCCTGAGGAACAGACACCTTTTTTTCTTTCCATTCCAGCTTTCTGCACATCTCATTTATGTGGAAAAAAAAAAAAATATATATATATATATACACACACACACATTTAAAAATATTTAATTATTTAAATGGTGGGAAGAAGGAGAGGGAGAGCAAGAATCTCAAGCCAATTCTGCATGTTGAGCGTGGAGCCCTGCGTGGGGTTCAGTGTCAAGACTCTGAGATCATGACCTGAGCTAAAACCAAGAGCTGGACACTCAACGAACTGAGCCACCCACAGGCCCTTACATGAAATATATTGACTCATGTTTCTCCACAGCTGATTTTCAAGCCACAGGCCATGCTAGGTACTGTGGGGCTGCATGAATTTCTGCTGGGTTGGGGAAGGTGGTGATACATGGAGGCCTGGGGGAAGGAGGGCGGGCTCTAAAGGAATTCCTAAGTGTCAGGTTAAATACAGTTAAGGAGACCCAGGGGTAGAGTAGCTTCTTTTTTCTTCCCTTTTTCCCCCCTTGCCTTTGTTCTTCTCACTTCCTTCCCTGGTACTCATTTTATAAGATACTCTCTTCTGCTTTATAAAGTCAGGTATTTAGAAAATACAGAAAGTTGCCACTGGTTCCCCTCCTTGGTGTTGATGGTGGAGTTGAGCATAGGCCCAGATTTCACAAAGACAATGACAAAGATCTGAGGTGGTCCGGGCCCCTGATTCGTGCTGGATCACTGGGCAAGGTGAATGGGGAGGAGTCATGTAGCAGGTGGTCAGGAAAGGGCCTGAAGAGGGAGGGCATATCCGCTCCAACTCAGGCAGGGAATAAGCCAAGTTGCTGAGTTTCATGCAAAATTTTAAGGCCAAAAAAAAAAAAAAAAAGGCTCTTAGCTCAGAAATAGAAATAGGTTGAGGGCACAAGCACCTGACATGGTTTGCATATTATGTTTGTATTTATTAGTTATTATAGTGGTTTCTACCATTACATTTCCCAGAATAAAATGGGGGCCCGGAAGGTTTAATGACTTACCTAACATCATCAAGCTGGTGTTAGAGCCAGGAGCTAAATCCGGGACTGTCTGAATCCAAGTGCAAAACTCTATGTACATCAGGAGTTTGGAAATGAGATGACTCAGAGCCTCTGATCTAAAAAAGTTGGTAGTCAAAGGGAGATTTTTCTTTTTTAAGATTTATTTATTTTAGAGAGAGCTCACACAAGCAGGGGGAAGGGAAGATGGAGAGAGAGAAAGAGAAGCTCCAGGAGACTCCATGCTGAGTGCGGAACCCCCAATGCGGGGTTTGATCCCAGCACCCTGAGATCATGTCCTGAGCCAAAATCAAGAGCCGGGTGGGTGCTCAGTCGACTGAGCCACCCAGGTGCCCCTCGAATGAAGGTAGTTATTTTTGTGTGTCCACTGTGCCCTCTTAAAGGCGAGGATAATTATAGTGGTTGAATGGCCTTATTGTCGTACTCAGCGACTAATAATCCTGAATGAAAGGATTATTGCCTCCTACCACCACATTGTCCATGTAGTCGCCCACTGGGGACTTCCTGACATTTCATTTGGCAGTTGAGGTTTTAAATAACTAGCTTTGTTGCTAGCTTATACAGATGAGTTGAGTGGTTTAGAGAAGTACCTTACCTTATTGGCGGTTTCCAGAAACACTACCAGGCAACCTCAGAGCTTCAGTTTCATGACCACAGAGAAGCACAGTGACAAAGCAATACAGAGGAACTAGCTTACAGCTGGTACAACTGAACAGGTACATTAATTTCTCTACCTTTCAGTTATGTGTTCTGTACTGTTAGTGATTTATCTCCAGAATCATTCCTCAGCATCACCGTGTCCACGAGATGGGCACGTCAGCCGTGTTCCAGGATCTTCTGTGGGGTTGGCCTCTTTCTTCTTCTTTCTTCCCTCCTTTCTCCTCTGTTGAGTGCCTACTACTTGCAGATGCTGCTGTAGACACCAGGAACACAACCGTCAACCGAACAAACATCCACTATCTCGTGGAGATCTCATCCTGGTCCCAATGGGGGCAGGCTACAGATATGTTCAGAGAGGGCCAGGTGTAATAGAGAAAAACAAAACAGAGAAGGTGATTGGGAGTGCTTGAACAGAGAAGTCCCAAAAGACCTCTTCTGAGCTGGTCGCATTTACCCAAAGACCTAGAGGAGGCAAGGAATTCAGGTGTGTCAGTGCCTGGAGAAAGAGCTTCTCTAGAGGAGAGAAGAGTAAGTGTACAGGCTCCAGGAAGGCAGAGGAGTGCCTGGTGTGATTCAGGAATAGCAGGGCAGCAGTGTGAGGGGACAGTGGTTGGGGATGTGAGTTACTTTGGAGGCTGTGTGCATCATGTGGGCTTTCCTTTTCTGTTGGGCAAGCTTGCGAGATCATAGGGCTACCTGGGGGTACCAAAGAATGGGCTAAGAAGGATCCCTTTGGGCTCAATAATGGTGTTGCTCACAGGAAGGGGTAAGTAGTATACAGGTGGTGCTTATAACACCTGCTCTAGACCCTGGGAATAGCAGTAAGTAGAAGCTTTGCCTTGGAGGAGAGCCATGGAGGAAGCATGCACAGGTCAATGAGCTGTGCTTATGAGGATTGGGGGCACTGTCCTGAGACTTCATTACCAGCCCTCTAGCTCTGTTGTGATGAAAGTATCAGAGGGAAAGGGATGGTTGGAATGAAGGAAGGGTCTTGGTTGGCTGACCACCTTCATTGAGCTTTTTCCTCCAGTCTTCCTAAACACATCCCCCACCTTAATAACAATCATACTAGTAAGACAGCAATAGTAACAGAAAGGCCACACCAGTATCGCTTTCTGAGAGGTTACATATAAGGACCTGTGCTTGGTACAATATAAGAGTATTATCTCATGGGACCACATCTGTTTGGTTCCCTCTACATACAAGCAGCCTAGTAAAGTGTCTGGCCCAGAGACAGCCTTTCAATGAATTAATTTTTCTCCAAATAATCTGTAAAGTAAGTATCTTTTTTGGCCCTTTTGGAGATGTTCTCATGTCTTGAATTTTAAGTAAATTGTGCAAGAACCCAAAGATAGGAAGTAGAACAAGTAGGATTCGAAATCAGCTCTTTCTGACTCCCAAGTCTCGTCTCCCCCGCACAGAGCTGGGCATTCTAATTTTGGATTCTCCTGGATCTGGGCACCGTGAAAAGAGTGGAGGACCCAGAACACTCCAGTAAAAGCCCAACTCTTTAATCTCCCTTCAGCAACCAATTATCCTGTTCACGTCGGCTTCCTTATTCCTACATCGATGATACTGATGACAGCCTGTGGGCCCCTTAACAGGAGCATGTGTGTATTTGTAAATTACAAAGTGCTAAGAAAGTGTAATGGGGACCATTATTTTTTTAAGCTACCTGCTGGTAACAAGCGTGAAAACAGTGCATGCAAGGTGAGTGGACAGATATTACTGAGCGTGAAAATAAAGGTTGATTATACCAGGGGTTGGCAAACTTTTTCCACAAAGGGCCAGATAATAAATATGTCTAGCTTTGTGGCCCACAAGCCTTTGTTGCAACATCCCAGCCCCGATACGGTATCGTGAGATTAGCCATAGATAAACATGTCAATGAATAGATAGGACTGTGTTCCAAAGTTTAAACCTAATCTGTAGAAGCAGGTGGTGGGTTGGATGTTGCCGACCAGTGCTTTAAACTGACATGTGATTGAATAGAGCATATTTGTATGAACACATGCGCACACACACACACACACACACACATGCATGCATGTGTGACTTCTAGTTTGCATCTCAGTATCCCGGGGTAATCACTTATAGAGAACAATCTTGGGAGTGTGTGGGGGGGAACTAACTAGGTAGCTGACAATTGTACAGTAAATAGCCCCTTGAAAAGTTGTGTACAAATTTAATAGGCACGAACTCAGCCATTTGGTAGACCTGGATTTTTCTCAACTGACGTCTTAATTTTGTCCTCACATCGCCACGTGTGTTGTTTTGATTCTGTCACTGTATCCAGGCTCTGCGTTGGGGTCTGTCTAGCCATCCCATCTCCTTCGTGCATTTTGCTACTTCCTTTGTCTGGTAGGTGTTTGTGTGTATGAACGCTGCCATCCAGAGTGTCCCGATTCTCGGGAACCTAGATGCGGGTATGGTGGTTAAGTAAATCTGTATCCATGTACTGTTCGCTATAGTGACGTACTCTTGAGTGTTGTTCAGACACTGTAGAAGTGCTCTTCTCAGCCAGCGTTTTACTCACTTAGCTTTTCGGGATGTGGGTTTATGTCTCCTTGTATTGAGGTTTAAATGCCCAGCAATTGTTTACATGATTTATAATTTGGCTTCCTGTGTGTGCTTCATGGTGAGAGCATTCGATGAGCCCCATGGGAGGGGGTATTTGTACAAGATCACGCTTTGCACACACAAAAGGAAGATGTTTACTCTCATCTGTGTTTTGCTCTTAAGATCCTTGGTGAGTGAGTAGGGGAGATTTTCTTTTTTATATCATTGGCCCATCCATGCTCATTTCTTCCCATATCCTGCTGAATTTTAATAAACCTGCATTCGTGCAGATAGAGGACTCTCAACTAAAGAGAATGCAAAAGATACTACCTTCTCACCAATTTCTATTTAGGTAGAAAGGAAATACCAATGCAAAGTCTGTGTCTTTAAAAACCAAACCAAACCAAAAGCACAAAAACACTCACCCAAAAAGCAGCAATGAGAGTTGTGTGAGAGCTGGCTAACCTTATACTAGTTTTTATGCTAAAATATTGGTGCTATATTTTTTTAGTCATATTAAACTTTTTTCTTTTTTCTTTTTCTTTTTTTCTTTTTTTTGAGAGAGAGAGAGAATGCATAAGTGGTGAGGTGGGATGGAACAGAGGGAGAAGAAGAGAAAGAATCATAAAAAGACTCCATGCCCTGTTCAGAGCCTGATGTGAGGCTCAGTTTCACAACCCTGAGATCATGACCTGAGCTGAAATCAACAGCTGGACACTTAACCTACTGAACCCCCAAAGTGCCCCTGTCATAGTAAACTATTTAGTGTTCATGGTATTCAAAATTATTTATCATTCCCTGAGTCCTTGGAAATCATTTGGTTGAAATGTTTGAAACCCGCACTTGTTGGATAAATTACGACTCATGTATTCAATGGAATACTATTCAGCAATGAAAAAGGTTTAATTTAAACAATTTATGCAGAGGACCATGTGGATGGGTTTCAAAGGCATTGTGTTGAGTGAAATATGTCAGATGTCAGGTTTGCATACGGTATGAATCCATGTGCAGGATATTCTGGAAACGGTGAAACTACTTAGGGAAGACAGGCTGGACCCCAGTGGGCTTGAATGAATGAGTGCTATCAGGGAACAGAACTGTTCTGTCCTGATTGTTGTCATGGTCCCACAAGTCTATATGTGGCTTAAAAATTGTAATGCTGTACACAACAATTTTTGTGTGTTAACTTTTCAAAAGTCAAATGAAAAACAGAGTGCTTGATTATGCTTGTTGAGAACATCAACAATATATCCTCGTGATTATGGGATACCAGGGATTCCTATGAGGAAAGTCATCACTGTGCTCTTTTTAAAGAAGAACTCATTGATGCAGTTACTAGGTTTACAAACAAGTGAAATCATTTAACTTCTACTCAGTGGATAATACCTTCGTCTCTATGCAGAATGGAAGGGAATAGTCAAGGTTATGTGTCCCCCAGTGGCCGTAACTTGGTCCTCAGTGTCTATGTAGCATTTCTGCTCTTCTTTATGTGATTACTTTCCTTCGTTGGTGTGTATATATGGTGTGTGACAGTTACGGTGGCTGTGGGAACCATAACTTTAAGTTCTGTGACTTTTCTGTGAGTAAAACCAGCCATAATATTGAATTAATGTCATTCTTCACATTTAATTTCCATGTTGTTGTAAGTGGAAGACTTGTCACATATTTGAGTAAGAGCTCTGTGCTCATGTTTGATAGCGTGTAAGTGACGGTGGTTGTGTGGACTCATTTTGTCCCTTAATTAATGTTATCATTAAGCACAGAGAGGCCAGTTTGGGGCAGAGCATGTTGAGTGTGACCTCTGAGGGGTGATGCTTTAAAGCCCCTATCCGTCCACCATTCTCCTTGGTGATAGAAGATTCTGGGCCACCACAATCTTTGGATCTTTGGCTAGTAACTGTGCACTCTGAATGGAAACTTTGAGCCCAACAGTGGTAGGTTTGTGATAGGTTTGTGGGACTGCAAAATGGGAGACATTACCAGTGGGTCTTCAGGCTGCAGAGGATCAGACAGGAGATGTTTTTTGTTGGTTCTGCCCGTGAAGATGTGTCTGGTCTCTCTTTGCTTCGTAAATCAGGCAGAAGAGTTGCTAAGCTTCCAGGAAATAATAGTGTGCAGTGTAAAAGGCATGAGGGCAAACATTGAAATTGGGGGAGTAGAGTGAGATTCTGATTGTCTTCCTAACGCGGTCTTCAGATAGTCCTGTCCACACACCCTAGGATGTGTTTTTACATAGAGCAACAAGGGAAGTATGAAGAGCCAGAGAGGAGAGTGACTAGTGAAGGCCCCGCTGGTGCCTCCCTTTCGGTCTGCTAACAGGTCTCCCACATACAGGGTTGGGGATCCTTTCCTGTCTGGGCAGCGGTGGTCCTTCCAGGGCCAGGGGCCTCTAGTGGCTGTGGTGCTGGGGGCCTAGAGGAAAGGTCGAAGTGTCTGAAATCACCCTTGTGATCGTGATGAATGAATGAGAAGATGAATTATATACACAGTCAAGCGACATGAGGGCTGGGATGGGTGGAGAAAGAGGCCTGTGTGAGAACCACAGATGAAGGAGCCATGGGGCCTCCATTCTAAGTGGGGAGGATGTGTGATGCTTCAGGCCATCCTGGGATCAGGGCCCATTGCTGCCTGGTTGTAGCATTTCATGATGTCACTGCCTGCAGAGGGGGTGAACTAGAGGACCCCAGCTTGTCTGTAACCCCTCACATCCCTCCATCTCCTGGGGGCTGCTGCTTGGGAACCCAGATTCTGTCACTGCCTGAAGCTCTACTTGAGAGAGACACACACATACACAAGCCGTGTGTGTGTGTGTGTGTGTGTGTGTGTGTGTGTGTGTGTGTGTGTGTGTGTTCATGTCTTGGAAGGTAGCCTACCCTCCAGGCAGGATCTCTGACTTGTGTTTGGCTGTCCCTGATGAGCATTGTGGATGGGAAGGCCCAGTGAGTGACCACAGTGCTCCTGGTCCTCAGAGTGTCTACCCTCAGCGGTTCATGGTCATCAAAGCTGTCTTTGCAGGTTGACTGCCTGCCTCAGTTTTCCTGAAACTTTGGAGTTACCCAGCCTTGTTTGGAGGGAGAAATCCCATGTTTCTCACACAAGAAATCAGCCCTGGCTAAGGCACCAGCCCAGCAGGAACATATCCAAAATGCGGGAAGACCGTTAACTCATGTCCCTTACACTCTGCCTTTCTGTGCAGACAGCTGTCCTTATCTCCAGCCCAGAATACCTCAAGGGGTCCGATAGCTCTCCTGGACCCTGAATCTGCATCTAAAACCTGCACAGTGGATATGTTTACTGTATCCCACACTAACTACCGACCGTTTCCTTGCCCTGTGGGATCATTTCATAGGTATCTTCAGTTAGGAAAGCCACACCCATCCCATTCTGAGCTTTCATTCAGAATTCCATTTTTTACTTTTTTGCTTGGGGATTGTACAGACTCTGGAAGATAAGGTGGGAGGAAGGTCTTCTAGATCACATTTTGAAATGGTCCCTCCTGAGCGATGATCCCAGGTCTCCGCCATGTGATCTGCCCACTTCTCTTTGGTGGCAGAGGACCAGGGAGGCCCGCGGTGGGAGGGACCTGGTGGGAGGGCTCAGGTGCTCCCACTTCATGCTGCCTGCCCACTAGAGCCTGGTTGAATGAAAGATGGCAGAGCAGCCTGGTGGTAGAGCAGAGTCAGCCTTGTCTGTCCTCCGATCGAGGACTAAGTTGGCAGAGGCTGTAGCCAGACGGGCTCTACTGAATCCAACTGTTATCGCCAACCCTGGCCACGTCTGTGGGAAGGCAGCCTGCGCACTTGAAATTGACCATGCAAATGGCAGATTCAAAGCGAATGACCTGATAAAGGCTATCTGTCCTTGTAGGCTGATACCATTTTGCCTTTTGAAAGCGGGATTTTTTTTCTTTTTTTACAGAAGCTATGCGAAAGTGGCGATCTGAATGCTTCTCTGACATCCCAACAATTTGAAGAACAATCTGTGAGTGACGTTCCTTAAAAACAAACACTGGAGTAAACATGATTTCTTAGCAAATGTGTGGATCTGTATTTCTTTGCCTGTTTTTGAAGCACGCCGAAGCAGATCCACCTACAAAGGCAGGCCTTGTACATTATGGCTGGGAAAGATTAATTTGGGGTCTATTAATCTGTCATATTGGGACCGATTTTTCTAAAAATACAGAGCAGCTAGGCAGTTGAGTGGGATGGTAAAGGAGACAAAGCCATTCGGAAGTGCTTCGAAACCTGGATGGGGGAAACTTTCAAAAGAAGGCTGTCAAGGGAGACCCAGCCACAAAATTGATTAATTGAATGTTCAATAAGTGAACAATAAATTACTTTATCTGTCCTCTCTCTTTGGAAAGACAAAAATTTGAGCTAGAGTGCAAAGTTCTAGTTCAACACTTTAGTTGGATACATTGAGTAAATATTCAGAAATGGACTTGAGTCGACCTTGTGGCCGGTAGGAGTTGATGAATTCCTGGACAGGGAAGTGAGCCCTGTTGAGGGGAAGCAAGACTGAGGGTAAGTGGAGGAGACACCACAGGGGAGGCAGGGAATGGAGGACAATTAGCAAAAGGGAGAGCGCTCAAAATGTGTCACATGTGGACACGGGAGGGGTATGTACCCGACGGATGTGTGGGCTCCGGGTTGACGGTGGAGTGGTCGTGAACAGAAATGTGGAGAAGGTGTGCCAGGGTGGAAAGGTTTGGTGGGAAGGGAGAGAAAATGAGGAAGCTGCTTTGCATCTGAGTCTGGACCCATGTCTATGGGACACACGTGGAATCCGCATGTGCTACTCCCTCCCTCTGGGCTGCCCCTTGAGTTCCAGAAGAAAGAATCCTACCAGAAATCACTGAGCTTTAAGGGTATGTCAGATACTGGCTTACCACGTGTGTGATTATGTTGGGACAGAGTTAAGATTGCAAAGATATGATCAGGAGTTCTGGTAAAAAATCCCACTGGGGAGAAACATGAAGGATGTGCTAATAAATCATTGTAGCCAGGCCATCAAGCATGGGGTGTGGGAGATGCAGCTTGACGATTTGCCTCTGTAGTGAGTTTTGCTTCAGCTCTGAAATTCTCTCCCTCGATCGCCAAACAGCAGACTTAACCTACTTCTCTGTCTGTGTAGATGTTTGGGGAAGCCAGTGATGGCTTGAGTAACCTGCCCAGTCCTTTTGCCTACCTCCTCACCATCCACCTGAAGGAAGGCCGGAACCTGGTCATCCGGGACAGTTGTGGTAAGCCTGGCACACCTGCGTCTGTACTCTTATATCTACGTGATTAGGCAACAGAGTGGAGCTCAAATCTACACCTCTTAGGTGTCAAGGCCTTTGCAGCAAAGTATTTAAATCCGCTGAATCTTACTGTCTTTTACTGTTATTAAATTAATAACAATAATGATAATAGTAATAATCACATAAAGTTGTTTTAAATGAGATGAGACGACGGTAATAGCTTTATGCCTGGCATATAGCAACTGCTCAAGAAAATGTTCCTTTGATTCTACTTTAATTATGCATAAGAAAAGATGTGATTGCATCCATAGCATGAAGCCAAAACTGAGATCACTTTTTATTTCAGGGCAAAGTGAGAGGGCAACTGTGTTCTAGAAGCTGGCTGGCCTCCCCATCCCCCAATGCAACTGCTGTGCTCTGGTTGTCAGGCAACTGTTTACCTTAGAGGTAGAGCGCCCCCCAAGGTTCTGAGCCTTCAGTTGAGACCCAGAGAACACTGGCCTTTGGAGGCAGAGCTAGGGAGCTCTCCACAGCCGTGGATGGCCTCCTGCCTGCCATAGATCCATTTCCACTTGGTCCTAGACCACCTGTGCGGTCCTGCACTGGTGATTTCTGAAAGCTGGAGACACGTATCAGGTCTCCGTGGATTTCCCTGGGAGATCCTGGTATAAACTGTGAAACTGGTTTTGCCAGTGAAGAAACAACACATTTTGAGAAGGGTGAAGGTGTCAGGCGAAAGGTGTTTCGCCCACGCTGAAGTCTGTGGAAAAGGCAGTGAGAATATGGAACCGCTGACACAAGCTGATGATGCCCGAGGTCTGCCCGAGGCGGAGGCCAGTCTTCGCACCTTAAAATCCTCGTGCTTATCAGCAATAAATACAAACCACTGTAGGCTGTCTCTTCAGAATATTGTTGACTTTCTGAAAAAGTTACTGAAGGGCCAGCCTCCTAAATCATCTCAAGAGACTGGTCACAGACCCATATTCAAAGCCTCAGAAGAGAATGAAGACCTTGGGGAGAAAACACTGGGTGATGTGAATAAAAACCCTTCTGATCTCCAGAGTCCAGAACGGCTTGCCCAAGAAACTGCGAGATGGAAGCAGAGACTCCAAGAAATGGAGCAGGAGAAAGAAAGGCTAGAACAGACAAACGCAGGATTCCAACAGGCCCTGAATGAGAAAGTCAGCCAGTTAGTACCCGTGGGTGAAAACCTGCTGAAGACCTTCCCCGGGCCCACACACCTTGGAGATCATTTGGGTCATGTCAACTGTGAGGTCGAGGAAAAGAGGGAAACAGAAAATGACGATGGCCCCATCCACGGGTCAGAGTGTGATCTGAAGGGTGTCACTGATGATGCTGATTCCAATGTGTCCCTTCAAAGTGCTGAAGTGAAAAAGCAGGAACTAGACAGACAATTGCTGGAAAGAAAGCAAATGAATGAGGAGCTTATGGGACAAATAACAGATCTTCAAGCCAAGGAAACCTCTTATGCAGCGTGAAAATTTACGGCTTGAAGAGGAGATTCAGCAGCTGAAACAGAAGCTTCAAACTCTGCCTCAATTATATCAAGATTGCATCAGCCCCATTGAGAGAAAATGGTCTGAGGCAGAAGAGCAGTGCGCAGACATTAAGTGAAATCTTTCCTGCACACATAGAAACATCAAGGCCATGTCTCAGACTCGAGACATCTACAAGGAGATCGCTGAAGACACCAGGAGACAATTGGAGGAAAATGCCATACACTATCAAAAGGGGATCCTCTTCCATGCAAAGAGAGCTCAGGAAAGCTGGATGGCAGCTGTGCTGACCGAGAGAAGCCTCAAGGAGCTAAACAAAGAAAGTGATCACAACAGGCAAATGTTCCAGCTTTTCCCAAGTGGCCCTTTTACTCCTGCTCCTCCACCAGCTGCCCACAGAGGCCCAGAAGTGTCAGAGAACCCCTGGATCATCAGTACCCCCTGGAAGGAGAAGAGCCAGGACTTGAGGGCCCAGGCAACTGGGCCACACCACCAGAGCCCCCTGAGGATTTGACTGAGCTCACCGCAGGCTGGTCCTGAACTCCCACAACCACAGCATAACATCTGCATGTGTTTTCTGTCTATAAGTTATTTGGACTTATCTCTTTTTAGTTTAGGTATTATTTAGATAGATAGTTAGTTAAATAGTTATTTAATTGATAGTACAATTGCTTTTATTCAAGTAGATTTAGCGTTATAGTTTTCAGATAGTATTTTTGCATTAAAGTGTCATTTCCTGTAATTTTTACAGATGTATTATTTTCACCAGACCCTTTAAAACTAGAAAATATTAAGTTAAAGATTTAAATTAAAGATCTCCAGTTACTTTAATAAATATCAAAATTTGGCATGGATACAAACATTTAAAATAATCAACATTTTTCTCTTTTTAAGAACATTTTTCTATGGCATGAACATTTTTGTGTGCTGTTTTCATACACATAAGCTTGTATTAGACATCTGCACAAGTAAATTAATATGTATCTGAATAAATTTTGATTTGAAAAACAGGAAAAGAAAACGCTAAACAACAATTCCCTATTCCAACTTCATAAAATTTTGATTAGACTAATCTTAAATTCATAAAGTATCTTAGCAGAGCTTTAAGTACAATTTTTTCTCCTTTTGTTAACTTTTTAAAATTTTTTTCCTTTTGTTTAAGATATTGTTTGCTAAATGTTTAGACATTTCTAAGTTTTATGTAGCGAAAATGAATGTTTTTCAGAGATGGCAAGCAAACAGACCTCCCCCATGCATTTTATAAGGCACTTTTAGTCAGTTTGGCGGTAACAGAGAGTAATAGAACAGTAAATAAAGCTGCCAATTTTTAAAACAATTTTAAAGAGAGAAAGAAATGATGTTCACACAATTTGTATAATATGCAAAATATACCTAGCTCGTATATACACAAAAGGAGAATTGCCCAATGTATCAGATAGATGCTCAGTTCCTTGGAGCTGTGGAAGCAGAAAGCAAGGCAAAAAGCAGAGGGAGACTCCCAGATGCTAACAACAGGGGGAGCTGTTCCCACTCTTGGGCCTGCCTGGAGGGAGGAGGGGGAAAGTGGTGCCATCAGGGCCCTAGGGAAGGCAGATTTAGTTCCAGGCCACCGCAATAATGCAAATGTCACCATAAAGCCCATAATTCAATAATTAATATTTTTTCTGGAAATCATTTTTTTTCACGTTTCCCAGTGCATATAAAAGGTGTTTATCCCACGACACTGCAGTCTTGTGAGTGTGCAATAGCATTATCTCTAAACAAATAAAAATTAAGCCTTGTTTAAAAAATATGTTTTGTTAAGATTTTATTTATTTATTTGAGAGAGAGAGTGAGAGTGAGAGAGAGCATGAGAGGGGAGAAGAACAGAGGGAGAGGCGGACTGCTCGTGGATCGGGGAGCCCCATGCGGGACTCGATCCCAGGACTCTGGGATCATGACCCGAGCTGAAGGCCATTGCCTTGCCAACAGAGTCCCCCAGGCACCCAAATTAAAAAATATTTTCTTGCTGAAAACTGCTAACCGTCATCTGTGCATTTAGCAAGCTGTAATCTTTTAGCTGGGAGGAGGGTCTCGTTTCAGTGTTGATGCAAGTTGATCAGGGTGGTGGTTGATAGAAAACTGTGGCAATTTCTTCAAAGACGACGACTACCAAGGTTGCCGCATCAGCCTACCCTTCCTGTTACGAAGATGTCTGGTAGCGGGCAAGGCTGTGGAGGGACGTGAACAAATTGGAGCGCAGATGGGTGGGAATGTGAAACAGTGCACCTGCTGTGGAACATGGTGCGAAGTTTCCTCCAAAAATTTAAAAATACTCTATGATCCAGTAATCCCACTTCTGTATTGCGGAAAACTGAAATCAGGATCTGAAAGGGGTTTCTGCATTTCTAGGTTCATAGGGCACTATTCCCAGGAGCCCATGGATGGATGGATGGGCTGAGAGAATGTGGTGTGAATGAGTAAAGAAAATGTAATATTATTCTTTAAAAAGAAGGAAATTCTGTCACACGTTACAATATGCATGAAACTTAAGGATATTGCCTAACGCAAAATAAGCCAGTCACATACACACACAGACACACACACACCATATTTTCTGAGTCCCCTTATATAAGATCTCTAAAGTGGTTGAAAAAATAATATAAAATAGGGGCACCTGGGTGGCTCAGTAGGTTGAAGCCTCTACTTCGGCTCAGGTCATGATCCCAGGGTCCTGGGATCGAGCCCCGCACTGGGCTTTCTGCTCGGCGGGGAGCCGGCTTCCTCCTCTCTGCCTACTTGTGATCTCTGTCTGTCAAATAAATGAATAAAATCTTAAAATAATAATAAAAATAAAATAAAAAGTAAAGCAGTCTAATTCCTACAAACAGAAAGTGGAACCATGGCTCCCAGGGCTGAGGGGTGGAAGGAACGGGGTTGTTCTTCCCTGAGCATAGAGTTTCAAATTTGCAAGATTAAAATTTCTAGCAATCTCTTGCACAATTATGTGAATTTAGTTAGTAATATAAAACAGCAAACTTAAAAAGAGTGAAAATGGTACATTCCATATCATGCGTTTTTTAACTCAATTGGGGAAAAAAAAAGATATGAATATGAGCGTTAGGATTTGAGTGGTGGGGAATTAGGGTTGAGCTAAGTCACAGACCAATGACTTCACCTCTCTACATTTCAGTTAATAAGTTAATCTAATTCATTTATTACCAAGTTGATTAAATAATTTTTAAAGGTTCTGTTCAGTTCTAAAATCTAACTGCAGTGTAATTATAAAGAGAATATCTTAGCCCTCCACTCTAAGACAAAGTCCTTTATGGTACAAAATGCTGACCTTCTTATCTTCTGAAAATTCCCTCTGATACACCTCGACAGTTAGATCAGAGGGATGGTCAGCTCACATTGGATGCTCAGAGATCAGCATCTCCCTAAAGTAATGCATGCTGAGAACATGATAACGTAGAAAAGGGCAAGGTTTACCCCACCCAAGCCAAAGGAGTACCTGATTCTTAAATATTCATATAATGTTCATTATATTTTTGATGACTATTCTTTACTGGATGTGTGTGCGAAAGGTGAGAACAAAAGTCATTAGAAGAAAGGTAATTATCTCAGAAATGACCCTGCTGTCAGGGGAAGATGGACTGAATGCAGGGAGCGATAGGGGAATGGAAAGGAAGGGCCAGAGGTAAGACAGGTTGCACACGGGACTTGGTGGGGGTCAGACGTAGCAAAGGATCAGAGGTGCTTCTCAGGCTTCGCTGTGGAGGGATCGGGAGAATGGTGATGCACGCAATGTTTGTAGAAAGGATGGTGTGCGTGTCGAAACACACAGGAGGGAGATTGGGTCCAGGGGTGAAGAGGCATCATGGTGAGACCTGGTACTTTCGCAGAGTGTTTTAATCGAGAGAAGAGCCGTGAGCCTCAGGCCGATCCTTGGGGCACAGCTGCAGTTGGTCAAAATCCTCCCTCTTGGAACGGGTGCTTTACGTGTTCCACTGTATAATGAATAAGAAAGTTTATGGGAAAAGGAAGAGGCCCAGACAAGGGTGTAAACAAGGAGGAGGAAGTAGCCAAGACAGAGAAATGAAGCCCAAGGGGCCGAGGGCGAGACAGAGAGAATCCTCAGCCGTAAGTCAGAGGAAAGGGCTGGGGCGGGGAGGTGCTGGTTAGCGGGATCTTTGCTGCAGAAAGTTATGGGAAGGAGGACATCCAACGTGAGAAGATTCCCGGAAAGGCAGGAAGGGGAAGATTTCTAGGCGCAGGTGAGAGAATTCGGTTTGGAAACTGAGGAGGGAAAGGTGAAAGATGAGTGCCAAAAGAGGGGTGATTTGCTGGAATTTATTGCTAAAGAACTTTGCTAACTCAAGTAAAAAGGAATGTTATCTGCAAGGCTTTGGGGCAAACTCCCAAAATTCAGAAGAAGACCAGGTAACCAGACTCAGCAACACGGCTGAACGGGGCGTGAAAAAGACAGGAAAGCTCAAAACACGGCATGAGCTCAGGTGAGGCCCCGCCGCTGGTCCGGCTGCCGCTGGATATGCAGTCAGATGTGATCTGGCTTCAGCTATGGTCCTCGCAAAGCCGTGAAGCCCCCACCTGTTCTCCCAAGATTCAAATGCCTGGTGGCAGGTGTCGTCTTAGCAAACCCTCCAACATCTGTCCACTATCCACCTCCAGGACTTCTCTCACACTCTTTTTTTTTTTTTTTAAGATTTTATTTATTTAATTGACAGAGACAGCGAGAGAAGGATCTCAAGCAGGGGGAGTGGGAGAGGGAGACTCAGGCTTCCCGCTGAGCAGGGAGCCCAGAGCAGGGCTCGATCAGGGGATCATGGGATCATGTTGGGCTCCTGACCCGAGCCAAAGGCAGATGCTTAAGGACTGAGCCACCCAGGCGCCCCCACCACCATGACTTCTAAGAGGACCTGACGATCCTGCAATGCGAGTCATACTTGATGTCCCCACAGGATACCCAGGGCAGACCTTATTTCAAAAAATGAATCTCTTACAAAAAATAAAAATAAAAATAAGGCTCTTTCAAAAACAAAACATAAGTCTGACAATCAAGAGCAGCCAAATAGGAGACCCTAATCTACCCCTCCGCAGCTCTCCATTTCCCACACCTGCATTTCAAAACCAAAACCAAACAATGCATATGATGCAAGAGGCTCTGCCTCACAGGAAAACAGGCAGCCTTGGCACCACTGAAAACACCCTATTTCCCAAACCAGCCCATTAAAATCTCTCCAGGCTATCCAAGCTCCGCCCCAAGACCCCTGACTGACATCTGTTTCTTTGGTTTTCATTCTCCAGCAAGCTTGTTCTGATATTTTGTAAGCCACAGAGTCAGGACAAAGTCAGAGGACACTAATGCATATGTACACTTGGTGGAAAGAGATCGAAAAGCAGGAAGTTGAAACACTGACACGATACAATACGGAAGGAAGCTCTGGGTCATGGCTCTAGTGCTCTCTGCGGTAGGTCTCTGCTGTGGGTCATGCTGAGGGCTTCCCTAGACCACAGCCTGCTCTGCTTTGCCTTCAGCCAGCCCTTGGGCGCCTGGGGGCCCTGCATCACTGGGGTGACACTCATGTCCCACAGGAAGATTTCAGCTCTGGGTCCTCTTGTGGCCTTCCAGAACTGCCTTTCACTAATTTTCTGTTTCTTTTTAAAGCATAACTTTAGTTTGGGGCATCTGGGTGGCTCAGTTGTTAAGCGTCTGCCTTCAGCTCAGGTCATGATCCCAGAGTCCTGGGATGGAGCCCCACATCAGGTTCCCTGCTCAGCGGGAAGCCTGCTTCTCCCTCTCCCACTCCCCCTGCTTGTTTTCCCTCTCTTGCTGTGTCTCTCTCTGTCAAATAAATAAAATCTTTAAAAAACTGTTTTTTAAAAAACCCATACTTTGTTTTTTTATTGGGCAAGAGCAAATATGACTTGATAGTAAATCAATCCTACCCTATAATTACAAAATTATGCTCTTTACCACATTGTAAGATTTCAATTCTCAGCCAGCCTATTTCTGATGTCTTCATGGGAACTCATGTGATATAATAATAAAATGGCTGTATCCCCACCAGATTATTCAAATCCCCACTTAAATCCTACACAAGGGGTGCCTGGGTGGCTCAGTGGGTTACAGCCTCTGGCTTTGGTTTAGATCATGATCGGAGGGTCCTGGGATCGAGCCCTGCATCGGGCTGTCTACTTGGTGGGAAGCCTGCTTCCTCCTTTCTCTCTCTGCCTACTTGTGAACTCTGTCTATCAAATAAATAAATATTAAAAATCTTAAAAAAAAATCCTACGCCAGTCGCCCCAACTTTTCTCTTATTAAAATAAAGACTTTAAGACACAAGCTGGTTTAAGAAAAAATGGAAACTCCACAGCCTTAAACCAAACAATCTGAGGGTTTTGAAGGGGCAGGTGGGTGGGGGGTTGTGAGAACCAGGTGGTGGGTGTTAGAGAGGGCAGGGATTGAATGGAGCACTGGGTGTGGTTCAAAAAACAATGAATACTGTTAAGCTGAAAAGAAATAAAAATTTTTTTTAAAAGTCTGGCTTTTTCTGTACAACTAATAAGCAGTGTTTTCCTCTGATTAAATCATCTTTCACTCAAAGAAATATTTCATACCTGACGTTCTTACACCCTATCCAATTGTTATGGGGTAAACTGTGTTCCTCCAAAATTTATTTGACGTCCAAACCCCGGGTTAACTCAGAAGGTGAATGTATTTGAAGATAGGGCCTTTTACAGAGTGATTAAGCTACACTGAGGCAATTAGGGTGAGACTAATCCAATCTGACCAATGTCCCAATAAGAAAAGGAAATTCGGACACACAAAGAGACATCAGGGACATACACTCACAGAGAAGGGAGGTGGCCATTTGTAAGCCAAAGAGCAAAACCCTAGAAGAAGCCAAACCTCCCTGTACCTTCATCTTGGAGTCCAGCCTCCTGAACTGTGAGAAGATAAATCTCTGCTGCTTAGCCCCCCAGCCTGTGGAACTGTGTCGTGGCCGTCCTAGTACTCATACAACAACCTGTTCAAAGAGACCAACTGAATTATTAGTAAAGAAAACAACGTGTGAATTACCATCTGCTTTCCTTGGCATTTTAAATATTTTTCACATGTCATGAGTGTATGAATTTTGAAATTCCCAGTGGGAAAACATACTTGAAAAGCCTAATGGCAGATCAGTTGTACTGTGTCTGCTGTGTTGGGACAGGCAGTAAGGACTGTCTTCCAAGTCCCCCGACTTACTATATTAAAAGGCCAGATGTTAGCTGCTTGCATGAGGGTGTCCCTCATTAAAGGATCTGTGTTGTTTTTCTTTCAGCAAAGGCTTTATTTGTTTAAAAGACATCAAGCTTGACTTCCAAATTTAAGGGACCATTTACTGATGAGATTCGTAATTGTCCCAGGTCCACTGCCTCCACCTCAGACTCTAAGACAGGGAGTGCTGTACACGTGACTTATGAATGAAGGAATCCCAAAAGCAAATTTCTGAGCAAATCAGAAAATCAGGACAAGAACAAGAAGGAAGCCATATTAGGTAAACTTCAGGTAAAGTTTTACAGATAATTGACTCAGATTTATCCCACGATGGGGATCTCTGGATCACTGGAATGTAGTTTGCACCTCAGCCCTGTCCTGACCAAAGGCAACAGGCATGGAGATTTCAAACTCCCAAATCCATCAGTCACTGGCTTAGAAGAGAGGAAGTTCCCAGACTCTGCCAGACCAATCCTTCGGTGGTCAGTGGGGAAGCTTCAGGAGCTGGTTATTGGGAGCAAAATCTTCTCAAAGTCCTGGGACCCTAATAATAAAAGAGACCGAAGGAGATCTGGTGGGAGTACCAGCATTATCCATCACAGTAAACACTGAATTACTCTGTTTCGTCAACTCACCTGTAAGATTCTGGGTCATATTCTGGAAGGTCACCATAGACTTCTGGAGTCTGTATTAACAGCTTTAGAACTTCAGCATTACCCAGATTTTTATTGGGTCAGGATATTCCTCTCATTTCTACCATGCCCCTCCCCCTGCCCAATTCCAGACATTCCTTCCTCAGGGAAACCAGCTGGAATGAGCTACCTCCGCTATAGATAGGGTCTCTGTATGCTCTCTCCCTCCAGGTCCTGCCACCTTCTTCACCCAGCCCATCTTCTTTCTGAAGGTGTCTCTCTCTCTCTCTCTCGTCACATCCTTCCTTCCTACTTTCTGATGTTCTACATTTTTCCAGACTCTTGGCTGCATTTCTTTCACCACTGGACTGACACCCTTACTACAATCTGGTTGACAAACTAGAACAGTGTCTTGTCTGGGGCCCCTTTTCCGCAGTGTCTCGGAAGAATGCGTGCTTTCCCCTGCCACCTCAGGCTGGGTTGAATTAGGACTTACATGAATGTCCCTGTCACAGTCTCCAGTGAGAACATTTGGGTTTTGCAGTCCAAAGAGTCCCTTTATTTCTCAGCCTTTACACTGACTAATTGAGAATTCAGCCTAATAGGGTACAGCAGAATTAGGCAAAGAAAAACATGAGTCCTAGGCTGATACCATTTACCTGTGCCTTGTAGGGCCAGCTCAGACCTCATCTTACACACCGCTTGCACGTGGTGAAGTTTTGCTGAATGGAATAGATCCACAGGTCCTAATGAGTGACTCAGGGCCTCGGCTCCCCTGGCTTTCCATAACCAAGAGTTCTTATCAAGGCCCCATATCAATCCAAAAGCTCTTTCTGTCAAAGAGAATAAATTCCTGCTAAGCAGGAACTTGATGAAAACCTCAGTGGTCTGAGACTTTCCTCCTGGGGTTTGTCGTTGTCTCCTACAATATCTTGACCTACCTCCAAAACTTTAAGGGCCATTGATGGGATCTGCTTGGACCGTAACCTGGACCATCTAGGGAAAATTGTTCTGGATCCTTTTCCAATGGGGACATTGTTTTAATTTTCTAGGGCTCTTGTAAAAATTACCACAAACTCGGTGACTTCAAACAGCAGGAATTTATTCTGTTTTGGAGGCTAAAAATTAATCAAAGAGTTGGCAGGGTTGGTTTCTGCTGGAAGCTCTGACGAGAATCTGCCCCCTGAGTCTCTCCTAGATCCTGGTGCCTGTGGCAATCTTTGGCATTCCTTGCCTTGCAGACGAATTACTCCAAACTCTGCCCCTGTCTTCGATTGGCTTCCCCCTGTGTCTCCTTGTATCTTTCCCTTTTCTTACAAGGGTATTTATTCACTGGACTTAGGGTACATGTTTTTATAAGGATGGGCTAAATCTGGGGTGATTTTCATCTCAAGATCCTTGACTTAATTATATCTGTAAAGACTCTTTTTTCAAAAAGAATAACAGTTACAGGTCCTGGGGTTTAGGACATGGACATATATTTCAACCCACTAGAGGAGTATTTCTGAATACTCAGTTATTAGCTTTAAATATCCATCCAAATGCAGCATATATCCTTTTTTTTTTAAGATTTCATTTATTTATTTGACAGACAGAGATCCCAAGTAGGCAGAGAGGCAGGCAGAGAGAGAGGAGGAAGCAGGCTTCCCACTGAGCAGAGAGCCCAATGCAGGGCTTGATCCCAGGACCCCGGAATCTGACCTGAGCCGAAGGCAGAGGCTTTAACCCACTGAGCCACACAGGCGCCCCAGCACATATTCTTAACAATACACAGTATGAGGTGCAGTAAACAAAGGAAAGTCCTTTTTTACTTTGGGGAAAACAAATACCCGAGCATCTCTCAGACTATGAGGTAATAGGGTTTTCACAGAACTCATGTCTCCTTCCATGAACAGACATAAGCTTGACTAAGGCCAAAGACCTTTCTTGTCTTCATTCTAGCAGGTCATGTCACCAGGATGTTTGGCCTGTGTAATATGTTATGAGTGACTAAGACAGCCGTGCTTCTGTAGACTAAGTTGTGACATGGAGCCAAACAGCTGGAGTAATTCTGCAGTGAGATGATTGTAGCCATCCCAGTGGATCAACAGGAGAACTTTCATTGCCTTGCTCCTCCAAAGAGATCACATCCAAATAATAAATGTGATTGGAGTTACCACCTGCTAAACCTCAATAATGCACTTTCTTTTCTTTTTCTTTTTCTCAAGATTATTATTTATTTATTTATTTGACACAGAGAGAGGGATCACAAGTAGGCAGAGAGAGAGCGAGAGGGAGAAGCTGGCTCCCCGTGGAACAGAGAGCCTGATGTGTGGCTCGATCCCAGGACACTGAGACCATGACCTGAGCCAAAGGCAGAGGCTTAACACACTGAGCCACCCAGGTGCCCCAATAACCCACGTTCATTCTCCAAGACCAATCCAAGATCAGTTGACCTGGCCAAATCTGAGAGTTAAGTAAAAATAAAATAGATACCGCCCCCCTCATACCAAGTGCCCGCCCTAAGGCTCATCTCCCAATGTGATAAGCAGCTGATAGATGATTGAACTCGACATCTGAAACTAATGGTGTGCTATATGTTGGCTAAAAGAATTTAAATTAAACAATTAAAAAGAAAACCACCATCCTCATATTTTCCCAGAATTTTTTTTGGTGGGGGGTAACATTAACTTTAAATATTTCTCCATAGAAATTGTAATACCTCCGCATTATTAGTTTGATCACTAGAGGGAGGTCCATAGGTTTCAACTTGGCTCTTCTTACCTTAATAGCCCTTGTATCAAATCTGAAAGGCATGTTTGTACAGGATAGATGGTATATGCAACAACTACATGCTCCCCAACCAGAAAATTGATTAAAAAAAAAATGACTCGTGATCTGCTGGAACTATGAGAAGCATTTGTGAATCAAAACTCCATTTGTTCCTTGACCCTTGTAAGACTATTGTGACTAGTGCAAAGCAATGGTACACTGAGATCCCAATAATTAATGGTACCTATAGCCAGTGTCCAGTGACCCTTGGAAGATGTGAGTAGCTCATTCTCCTTAGAGAAAAATAACCCTGCTACATAGTTGATGGGAAGTTAAATCAAAGATTCAATATGTGTATTTCTGATCTTTTTTTTTTTTTTTCCAAAACACCAAAGGTACCCATTCGAGAATCAGGCAGTGACATATGACATTATGGTCCAAATTAGGCCACTATTCTCTCCAAACCAGAAGTAATTTTTCAATTAAAAGAGCCATGGGAAAGGAGATTTCCACTTTGGATAAGATGGACTCTTCCCAATATTTTTCAATATGGACTCATCTCAATATTTCTTTCTGTTCCTCTTACCAAATACAATTAAAAATCCTGGGCAGGGGCACCTGAGTGGCTCAGTGGGTTAAAGCCTCTGCCTTCAGCTCAGGTCCTGATTCCAGGGTCCTGGGATCAAGCTCCACATCAGACTCTCTGCTCAGCATGAAACCTGCTTCCTCCTCTCTCTGCCTGCCTCTCTGCCTGCTTGTGATCTCTGTCTGTCAAATAAATAAATAAAATCTTAAAAAAAAAATCCTGGGTGTCTTCTCTATTTATTTATTTATTTTTTAATTAAATTTATTTATTTTCAGCATAACAGTATTCATTATTTTTGCACCACACCCAGTGCTCCATGCAATCTGTGCCCTCTATAATACCAACCAACCTGCGTCTTCTCTATTTAAAGGAGAAACAGAAAAGTCGACAAATACAATTGTAGACCTCAACACCCCTGTCAACACATAATGATACGACTAAACAGAAAATCAGCTAGTATAGGGAATACAAGGTACCCTCAACCAATGGGATTTAACTGACATTTATAGAATTGCCCCCCCCCACCACCACGAATGGCAGAATACTCGTATTTGAGACACGTATCAAGACAGACCAAATCCTGGGCCATAAAACAAACCTCAACAAGTTTGGAACTGCAATGATACAGAGCGTGTTGTCTGACCACAACAGAATTAAACCCGAAATCACTAATGGAAAGATAACAGGAAAATCTTCAAATACTTAGAAACTAAAAACACACTTCAAAATAATACATGAATCAAAGAGGATGTCTCAAAAGGAAAAAAAACCAAACATTAACCTGCATGAAATTATGGAAACCCATCTTTCCTTCTTTTAAGCTGTCTGGAGTATGAGAGGGAGCTGTCTCATCCTATCTTTCTGGAAGATTCCATGCCCAATAAGCTTCTAATGGTAGAGTCACCATGGTTCCAAAACTGACCCTCAGTAGGCACTTTCTTCCACATGACCACATGCGATAATTACATCAATTATATAAATCAGAATCCTAATTCTTAAAAGAAAACAAATCTAATTCTCTTCAGCAACACCTCAGCCAGATAGACAAACTCAGACTGCCGCTGCTGTTCTATTCACTTAGGTTATACTGCCTTCAAGACACTACTGGATCCCACACTGTAGACCACTGGGTAGAAGGATGCTTGGTGGCACACAGTGGAGCCCAGCTCTGCCTAAGGAGACTTGGTAACTTCCAGAACTGATGAGAACCTGGGCAACCCGGCTTTGAAACTCAGCTAGGATGAGGAGAGACCAGACGACAGGATGTATAGGCATCTTGTTACACAGAACTGTCCTTCTAGGATATCTTCACCAGCAACGCTGTCACTAGAGCTCAACATCATCATTGCAGGACTCTCGATGCTGCCATAGCACCACCCCCCACCCCCGGCCCCAGAATAATGTTCCAACTCTCTCGATAGGACATGGCCACTCCTTAAGGAATAAAAGTTCCAAAGAAGAACATCCATCTGGCTTGCATGCCACCAAGTCAGGATTCACAACTGGATTTACTTGACTTCACCCTAAATTAAGCTATCTGGTCTCCGAGGAATGGCCTTCAAAATCTGGGTAGGTTAGGGTGCCTGTGTAGCTCAGTCAGTGGTCTTCGGCTCAGGTCATGATTCCAGTGTCCTGGGATGGAGCCTCACATTGGGCTTCCTTCTTGGTGGAGAGCCTGCTTCTCCCTCTCCCTCTGCCTGCCAGTCTGCCTACTTGTGCTCTCCCTCTGTCAAATAAATAAATAAAATCTTAAAAAAAAAAGATTTGGGTAAATTAGAAAATTGTTGTGGAGGTAGGGATGATGGGTGGGTGGAGGAGATGAAATTGATGGGCTAAAGAAATTGATGGATTAAAAATAATCTATTATTAAATTCTTTATTTGCCTCTACCTATTGATTGACAGAGGGAAGGAACACCCAGGCCAAACTGATATATTTTATGGTGAAACTGACTGTATTACCTTACTGAAAAGACCAGGAGTAGATCTGACTTTAACTGATAATTAGTCAAGAGTTCAACAGTCCAGACTTTGGTTTTTGTCTACTTCTATCCCCAAGCCTACTCCTCAAACTCAGTCTTCTACTCCACATGGTGACAAGAAGGCTGCTGCTGCTCTTCCATCCTGGTCCTCTCAGCTTCAAGCCATGTAACAGGGGGAAGAAGGATCTCTTTCATATGAGTTCAGCAAACCCTCACTGTTCCTCACTATGTCAGCCCAGGACACATTCCCTAAACCCTAGCTTATCACTGCAATGAATATGATGTTCTGCATTGATTGACCAGACTGGTCTAAGGCCTAACTTTTGGAGGGGTCTAAAGCAAGATTTTACATAGAGGACCATATAACATACGTAAAATTATTTTGAAACTATAAATCAAATTATATTTTATTTATTTTTTTTTAATTTTTTTAAGAATTTATTTATTTATTTGACAGAGATCACAAGTAGGCAGAGAGGCAGGCAGAGAGAGAGAGAGGAGGAAGCAGGCCCTCCGCAGAGCTCCCAATTTAAACAGATGTCAGGGCAGTGTTGAGCATAGGGTCAGCCCCTCAAATTATATTTTAAATAAAGTACATTCTACACTCTTAAAAATATGCCTTCATAATAACCTGGGAGGAAGGTCTGCATTTAGAATTCTCAGACTCTGTAGATGGCCTGCTCTGGACTATAGCATCCTAGAAAAGGGTAGCCCGGGGCACCTGGGTGGCTCAGTGGGCTAAGCCTCTGCCTTCAGCTCGGGTCATGATCCCAGGGTCCTTGGATCAAGCCCCTATCGGGCTCTTTGCTTGGCAGGGAGCCTGCTTCCCCTTCTCTCTCTGCCTGCCTCTCTGCCTACTTGTGATCTCTCTCAGTCAAATAAATAAATAAAATCTTAAAAAAAAAAAAAAAAAAGGAAGAGGGTAGCCCGAAGCCCGACAAGTTCTCTTTCCTTTCTTGGCTCTGGCCTACAGTCTAAGGGGCCACAGATGCACACATACGGTCGCTCTGTCATACACAAGCATACCTGGTCCACACTGCCACAAACAGCTAGCTATTACCCACCCAGGGGAGGACATACCCCCTGTCTAGTCTGCCCTCAGGATGGAGAAGAGGCCACCATGGGACTTGGAAGCAGGTAGAGATGTTTAGGCCGGTCATTTTTGGATCCTGGGTACTTAGATCCAGAACATGGACCAGAATGGGAGGTGCGGGGTCCTGTGGGGTGTATCGACTGGTCCCAGGGTATGTTCCCCACTGTGCAGATGACTATGAAGCAGGATCCAAGACAGGAACCCACTTGCACAGATGTCAGGGCAGTGTTGAGCATAGGGTCAGCTACTCGTCCTTCCCTTTGGCCAGGAGTGGCATCAGTACCAGGGGAAACACAGGGCCATTGAATGCAGATCTACGAGGGGGTCCTCCAGAAAGAAAATAGAGACAGTCCTTGGACTTTGCATACCTGGATATTTGGTGGCTAGGAAATGGTGAACGCTATCCATGACATTAAGTATAATTTTAACATCGAAGAGGTGTTTCTGGTTCCCACTTTGTTGCTCTTCTGTGTCCACCGTGGGTCAGTTTGGTTTCCTCCCAATTTAAACTTCACTGCTTTCCCCCATTTTTTCTTTTCCTGCCTTTTCCTGCTGCCGCAGTGATTCCTGGCTGTGACCTGGATAGAGATTCCACTGGAATCTAATGGAACATTACCCCATGGAACATACACCCCATTGCCTCTCACGTGGACCATCGTAACTGCCTCCTTACGGGTCTGCTTCCCTGAATCCAGTTTTATTCCCTCACCCTTACCCCCAACATCTACTTCTCACTGCTGCTGCATTCCATCAACAGACATTATCCGTCCTGTAGTCAGAGCCAGAATCTTTTTAAAATAGTTTTTAAAGCCTAAATATTGCACCTGCTGCAAAGACCCCCAGCCCTCAGGAAAGCACTGCCGCTCAGTGTGGTTGGCAAAGGCTATGTGGTCTGGGCCAGGTTAACCTCCCCTACAAACCCTCTCTCTACTTTGCCCCTTGGGCCTTTCCTCCCCTGTCATGGGGGATTTCTTTCACTTCTCCCGCTCTACCCCTCACCCCATCTAGCTCTCTCCCTCCTTGTCTGGACTGTCTTATCTCTGTAGTTTCAAAAGAATTTTCCCACTTTTGACTCCATTTAAATCTCTCTCTTTACTTTCACTTTAATTAAATAGACACTTGACATCCTTAGCTTTTTTTTTTTTATTTCTTTTCAGCATAACAGTATTCATTGTTTTAGCACCACACCCAGTGCTCCATTCAATCCCTGCCCTCTCTAATACCCACCACCTGGTTCCCACAATGCCCCAACCCCCACCTCTTCAAAAACCTCAGATTGTTTGGTTTAAGGCTGTGGAGTTTCCATTTTTTCTTAAACCAGCTTGTGTCTTAAAGTCTTTATTTTGATAAGAGAAAAGTTGGGGCGACTGGCGTAGGATTTTTTTTTAAGATTTTTAATATTTATTTATTTGATAGACAGAGTTCACAAGTAGGCAGAGAGAGAAAGGAGGAAGCAGGCTTCCCACCAAGTAGACAGCCCGATGCAGGGCTCGATCCCAGGACCCTCCGATCATGATCTAAACCAAAGCCAGAGGCTGTAACCCACTGAGCCACCCAGGCACCCCTTGTGTAGGATTTAAGTGGGGATTTGAATAATCTGGTGGGGATACAGCCATTTTATTATTATATCACATGAGTTCCCATGAAGACATCAGAAATAGGCTGGCTGAGAATTGAAATCTTACAATGTGGTAAAGAGCATAATTTTGTAATTATAGGGTAGGATTGATTTACTATCAAGTCATATTTGCTCTTGCCCAATAAAAAAACAAAGTATGGGTTTTTTAAAAAACAGTTTTTTAAAGATTTTATTTATTTGACAGAGAGAGACACAGCAAGAGAGGGAAAACAAGCAGGGGGAGTGGGAGAGGGAGAAGCAGGCTTCCCGCTGAGCAGGGAACCTGATGTGGGGCTCCATCCCAGGACTCTGGGATCATGACCTGAGCTGAAGGCAGACGCTTAACAACTGAGCCACCCAGATGCCCCAAACTAAAGTTATGCTTTAAAAAGAAACAGAAAATTAGTGAAAGGCAGTTCTGGAAGGCCACAAGAGGACCCAGAGCTGAAATCTTCCTGTGGGACATGAGTGTCACCCCAGTGATGCAGGGCCCCCAGGCGCCCAAGGGCTGGCTGAAGGCAAAGCAGAGCAGGCTGTGGTCTAGGGAAGCCCTCAGCATGACCCACAGCAGAGACCTACCGCAGAGAGCACTAGAGCCATGACCCAGAGCTTCCTTCCGTATTGTATCGTGTCAGTGTTTCAACTTCCTGCTTTTCGATCTCTTTCCACCAAGTGTACATATGCATTAGTGTCCTCTGACTTTGTCCTGACTCTGTGGCTTACAAAATATCAGAACAAGCTTGCTGGAGAATGAAAACCAAAGAAACAGATGTCAGTCAGGGGTCTTGGGGCGGAGCTTGGATAGCCTGGAGAGATTTTAATGGGCTGGTTTGGGAAATAGGGTGTTTTCAGTGGTGCCAAGGCTGCCTGTTTTCCTGTGAGGCAGAGCCTCTTGCATCATATGCATTGTTTGGTTTTGGTTTTGAAATGCAGGTGTGGGAAATGGAGAGCTGCGGAGGGGTAGATTAGGGTCTCCTATTTGGCTGCTCTTGATTGTCAGACTTATGTTTTGTTTTTGAAAGAGCCTTATTTTTATTTTTATTTTTTGTAAGAGATTCATTTTTTGAAATAAGGTCTGCCCTGGGTATCCTGTGGGGACATCAAGTATGACTCGCATTGCAGGATCGTCAGGTCCTCTTAGAAGTCATGGTGGTGGGGGCGCCTGGGTGGCTCAGTCCTTAAGCATCTGCCTTTGGCTCGGGTCAGGAGCCCAACATGATCCCATGATCCCCTGATCGAGCCCTGCTCTGGGCTCCCTGCTCAGCGGGAAGCCTGAGTCTCCCTCTCCCACTCCCCCTGCTTGAGATCCTTCTCTCGCTGTCTCTGTCAATTAAATAAATAAAATCTTAAAAAAAAAAAAAAAGAGTGTGAGAGAAGTCCTGGAGGTGGATAGTGGACAGATGTTGGAGGGTTTGCTAAGACGACACCTGCCACCAGGCATTTGAATCTTGGGAGAACAGGTGGGGGCTTCACGGCTTTGCGAGGACCATAGCTGAAGCCAGATCACATCTGACTGCATATCCAGCGGCAGCCGGACCAGCGGCGGGGCCTCACCTGAGCTCATGCCGTGTTTTGAGTTTTCCTGTCTTTTTCACGCCCCGTTCAGCCGTGTTGCTGAGTCTGGTTACCTGGTCTTCTTCTGAATTTTGGGAGTTTGCCCCAAAGCCTTGCAGATAACATTCCTTTTTACTTGAGTTAGCAAAGTTCTTTAGCAATAAATTCCAGCAAATCACCCCTCTTTTGGCACTCATCTTTCACCTTTCCCTCCTCAGTTTCCAAACCGAATTCTCTCACCTGCGCCTAGAAATCTTCCCCTTCCTGCCTTTCCGGGAATCTTCTCACGTTGGATGTCCTCCTTCCCATAACTTTCTGCAGCAAAGATCCCGCTAACCAGCACCTCCCCGCCCCAGCCCTTTCCTCTGACTTACGGCTGAGGATTCTCTCTGTCTCGCCCTCGGCCCCTTGGGCTTCATTTCTCTGTCTTGGCTACTTCCTCCTCCTTGTTTACACCCTTGTCTGGGCCTCTTCCTTTTCCCATAAACTTTCTTATTCATTATACAGTGGAACACGTAAAGCACCCGTTCCAAGAGGGAGGATTTTGACCAACTGCAGCTGTGCCCCAAGGATCGGCCTGAGGCTCACGGCTCTTCTCTCGATTAAAACACTCTGCGAAAGTACCAGGTCTCACCATGATGCCTCTTCACCCCTGGACCCAATCTCCCTCCTGTGTGTTTCGACACGCACACCATCCTTTCTACAAACATTGCGTGCATCACCATTCTCCCGATCCCTCCACAGCGAAGCCTGAGAAGCACCTCTGATCCTTTGCTACGTCTGACCCCCACCAAGTCCCGTGTGCAACCTGTCTTACCTCTGGCCCTTCCTTTCCATTCCCCTATCGCTCCCTGCATTCAGTCCATCTTCCCCTGACAGCAGGGTCATTTCTGAGATAATTACCTTTCTTCTAATGACTTTTGTTCTCACCTTTCGCACACACATCCAGTAAAGAATAGTCATCAAAAATATAATGAACATTATATGAATATTTAAGAATCAGGTACTCCTTTGGCTTGGGTGGGGTAAACCTTGCCCTTTTCTACGTTATCATGTTCTCAGCATGCATTACTTTAGGGAGATGCTGATCTCTGAGCATCCAATGTGAGCTGACCATCCCTCTGATCTAACTGTCGAGGTGTATCAGAGGGAATTTTCAGAAGATAAGAAGGTCAGCATTTTGTACCATAAAGGACTTTGTCTTAGAGTGGAGGGCTAAGATATTCTCTTTATAATTACACTGCAGTTAGATTTTAGAACTGAACAGAACCTTTAAAAATTATTTAATCAACTTGGTAATAAATGAATTAGATTAACTTATTAACTGAAATGTAGAGAGGTGAAGTCATTGGTCTGTGACTTAGCTCAACCCTAATTCCCCACCACTCAAATCCTAACGCTCATATTCATATCTTTTTTTTTCCCCAATTGAGTTAAAAAACGCATGATATGGAATGTACCATTTTCACTCTTTTTAAGTTTGCTGTTTTATATTACTAACTAAATTCACATAATTGTGCAAGAGATTGCTAGAAATTTTAATCTTGCAAATTTGAAACTCTATGCTCAGGGAAGAACAACCCCGTTCCTTCCACCCCTCAGCCCTGGGAGCCATGGTTCCACTTTCTGTTTGTAGGAATTAGACTGCTTTACTTTTTATTTTATTTTTATTATTATTTTAAGATTTTATTCATTTATTTGACAGACAGAGATCACAAGTAGGCAGAGAGGAGGAAGCCGGCTCCCCGCCGAGCAGAAAGCCCAGTGCGGGGCTCGATCCCAGGACCCTGGGATCATGACCTGAGCCGAAGTAGAGGCTTCAACCTACTGAGCCACCCAGGTGCCCCTATTTTATATTATTTTTTCAACCACTTTAGAGATCTTATATAAGGGGACTCAGAAAATATGGTGTGTGTGTGTCTGTGTGTGTATGTGACTGGCTTATTTTGCGTTAGGCAATATCCTTAAGTTTCATGCATATTGTAACGTGTGACAGAATTTCCTTCTTTTTAAAGAATAATATTACATTTTCTTTACTCATTCACACCACATTCTCTCAGCCCATCCATCCATCCATGGGCTCCTGGGAATAGTGCCCTATGAACCTAGAAATGCAGAAACCCCTTTCAGATCCTGATTTCAGTTTTCCGCAATACAGAAGTGGGATTACTGGATCATAGAGTATTTTTAAATTTTTGGAGGAAACTTCGCACCATGTTCCACAGCAGGTGCACTGTTTCACATTCCCACCCATCTGCGCTCCAATTTGTTCACGTCCCTCCACAGCCTTGCCCGCTACCAGACATCTTCGTAACAGGAAGGGTAGGCTGATGCGGCAACCTTGGTAGTCGTCGTCTTTGAAGAAATTGCCACAGTTTTCTATCAACCACCACCCTGATCAACTTGCATCAACACTGAAACGAGACCCTCCTCCCAGCTAAAAGATTACAGCTTGCTAAATGCACAGATGACGGTTAGCAGTTTTCAGCAAGAAAATATTTTTTAATTTGGGTGCCTGGGGGACTCTGTTGGCAAGGCAATGGCCTTCAGCTCGGGTCATGATCCCAGAGTCCTGGGATCGAGTCCCGCATGGGGCTCCCCGATCCACGAGCAGTCCGCCTCTCCCTCTGTTCTTCTCCCCTCTCATGCTCTCTCTCACTCTCACTCTCTCTCTCAAATAAATAAATAAAATCTTAACAAAACATATTTTTTAAACAAGGCTTAATTTTTATTTGTTTAGAGATAATGCTATTGCACACTCACAAGACTGCAGTGTCGTGGGATAAACACCTTTTATATGCACTGGGAAACGTGAAAAAAAATGATTTCCAGAAAAAATATTAATTATTGAATTATGGGCTTTATGGTGACATTTGCATTATTGCAGTGGCCTGGAACTAAATCTGCCTTCCCTAGGGCCCTGATGGCACCACTTTCCCCCTCCTCCCTCCAGGCAGGCCCAAGAGTGGGAACAGCTCCCCCTGTTGTTAGCATCTGGGAGTCTCCCTCTGCTTTTTGCCTTGCTTTCTGCTTCCACAGCTCCAAGGAACTGAGCATCTATCTGATACATTGGGCAATTCTCCTTTTGTGTATATACGAGCTAGGTATATTTTGCATATTATACAAATTGTGTGAACATCATTTCTTTCTCTCTTTAAAATTGTTTTAAAAATTGGCAGCTTTATTTACTGTTCTATTACTCTCTGTTACCGCCAAACTGACTAAAAGTGCCTTATAAAATGCATGGGGGAGGTCTGTTTGCTTGCCATCTCTGAAAAACATTCATTTTCGCTACATAAAACTTAGAAATGTCTAAACATTTAGCAAACAATATCTTAAACAAAAGGAAAAAAATTTTAAAAAGTTAACAAAAGGAGAAAAAATTGTACTTAAAGCTCTGCTAAGATACTTTATGAATTTAAGATTAGTCTAATCAAAATTTTATGAAGTTGGAATAGGGAATTGTTGTTTAGCGTTTTCTTTTCCTGTTTTTCAAATCAAAATTTATTCAGATACATATTAATTTACTTGTGCAGATGTCTAATACAAGCTTATGTGTATGAAAACAGCACACAAAAATGTTCATGCCATAGAAAAATGTTCTTAAAAAGAGAAAAATGTTGATTATTTTAAATGTTTGTATCCATGCCAAATTTTGATATTTATTAAAGTAACTGGAGATCTTTAATTTAAATCTTTAACTTAATATTTTCTAGTTTTAAAGGGTCTGGTGAAAATAATACATCTGTAAAAATTACAGGAAATGACACTTTAATGCAAAAATACTATCTGAAAACTATAACGCTAAATCTACTTGAATAAAAGCAATTGTACTATCAATTAAATAACTATTTAACTAACTATCTATCTAAATAATACCTAAACTAAAAAGAGATAAGTCCAAATAACTTATAGACAGAAAACACATGCAGATGTTATGCTGTGGTTGTGGGAGTTCAGGACCAGCCTGCGGTGAGCTCAGTCAAATCCTCAGGGGGCTCTGGTGGTGTGGCCCAGTTGCCTGGGCCCTCAAGTCCTGGCTCTTCTCCTTCCAGGGGGTACTGATGATCCAGGGGTTCTCTGACACTTCTGGGCCTCTGTGGGCAGCTGGTGGAGGAGCAGGAGTAAAAGGGCCACTTGGGAAAAGCTGGAACATTTGCCTGTTGTGATCACTTTCTTTGTTTAGCTCCTTGAGGCTTCTCTCGGTCAGCACAGCTGCCATCCAGCTTTCCTGAGCTCTCTTTGCATGGAAGAGGATCCCCTTTTGATAGTGTATGGCATTTTCCTCCAATTGTCTCCTGGTGTCTTCAGCGATCTCCTTGTAGATGTCTCGAGTCTGAGACATGGCCTTGATGTTTCTATGTGTGCAGGAAAGATTTCACTTAATGTCTGCGCACTGCTCTTCTGCCTCAGACCATTTTCTCTCAATGGGGCTGATGCAATCTTGATATAATTGAGGCAGAGTTTGAAGCTTCTGTTTCAGCTGCTGAATCTCCTCTTCAAGCCGTAAATTTTCACGCTGCATAAGAGGTTTCCTTGGCTTGAAGATCTGTTATTTGTCCCATAAGCTCCTCATTCATTTGCTTTCTTTCCAGCAATTGTCTGTCTAGTTCCTGCTTTTTCACTTCAGCACTTTGAAGGGACACATTGGAATCAGCATCATCAGTGACACCCTTCAGATCACACTCTGACCCGTGGATGGGGCCATCGTCATTTTCTGTTTCCCTCTTTTCCTCGACCTCACAGTTGACATGACCCAAATGATCTCCAAGGTGTGTGGGCCCGGGGAAGGTCTTCAGCAGGTTTTCACCCACGGGTACTAACTGGCTGACTTTCTCATTCAGGGCCTGTTGGAATCCTGCGTTTGTCTGTTCTAGCCTTTCTTTCTCCTGCTCCATTTCTTGGAGTCTCTGCTTCCATCTCGCAGTTTCTTGGGCAAGCCGTTCTGGACTCTGGAGATCAGAAGGGTTTTTATTCACATCACCCAGTGTTTTCTCCCCAAGGTCTTCATTCTCTTCTGAGGCTTTGAATATGGGTCTGTGACCAGTCTCTTGAGATGATTTAGGAGGCTGGCCCTTCAGTAACTTTTTCAGAAAGTCAACAATATTCTGAAGAGACAGCCTACAGTGGTTTGTATTTATTGCTGATAAGCACGAGGATTTTAAGGTGCGAAGACTGGCCTCCGCCTCGGGCAGACCTCGGGCATCATCAGCTTGTGTCAGCGGTTCCATATTCTCACTGCCTTTTCCACAGACTTCAGCGTGGGCGAAACACCTTTCGCCTGACACCTTCACCCTTCTCAAAATGTGTTGTTTCTTCACTGGCAAAACCAGTTTCACAGTTTATACCAGGATCTCCCAGGGAAATCCACGGAGACCTGATACGTGTCTCCAGCTTTCAGAAATCACCAGTGCAGGACCGCACAGGTGGTCTAGGACCAAGTGGAAATGGATCTATGGCAGGCAGGAGGCCATCCACGGCTGTGGAGAGCTCCCTAGCTCTGCCTCCAAAGGCCAGTGTTCTCTGGGTCTCAACTGAAGGCTCAGAACCTTGGGGGGCGCTCTACCTCTAAGGTAAACAGTTGCCTGACAACCAGAGCACAGCAGTTGCATTGGGGGATGGGGAGGCCAGCCAGCTTCTAGAACACAGTTGCCCTCTCACTTTGCCCTGAAATAAAAAGTGATCTCAGTTTTGGCTTCATGCTATGGATGCAATCACATCTTTTCTTATGCATAATTAAAGTAGAATCAAAGGAACATTTTCTTGAGCAGTTGCTATATGCCAGGCATAAAGCTATTACCGTCGTCTCATCTCATTTAAAACAACTTTATGTGATTATTACTATTATCATTATTGTTATTAATTTAATAACAGTAAAAGACAGTAAGATTCAGCGGATTTAAATACTTTGCTGCAAAGGCCTTGACACCTAAGAGGTGTAGATTTGAGCTCCACTCTGTTGCCTAATCACGTAGATATAAGAGTACAGACGCAGGTGTGCCAGGCTTACCACAACTGTCCCGGATGACCAGGTTCCGGCCTTCCTTCAGGTGGATGGTGAGGAGGTAGGCAAAAGGACTGGGCAGGTTACTCAAGCCATCACTGGCTTCCCCAAACATCTACACAGACAGAGAAGTAGGTTAAGTCTGCTGTTTGGCGATCGAGGGAGAGAATTTCAGAGCTGAAGCAAAACTCACTACAGAGGCAAATCGTCAAGCTGCATCTCCCACACCCCATGCTTGATGGCCTGGCTACAATGATTTATTAGCACATCCTTCATGTTTCTCCCCAGTGGGATTTTTTACCAGAACTCCTGATCATATCTTTGCAATCTTAACTCTGTCCCAACATAATCACACACGTGGTAAGCCAGTATCTGACATACCCTTAAAGCTCAGTGATTTCTGGTAGGATTCTTTCTTCTGGAACTCAAGGGGCAGCCCAGAGGGAGGGAGTAGCACATGCGGATTCCACGTGTGTCCCATAGACATGGGTCCAGACTCAGATGCAAAGCAGCTTCCTCATTTTCTCTCCCTTCCCACCAAACCTTTCCACCCTGGCACACCTTCTCCACATTTCTGTTCACGACCACTCCACCGTCAACCCGGAGCCCACACATCCGTCGGGTACATACCCCTCCCGTGTCCACATGTGACACATTTTGAGCGCTCTCCCTTTTGCTAATTGTCCTCCATTCCCTGCCTCCCCTGTGGTGTCTCCTCCACTTACCCTCAGTCTTGCTTCCCCTCAACAGGGCTCACTTCCCTGTCCAGGAATTCATCAACTCCTACCGGCCACAAGGTCGACTCAAGTCCATTTCTGAATATTTACTCAATGTATCCAACTAAAGTGTTGAACTAGAACTTTGCACTCTAGCTCAAATTTTTGTCTTTCCAAAGAGAGAGGACAGATAAAGTAATTTATTGTTCACTTATTGAACATTCAATTAATCAATTTTGTGGCTGGGTCTCCCTTGACAGCCTTCTTTTGAAAGTTTCCCCCATCCAGGTTTCGAAGCACTTCCGAATGGCTTTGTCTCCTTTACCATCCCACTCAACTGCCTAGCTGCTCTGTATTTTTAGAAAAATCGGTCCCAATATGACAGATTAATAGACCCCAAATTAATCTTTCCCAGCCATAATGTACAAGGCCTGCCTTTGTAGGTGGATCTGCTTCGGCGTGCTTCAAAAACAGGCAAAGAAATACAGATCCACACATTTGCTAAGAAATCATGTTTACTCCAGTGTTTGTTTTTAAGGAACGTCACTCACAGATTGTTCTTCAAATTGTTGGGATGTCAGAGAAGCATTCAGATCGCCACTTTCGCATAGCTTCTGTAAAAAAAGAAAAAAAATCCCGCTTTCAAAAGGCAAAATGGTATCAGCCTACAAGGACAGATAGCCTTTATCAGGTCATTCGCTTTGAATCTGCCATTTGCATGGTCAATTTCAAGTGCGCAGGCTGCCTTCCCACAGACGTGGCCAGGGTTGGCGATAACAGTTGGATTCAGTAGAGCCCGTCTGGCTACAGCCTCTGCCAACTTAGTCCTCGATCGGAGGACAGACAAGGCTGACTCTGCTCTACCACCAGGCTGCTCTGCCATCTTTCATTCAACCAGGCTCTAGTGGGCAGGCAGCATGAAGTGGGAGCACCTGAGCCCTCCCACCAGGTCCCTCCCACCGCGGGCCTCCCTGGTCCTCTGCCACCAAAGAGAAGTGGGCAGATCACATGGCGGAGACCTGGGATCATCGCTCAGGAGGGACCATTTCAAAATGTGATCTAGAAGACCTTCCTCCCACCTTATCTTCCAGAGTCTGTACAATCCCCAAGCAAAAAAGTAAAAAATGGAATTCTGAATGAAAGCTCAGAATGGGATGGGTGTGGCTTTCCTAACTGAAGATACCTATGAAATGATCCCACAGGGCAAGGAAACGGTCGGTAGTTAGTGTGGGATACAGTAAACATATCCACTGTGCAGGTTTTAGATGCAGATTCAGGGTCCAGGAGAGCTATCGGACCCCTTGAGGTATTCTGGGCTGGAGATAAGGACAGCTGTCTGCACAGAAAGGCAGAGTGTAAGGGACATGAGTTAACGGTCTTCCCGCATTTTGGATATGTTCCTGCTGGGCTGGTGCCTTAGCCAGGGCTGATTTCTTGTGTGAGAAACATGGGATTTCTCCCTCCAAACAAGGCTGGGTAACTCCAAAGTTTCAGGAAAACTGAGGCAGGCAGTCAACCTGCAAAGACAGCTTTGATGACCATGAACCGCTGAGGGTAGACACTCTGAGGACCAGGAGCACTGTGGTCACTCACTGGGCCTTCCCATCCACAATGCTCATCAGGGACAGCCAAACACAAGTCAGAGATCCTGCCTGGAGGGTAGGCTACCTTCCAAGACATGAACACACACACACACACACACACACACACACACACACACACACACACACACACGGCTTGTGTATGTGTGTGTCTCTCTCAAGTAGAGCTTCAGGCAGTGACAGAATCTGGGTTCCCAAGCAGCAGCCCCCAGGAGATGGAGGGATGTGAGGGGTTACAGACAAGCTGGGGTCCTCTAGTTCACCCCCTCTGCAGGCAGTGACATCATGAAATGCTACAACCAGGCAGCAATGGGCCCTGATCCCAGGATGGCCTGAAGCATCACACATCCTCCCCACTTAGAATGGAGGCCCCATGGCTCCTTCATCTGTGGTTCTCACACAGGCCTCTTTCTCCACCCATCCCAGCCCTCATGTCGCTTGACTGTGTATATAATTCATCTTCTCATTCATTCATCACGATCACAAGGGTGATTTCAGACACTTCGACCTTTCCTCTAGGCCCCCAGCACCACAGCCACTAGAGGCCCCTGGCCCTGGAAGGACCACCGCTGCCCAGACAGGAAAGGATCCCCAACCCTGTATGTGGGAGACCTGTTAGCAGACCGAAAGGGAGGCACCAGCGGGGCCTTCACTAGTCACTCTCCTCTCTGGCTCTTCATACTTCCCTTGTTGCTCTATGTAAAAACACATCCTAGGGTGTGTGGACAGGACTATCTGAAGACCGCGTTAGGAAGACAATCAGAATCTCACTCTACTCCCCCAATTTCAATGTTTGCCCTCATGCCTTTTACACTGCACACTATTATTTCCTGGAAGCTTAGCAACTCTTCTGCCTGATTTACGAAGCAAAGAGAGACCAGACACATCTTCACGGGCAGAACCAACAAAAAACATCTCCTGTCTGATCCTCTGCAGCCTGAAGACCCACTGGTAATGTCTCCCATTTTGCAGTCCCACAAACCTATCACAAACCTACCACTGTTGGGCTCAAAGTTTCCATTCAGAGTGCACAGTTACTAGCCAAAGATCCAAAGATTGTGGTGGCCCAGAATCTTCTATCACCAAGGAGAATGGTGGACGGATAGGGGCTTTAAAGCATCACCCCTCAGAGGTCACACTCAACATGCTCTGCCCCAAACTGGCCTCTCTGTGCTTAATGATAACATTAATTAAGGGACAAAATGAGTCCACACAACCACCGTCACTTACACGCTATCAAACATGAGCACAGAGCTCTTACTCAAATATGTGACAAGTCTTCCACTTACAACAACATGGAAATTAAATGTGAAGAATGACATTAATTCAATATTATGGCTGGTTTTACTCACAGAAAAGTCACAGAACTTAAAGTTATGGTTCCCACAGCCACCGTAACTGTCACACACCATATATACACACCAACGAAGGAAAGTAATCACATAAAGAAGAGCAGAAATGCTACATAGACACTGAGGACCAAGTTACGGCCACTGGGGGACACATAACCTTGACTATTCCCTTCCATTCTGCATAGAGACGAAGGTATTATCCACTGAGTAGAAGTTAAATGATTTCACTTGTTTGTAAACCTAGTAACTGCATCAATGAGTTCTTCTTTAAAAAGAGCACAGTGATGACTTTCCTCATAGGAATCCCTGGTATCCCATAATCACGAGGATATATTGTTGATGTTCTCAACAAGCATAATCAAGCACTCTGTTTTTCATTTGACTTTTGAAAAGTTAACACACAAAAATTGTTGTGTACAGCATTACAATTTTTAAGCCACATATAGACTTGTGGGACCATGACAACAATCAGGACAGAACAGTTCTGTTCCCTGATAGCACTCATTCATTCAAGCCCACTGGGGTCCAGCCTGTCTTCCCTAAGTAGTTTCACCGTTTCCAGAATATCCTGCACATGGATTCATACCGTATGCAAACCTGACATCTGACATATTTCACTCAACACAATGCCTTTGAAACCCATCCACATGGTCCTCTGCATAAATTGTTTAAATTAAACCTTTTTCATTGCTGAATAGTATTCCATTGAATACATGAGTCGTAATTTATCCAACAAGTGCGGGTTTCAAACATTTCAACCAAATGATTTCCAAGGACTCAGGGAATGATAAATAATTTTGAATACCATGAACACTAAATAGTTTACTATGACAGGGGCACTTTGGGGGTTCAGTAGGTTAAGTGTCCAGCTGTTGATTTCAGCTCAGGTCATGATCTCAGGGTTGTGAAACTGAGCCTCACATCAGGCTCTGAACAGGGCATGGAGTCTTTTTATGATTCTTTCTCTTCTTCTCCCTCTGTTCCATCCCACCTCACCACTTATGCATTCTCTCTCTCTCTCAAAAAAAAGAAAAAAAGAAAAAGAAAAAAGAAAAAAGTTTAATATGACTAAAAAAATATAGCACCAATATTTTAGCATAAAAACTAGTATAAGGTTAGCCAGCTCTCACACAACTCTCATTGCTGCTTTTTGGGTGAGTGTTTTTGTGCTTTTGGTTTGGTTTGGTTTTTAAAGACACAGACTTTGCATTGGTATTTCCTTTCTACCTAAATAGAAATTGGTGAGAAGGTAGTATCTTTTGCATTCTCTTTAGTTGAGAGTCCTCTATCTGCACGAATGCAGGTTTATTAAAATTCAGCAGGATATGGGAAGAAATGAGCATGGATGGGCCAATGATATAAAAAAGAAAATCTCCCCTACTCACTCACCAAGGATCTTAAGAGCAAAACACAGATGAGAGTAAACATCTTCCTTTTGTGTGTGCAAAGCGTGATCTTGTACAAATACCCCCTCCCATGGGGCTCATCGAATGCTCTCACCATGAAGCACACACAGGAAGCCAAATTATAAATCATGTAAACAATTGCTGGGCATTTAAACCTCAATACAAGGAGACATAAACCCACATCCCGAAAAGCTAAGTGAGTAAAACGCTGGCTGAGAAGAGCACTTCTACAGTGTCTGAACAACACTCAAGAGTACGTCACTATAGCGAACAGTACATGGATACAGATTTACTTAACCACCATACCCGCATCTAGGTTCCCGAGAATCGGGACACTCTGGATGGCAGCGTTCATACACACAAACACCTACCAGACAAAGGAAGTAGCAAAATGCACGAAGGAGATGGGATGGCTAGACAGACCCCAACGCAGAGCCTGGATACAGTGACAGAATCAAAACAACACACGTGGCGATGTGAGGACAAAATTAAGACGTCAGTTGAGAAAAATCCAGGTCTACCAAATGGCTGAGTTCGTGCCTATTAAATTTGTACACAACTTTTCAAGGGGCTATTTACTGTACAATTGTCAGCTACCTAGTTAGTTCCCCCCCACACACTCCCAAGATTGTTCTCTATAAGTGATTACCCCGGGATACTGAGATGCAAACTAGAAGTCACACATGCATGCATGTGTGTGTGTGTGTGTGTGTGTGCGCATGTGTTCATACAAATATGCTCTATTCAATCACATGTCAGTTTAAAGCACTGGTCGGCAACATCCAACCCACCACCTGCTTCTACAGATTAGGTTTAAACTTTGGAACACAGTCCTATCTATTCATTGACATGTTTATCTATGGCTAATCTCACGATACCGTATCGGGGCTGGGATGTTGCAACAAAGGCTTGTGGGCCACAAAGCTAGACATATTTATTATCTGGCCCTTTGTGGAAAAAGTTTGCCAACCCCTGGTATAATCAACCTTTATTTTCACGCTCAGTAATATCTGTCCACTCACCTTGCATGCACTGTTTTCACGCTTGTTACCAGCAGGTAGCTTAAAAAAATAATGGTCCCCATTACACTTTCTTAGCACTTTGTAATTTACAAATACACACATGCTCCTGTTAAGGGGCCCACAGGCTGTCATCAGTATCATCGATGTAGGAATAAGGAAGCCGACGTGAACAGGATAATTGGTTGCTGAAGGGAGATTAAAGAGTTGGGCTTTTACTGGAGTGTTCTGGGTCCTCCACTCTTTTCACGGTGCCCAGATCCAGGAGAATCCAAAATTAGAATGCCCAGCTCTGTGCGGGGGAGACGAGACTTGGGAGTCAGAAAGAGCTGATTTCGAATCCTACTTGTTCTACTTCCTATCTTTGGGTTCTTGCACAATTTACTTAAAATTCAAGACATGAGAACATCTCCAAAAGGGCCAAAAAAGATACTTACTTTACAGATTATTTGGAGAAAAATTAATTCATTGAAAGGCTGTCTCTGGGCCAGACACTTTACTAGGCTGCTTGTATGTAGAGGGAACCAAACAGATGTGGTCCCATGAGATAATACTCTTATATTGTACCAAGCACAGGTCCTTATATGTAACCTCTCAGAAAGCGATACTGGTGTGGCCTTTCTGTTACTATTGCTGTCTTACTAGTATGATTGTTATTAAGGTGGGGGATGTGTTTAGGAAGACTGGAGGAAAAAGCTCAATGAAGGTGGTCAGCCAACCAAGACCCTTCCTTCATTCCAACCATCCCTTTCCCTCTGATACTTTCATCACAACAGAGCTAGAGGGCTGGTAATGAAGTCTCAGGACAGTGCCCCCAATCCTCATAAGCACAGCTCATTGACCTGTGCATGCTTCCTCCATGGCTCTCCTCCAAGGCAAAGCTTCTACTTACTGCTATTCCCAGGGTCTAGAGCAGGTGTTATAAGCACCACCTGTATACTACTTACCCCTTCCTGTGAGCAACACCATTATTGAGCCCAAAGGGATCCTTCTTAGCCCATTCTTTGGTACCCCCAGGTAGCCCTATGATCTCGCAAGCTTGCCCAACAGAAAAGGAAAGCCCACATGATGCACACAGCCTCCAAAGTAACTCACATCCCCAACCACTGTCCCCTCACACTGCTGCCCTGCTATTCCTGAATCACACCAGGCACTCCTCTGCCTTCCTGGAGCCTGTACACTTACTCTTCTCTCCTCTAGAGAAGCTCTTTCTCCAGGCACTGACACACCTGAATTCCTTGCCTCCTCTAGGTCTTTGGGTAAATGCGACCAGCTCAGAAGAGGTCTTTTGGGACTTCTCTGTTCAAGCACTCCCAATCACCTTCTCTGTTTTGTTTTTCTCTATTACACCTGGCCCTCTCTGAACATATCTGTAGCCTGCCCCCATTGGGACCAGGATGAGATCTCCACGAGATAGTGGATGTTTGTTCGGTTGACGGTTGTGTTCCTGGTGTCTACAGCAGCATCTGCAAGTAGTAGGCACTCAACAGAGGAGAAAGGAGGGAAGAAAGAAGAAGAAAGAGGCCAACCCCACAGAAGATCCTGGAACACGGCTGACGTGCCCATCTCGTGGACACGGTGATGCTGAGGAATGATTCTGGAGATAAATCACTAACAGTACAGAACACATAACTGAAAGGTAGAGAAATTAATGTACCTGTTCAGTTGTACCAGCTGTAAGCTAGTTCCTCTGTATTGCTTTGTCACTGTGCTTCTCTGTGGTCATGAAACTGAAGCTCTGAGGTTGCCTGGTAGTGTTTCTGGAAACCGCCAATAAGGTAAGGTACTTCTCTAAACCACTCAACTCATCTGTATAAGCTAGCAACAAAGCTAGTTATTTAAAACCTCAACTGCCAAATGAAATGTCAGGAAGTCCCCAGTGGGCGACTACATGGACAATGTGGTGGTAGGAGGCAATAATCCTTTCATTCAGGATTATTAGTCGCTGAGTACGACAATAAGGCCATTCAACCACTATAATTATCCTCGCCTTTAAGAGGGCACAGTGGACACACAAAAATAACTACCTTCATTCGAGGGGCACCTGGGTGGCTCAGTCGACTGAGCACCCACCCGGCTCTTGATTTTGGCTCAGGACATGATCTCAGGGTGCTGGGATCAAACCCCGCATTGGGGGTTCCGCACTCAGCATGGAGTCTCCTGGAGCTTCTCTTTCTCTCTCTCCATCTTCCCTTCCCCCTGCTTGTGTGAGCTCTCTCTAAAATAAATAAATCTTAAAAAAGAAAAATCTCCCTTTGACTACCAACTTTTTTAGATCAGAGGCTCTGAGTCATCTCATTTCCAAACTCCTGATGTACATAGAGTTTTGCACTTGGATTCAGACAGTCCCGGATTTAGCTCCTGGCTCTAACACCAGCTTGATGATGTTAGGTAAGTCATTAAACCTTCCGGGCCCCCATTTTATTCTGGGAAATGTAATGGTAGAAACCACTATAATAACTAATAAATACAAACATAATATGCAAACCATGTCAGGTGCTTGTGCCCTCAACCTATTTCTATTTCTGAGCTAAGAGCCTTTTTTTTTTTTTTTTGGCCTTAAAATTTTGCATGAAACTCAGCAACTTGGCTTATTCCCTGCCTGAGTTGGAGCGGATATGCCCTCCCTCTTCAGGCCCTTTCCTGACCACCTGCTACATGACTCCTCCCCATTCACCTTGCCCAGTGATCCAGCACGAATCAGGGGCCCGGACCACCTCAGATCTTTGTCATTGTCTTTGTGAAATCTGGGCCTATGCTCAACTCCACCATCAACACCAAGGAGGGGAACCAGTGGCAACTTTCTGTATTTTCTAAATACCTGACTTTATAAAGCAGAAGAGAGTATCTTATAAAATGAGTACCAGGGAAGGAAGTGAGAAGAACAAAGGCAAGGGGGGAAAAAGGGAAGAAAAAAGAAGCTACTCTACCCCTGGGTCTCCTTAACTGTATTTAACCTGACACTTAGGAATTCCTTTAGAGCCCGCCCTCCTTCCCCCAGGCCTCCATGTATCACCACCTTCCCCAACCCAGCAGAAATTCATGCAGCCCCACAGTACCTAGCATGGCCTGTGGCTTGAAAATCAGCTGTGGAGAAACATGAGTCAATATATTTCATGTAAGGGCCTGTGGGTGGCTCAGTTCGTTGAGTGTCCAGCTCTTGGTTTTAGCTCAGGTCATGATCTCAGAGTCTTGACACTGAACCCCACGCAGGGCTCCACGCTCAACATGCAGAATTGGCTTGAGATTCTTGCTCTCCCTCTCCTTCTTCCCACCATTTAAATAATTAAATATTTTTAAATGTGTGTGTATGTATATATATATATATATATTTTTTTTTTTTTCCACATAAATGAGATGTGCAGAAAGCTGGAATGGAAAGAAAAAAAGGTGTCTGTTCCTCAGGAGATCCCAGTCTAATACGAGATGCCAACTTCAAGGGGCGCCTGGGTGGCTCTGTGGGTTAAAGCTTCTGCCTTTGGCTCAGGTCATGATCCTAGGGTCCTGGGATCGAGTCCCGCATCAGGCTCTCTGCTCAGCCAAGCCTACTTCCTCCTCTCTCTCTGCCTGCCTCTTTGCCTACTTGTGATCTCTGCATGTCAAATAAATTTTTTAAAAATCTTTAAAAAAAAGAGAGAGAGAGAGAGATGCCAACTTCTAAACAACCAATGAAAATACAAATTGGTGGAGGGGTTTGGCAATAAAAAAAGGTGCCCTTTACCACCTCCTATCCCCAAGTTTTGGTGATGACATCAAGCAGGATAAACTGTAAGACCACCTTTCATCCATCAGAAGCCAGACATACAAAGTCATGTAAAGGAGACAATCTGGTTGCCGGGCAACCATGTGAGGTTCTCATCCTGACTGAAAGTGATAATTACACAGCTAATCAAATAGTGTGTCAATCCAAAAGAGGACAAGGTCATGCAAGAAGACCTGGATGAAAGTTTGGACTTAGTCCTGAACCCTATGGAGGGAAGAGAGAGCCCAGCCCACAGGACTCTAAGAACCTTGGCCTCATGGCCTAGGCAGGTTGGCATGTGGGCATCATGTCATTGGCCCAAGCCAACAAAATGTGAGTATGTCAAGTCCTCATTCGGAATTTTCAGAATTCAATCGCTATTGGGAGATGGATGGCTATCTACACCATTCAGTGCAGAACCTATCCATTCTCTTCTCAGGGATTTGAGTCCACAAAACAGTCTCCTGATTCTATGTGACTTGTAATGCAGGCTGACTTCAGAGAGCCAATACACCCAACAGGCTCTCCAAAGTATTTCTAGGCCCTGATATAATTATTGCTCACTCCACTTTAATGAAGTTGATGCTCATTATGATTTGACTTCCCAAATAACTTGACAATAATGACACAGTGAGCTGTTTATATCAAAATAAATAGGAGAGTCTACATAGTATTTCATTCTCATTGCATATGAGTCACCATTTGTAATTTCTAGCTCAGTCTCATGGGTATTGGGTTATCATGAGGTGGTACTCTGAGCCAGATGGCCAGTGGACAGTTAATACAGGTCTTGGAAGCTAATGATCTTCTCAGGATCTTACTCAGTGACACCTTTGCCGACTACCCATTTGCCTTCCCTTCCCTACTCCCTCTATTTGCTCCAAACCCTTTCTCCCTCTACAGATTTCTAGAGAAAGCAGAATAATGTTAGTGTTCCATGATAGCAAAAGTGACATGCTGTGTAAACAAAGGTAGGGGGAAGATACAGATTATATAGTCAGGAAACCCAAACAGGGAAAAGAAATTTTCAGCTGGGCTTTGAAGGATTGAGAGAATTTATGGGAGAGGAGAAGACAGATGTGAGATGGGTCTCTGAAGATTACAGAGACCATGAGAAGCAAGGAAAGGGGAACAGTCTAACATCATTTCATGTCATTTCACGGGTGCCACCTGGTGCATAATGGTGATGTTGCCAAGAAACAAATGTTTGTATCTGTGAGAGCACTTCAGAGAGACAGAATTCTGCCAGAACCAGTTGTGATCAGGTTTCTGTGGACTATCCAGTGTGGTATGAATCTGGGACCCAAGAGAAAATTCTGGAGAATCCTCTTCCAGCAAATGCATCCTTTATTCTAAAATGACTTTCTTCCACTTTGGTCTTAGGGATGGTTGAGCACCACAGTGAGACTGTTCCATACTTGACTATTTCAGACTTCCATGTGGCCTCTACATTCTCACATCCCTTTTTCCTCTTCCCTCTTAATTTTTTTCTTTGCTTTCTCATTCCATTTCCCCTAAATGTAAGCCCACGCCTCACTTCATTGCTGACCCTGACAGGAGTGGGGAAAAAACTGGAAGACACTCAGCCAACATCATTATCTGGGGTGTTATCCCACTGCTGCAGGTTCAGCCTTGAAGTTGCCCTTAGACATAAAACATGGGAGACAAACATCAATGGGTACTTGAACCACAGATGCTCCTTGGTTTACCCCTCCCCGCTCTGGAAAGCTACAAATAATATCAGCCACACCACGAATACTCAGCAAACATCTTATTGTCTTTGTGGTACCCCAATATGGTGGAAGGAGATAAAAGGGGGATAGGCAGAGCAATGCACTTGACCACATGTGATCCCATAGGCCTGACTAGCTACAGCCCAGTACACGCCAATCCTTTCTTCCCTCCTCATTGCTTCTCCCATTCCATGAGAGTGATAGTAACCTGTCCACTATTCATGAGGAAGAAAAGAGATGACCTGTATCCTAGAGACAGATTCACCAACCCCCAAACTCACATGACATGGATTCACCAGAACTTCCATCTTCATTGAAAAAAAGACAGAAGAACACATTCAGATTTAAGGCTAGTATCATACTTGGGCTGAAAAGTCTATACCTGTCTAAATCTCTCTGTTTTCAGTGAAATCATATAGATAGAAATTTCATTTCCAGTATGTTTCTTTCTAAAAAATCCTAAACAAATAAACAGAGAAATTCTGACTTTAATGAAATTATAAACTGAAGAGAACTTACAACAAAGACACTGGTAAAAACTGTATGAACCTGAATGGATTCATTACTATCGTTGATTTCCTCATATGTAAATAGTGATTGAGCACATGCTCTGTGTCAGGCACACAGCAAGGCCCCAAGAAAACAAAGACAAATTAGACATGACTCCTTTAGACCTACCCACAGACCAAATTACACAGCTTAGTGGGGAAGATAAGCAAGGGAGTGGTAACTTCTATACCATGCAATAAAGTCTAGATCCTCGGGTCGTGGGAGAAGCCCACTCAATATGGTGGAAGGGAGCTCAAAAGGGGGATAAACAGAGCAATGCACTTGACCACATGTGATCCCATAGGCCTGATTAGCTATAGCCCAGTCCCGCCATCCTCTGCAAGCAAAGCAGATACGTAGCACTCAAGTGACCATGGGAGGATTTTCTCAGTTTCTACTTTGCACGTCCTAGGACAGGAAAATAGAAGCAGAAGATTTGTATTCAAAAAAGAGGTTTAAAGACACCTGCCTGGCTCAGCTGATGAAGCACATAACTCTTAATCTCAGGGTTGTGAGTTCGAACCTCAGATTCAGGGCACAGATGACTTCAAAATAAAATATTAAAAAAAGAATTTGCTGGGGCGCCTGGGTGGCTCAGTGGGTTAAGCCGCTGCCTTCGGCTCAGGTCATGATCTCAGGATCCTGGGATCGAGTCCCGCATTGGGCTCTCTGCTCAGCAGGGAGTCTGCTTCCTTCTCTCTCTCTCTCTGCCTGCCTCTGAGTGTACTTGTAATTTCTCTCTGTCAAATAAATAAATAAAATCTTAAAAAAAAAAAGAATTTGCTTTCTTTTCATGGGTGAGTTAAAAAGGAAAATTATTTAAAATAAATTATTCCAAGAGCTTTGCATTTAGCCCAGAGAAGAGAAAGTAACCACTACCAACCATCCATTTACCATCCATAAACAGCCCCTCAACACAGACCACCCTTCCTAGCACACATCACACCAGAAAGTTCCTCAAACACCTATGTCAGGAGCAGCAAAACTCTCACCACCTCCTAACTACCCCACTCACACTTCAGGTTGTGTCCACCATATTTCCTCACCGATCAAATCTATGCCAGCTTGGGCAAGCCCTCACGTCCTGTCACAATGTGTGTCCATCCCCATGCACTGATATCCTCCAACCACCAGGCTGCCAAGAGGCAAGGCTTAGATGTTTGGCACAGACAGTTCCAATATCTTCTTGCCTCTTAAGATTCCTTTAGAGCTACACAAAGCTGTCTCTTAATACCTCATAACTTAAAGGCAGGGTTACTTTCATAACCATCTCTATTTCTAGTCATGACCTTTATGGTGCCTGAGTTAGAGTAGGTACTCGAATATTTATAGTCAGCAAAACAACTTCACGGCATTAACCTAAAAAAAGAAATTCTGGGGCCACCTGGGTGACTCAGTTAAGTGTCTGTTTCTTGGTTTCTGCTCAGGTCCTGATCTCAGGGTCCTAGGATTGATCCCCACGTCAGGCTCCCCACTCAGGGGAGTCTGCTTGTCCCTCTCCCCCCCTCCTCCCTCCATGCTCCTGCTTTCTCTATCTCTTGCCCATAAATAAAAATAAAGTCTTTTTTAAAAAAGTAATCATGGGCGCCTGGGTGGCTCAGTAGGTTAAGCCTCTGCCTTCAGCTCAGGTCATGATCTCAGGGTCCTGGGATCGAGCCCCACATCGGGCTCTCTGCTCAGCAGGGAGCCTGCTTCCCACTCTCTCTCTCTGCCTGCCTCTCTGCCTACTTGTGATCTTTGTCAAGTAAATAAATAAAATCTTAAAAAAAAAAGTAATCTTAAAAGAATTCTAATCCGAGAGTGTTAGCCTATCAAAGCCAAAAAACCCACACATTTTCTTCTGATCAGTTAATAATGTAACAAGAAGATAAACTTCAGTATCCAATTCTACATTGGATATATTTACCCCCTTCACACCAAACTATGAATTATGAATTATGTTTAATAATCCTACTGATTTATATTTTGATTACTGGAAAAACATATTTCAAATTTATAAACAATGGTAAAAACTGTAACATGGTTATGAAAAGAATTTCATAAAAGTAAGTGGTAAGAAAAAATAGTTAAGTCATTGAATGGTTAATCGTGACTTATCATCAAATTTCCAAAGGAATCTGGTCACAATGTACTCCAGATATCCCAGATCCATTCCATAATGACACCCAAATATATGACAAAATTAAATATAAATATATGACACCCCAATATATAACAGTCTTTGGTTAAATAAAAAAATTTGGTTGAATAACAAAAATCCCAGTTGAAGATCCAGGTTTGTATGCAATTATAACAGAAACATAGAGTCTCCACAAAAAAAAAAAAAAAAAATTCACGTCTTCCCTCAAAGCTGCAACATACTTTAGTGTCATTGATGGGGAATTTAAAAAAAAAAAAAAAAAAAAAAAAAAAAACACATTAAACCAGTCACCATGATTTACTAATCTGGGACTGAATTTATATTAAACGTGTTCTAGATATACAAGATTTTCTCATAATTGTATTTGGCTATTTATCTCATCAAAATACTAAAGCATTAAAAAATCAATGAAACCATAAGAATTTGCATCCTTCAGGTTTTTTTTTAGAGAATGCAAGTGAAGCTGTCCACAGGCAAACATGCACACGTGTTCACAAGCACACACAAATGCACACACATACAAGTGAGACTGGAGCAAGTTCAAACCCTCTGACAGTCAAACGGAGACACACATTCATACATTTCTTAGGAAGATGAATATGCAGGGGTCCCTGGGTGGCTCAGTCAGTTAAGCGACTGCCTTCAGCTCGGGTTGGGATCCCAGGGTCCTGGGATCAGGTCCCATGTCAGGTTCCCTGCCCAGCAGGCGAGTCTGCTTCTCCCCCTCTCTCTGCTCATCCTCTCTCTTTCAAATAAATAAATAAAATCTTTTTTTCTTAAACAAATCAGTTTATTCTCTGATAGTTTTTGAAGTCAGAAATCTGAAATAGGTCTTCATGAGCTAAAATCACTGTCTGCACAGAAGAGTTCATTCTGGAAGTCTGAGGAGACTATGTTTTCTTTTCTATCCTAGCCTTAGAGCCACCTGTACTCGATGGTTCATGTGTCCTTCATTTACCTTCAAAGCCAGCAAGAGGACATCCAAAAATTGTACTTTGACTCCACGTCTTCAAACTCCCTCTTCCACATTTGGGGAACACTTTTCATCTATTTTATTTAATGTTTTTTAATTTTTATTTTTAATTTTTTAATTTTCTTTTCAGTGTTCCAGAATTCATTGTTTACGCACCACACCCAGTGCTCCATACAATACGTGCCCTTCGTAATACCCACCACCAGGCTCACCCAACCTCCCGCCCCTCCAAAACACTCAGATTGTTTTTCAGAGTCCACAGTCTTTCATGGTTCATCTTTTTTTTAAAGGAATATTAACATGCATTTTTGTCTACCATAACACTGAGCAGTGGTGGAGACACACACACACGCACACACACACACACACACTTAAAGCAAAAAGTTCGAAGAAAAGTTATGCTCTTAATTTCTTTGCCAGGAACATGGGAAAAGGAAAACTCATCCAATAGGGCTTTTAATGCCTTAAAGTATCCCAGAGAGGTTATTTGTAATAGTTTTAAAATACATAGAGGTCAACCCTAAAACAAATGGGAACAGTGGGTGCAATCAATATTACCTGAATTTAAATTCTTATAAATGACATTCTCTCCATCCAAGCGAACCACAAAAATAACTCCAAACCAAATCTTCCAAGGGCAAGGAGTACACATAGAAAGGAGAAAAACAGAAGAAGGAGCAGGAAAGTGCCCAGCCCTGGTCTCACCTCTGGCTCTTCCAGGGCCTCGTCTCCAGCCGGCGTCTTCTGCAGCAGATCCAGGATGCCATTGCTAGAAGGCCTCCTGTCCTCGGTGGGAGAGGCATAGGCCTCCTCGGAGTCCGTTTCCACCACATGGAGGTAGTCGGCTTCTTCCTGGCTCCAGTCCAATTCCTCCTCAGACTGTTTCAAGGAGCTACTGCTGCTCTTGGGCAAGATCCCCGCTGTGGACAGGCTGCTGGGCACTGAGGTGTACGATGACTGGGGCCCAGAGTTAAGGCCTGCCCTCTGGGGCCAAGGCCTCAGCCTCCAAGAGGTCAGACAGAGAGGCTGAGGCGGCGGTCCAGGGAACGCCTTGCCCGTAGGTCTATGGGCTTGTTCGGGTTCTTTTTCACCCTCCTCTTGCTCAGGTTGATTAACAAAGGCCTGCTCCGCTGTTTCAAAGAGCCCCAGACAGACGGTTTATCCTCCATGGCTGCCTGAAGACCCAGGAAGTCACTCCATGAGAGAGCTCCTCTGTGTGGGAAACAACCGCAGCAGCTCCTAGAAAACACCATGTGAGGAGAGAGAACACAAATGAGCCTTCTCGGTAGTATCTAAGCACATCGAAGTGTAAGATGTGACTGGAAAATCTCACACGTTCCACTAAGGGACTGAGATGGAAACATTTGGTTGGTAATGTTTACAAATACTTTTAAAGCATTTTTTTTAAAGATTTTATTTATTTATTTGACAGAGATCACAAGTAGGCAGAGAGGCAGGCAGAGAAAGAGAGAGGAGGAAGCAGGCTCCCTCCTGAGCAGAGAGTCTGATGTGGGGCTTGATCCCAGGACCCTGGGATCATGACCTGAGCTGAAGGTAGAGGCTGTAACCCACTGAGCCACCCAGGCGCCCCCCCTTAAAGCATTTTTAAGACACTGAATTTTTAACATTTTTGTCAGAGGAGCCATAGAAAAATTCTAGTCATGAATGGAACTGTGAGGTTGATGTGAAAAGAATGTTTCATAAGAAAACTGCTTTCTCTGACTTAGTTCACTGCATTTAATGTCCTCCCTCCTGGTTCAGCCATGTTGTTGAAAATGGCAGGATTTCCTTCTCTCCAGATGCCTAACTCATATCTCAATGTGTCTCACATTTTTTTATCCATTCACCCCTCAATAACCACTTAGATTGTTTTCCTCATCTTGGCAACTGTGAATAATGCTAAGGTGAACAAGGGAGTGAGGAAATGCTGATTTTAGTTTGGGAGGATATATATACCCAGAGTCATATAATACTTCTAGTTTCAGTTTTTTGAGGAACCTTCATATTGTTCTCCATGTGTATCAGTTTACCTTCCGACAACAGTGCACAAGGGCTCTCTGTCTTCCACATCCTCACCAACACTTGTGATCTCATATCGTTTTTTTTTTAATAATGCCATGTAGAATTGAAGTTTGCTAAGAGAATACATCTTCTGTGATCTCACCACACATACACAAAAGTTCTAAATATGTGAGGTGAAATTTACAAATTAACAAGTTAATATGTTAATTAACTTGATTGTGGTACTCATCTCACAATACATGTAGTTAACTCATGTTGTCTACCCTAAACACACACACACACACATAATTTCTACACATAAAATATTTGTTTCATAACTAAAAGACTACTTTCTTATGTTGCCCCAGGGAAAAGCAGAGCCAAAATTTGCCACCACAATAACAGCATCTTTAATCAATATTATTAAATAACCAGTACCTTTTAGGTACTGAGAAAAGCATTTATAGAAGTAAGAGGCCTGTTCTTGTTCCAATGTACCAAAACCAGGGTAGAGTTTGAACCAGGGTAGACAAAGATTCTCTGTATGAAATCAGTCAGTAAATATTTAAGACTTTATAGGACACATGGTGTATCACGATTACTCAGTTCTGCTGTTTGGCACCCAAGGAGACATGGACAACACCTAAATGAGTGTGGCTGTGTTCCAATAAAACTTTATTGACGTAAATTCAGCAGAGTGTAGTTGGCCAATCCCTGCTTTAAAGTTACCATCTTCCCTTCCACCAAGATAGGTACATTTTGAAGTATACACACATACTCATGTTGACAAAAATTCCACCTGATAATCTTAAAACTTTATAGTAAAAATAAGGTTGACTAAAGAGAAAAGCATTTATAGAAGTAAGAGGCCTGTTCTTGTTCCAATGTACCAAGTCAGAAAAATTGACAAAACTATAAGGGAAATCTCAAGAAATGCAAGCTTCAGAGCTTTAGCTTCAGAATATATGATTGAAAGTATTTCCCACAAACAGTTAGGTGTGAATTACAGGAACGCTTCACAAATAACATGTAATTATACAGAGTGGTAAATACTATGCAGGAAAAGGGGTGACTTGACATATTACAGGTTGGACTCATTAGGGATCAAGTCAAAGTCAAATCTTGACGAAAAAGAATGAAATTGACCACTTTCTTCACCATCCACAAAAATAAGCTCAAAATGGATTAAAGACCTGAATGTGAGACCTGAAGCCATAAAAATCCTAGAAGAGAACACAAGCAGTAATCTTTTTGACATTGGACATAGCAACATTTTTCTAGCTATATCACCTGAGGCAAGGGAAATAAAACAAAAAATAACCTATTGGTACCATGTCAAAATAAAAATCTTCTGCACAGTGAAGGAAACAATCAACAAAATGAAAAGGCAACCTGCTGAATGGGGGAAGATATTTGAAAATGACATATCTGATAAAGGGTTAGTATCCAAAATATATAAAGAACTTAAATAAATCATCACCCAGATAACATATAATCCAATTAAAAATGGGCAGATGACATGAAGAGCCACTTCTCCAAAGATACCCAGATGGCCAACAGACACATGAAAAGATGTTCAATACCACTTATCAGCAGAGAAATGCAAATCAAAACCACAATGATATATTACTTCACACCTGTCAGAATGGCTAAAATCAATAACACAAGAAAATACAAATATTGGCAAAGATGTGGAGAAAAAAAAAACCCTCATGTACTATTGGTAGGGATGCAAATTGATGCATGGAAAATAGCATGGAAACTTCTAAAAAATCAAAATAGTTCTACCCTTTGATCCAGGAATTGCACTACTGCGTATTTACCTCAAGAATAAAAAAATACTAACTCAAAGTATTACATGCACCCCATGTTTATTGCAGCATTATTTATAATAGCCAAACTCTATGGAAGCAGCCTAAACATTCATCAAGAGATGAATGGATAAAGATACACACACACACACACACACACACAAATTAACTACTCAGCCATAAAGAAGACACACACACTTGTCAAAGAAAACCTTCCCCGTATATAGATTAAAGTTGCAGATAAAAACAGAGGACCAAATCAAAGCCCTAGTGTTCTCTTTTTGAAGCCACCCTGCCAAAAATGCAATTTCTGAGTTATCAAAAAATAGAATCTCTCAAACAGCATTCATAAAGTTTCACATTTTGGTGTTATCACAGAGGCTTATATTGAGAAAATGCTATTTCTTCCTTCCCTCCGCCTTCAAGGTTGAAGCAGCATCCCATCTTCTAACAAGGAATGTTTACTTCAGAACAGCAAGCTGGGAGGCAAACAGCCCTGTGTTCTACAGGGCCAGAAAGCCACGTGCCAAAGCACATTGGCTATTGCCTAGGAAACCCCCTTCATGGCAATAGGATCTGGGAAATAAACTTTTTAAAGTGACCTTGTGAAGCCAACATCAATGACCCCTGAATAAAATTTCATCTGGTGGAGCAATTTAGACACCATAAATACAATGGAGTGCCGATTGAGGAATCTGGGTGTAAAAATATAAACAGAGTTTGGATTTATAAGGCCTCTTTTGGATGGGACAATTCACACAGTAAGCATTACGAGTCTGATCTATCAAGTAGAGAGTCAGGTTGGGAGAACGACGTTTGTTTCGAGAAGGGAGAGGCAATGTGACAAATAGAAACTTTCCTCAGCCTTGGTGAAGGTACACAGATGCATACACACACACGCACACCCAAGAACAAACACCCTCACACACCTACGTGCAAATGCCTAATTGAAGCTGCTGCTGCTCTGGGATACCTCCCGAGGTTAATCTCGCAATTCACCACAGATCCCAGAGCAGGGAACGTCTCAGAAACAAAATCATGACCATATTCCTTTGACCTATTTCTATTTTAAAAATGACCCTAATGTGTTGCCCTAACAATGAGTGTTCAGCATAATATTTTTCCTGATGTTCCCCTCAAGAATGTCTTGCTCATTGACTTCCCTATACAACCCTAGTTGTGGAAAGGGCTCCATACATCTTTCTTTGAAAGGCAAAAGATTTACACCATCTTTTTTTTTTTTTTTTTTAATTTTTGACAGACAGAGATCACAAGCAAGCAGAGAGGCAGGCACAGAGAGAGGAGGAAGCAGTCTCCTGCTGAGCAGAGAGCCTGATGCAGGGCTCGATCCTAGGACCCTGGGATCATGTCCTGAGCTGAAGGCAGAGGCTTTAACCCACTGAACCACCCAGGCACCCCGATTTACACCATCTCAAGACAAACCAGATCACCTATGTATCTTTTAATAATCTGTGTTTATTGTAGAAATAATTATATGAGATCTTAAAAAACAGCAAAGCATTTTTGTTTAGAAATTTCCATTTGATTTTCTTGTCTCTCTGAGCGAGGCTACTGTTTTCCCAAGCACCTCTGGGAACTTAGATTTCAAGTGACTCCAGTGTCCCCCTCTGAAAAAAGTATACGGAGGAAAGTTTTTCGAAGACGATGTTTCTTGATGGTATCATGGAGATCTAAGTGGCTTCAAAGGTTTGCTATTAATTTCTGATGAGTAAATGGTCAATAAGTGATACTACTTGTGAATTATGCCTTTGCTACAGACTACGCCGCAAGACGCCTGCAATTTGGAGGATTGTTATGGCTGTTAGAGTGACGATGCTATTACAGCCATTTTTTTTTTTTTTTTTTTTTTTTTAGATATCAAGTCTTAGAACAAAATATTCTTACTAGTTTTTTCCCTAAATGTTAGGTTATTAAAGTTATTAATACTTGACCTACTGTATTAAGAGGAAAGACAATCTTAAGATATACTTAGCAGATATAATGCTGGGGCGGGGGCATGGTTCCTTTCAAAAATTAATAGCTTTGAAACAGTACCATACTGGATTTACTGCCTTTTCCTCCTGGTCTAGCCTATGTCACTTTGCAGTTCAGCTCTCTACATCTACTATCACTCTGAATATCAAGTAGTTCTGTTACTTTAGTGCCTAAAATTCATTTCCACATTTCCATTGTAAAGGTTTCCAAGTGTGCCAAACTTACATCAGCTAATAGTTCAAAACAAAAACTTGGAAAAGAGAGGTTAGGCTATCGCTTCCTCTTAGTTATCCTTCCAAATTTTCCTCCTGTAGATAAGAGAAGAAAGATCAAGGACACTGGCATATCTCCTTTAATCAGAGAGCAAACCATTTGTTTTATTCCTCTTCTAGTCCCAGCAGAGTATTATTACATATGATGATCCATTTCCAGAACCCTTAATCAATTCCATGGATATGGAATGTAAGCTCACTAGAGTGGAATGTAAGCTCCATAAGGGCCAACAAATTCAGGTGGATTGCAATTTTCCCCCAATGATAAGTATTATAAACAATTAGAGTAATGCCTGGTACATACAGATACTCAGTATTACCTAAATAACTTCTTCCCTTATAAATGTCAGTAAATTTTTTTCACTTAAGCTAGATTTTTAAAACATAGTATCAAATATTTTATGCATTCATTTCTGCATACATAAATATGTACTGATACATAGAGTCTGATGTGGAGCAGGTGAAGGGGAACAGAATTTTTCACCCCAAAAATCGATCTTTTGGGCATAAGGATTATTTTATTTTATTTAAGAAACAGCAGACACAGGAGAAGCTTTGAAAATCAAGTAGATGTTACCCTTTTGTAAGAGATCTTTGGGTTTATAAGGGAAATTTCCCCTTGTAAGGGCATCTCTTTTTCAAGATGGGGAGGGTTCTGTCTCTAGAAACTCCTCAGTGGAGAAATCAAAGACTTAAATCTACATAACATTACCCTTATTTAGTGTGCTTTTCCCAGTAACCTCTCATAACTGGCGTTCTCACCCTCCACCAACATCTTTGTCTGTAGCTGAAGATAGTATTTAAGGTGCTAGATTGGGCCATTTTGGGGAGTTACTCAGTTTTCCTGGGTCTCTCCCCTGTATACAGGACATACATTTTTAGACGAACAAGGGAAAAAACAAAAACAAAAACAAAATTGTCTTTTTATTACAGGAGGGTCCCAGCCAATAACCTAGGAGGGTAAAAGGAAAATTATTTTCCCGCATCTACACAAGGATAATGTAAGGGCATAGGCCCCAGTAATAGTAGTTGAGTGTTCATGGAATTTGCATTCTGATGGACCAGCAGGCAAACAGAATATAAGTAAGCAAACAGATGTAAAATAAAAATTGCAGAATAGGAATGATATTATAAGAAAATAAATGGGTGCTGTGATAGAGAATAATAGAAGAAACTACTCCCAGGTTTTTAACAAATCTTTATTTTTTTCTTTTCCCTTTCTTCCTGAGCCTAGAATGATAAATAAAATTTCTCCCATTTTACTGAATCTTCTAAATAAGAGAGAATATTGTAAACAAAATTGCAGATGGGTTTCTTCAATATGGCATAGAATTTGTGATTCACAAAACCATTTTCACTATGAAGGATGTTAGTTCAGTCATATATTTCAGGCTTAAAGAAAAAAAGACACATTTTAAAAATAATTGTATCCATGTGTACAATATATTGATTCTCTTATTAGTTATAACAATGGTGTAAATAGAAAGATGGCAAATTCAAGAAATCATTCAAATTGGTATTTTTCTTCTTATTGGTCAGATTCTCAAAGTCATATTAACCTACCACACTTCCTTCATTCCTTTACAATTTGATGTTTATTACTTTGTAGTAGGTAACTTTTTGATACTGGCTCTTTCCCCAAAGCATAATACCCTTGTTGTCCACCCAATTTGGTATATGTTTCAATATTGTGTTCATTTTCAGTGCTGAGTAATGTTCTTTTAACCCTTCACCCATTGAAGGACAATAAGGATGTTTCCATTTTGAGATCATTACAAATACAGTTACTATAAACATTCAAGTACAGGTTTTCATCTGGATGTAATTTTTCATCTCTCTGGGATAAATGTCCAAGGTTATGATTACTAGGTTCTATGAGAAGAGTATATTCAGTTTTTAAAGAAATTACTAAGATATTTTCCAGAGAGACTATCCCATTTTACATTACCACTAGCAAGATACGAAAGATCCAGTTTCTTGCATCCCAGCATTTGGATCATCTTAATTTTAGCTGTCTCAATAGCCACATAGTGATATCTCATTGTGGTTTTCATTTGCATTTCTTAAAGACTAATGATCCTGAATATATTTTCATGTGCTTGTTATCCATTGGTCTTTGATAACCTGTACTTTCCTGGTGTTTCCCATTTTCCAGTTTTGTTGTTTATGGTTTTGTCATTATTTTATGTATTGTATTTGTCAGAGGGAGAGCACAAGCAGGGGGAGCAGCAGCAGGCAGAGCAAGCAGAGGGAGAAGCAGGTTCCCTGCTCAGCAAGGAGCCTGATGTGTGTCTTGATCCCAGGACCCTGGGATCATGACCTGAGCCAAAGGCAGATGCTTAACCAACTGAGCCACCCAGGTGCCCCCTTTTTATGTATTGTAGCCATGATTTCTTTGCCAGATATTTCCTCTAAGTTTGTGTTTTGTCTTTTTATCTTAAGGCATTTTAGAGGACAAAAATTGGTCTTTGATGAAGTTCAATTTATTGTCCTATACTTTTGTGGGTTTATTTCTGGGTTCTCTATTCTATTCCTTTGATTGGTTGGTCTTCCGCTCAACAAGTTCTATAGTCTTTTAAGGTTTACATTTCTTAATTTTTATTTTTGATAAATTGCATATATTTTAAGTATATAACAGTCATTTCATATACTTTGCAAAATGATTGCCACAAGCAAATTATCACATATCTGTCACCTCACGTACGTTCTCACAATACACACATACCTGCACACACATACCTTTAAGATCTACTTAGCAAATTTCAATATAGTATGTATACAACACAGTATTAACTAGAGTTACCATGATATAAAATAGACTTTCAGAACTTCCTGTTTTGATTACTGTTTCCTTTAGTAGATATAGTAATTTCTACCACGTTTCCAAAATTGTTTAGCTATTATAACACCTGTTGCCTTTCCAAATAAATTTTAGAATAAGCTTGCCAGTATCTACAAAAATCCACTAGAAATTTAATAAAAGTTGCATGAAACTTGTAGATCAACTAACTTGGGGAGAACTGACATATTTACTATGTTCATTCTTCCAATCTACAACCACTGTATGTGTCTCCATTTATTTAGTTCTTTAAAAATTTTTTTTCCATAAACATTTTATAGTTTTGGGCATATAATTCCCATACCTGGTTTATCATATTTATATCAAATATTTCACCATTTAATTGTAAGTGGTATTTTAATTTCCATTTTCACATGCTTATTGCTAATATATAGAAATGCAGTTTATTTTTTTTTAATTGATCTTGTATCCTAGCATTTGTTGAACTCACATAGTTCTAGGAGTTTTGGAGGACTAAGTTTCTCACAATTTTCTACATAGACATGTCATCTGCTCATAGAGATAGCATTGTTTCTAACTTTCCAATTTGTGGGTCTAAATTCCTTTTCTTGCTTTATTGTGCTGGCTAGAATATCCAATACTATGTTGAATCAGAGTAGTAAGGGTAGAAATCTTGCCTTGTTCCAGATTTTAGGGGTGTATCATTCAGTTTTTCACCATTAGGTATGTTAGCTGCAGGTGTTTTAAAGATGATTTCATCAAATTTAGTTTTTTTTTTCTATTCCTAGGTTTGTGGAGAGATTCAATCATCAATAAGTGAGGAATTTTATCAAAAGTTTTTCTTGTATTGATACAATCATATGACTCTAGCCTATTTTTTTTTTTTAGATTTTATTTGTTTATTTGACAGAGATCACAAGTAGGCAGAGAGGCGGGCAGAGAGAGAGAGAGGGAAGCAGGCTCCCCACCGAGCAGAGAGCCTGACGTAGGACTCGATCCCAGGACCCTGAGACCATGACCCGAGCCGAAGGCAGTGGCCTAACCCACTGAGCCACCCAGGCGCCTGACTCTAGGCTATTGATGTGATGGATCACAAGGACTGATTTTTTTTTTTTTTAAATATTGAACTAGCTTTGCATTTGGTTGTGGCATATAATTTTTTAATTGCTGGCTTTGATTTGCTGTTATCTTATTGAGTATTTTTGAGCTATGTTCATTAGAGATCATCACCTGTAAGGTTTTGGTTGTTTTTTGTTTGTTTTTCACTGTTTTGTCCAGTTTTGGGTATTTTTACTGAACGATCAATTCAGGATTTAATGATCTAATCCACTAACTCATGAAATAAAAAGCTAAGCCCTGGCACTCTGCCCCCAACTGCCCCATCCCAGAGAATCCTGAGGAGACTGGACAAGTCAGAAGCATAGCTTCTGGCTGGGTTTGCAAACAATGTTGCCAAACTCAGATAAACTGGAGTTGCTCTAGAGTTTTACACCTGTGAACTCAATTTCTTTAACAATTATAGCTCCAATCAGATTATTTTATATTGGGTGTTTTTTTTCTTTGTGTTTCATCTTTTTTAGTTGTTTCAGTAGAAGGCTTACCACTTACCACTTATTCCTCCATTGCTCTAAACAGAGATCTTTTGAAAATAATGCAAGTCACATTTTTAAAAATTGTCTAGAAAGAAGGCAGCAAGTCTCTGCATAATTGAGACCTCAAGAAATAAACCAGATAAAACACTGGGGCGTGGGGGCCTCTCTGGACAACACAGAAATTGTTAACAAAAAAAGTTTGGAAACTGATAAAATGAATTTTGCTAAGCAGTGCAAAAATCCAGGTGAAAAATAAACACAATTATGATACTGAATAATTATAATAAAATATATCCACAGATATCTTAAAGACTAATTGCTGGCATTAGGTCTGAAGCTAACTAATACCTATGTATATCTTACAACATTTATTTTGGAAGGTCCTCACAGGCAAAAGATGGGTGCCCTGAACCAGTGCAAGAATAGGACCTAATTCATTTATGAAAATCTTACAGACTCCAAAGTGAAATTGTTTGATTACAACTATTCTTACCTTTATAAAATACAATTCTTAGAAAGTATAGAAGTGGCTTTAATTTTAAAAACAAGTCACAGCAGCCTGCTGTGACTGCTGATTTGTTAAAATCCTGCTAATGTTAGATTGCTTAGACAGGACTCAGATTTACATAAACATTTAAAATAATCAAAGATCAGAGCTCAAATATCAAACTCAGGCAAATGTCCATTTCCCTCTTCTTTGCTTCAACTGAAAATCAAAAGGGCTAATTTTACTAGTATCAAAAACATTTCCCCTTCTTAATAACCCCATGAGACTGAGGCCAAATCAAATGTGATATTTGCTTTTATATCAAAAACAAAGTAAACTTTTATAAATCAAATTTTATGCAGTCTATAATGTAAAGAACCAATGAGAGAGATTTATCTCAAAATCCATAAATTGAACACAAACTCACAGAATAAATTAAATCAAATATGAAAGAAAATTAACATCTAGGTTTAGGGAACAATAAATATGTAAAAAGATTGAAAAATAATATAGCAAGGCAATCAAAACCTCCAGCAAAACGAGTGGCAAGGGATTGGTCCTATAGATAGAAAAATGAAATACAATGAGAAGAATGGTGTTAAAAGAATTTCCACGTCACTATCCGAAATGAGCACAACATTACCTTGTGGCCCTGCGGCAGGGATAGAGTTTCTGAGCACTGATCTTATTTCCATCTCTATAGTGCAATGGCTTTCCCTGGTCCTCAGAAAATAAGGCTTGCTGTGAAATTAATTTTGCAACTACTTAGTTCAAAACGATTTTTTGTAAAAAACACTAACATCAGAGAAATTCAAGCTTATCTGAAAGGGAGAAGTGACAGCCACTTGTAATTGAAGATCTGAATCATCATGCTATTGTTCAAAAAGACTAAGCCAATATGGCTAAACCATTATCATCTATAAAGAAATTGTTGCCATACCCTGAGAGTTTGTGCCTCTATCCTAGTAAACATTTAGTGGATATGTGTTTATGGTGGCAATACAGAGGACACTAATGGGATAGAAGATGAAAGGAAAGTGTGGATTTGTCTGTTTTAAGATTTTATTTGACGAGAGCACAAGCAAGGGGAGCAGCAGAGGGAGAGGGAGAAGCAGGTCCCCCGCCCTTCCCTGAGCAGGAAGCCCAGTGCAGGGCTCGATGCCAGGGCCTGGGGATCATGACCTGTGCTGAAGGCAGACACTCAATCAACTGAGCCACCTAGGTGCCCCGAAAGTGTGTTTTTAGTAATTATATGGTGTCATTTTATTTAAGAAAGGGGTGAGAAGGAAGAAACAAAAGGGAAGAGAGAACAAGGGGAAAAGATTGAGTTCTCTTGGACACTGCCTCCCTGGACTCCTATTGCCTATGGCGGCTAGTATCTATCATACTAGTATGGCATTCCAAGATAGCATTAGCTCAGTAGTAATGACAACACCATTTGTTAAGCACCCACCACAGGCAAGATATATCATTCTAAAAACATGATCATATCTAATTCTCAAACCAATTCTGCAAGATATGGTCTTTACAGATAATGAAACTGAAGCCCTGAGGCAGTTAAGTATACCACCAAAGGTCACACAGCTAGTAAGTAGATGAGTTCAATTCACAAGTCCCTACTTTTGGGGCAATTGGGTGGCTCAGTTGGTTTTACATGGGACTCTTGATTTTGGCTCAGATCATGATCCCAGAGTTGTGAGATGGAGCCCCATAATATCCATGCTGGGTATGGAGACTGGTTTGGACTCTTCCTCTCCCTCTACCCCTAGCCCCTGCATATATGTGTGTGGTCTTAAGAAAAAAAAAAGTTTCTATTTTCACCACTGTGGTAGACTAGCTTAACTTTTTTATATAATTCTTCATAAGAACATGTCTTTTTTTCTTCTTCTTCTTCTTTTTTTTAACCGATGTAGCTTGTAAGCTCTTTCACATCTATGTTCAGACATTAGTTTTATTTTCTCATTTATTAAAAATGTTTTACTTAAGTGCAATCTCCCAAGATTCCTTCAAGCTCTATTACTATCTAGGTTTCTAGTCTGTAAAAACCTCAGCCTTAGACGAGCTCTCATCAGCATGATAGGTGCTCAATAAAATATTCAAAAATGACTTGTTTAATTAATGGGTAACACCCCCCCCCCCCATTTAAGGAAAAAAATGTTATAACATCAGTAGCCACTGAAGTGTCCATTTTGCTTGAGGAACTCAAAATATTTAGAATAAGATGATGAATTTGATTGTTTTTATGCTTCGTTAAGGAGTGAACTGGCAAAGTATTTTATGAGATGCCTATTCCAATTCTTTTTAAATTATAGCACTTCTGAGTTTGTATATATCACTTTCCTTTTCATAGTCTAACTTACTCGGTCAAACCCCATTTAACATTTCTATTCCTACCTAACATTTTGCAAAAGGCAAAGATTCTCAGTCATTAATATATCTCAAATTATACTCTGTCATTGTTATTATATTTTTGAATCACAAGACTTTTACACAATAAGCTATCATTCCAAAATGATCTTAAGTAACAATTTAAAAAAATTCCAATCCATTCTGTTGTTCCAGTGTATTATATTTCAACATATTTTATCAAATATTTTAAAAACCACACAATATTTTTCTGTAAACACTTACGCATGTGTCAGTGCTTGCATCATTTTATCCAATACTCTTGATAATCCAGTAAAGAGAATTCCCCCAAACTAAGCTGATTTGTTATTCCCATAATCTATGTTTGACTATAGGTAGGAAAAATAAGACAAATTTGCAGAAGCATTTAAATAGGCTATTCAACATTCCAGACTACTTATTTAGGCTGAATAAGTATTTGGCAAATTAAAAACCACACAATTGTCTTTGTGCTATAAACAATCCAAGGATAAAGATGTGGGAATAGTTAGATCAGAAAGATTCTAGGTGGCAACAGGGATGCAGAGAGGGAGGGAGTGACCATAATATTCTCCAGAACAATGATTTAGGGCCAAGTACTTGGATAAATCTTGTCACTGATAAACAATGGTATCTATAACCATTTCTGTGGAGTAACATCTTCTTAGAACATTCACCATAGTAGAGAAACAATCTCAGTAGAGGCATCCAGACAAGTAGAGGTCCTAAAAATTTATGGAAGTAAGCAAAGAAGATCAACCAGGTAATACTAATGCCCAGAAAGACTTATAACTTTATCTTGGAATTTTTCAGGCTTAAAGAAAATATGAATAAGCATATATTTATTACATATACTTATTGACATTTGTATGTATAGACACAGATACAAATATAAACATATTTTACCATTTTTGAGATAGTATCTACTTCCTTAAATTCAAGCAGCTTTGGTTATAGCTACTGAAAGATTGCTTACAAAATATTTTTCACTAAATATTTAAATCCAGATTGTTTAGGCAGATTTGAGACACTACAACCATTCCTGAAAGAGTAGAATGCAGTAAAAACATCTTTCCATAAGAGGTCACAAATACCATAAGCTTGTGAATAGAACATAGAGGACAAACAAGTAAAAATCTCAGGTTCTGAAGTGGAAAAAGAAAGTAAGTAGTAGAGCCTTTAAAGCCACAATGTTTTAGGTCTGAAGAAACCACTGAAGGAGACTGGAAAACCGCCAAAAAAACACAAATACATCTGTGGATAGAAGACCACTGCCTGGCCAAGACTCATGTGGTAAGCATAAATACAGTTACCCAGGGTGCCTGGGTGGCTCTGTTGGTTAAACATCTGCCTTTGGCTCAGATCACAATCCCAGGGTCCTGGGATGGAGCATCACATCGGGCTCCCCGCTCAGCAGGGAGTCTGCTTCTCCCTCTCCCTCTGCAGGTTTGTGCTCTAGCCAATAAAATATTAAAAAAATAAAATAAAATAATACATCAGTTAAATCAGACACACAGAGATTTTATTTCTGTTTCAAAAAGAAGAACGTAAGCCACAACAAAGAGAAATAAAGTTGACCCTAGATCACAAAGTCCAAAGATTCTCAAGGAGATGGTCCTCAGTAATCAACAACTACAATACCTTCAAAAACAGAAAATATTTTCCGTTAAATCTTGCCTATATATCAAGTTCTGGAACTTTCCTAATGCCTATAATAAAGGGGCACCAATGTAAACGCTTGTCTATGTTAGAGGCCATTTTGAATTAGTGAGGAAAAATTTGTCAGAAGTCTGAGAAAGAAACCATCCCCACCTTGTGGGCCTCTCCTTAGGTGGCAGCAGTTGCCATAACTCAAGAAATCATATTCAGCCATGAACATCAGCGGTCCAAAATCAGAGGCTTTACCTTAGCTAATTCACCTTTCCCATTAATATTGAAACTGTGCTACTTTGAGAAAACTTTACAGTTAGAAGCATCTCTTTGTGGTCACAGCACTATGAGTGTAAATAGGCTGATCACTTTATTTTTCAAGTTTGTTGCAGGTCTGAAATCACAATAAATAATCCATTAGAAGTTACCTATTAGTTATGTAGTTATTGGAAAACATCCAAATAACATGAAAGTTTTAGGTGTTATTTTATTTAAAACTTTTCCTCTCAGGGAGAACTTCAATAATATCTTGACATGTACTGTCACTTCTGTATAAGACGAATGTGCTGGTCTAGGTTTCTCCATGATATGTCTCGATAACGTGGACAGACTGCTATATTTGGGGGCCTGAGGTATTTTAAGGAAAGTTTCTGGAGTTGGGCTATTCAAACCCAACAGTAAATGCTAACACTCAGTTGTCTTAAAATCTTAATTACCCTCACATTCCCATAGACTGCCGATACTTGCACACAAATGAAGTGTTAATTGGTATGAAGAAATTAGAAAATAGCAAGCCAACAATCTAGTATCTCTTTCAGGATTTTCAACCAGGTCTGGAGCCAATTCCTTGTTTTATTTATATTGAACCCTTTCATTTCTTGAGCCCTGAGCTCTGGGGAGCCCATTCCCTAAGACATTTTCTTAGAAATATGCCTATATTCTGAAAGGAAATCTTCTGAGAAAAGAGCTAAGAAAATGAAAGAGAAAGCAAGAATCAAAGAAAAGACAAAGAATAAAAACAGAATCAGATAAACGAAACAGGTGAAGTCTAGAAAATAAGAAAGCTCAAGCTAAAAGAAAATCTCTGCCAATTTGAAATAAAACTCCCCAGGCTTAGTCCAAGATTCAAACATAAGTACTACATCTGTGGCAAGGAGCAGAACATTATTAAAATTTTAATATTCTCACACAATTTCTCTCTTCTTCGAGAATACCTAATTCCCATTTCCCTTATTACCTGCATTTGAGAAATATATTAATTTCTTCTAAGTCAATTTACATTTTTATAAAATGGTATAAAATACCTTTCCTTAAATATTTATTGGAAAAAAAAGTTTCAGAGAAGTAGAGTTTTGAGACAGTAATTTGTTTTTGTATTAAATCAAAAATTTCCTTTTCAAATGAACAGATAATCCATGTTAGATATGTCTATTGGCTATTAGAAGGGTGAAAAATGGTAAGAGACTGCTCATAGAGTATTTGGTATTGCCAATAATTCCCAGGTCTTTAGTTTGAGTTTTTTGTTAAATTAGTATAGTAATAGTACATTTCCAATGTCAAGTTTAAATGAGGTTATAGTACAGGCAATAAATTCACAATAAATGCCAGATATCAACATATTACTATTATTTTTATTGTCAGTATTATGGATAGGATTTAAAAGATGTTTTTCTAGAGAAAGGGGAGTAACAAGTATAGAATCATCCTGTTTCCCCTGTTTACTCCTCCTGCTCTTGTGCTCTCTCTCTCTCACTCTCTCTCTCTCTGACAAGTATGTAAGTAGAATCTTTTTTTTAAAAAAATCAAATATACAATAGAGTATTACTCAGCCATCAGAAAGGATGAATACCCACCATTTGCACTGACATGGATGGAACTGGAGGGAATTATGCTAAGTAAAATAACTCAAGCAGATAAGGACAGTTATCACATGGTTTCACTCATAGGTGGATTATAAGGAATAGCACAGAGGACCACAGGGGAAGGAGGGAAAACTGAATGGGATACTGAATGAAGAAATCAGCAAGGGAGACAAACCATGAGAGACTCTGGATTCCAGGAAACAAACTGAGGGTTATAGGTATTAAGGAGGACATGTGTTGTGATGAGCACTGGATGTTAAACACAGCTAATGAATCGTTGAACACTACATCAAAAAACTAATGATGTACTATATGCTGGCTAACTGAACATAATAAAAATAAAATAAAAATAAAATCAATTGATGTGGTTGTAACATTTAAATTCTTTTAAAAAACTGGGCCTCATGAAACTGACATACAATGATTGGTTGTTCTCCAAATTCAAAGAACTCGACCCTTTAATAATATCAAGATTAAAGGAAAAACAAAATCTTCATTTTTTTATTAAGTCTAAGATATTCTCTATTAGAGATTTTCACCTGGTCAAGTATGAACAACTTACTATATGGGTCTCCAAATGAATTGCTGGTTTGGTCTCATTTGCCCGTGAAACAGAGGGTATTTAATTTGGAAATCTCTTTCCTTAGGTTTCTGTCACAACTATTTTCCTTAAAACTCTCCAGAACTTTAAGTGGAAATCTATTGAAATACAAAATAAGAAAATAAAATTGAGAGAAAGAATAACAAAGATAAAATACATTTTAGAATAAAGACAGAGCGGCCGCGGCAGGAGCAGCGGGAGCTACAGCATCAGCAAGAGCAACAGTAGCTACAGCCCCGGCGGCGGTGCCTGTTCCAGTCTTTGCTGCTGCAGTCCGTGCAACCACCCAGAGGGGGAGGGGGGAACCACCAGTCGCTGAGGAGCAGGAGAAGAGGGGAAAGTTTAGGCGAGCCTGGGTGGGGGGGCCCAGCGCCGGAGCCGCGTGAGAGAGGGAGCTGTATTTTGGTAGGGGGGAGTCGGACTGCAACTGGCAGCAGAGCGTCCCCCGGCCTTGTGGACTCTATACCCCCTACTCCTGCCGCTTCTGCTGCCGCCTGTGGCTGGAGGGTCCCCCTGGGGCTGAATCTTTGGGACTTGACCCCTTTCCCCTCCCCCTTCCCTCACTCCCCAGCCAGGCGGGAGCATTTATTCCACGGATTAATTCCCCTTCCTTTTTTGGGGGGGCGGGTGGGTGTGTGTCGTGGGGGGTATCCCTGAAATAGTAAATATTGTTGAGCTTTTTTTGCCCTTATCTTCGTTTTTTTAATTTCCTTTTTTTTTTTAAGGTGGGAAAACTGTGAAACCCACCTTGATTTCCTCCCCTCTCCCCCCTCCCCACCTTCCCTCGCCCTAATCCCCCGACAAGGAAAGAAGAAGCAGTTGGTTCAATCTCTGGTAATCTATGCCAGCAATTATGACAATGTTAGCAGACCATGCAGCTCGTCAGCTGCTCGATTTCAGCCAAAAACTGGATATCAACCTTCTAGACAATGTGGTGAATTGCTTATACCATGGAGAAGGAGCCCAGCAAAGAATGGCTCAAGAAGTACTGACACATTTAAAGGAGCATCCTGATGCGTGGACAAGAGTCGACACAATTTTGGAATTTTCACAGAATATGAACACGAAATATTATGGACTACAAATTTTGGAAAATGTGATAAAAACAAGGTGGAAGATTCTTCCAAGGAACCAGTGTGATGGAATTAAAAAATATGTTGTTGGCCTCATTATCAAGACGTCATCTGACCCAACTTGTGTAGAGAAGGAAAAGGTGTATATTGGGAAATTAAATATGATTCTTGTTCAGATACTAAAACAAGAATGGCCAAAACACTGGCCAACTTTTATCAGTGACATTGTTGGAGCAAGTAGAACCAGTGAAAGTCTCTGTCAGAATAATATGGTGATTCTCAAACTCTTGAGTGAAGAAGTATTTGATTTCTCTAGTGGACAGATAACTCAAGTGAAAGCTAAGCATTTAAAAGACAGCATGTGCAATGAATTCTCACAAATTTTTCAGCTGTGTCAGTTTGTGATGGAAAATTCCCAGAATGCTCCACTTGTACATGCAACTTTGGAAACATTGCTCAGATTTCTTAATTGGATTCCACTGGGATATATTTTTGAGACCAAGTTAATCAGCACATTAATTTATAAGTTCCTGAATGTTCCAATGTTTCGAAATGTCTCTCTGAAGTGCCTCACTGAGATTGCTGGTGTAAGTGTAAGCCAGTATGAGGAACAATTTGTAACGCTATTTACACTGACAATGATGCAGCTAAAACAGATGCTTCCTTTAAATACCAATATTCAACTTGCATACTCAAATGGAAAAGATGATGAACAGAACTTTATTCAAAATCTCAGTTTGTTTCTCTGCACCTTTCTTAAGGAACATGGTCAACTTATAGAGAAAAGGTTAAATCTCAGGGAAACACTCATGGAGGCCCTTCATTACATGTTGTTGGTATCAGAAGTGGAGGAAACTGAAATCTTTAAGATTTGTCTTGAGTACTGGAATCATTTGGCAGCTGAACTCTATAGAGAGAGCCCATTCTCTACATCTGCTTCTCCATTGCTATCTGGAAGTCAACATTTTGATGTTCCTCCCAGGAGACAGCTGTATTTGCCCGTGTTATCCAAGGTCCGTTTATTGATGGTTAGTCGTATGGCTAAACCAGAGGAAGTATTGGTTGTAGAAAATGATCAGGGAGAAGTTGTAAGAGAATTCATGAAGGATACAGATTCCATTAATTTGTATAAGAATATGAGAGAAACATTAATTTATCTTACTCATCTGGATTATGTAGATACAGAAAGAATAATGACTGAGAAACTTCACAATCAAGTGAATGGTACAGAGTGGTCATGGAAAAATTTGAATACATTGTGTTGGGCAATAGGCTCCATTAGTGGAGCAATGCATGAAGAGGATGAAAAACGCTCTCTTGTTGCTGTTATAAAGGATCTATTAGGATTATGTGAACAGAAAAGAGGCACAGATAATAAAGCTATTATTGCATCAAATATCATGTACATAGTAGGTCAATATCCAAGGTTTTTAAGAGCTCACTGGAAGTTTTTGAAGACTGTAGTTAACAAGTTGTTTGAATTCATGCACGAGACCCATGACGGAGTCCAAGACATGGCTTGTGATACTTTCATTAAAATAGCTCAGAAATGCCGCAGGCATTTTGTTCAGGTTCAGGTTGGAGAAGTAATGCCATTTATTGATGAAATTTTGAACAATATCAACACTATAATTTGTGATCTTCAGCCTCAACAGGTCCGTACATTTTATGAAGCTGTCGGGTACATGATTGGTGCACAAACAGACCAAACAGTACAAGAACATTTGATAGAAAAATATATGCTACTCCCTAATCAGGTTTGGGATAGCATAATCCAGCAGGCAACCAAAAATGTGGATATACTTAAAGATCCTGAAACAGTTAAGCAGCTCGGTAGCATATTGAAAACAAATGTTAGAGCCTGCAAAGCTGTCGGACATCCCTTTGTAATTCAGCTTGGGAGAATTTATTTAGATATGCTTAATGTATACAAGTGCCTCAGTGAAAATATTTCAGCAGCTATCCAAGCTAATGGTGAGATGGTTACAAAGCAACCGCTGATTAGAAGTATGCGAACAGTAAAAAGGGAAACTTTAAAGTTAATATCTGGTTGGGTGAGCCAATCCAATGATCCACAGATGGTAGCTGAAAATTTTGTTCCTCCTCTATTGGAGGCAGTTCTCATTGATTATCAGAGAAATGTCCCAGCTGCTAGAGAACCAGAAGTGCTTAGTACTATGGCTATTATTGTCAACAAGTTAGGAGGACATATAACAGCTGAAATACCTCAAATATTTGATGCTGTTTTTGAATGCACATTGAATATGATAAATAAGGACTTTTAAGAATATCCTGAACACAGAACGAACTTTTTCTTACTACTTCAGGCTGTCAATTCTCATTGTTTCCCAGCATTCCTGGCTATACCACCTGCACAATTTAAACTTGTTTTGGATTCCATTATTTGGGCTTTTAAGCATACTATGAGGAACGTTGCAGATACAGGCTTACAGATACTTTTTACACTCTTACAAAATGTTGCACAAGAAGAAGCTGCAGCTCAGAGTTTCTATCAGACTTATTTTTGTGATATTCTTCAGCATATCTTTTCTGTTGTGACAGACACCTCACATACTGCTGGTTTGACAATGCATGCGTCAATACTTGCATATATGTTTAATTTGGTTGAAGAAGGAAAAATAAGTACACCATTAAATCCTGGAAATCCAGTTAACAACCAGATGTTCATTCAGGAATATGTGGCAAATCTCCTTAAATCTGCATTCCCTCATCTACAAGAGGCTTTTCAGCTTAAATCAGGATATTCCTGCTTTCAAGGAACATCTTAGGGATTTCCTAGTACAAATAAAGGAGTTTGCAGGTGAAGATACTTCTGATCTGTTTTTGGAAGAAAGAGAAACAGCCCTTCGACAGGCTCAGGAAGAGAAACATAAACTTCAAATGTCTGTCCCTGGCATCCTTAATCCACATGAGATTCCAGAAGAAATGTGTGATTAAAATCAGAAGTCATGCTGGTTTTTTTGTTGTTGTTGTTGGGTCCCCCCCCCCCGCAGAATTAACAACAACAACAACAAAAATAAAGACAGAAAAATAAAATGTGTTAAAGAGTCAGAATGACAAAGCACAAGGTGTGGGGGAGGGGTAGGAATTTGTTCTATACTCAATACATATTGCAAGGGCTGATGGTAAAATTCCAATCTCATCTGTGGGCATAGCACAGATGGCAAAGGATATGGCAGATTTCTCATCAGTGGATTTCTAACATGCTTTAAGCTCTGTGCTCAAGTTAGGGTAATATCAGATTCAAGAGAGCTTTCCAACAAGGTCTCATACCCAAAGCAAATTATCTGCTAAAAACTTTCCATTTTTGCAGCACTCTCTTTTAACAGTTTCTATAATTTCCTGAAAAATACATAAACAGAGAACTCAGCTGGATGCAAACAGCTGCATGAATTCAACTCTTCTTGACTGATCTCCAATTCCCTCATTTTGTCCCCAAGGTAGTTCTAAGTATTAGAATGGAAAAAAAAAAAAGAAAAAGAAAAATTAAACAAGAGATAAAGAAATACGTGCTATACTAAGGTCTCTTAGACATAATTCTTCCAATAAAAAGTAACAGGAGAATTTTAATAAGTCAGCAAATTTTAACCATTTCTTAATTATACAGTTCCACACATAATAATCATCTGAAAGAGGCCAGTATAACCAGTAGGTCATACAGAAAAGACAGAATTTTAGGTGAGGAAAAAGATGTACTTACTAAGGACAATTGGGCAAATCACTAGCATCTGGAAAAGGGTGCTAGAGAATGTTTGATTCTCAAGATTATGACTAAGTTTCTTGCTACTGCTAGAGAAGTTTTCATGCAAGGTTGCTGTTACAGACTAAACTGTCTCCCCCTGGTATTCTTACATTGAAGTCCTTACCCCCAAGAACCCAGAATGTGACTCTTGGAGATAGGGTCTCTGAAGAATAAAACAAGTAAATAAGGTCATTAGGGAAAGTTCTAATTCAGTATGACTGGCATCCTTATAAGAAGATAAGAGAAGATTAGGACACAATCATCCAGAGGGGAGACCATGTGAAGATACAGGGAGATGATGACCATCTACAAACAAGGAGAGAGACTTCAGAAGAAACCCACCTGCCAGTACCTTGATCTTGAACTTCCAGCCTACAAAATCATGAGAAACACATTTCTGTTGTTTCAGCTACTTGTAAGACTGAGATATTCTGCTAAATGGCAGGCCTTCCAAACTAATAGTTTGGAAAATGTTACTATGGTCAACTCGATTTTTTTTTCAATAATCAGTACATAGGTTCTCCAGCTAATTTTCCTCCCTTTCTAGTTCATTAACATATTTCCCATAAACTGAATAGGAATTAAAAGAAAAATCAATTTGGTAAAACATTTGTTGCTGGGAGTTTACTTAAGAAAAAACATCTCTTTCCTCTTCTTGAATTCAAATTTGAGTTAGGCCCTCTCTCTTCATGCTCTTCCTATGGCACTTAGAGTATATTATAGCTCATTCCTAGATTATGAACTCTGCAAGTAGATTTTTTGCATGTCTATAACTGCCCTTATATTGCCTGGGACAGGATATTCCTAGTACCTTAGGTAATGCTTGACACGCATCAGGCATTTACTAAATGTAACAGGTATTCAATGTTTGCCGAATCAGGGAACCCTACCACATCATTAACTTTCCTCTTTTTTTTTTTTTAACTAATTGAGAAACAAAACTTAAGTGACTTTTCCAAAATCACATCAGTTTTGTTTTTGAAGGGACCCAACAAATCACACTCCTCGTTTCCTTAGTTCTGAACCATTAATGAAGACAAAGGAGTCTAAAAATAGAAGCCAGAATGTTATCTTTATTATTAAGATTGAGTTAAAGAACATGGTCTAGGTTTGTAAGAACCAAGGGCTTCCTAATATAGAACTCTAAAAGTAGATGTTCCTATCATTCTCAGACAACGGAATTGGAGTGCACATCATGTAAAATATAGAGCAGGGAAGAGAAACCAAAATGACTTATTCCTTGGCAACTGGATTGTACACAGAGGAAGAAATAGCTGGCATTTTGACACTCAAGAACAAAATAAGCCACTGCATTCTCCTAGACAGTAGTATGCCTGGGAGTTAAGAAAAATCAGAAGAGTTGCCCTAGTGGAGCTCCCTCTACAGGGAAGGAAATGCAAGGAACAAGTGTTGCCCAGCCGGCACCTTACCAACCAGCACGGAATGTACGGTGCTCAGACTCCTCTTCTAACACCAAGACTTCTCTTAATATATTTGCCTTCGTAAAATGATTCCGCAGATTTGAGAAAAAGAGTCAACCTGACTTCAGAGGTCTCTCTAGATTTGAATGGTGACTGTTTGGCTCTTATGTTAGTGTAGCAGTGAAGTTTTTAAAGACTTATTATATACAAAGCTCCACATTTGGCATGTGATAGAAACCACACAGAGAGCACAAAGACCATCTAGTAAGATATCACACACACACACAAAATCCAACTTGGAGCATTTCTGACCTGATGCAAATACAAAAAAAGACTGGAAATGAGGGTTGGGAACAGAGAGAGATTAATAGTGGGGGAAAGGAAACTTTTTCCTAAAAGATTTTCAGCTGCATTAGTGCAGCTACTTGCTATTTTCAGAAATAAGGAACAAGAAAATTTGTTCTCTGGGTTGTCAAATGATCCTTCCAATTAGCCCTGAGTGCTGGTCAGTGTTTTAACAACAGGCTCTTGGAGCCCTGATTTGTAACGTTTGCTGATTTCTAGCATTCACTGATTTCAGTGGTGTAAATATTCTAACCATAGTCCATTTCAAGCTCCCGCAGGACATCAACAGTGCACAAAATTCCTGAAAATTTAACACTCGATTCTCACCAGTCAGCGCAGGCTTGGTCCAGAAAGATGCCTAGAGAAGTAAAGCTCCACTGGAAAGGGTACAGATGGCCAGTGGAGGGATTCAGCTCTGTAATGTAGCAGGTGAGACAAGACTCTTGGGAGTCCATAGAGTTATCCAGGGAAACACACTAAGGCTTGGCTTGGGAAAGACACTGCATTCGGGCACACTCAATAACAGTTGAAGAATGGGTTTAGGCTCAAGCTGAGGGGTAATCTTACAGCTTTTCCATCATTTTCTAATTCCAGACATTGGAAATAGGAAATTATTTAAACAAATAAACAAGTAGAAAGAGCTATACCAAGAAGAGACATTCTCCCTCGATCATAGCAGTACTGATCTCAGCTACAATTCTAACACTGCTAACGAGAACTTCTAGTTTTTACTTGTCAACAACCACTGGTTACTGGATGCTAAGACTGACAGAAATAAGGAACAGCCAAGGTAATTAGTAGAAATAATACACTGAACATTTCAACTGACCTCGTGCTGAGAATAAAACTCATAATTTACCGCCAGTGTGTAAAAGGACGAAATGCAAGCATTTTCCATACATAAAAGGCTTATATATGCACAGAGGCACAGGATGAAACTTTAATTTTAATAGTGGGGGCTTTTTGGGGTTCTAACCAATTGTGGATCTCTTTGTGGGTGCACAGTGACTTTTCTTAGGTAGTTAATTAGAGACGGTGTCTGACTGAGCACAATGGAAACGTGAAAAAGTAAATTAAGATTGAAAAAACCTCTGATGACAGAAGAGATTACAAATGCTATTAAAGATTGAGCAGTAGGAGGGGGTAATGGAATGCAAACTTTTTACAGTTCTTGGATATTTGCATACTAGATTCCTATTGTTTATACCTGGAAATATGGGAAGAATACAGAAGGCAGAGGAGGAGAAGGCTGTTGCTGCCTTGTGATTTGATATTATCTTTCCTCAACAGTAATGAATTGCTCTTTCATTCTCTCTCTCATGTTTAAAACATGGTCAATAAAGTCCTCTTAATTTGGAAAATCTTTGGATTATTCCACCCTTGCGAATGCCCACCTTGCATCTTTTGCAGGTGGACCTTTTAAATCTGAACTCCTCTGAGAAGTCCTGTACCACTACAAGGATTTATTTATTGTAGAGGCTTTTCAAAAGGTGGTTAGACTTGCAAGGTTTTCAGGTCAACAGGTCACACCCATAAAGCCTGGGCTTTGGAGCTAGACTGATGAGTTCAGATTATAGCGCTGCTTTGGCTGCCTGTAGGAGCTGGAGCAAGTGATCTAATCTCTGAATTTTCATCCCCTACCCCCACTTTGTAACTTGATAGTAATATGTTGCAATGTAATCCTTGTGACTTAATAGTAGACAGTTTTTGTTTAATCATTTGTCTAGCCCAGTGCCAAGACCAAAACAATTGCTCAACAATCATTGAGTATCCACCCTTCTTCTTAACTTTTCAAAATCTATTTTCCTAATATCTAGTACTACTTCACCTAAAACTAGGTTTAATTCTGTAACTACATGTTCTTTAACAACTGTTAGCAATGCTTTAATGATCTAAGGCAGATGTGAAAAATGTATCTGAATCCGCTCCCCTCCCTCAACAGGGAGTGTTTGGTGGGGGACATTGGTGGTGGTGGTGGGGATTTTGCAAAGGCAAATCCTCTCCCACCACTGATCTAGAACATCAGCTGTACTGGTTGTTTTCATCTCTGAGTAAAAAACAAATCACCAACTAAGCAAGGCAATAATTTATCAGATATTTTGTTTGAGGCAGAATGGGGCTTCAGCACATGTCTGAATGTTGGCATCTTTCCACTGATAATACAGTTGAGATTTTACATTAGAACAGAATCACATTACACCTAAAATGTATAGGATTTTTTTCAACCTTATGGCTTTCTCTATTTTTATTATTATTCAAATATGTCTAGGAGGGCTCTATCTTCAGATTTATTCTAGAAAATTTTGTATTTTCTTTTTTTACATCTCCTTTTCCTGTTTATTTCATTTACTTCTTAGGCAAAGTCTTATTTAAATGCTTATAGGTTATCTGTCCCAACTTCAAGAATCAGTGGTACCCCCTTTATGAGAATATTTACCTGTCAAACTTAAAGCAAACTTTGAAGGGCGCCTGGGTGGCTCAGTCATTGCCATCTGCCTTCAGCTCGGGTCATGATCTCAGTGTCCTGGAATTGAGCCCCGCATCAGGCTCCCTCTTCTGAGGGAAGCCTGCTTCTCTCTCTCCCACTCTACCTCCTTCTGTTCCCTCTCTAGCTGTGTCTCTCTCTGTCAAATAAATAATTAAAATCTTAAAATTAAAAAAATAAAGCACATCTTGTATCTTCTATTGTATATTGACATAACACCTATTTGAACCTCTTGGTGCAGCTCTTTTTTCATTCTTTTTTTTTTTATTCTTCTGTGAAACACTACTCAGTCCTTTATTAATTCATGATATAACCAATGTCGACCACACAGCAAGTTTCACAAATTTACCTACTTCTCTTTCTTTATTAATGCCATCCCCTCAAATTCCAGTTTATAAAATTACTTCACTTAGAACTAAATCTATTTCTAATTCTATTGTTTGGTACCCTACGTGAGCGGGCAGATCTACCACATTCTCACGTCTTAAACCCTCTTGTTTATTTTCCAAAGTCACAGCATAAAAATCAACAAAAAGAGAAATTATGGTACAGCCTGCCTCCTCCTAACCTTTAGCTTTGTAACAGGACTTCTGACTTGCCAAAGGAATCAATGAGAAAAGTTCTCACAGTATCATTTAGTCAGTCAAACTGGCCAGTAGCCCATGAGTTTTATAAATTTCACTGGGCTCTCCAGCAAATCTCCGATATCTACTCAAGAAATACCCCACTCACCTTTCAACAAGTCGTTTCAAAACTGGATGCAGCAACCTTGTGTGCCTCCGCAGGAAAGAGATCTGCTGAGGTCTGTCCCTGTTCGTTACATTTGCAGGCGCCTGTGAAAGTTCCTTATTAGTCTGATTCTTAAGAACAGACTGGCTCAGAGTCTTCCTCCTTCCCCTCAGCCTTATTCTTCCATCCAAAAGCCAGTGAAGACACTGGTCTTCATTCTCTACCACCCTAGCAGAGGATGTGGGTTTCTTTTAGGCCTAGCTTTAGTTGGATGACTTACTCTGGCTTATCTGAAGGTAGCTAGTGCTTACTCACAAGTAACTTACAGCAAAGAAGATGACTCTCCTTCCTTCAACCCGCTTACCCAGCAGCCAGACTTACCTTTATAACGTGTTTAATTGTCGCCCACCTGAGGCAGAAATCCCACGAGCCTCTAGCTCATTAGAAGACTGGCCTCAGTTGTGTACAATCAGTTGTGCATATCACTTCAATTTTTGCATGAAAGATGGAACAGAAATATATTTAAGTCCCCCATCGTCACACATATCAAGAAAATCACATCGCGTACACTTTTTTTTAATTTTTTTTATATTATTTTTTATTTTTTATTATTATTTTTTTTATTTTTTAAAGATTTTTTTTTATTTTTCCATTTGACAGAGAGAGATCACAAGTAGGCAGAGAGGCAGGCAGAGAGAGAGAGGAGGAAGCAGGCTCCCTGTGGAGCAGAGAGCCCAATGCGGGACTCGATCCCAGGACCCCGAGATCATGACCTGACCCGAAGGCAGTGGCTTAACCCACTGAGCCACCCAGGCGCCCCTCGCGTACACTTTTAAAGCGTATAATGGTAGCCAAACACTGGATCGGTTCACTGAGGAAAACAGGGAATTTACCTTTAAAGACTGGTCTCTTAAAAATAGATAAGATGTTGAGCTATGCAGTTTATCACTGGCACACAGCCTGGAACCTAAAACAGATAATGTTGCAGACAAGTAACACTTCATTAAAAATTGAAAATATATTACTCACATCAGTAGTATGCTCCTTTCGGCTTCCTACACTGGGTGTGTAATCTCCATGACAGTGATCCCAAAGAAGGAGGCTAGGGTGCATTTTGCCGACCAGGAAATTACATGAGCTTCTGATGATATTTTTCCTGCAAATGGTTTATAAGAGAATAGCCAGGAATTTGAAGCAATGGTTTGGAAAGGGCATTTAAGGCTCTGAGGACAGGCAGACTAGCAATCTCAGACACCTGACTTGCACAAGTTACTAGTCTGAATTGGGATTTAAGTGAAGATTTCTGTTAGTGGACATCCATTGCCAGAGATGTGCTTTTCCTGTGTGCTTTTCCGGGCTCGTATTTTGGGGGTTATAACTGGCATGAGTCACTCTTAAATGAGCCAGAAAGAGTGCTGCAGAGAGAGAGACTTGTACTATGAGCTCAACAGCAAAATAAAACCAATAGCAGTGTCTCAGGGCTGTTTTCTTAGAGATTTATTGGGCCTTATTAAATTTGGAAGCAGTCAAGAAGAATATAACAGCTGTTGTGAATCTCAAACAAAAGCAAAACAGCCTCTTCTCTGTTTTCCTCCTATGTAGCATCCCTGTAAACCAGTAAACTGTGTGGGCAGGATCGGTCTTACTTGTGCTTACCAAGTGGAAAACAGTGTTTACATATACAATGTGATACAAGTAAGAATTATCCAAGAGATTTGTTTTGATTTACTTCTCAATTCAGGGAATTTAGGAATAGCTTATATAAAGTAAAACTAAAGTAAAAATGAATAAAAAATAAGAAAAATAAAATAAATTAAATAAATAGATAAAAATTAAAAACAAAAAGCTTTACAGAACGTGACTTCCACAAAGCCAAAAGACTTTGGAGTTGTTTTCTTTGCTATCTCTGTTCTTCTCCACACACTTAAATCTTCACTAAGCAATTCTAAGAACTGATTTAAAAGTATAATTGTGGGGCGCCTAGGTGGCTCAGCGGGTTAAGCCACTGCCTTCAGCTCAGGTCATGATCCCAGAGTCCAGCATCAGGCTCTCTGCTCAGCGAGGAGCCTGATTCTCCCCCTCTCCCTCTCTCTCTGCCTGCCTCTCTGCCTACTTGTGATCTCTGTCTGTCAAATAAATAAATAAAATCTTTAAAAGTGTAATTGTGATATACAGAAACAGATATTGGTATTAATTTGAACTTAGGCCTCAGGAAAACTGGAAACGCTAAAGCAAGCTCCCAGTTAACCTATTTGAGAGCAAAGGTCCGGGTGCAATCTGATTTTGAAACAGTAAAACAAAACAACAAACAAAAACATCACAATGCAAACTTTTGCTTTGGGTATTTTCCTATATAAGGAGTTCCCAGCATGTGACCTCATGGTAGGGTGGGGGAGGAGAATCACCTGGGATTTTAGGGGAAATTGTTCTTAATCATATCAGCATAACATTAGCTAATAAGGAATAGTGTTTTTTCAGTAACAAATTTGAGTTTAGCCTAAATATGAGAAAAATGAGTTTACTTGCTACACCAAGCATTTACAAATGAAGGGTTGAGATGACTTAACAGATAATTAACAATTACAAGAAGAACTTCACCACAAGAATTAGTATTCTGGGCCAGCACATGAGACTCACTACTCGCTTTGATGGAAAAGTAATCAGGGAGGTGCCTTCAGTTTGAGGTCTTAACAAATAAAGAGTATTTAGGAGAAGATGGATTGAAATCTTATGTCTGAGTTTCTTTTGATGCAATCCTGTGGCTATCAGCTTTATGAGCCAACATCCACTCAGAAGACAAAAGTCAGACTTGTTATTTGAACTGCGAGATTTACCATAAAGAATGTTTAGCTCAGGGCGCCTGGGTGGCTCAGTGGGTTAAAGCCTCTGCCTTCAGCTCAGGTCATGATTCCAGGGTCCTAGATCGAGTCCCACATCGGGCTCTCTGCTCGGCACTGAGCCTGCTTCCTCCTCTCTCTCTCTCTCTCTCTCTGCCTGCCTCTCTGCCTACTTGTGATCTCTGTCAAAGAAATCAATAAAATCTTAAAAAAAAAAAAAAAAGAATGTTTAGTTCAGGTATTCGAAAACTCCAAAGTCAAAGAGGGAATATGAAGGCATCAAGGAGATAGTAACAGCAGGAGCAGCTACTACCCCTAGGCTAGGGAGGGAAGAAATGGGGCTAAAATTTGTGTTAAAAGTTAGAAACTTGGAGATTGAGGGAGAAAGACAACTATCATATGATCTCCCTAATATGAGGAAGTGTGATGCAACATGAGGGGTTAAGGGGGTAGGAGAAGAATAAATGAAACAAGATGGGTTCGGGAGGGAGACAAACCATAAGTGACTCTTAATCTCACAAAACAAAGTGAGGGTTGCTCGGGGGAGGGGTGTTGGGAGAGGGGGATGGGGTTATGGACATTGGGGAGGGTATGTGCTATGGTGAGTGCTGTGAAGTGTGTAAACTTGGTGATTCACAGACCTATGCCCCTGGGGATAAAAATGCATTATATGTTTATAAAAAAATTTTTTTTTAATTTAAATTAAAATTAAAGAAAGAAAGAAACTTGGAGACTGAGAGGCACCAGAGAGGGTGGGCTTGCTGAGTCCCTGGGGATGCTGGGTCTCTGGCCAGCTGGTATCAGGTCAAAGAAGAGACTCTGCAGCCAGAACCTAGACTTTGGGAAGGAGGAACCTGTCAGCTGGTGATGGTATCTCTGACAAGGTTCAGTGAGGCTGGTTTGGGGAAGTGTCAGAAAAATAGCAGACTGAAACACCTGTTGCTATTAGGAAAAAAAAATACATTGCTTCTAGAGTGAGGAAGCATTGTTAGGATAACAATGACAGGTGCAAAACATAAAATCAGGAATAGAAAATATATGGGGGGGGGATATATGGGAAGGAGCCTGTCCCTTCTGCTCCACCCAGGCTCCTGGTCTCTCTCTAGTGCCTCCTACAGGCCAAGTGCAGGAGTTAAATGCAGTTTACAAGAATGCAGTTTACAGAATACCAACCCCAGCTTCCCAAAGCTCCCAGTGGCCATGTGGGCCTAACGCTGCCAGACCATAGCTTAGTAACTGACCTGGTCACTGTAACTTGATAGAGATTCGCTGAACTGCTTCCCCAAATAAGGTACTTTTTTGAAAACAGACATGTCTTAGATCTCTAACTTGTTCGCCTGCCAGAGGTTCACAGCTTGTATTTTTTACTGATATGATAGAGTAATTCAACACTGAACTTGAAACTGCAGGGGAAAATGTAAGAACATTGCTGATTTGTTCCAGGAAGTGAGTGCATTCACACTCAAATTGTTCATGTGGATTGGGCCAATGTCCACTGGAGACTCCATTCACTTCTACTGCTAAACTTCCCTGTAGTCAATGGAACCACGGTTACTGAAGAAATGCAGAGTTATTTACTGGAAATGCAGTCAAAATTTGGGGAAGATTCACAGTCTTTGAGCATGAATCATGTTTTAAGTTTCCATGATTGCTTCTAGAGTGTGAACCTCTGTGTGTGACTGAATAGTCAAGTATCTGCCATATCATTTCAAGATGATTTTATTCTGTCTGGTAGAATTATGTCTATCAAAAAGACAGAGTATCCTGCAACTTTGAATATAGACAGTGTAAGTACAGAAAATTCCAGAACGATTCTGTAATTGTTGGCTATATAACTATTTTTGGCTCTATAAAAGTGTGTTCTCTTTTTAAAATGATGAAACTAAATCTTATAGCCATCTGGTCATTATCCGACTAAAAAATAAGGCATGCCCTCAAAATCTTGAGAAAAGTTTATTTTATTAAGTATCGAACAGAATTTTGTTCTGGTTTTGCAACTTCAATAACTAGCCTTAGAATTCCTTTTATATATAAAAAGTGAACTGTTTTTGATGAATTGTTTTTATGTTTCTGTAAAAAAATGTATTTGCTGTACATAAATAGCCAGAGTGATGGACAAGTTCACAGACAATGCCAAGCCTTTGAGGCTACACGTGTTTCAGAACTCAGAAGTTTTCCAATTTAAAAAAAAAGTAGTATGGCACAGATACTCAAGTACCATTTGAAAATTCACATTAACTAACGTCAGTAGACTACGAATAGTCTCATGTCTATGCATACCAAATCAGGGTTTATTACCATGTAGTACCAGATGAATTTTAAGGAATCTTTTGATTTTTAGAACATGTCAGGTTTTGGAATTATAAATAAAGAGTTGTGTTTATGATTACTGTCAAACAAGATATCTACATGTCTGGAAATTGGTCTATCCAATCATGTAACCTCTAAATATGACCTGAGAAAGCTTCATAAATGTCATTTTTTAACAAACAGAAAAGACTTTAGCATGTTTACATGCAAAAGAAGAGAAATTGAGATTCAAAATTCAAGGGGTAGAAGTAATAGATGTCATAAGAAAATGAAAAATAAAAATAGAGAGATCCTTTTGCTTCTTTCACTTAAACCATCATCTGCTGAGTGACTTCTGTATGCCAGAATTGTGCCAGATATGGAAAATACAAAGACAAATAAGCCCCAGTTCCTGCCATCCAGAGGCCTCCAATAAAGTATGAAATTCAATAAAGTATGAAAAATTATCCTAGAAGGAAAATCCATAGATGTACAGTGGAACAAAGAGGATGAAATAATTGATTCTTTTCAGAAGAAAGAGTCAAAATATTTCATTGATAGATGATACTTGAAAAATAAATAATTATTTCTCAGGTTGGATGTGGGAGAACTGAAAGGAAGAAAATTACTTTTAGATAAGAGGAGTTAGTGAACTGTTAGTGCAGTTAGTGCACATGTTTGTGAGACTGTGTGTCATGAGAAATGTAATCAACAGCATAGATAGAGTCCTCGATATCAATGCAAAACACTTTTGAGAGCCTACTGTATGGTCTACTTACACTGTACAATATGGTAGTCAGTGGGCATTTGTGGCTATGGCACACTTGAAATGTGACTTTTGGATAAGTAACTGAATTTTTAATTTTATTTAAATTTCTTTTTTTAAATGTGTTTATTACTTTACTTATAATAACCATAATAAACCCATTATATATTCACAAACTACATATCTGTTATAAAAATAGCAGTATTTTCCAAACTACTTTGGGATATCCCACCCTGAGATCATTTTTACTATGCTAGTAGACCCATTTCCTGGTTGAAAAAAAAAAAAGTGGAGGGCATCTGATGGTGGGCCTTAAGTCATTTCAGTTCAACAAGGATGATAGTTAGAAAGAAAACTGGACACATAGCTTAGAAAATTTAGGACACCTGGAACACATGAAGACAATTAAAACTGACAAAGACAAACTACATACTGTAACTATCTCCCACCATATCTAATCCCAAGCTGAAGGAGGAGCTCCAGCACATCCTTGTCGAAGAGATGAACCAGCCTTTGTGAGTTTCAGTAAGTAGCACGTGGAGCCTTGCACCAACCTGGAGAGACATGATCAGCCAATTTTTTTTTTAAATTTATGAAATATCTATTAATAGGTACAGAATTGATAGGCCATAAGGTAAAAACGTTTTAGACTTTGCAGGTCATGTGGTTTGTAGTCACCTAGCCCTGTCATTGTAGCATGAAAATAGCAGAAGACAATATATAAACAAGTGTGTCTGGGTTCTAATACAACTTTATTTACCAAAACAGTTGGCATACTGAATCTGGCCTGTGGGCCACAATATGCCAACCATGCTTTGGAGTATAATCATAACTATTTTACATTCATATTCCAAATCCCACACAGATTCGTCTAGTGGTCAGCACTAAAGTTAAAACATACAGAGAAAAGACGTCTAGGATATGGAGCTCCACATTAGGTATGTTGACAGTACAAAATCACCAACCCATGTTCTCAAACTGACTGCAATTATCCTGAGTTACTCCTATAATTGGGGGGGGGGGGCCAATAACTCATCAACACTATAAAAATATACCTGTGGTATATAGATAGACACTATTCATGTCTTTATGGCCCAGGGGAGTTTGGTAAATGCAAAGGAGAGAGCATGTGCCTGGCAGCATCACGGAACTTTTCATAAGGAATGTCATAAGAGTGATGAACTCTTCAAAGGACTCTGCCTTTCACAGGATAACCCATTGGGATAAACAATTCAAATGGGAATCCTTAATTCAAAGGTTTTTGGAGAACGATATTTTACCTCATTCTGTCCCATATAATGTGTATAGTTCAGTGTTTTTAAAAAATAATTTTTTAGTAGCACAACACTTTCTTCAGATGAAATCTTAATCAGAGGTGGGAATTAATAAAACATAAAGGGGGGCTTCTATGGGGAACTGTAAAATAAAGAGATTAAAGTTGAACACCACCAGTTGAAACCATGCTAGAGATGGGGGAGTATTTGCATTACAAAGGTGGCTATTCACTACAGGCCTTACCGATTTTCTTTTTTATATAAGTAGAATTTTAATACATTAAGGTACATCTATGTGTTATTATGAGCACTCCTCTCAGCCTATCCTGTACACTGGCTGTATACTTGTATATGTGAAGCTCAAACTCATGACCCTGAGATCAAGAGCCACACACTCTTCCAAATGAGTCCGCCAGGTGTCCCCATAGTTATTCTTAACCCTAATATTATCCTTTGGTCTGATAACTCAGGCTACCTTAATATCCTGGGACATCAAGATAAAGATATTCCCACAGCCAGATTTTCATTAATACTCTCCAAAATGGGGGCAATTTTAATGATATGTCTAAAAACTATTATTTCCTATAATCTCTAGGCATGAGGGGTACATCAACAACAGTGCTGAAGGAAGAACCATCCTTAAAAAAAAATTCAGATATTGCTACAGAACACAGATCACCTTCTGAAAAAGCACCTAAAGATCTGAAAATTCTCTCTCTGTATCCTCTAAACACCCAGTAGATCTGCAAGACAATTTGTTTGATTGACAAGAGAGAACTATTTCAAATGCCAGTGGGTAGCCTTCCAGCAAACAAGACTACAACAAGAATGTTTTCCCCCTACTGCTAATGGCTAATCCTGGCACTGAGCCTTTGGCTGCTGCTTCCCAACATGGGTATCCTTTTAGTAAATGTGCCTGCCACAGCTTGCCTCAAACGGATATGGCGTCAAAATGCAGAGAAAAGAAATGAGTTTAAGAAAGAGAAAACTGGGGGCGCCTGGGTGGCTCTAAGCCCAGACAGAAAGTCCGTTTGTTCACTATGATAACATACAAGCTTCTGAGGACGAGATACCCTAATTCTCTAAGCCCCATCCATGTTTAAGTATAGAGTGCAATTCTCTTTTATTAGTACTTTTTTCTTTGTGGGCTTTTGATCTTAAGAATGGAAATACTCAGAAATCAAGGGCAACAAAAGAGCCTAACCAACACGGAGCTTATATGGCAGTCCATACCCTAAGATGAGAGCACAGTTGACAACAGAGATCCACATGAGTAAGCAGAGCTTGGAGAAAAATGCCCTGCATCGTGATTCCACAGCATTTGGCCAAAGATTGCCTTTGGTCTCATGATCATAGCTGCTATTTGAAAACCCTGGTGCAGTTCTTGACTGTGCCTCCTAAGCTTAGAGTCATCTCAAAGCCTTTCCTCAAAGATAAATATAAAGCATTATTAACCACCATCCAGAATGATACTGTAAGGCAACCAAGAACATGATAAGGACTACCTAAGTCCCCAGTCTCAAAAGGCCAGTGTTCTAAAAGAGGCTTTGCAATATTTTCTGCATAAATTAGTGACACAATAAATATAAGATTAAAATTGGGTCAAATCTAACCAATACTAATCAGGTAAAACTAATACATGGTCATAAAAATTGGAAAAATAAATATGCTTCTTTATGATTTCAAATGTCTGCAAGAAATGGTTAAATGATCTCGGGAAGGAATATTAACTTTTAAAAATAATATATGTCAGATGTTTTCAAAGTTTAGAAAATTGGTACTTGTCATACCAGAACAGGTAGGAAAATCAGAAATATGCACACCATCCAAAAGCACTATATTATGTGACTCTGGCATTCTGCCACCTAATGTATAATTAAATTACATTAGGCATTTATTGAAGCCCACTATGTACCCAGCATTGAACTAGATGCTAGAAATAGAAATACAAGAGACATTTATTTCTTGCTTTCAACGTGGAGCTCATAATTTAATGGAGGAGATAGAACTCATTGAAGATTGAATACAAAGATGAAATTCCTGTTCGGTTGGGCTCACTTGACCCTACTATGGAAAACCCATCTTCCTTATTAGGCCACTTTGGTACTAAAGTGTTAAAAACATCATGTGATGAGTTATAAACAAAACAGTATGAACCAGATACTCTGGAAATGTTCCAAATGACATGGAAAGGTTTCACCAAGGTCAGAACAACTGAGCAGGGCCTCAGTCAGTGAAGAGCACTTACTCGGCTAAGAAGGAAAGAAGGAAAGGGGAGATTGGGTCAGCATGATCTATGGAGATTTGAGAGTATGTCACATCTGAAGAAAGATAGCCCATTTTGAACAACAGCTGGGGATATATAATAGGGATGGGGAAGTGGGAAGTAAATAAAGAATTGCAATTAGAGCATAAAGTAGCTAAATAATCTTTGACCTAATAGGTTTCAGTGATGTAATAAATCTATCTTCTGAACTTTATGTTTTTAAATTAGACAATGACAGAGCTCTTGGTTTTATTTAGAGTCCTTGTTTTCCTAAATACCTCCATGTTTATATCCATTTCACAATAAAACAAACCATAAAGGATAAATTCATAGCTACTCATCCTGACCAATGCATCAATAATTCTTTAACATAGAGTTCAGTAATTATATGTTTAAAAAAAATAGTAAGAATTTGAAGATAAAAGTTCATGGACCTTTGCAGTGTATTTCTAACTGGAAGGTTAAAACGAGGCAAGTGTTAGGTGGAAGGGACTTAGAGTAAGAGAACAATAGTGAGGGGTGCCTGGGTGGCTCAGGTGGTTGAGCTGCTGACTCTTGATTTCAGATCATGTCAAGATCTCCGGGTCCTGGGATGTAGCCCCATGCCTGGCTCCATGCTCTGCTCTCTCTCTTTTTGTCCCTCTCCCTGCTCACTCACACTCTCTCTCTCTCTCTCTCTCTAATAATAAATAAATAAATAAATCTTTTAAAAAATGCTGAAAATGGAGAAAAAGAGATGACTCAGAACGGTGCTTTAAAGTAAGAATCAAAATTAGTATAAAGAGAAGTAGATGCCCTACACTACAAATTCTGGGAGAACAGAACTCCCTCCTGCTACTGGACAAGCTAAGACAAAGTGAGACAGTCGTTTGCATGAGCAGTCCTCACCTCCTTCGCCACCCTTCTGTGTTTGACTCTGTTGGGACATGACAACCTCTCTCTGGCTGGCTTCTTGTTAGATTCTGCCACTCTGAGGTACTGGTGGATATTGGAAGATGAAAAAGAGGGGAAATAAATCTTTTTTTTCTTTCAAGCCTTCCTTTCAAGAACACCTTTCGGCACTTCTGGCACCCACAGAGTAGAGTCTCTTCCTCGGTCCTGGTTCCAGTGTTCACATGCTCTCAGCAGTCCTAAAACCTGGCTTCCCAGAACACCCTTAGCATCACTGGTCCTGGCTTCTCAACAATTGCTCCATGGTTCAAGCACTGACTAGGTTCAAGCACTTCCTTGGGTGCCAGGCCTGTTTCGTACACCAAGTCCTAAGGTAGAGAAGTGTCCCTGACCTCTAAGAACACACCCCCTCTTCTCCTTTGTTTCCCAGACTTAAGGACATAAGCTTCATTCTGCATTCATCTCTGGATTACATCAGCTTCCATTTTTTGTTCTCTTAACTCTTCAACACATTTGTAACCAGTCACCTAAGTCACCTCTGTTTGAAAAACAAAGCACTTTACTGATTAGACCCTAAATTATTCAATCCTTGTTAGCAACAGTCAGCCCACAAAACAGATTCACCAAGATTAAATTCTTAGAGTGAGTTCCTGAGCTATGCGACTTTAAATGCAGAGATGTCATAAATCCCACAGGAAAACAGGATACTTATAATCTATGGCATGCTTTGGATTCATGATTTCTTAAATTAACGACTGAGATTATTTGAGATCAATTGCCTATAGAAGGCAATAATTTGGGAGAACAGTTGGGTGTTACATTGAGTTCTTATGGTAGAAATGATTTTACGTACTGTGGGGTGAAGTGTCTGGTTTTGGAGAGTTTACAGAAATAAAATCATAATCACAGGGCTTTAAACTCCTAGAACAAGACATCATCAAAAAGTATCCCTGAAAAAAATCACTTATTTTTTTCAGTGCCAGGCAGATATTGGATTGTTTATTATTATTATTATTAATACCACTAATCTCTTGCTGAAGATAGGGTAACAAATTTACCCAGGCAGTTGCCTTGTAAGAGGGTAACTGTTCTCCTTAAGATAAGGAGAACACCCATCATTATCTCTATATCCCTAACTGGAATCTTTTTGCATATACCCCAATGGGAGCAAATACAAAACCTAACCCAGGAAAAAAGAAACACCAAAATAGTTACAACATTTCTCTAATTCTTATCAGCAGATACCTGGAGAATATGGAGGAAATAAATTCCAAGGGTGGTAAGCCAAGGAGAATAGAATATAATAATGCATGGAACCAGATTTTTTACTCTGGATACACTTATCTGAGATACTGAAATTAATGGGTTAACTTGAACAACTAAAAATGTTCTGATAGTTGGCTTTGTTAGTTTACTAAACCAGGACTCAGTGGGTAACCTGTATTCAATTTCCCTAGCATAGAGAAAAGAATCCATAAACCTAGACAGATGGAAATGTTAGCATGGATTTACTATATATGATCCATCACATTTCCTCCCTATTTCTCAAGGGGTCCCAAAAGACATTCATTTTCTTAAGCATTAAAAAAATGCTTTATTTTGGAGAGAACCAAATCATGTAAAAGCTCTGTGTGTCTGTCCTCTGAAGACTAAAGATGATAATGTTGAGAGATACCCCACTGACCCAAGTTTCCTGATTTCAATGGGAAACAAGAACTAAAGAGACAGAGGCCAAATAACAGTGAAAAGATGAGTTTACTTTAATGAAACGGGCAGAAGGAAACAATGACAATCAGACAGAAATCCCTATTTGGATAGAAATATTTGGTGGTAGTTAAAGGACTATGGTGTTCTTAGGAATGAAATAAGTAGATTTATTAACCAATCTATATATCTAAAAACAACTCTAGGAATCCAAAATGCCACTGTGGTACCATTTGTCAAAGTAGGAATTTATGAAGCTAGATAATATACAGAATTTGGACCTAGATTTGCCTCCTTATAATATGTTCAGATACTCATAGTTATTTCTTCAGCTCTAGAATATATAACTGAAATAGATCAGTAGAATTTTCACATTGACTCCCTGACCCCTGGAGCGAGACACCCCAGAATATTAAAACAAAAGCAATACCTTATTTTCATGGAAATTGACAAAATTATTGTTATCATTGAAACCTTAAAAACTTTTTTTTCTTTTTTTCCTCCATCCTGCTGTGTGTGGCTGACTGTTTCTGGCCATGTCTTCTCACAAGACTTTCAGAATCAAGTGATTCCTGGCCAAGAAACAAAAGCAGAATCATCCCATTCCCCAGTGGATTTGGATGAAAACTGGTAGTAAAATCAGGTACAACTCCAAGAGGAGGCACTGGAGAAGAACAAAGCAGGGCCTATAAGGCATCACATGTCATGAAATGACATACCTAACTGGCATCACGTATTTTATTAAACTGTGTGAAGATCATGTGTTCTATCCTATCACTCTGTAAATATCCTTCCTACCTGGCCAACAGACATGTTTTATCAGGGAAATGATTTTTCTGCTACTATGCCTTTGCACCAATAGGTTGGTTTGGTATTAAATTTGAGAACTTTTAGTCCTAAAAAAACAAACAAACAAAACGAACAAAATAAAAAACCTTGAAAAATATTACAGTGAAGGACACCTGGGTGGCTCAGTTGATTAAGCAGCTGCCTTCAGCTTGGGTCACGATCCCAGCATCCTGGGGTCGAGTCTCACATTGGACTCCTTGCTCGGCGGGGAGCCCGCTTCTCCCTCTGCCTCCACCTCTGCCAGTGCTCGTGCGCACTCTCCCTCTCTCTCTGACAAATAAATAAATAAATAAATAAAATCTTTAAATAAAAGAAATATTACAGTGATGATATCTACCAACTCCCAGTATTCACATATGTACAAGGGACGGGTGGATGTTGAAGAATAACTATAGATTATGATAGATTTGATTATGTGCTGGTTCTAAGTGCATCTGATGATCTATATGTAGGATCTTCAGATATGGTCTAGATGTGAAGCAAATCAATTCAGAAATTAACTGTGCTATTTCCTCTATACCAATTATAAAGAATTGGAATATAAAGAACCAGAGCAATTTTCTTTTACCAGGAAGGGTCAGCAACATATCTTCATTTGGGGGTTATATCGACTCTCTTGCTCTTGGTAAGCTAGTCTTCAAAGACCTTGATCATCTTGACATCCCACAGATATATTAGTGAACTAAATGACATCTAAATAACTTTTATTTTTTAATTTCTTTAAAGATTTTATTTATTTATTTGAGAGAGAGCATGTGTGCATGCAGGAGCGAGGCTGGGGGAAGCAAAGGGGCAGGGAGAATGACAGACAGACTCTGTGCTGAGCTCAGAGCCTGACGTGGGTCTAGATCCCAGGATCCTGAGATCATGACCTGAATCTGGAGCTTAAACAACTGAGCCACCCAGGTGAACCTCTGACTAACTTTTAAAATGCAATTGCACATATATTGTATTCTTTGGAGCTGTTGAAATAGCATTCATAATCTATTCTTCAAAGGTATGGTAGAAAGAAAAGCTACACAAGGTAATAAACTGACAACATTCACTATTTCCTCCATGAAAATTAATCTAATTTTTTATATCTCTTTACTGGTTACTTTTTGTAAATTATACTTTCTTATAAAATTATTATTTCATTCATTTGTATCTTTTTCTTTTTTAACCACTAGCATGGGCTAAGAGGTAAGTTTAGCCATCTATTACATGTTTATTTCTCTATCTTATAGTTTTTGTTTTATGAAGTTGAGACATTTGGCTCATAGATATTTGACACTATTATATTTTTATTGTGAATGACTCTTTTTAACATTATAGAGTGTTCTTTGTCACAGTTAATGCTTTTTGGCCAAAATTCTGCCTTGACTAATATCTTATGACTCCAGCTTTGCTTTTGTCTTGTATAATTTGCTTTCTTTTTATTTTCAGTCCTTCTAAATTACTTCTTTTAGTTATTTATTATGTATACTATGATACTGTGATTTATAAAAAAAATATATATTTGGTCTTTGTCCAGGTTTCCTACTCAAAGCTCTTAAAAGGCCTAGAAATTCCTGTGATAAGAGCAATAAAGGTGTCTTTTGTTTTGTTAATGAGGTGACTTGGAAAGCCCTTAGGTAATTTAAGGATGGGGAGTTGGTTGCCAGGAAAATCATTCTTGTGATCAGAGGGTTGGAACTTTCAGTACCACTGCCCCCCGCCCACCATCTCTGGGGAGGATAGAGGGGCTGGAGATTGAGTTTATTCAACAATGGCCAATGACTTAATCAATCATGCCTATGTAATGAAGCCTCAGTAAAAAACCAGAAGGGGAGCATTCAGAGAGCTTCCAGGTTGGTAAACACATGGAGATCTTGGAAGAGTGGCACACCTGGAGAGGGCATAGAAACTCTGAATCCTTTTTCCATATCTTGCCTTTGCAACTCTTTCATCTGCCTATTCCTGGGTTATATCCTTTTATAATAAACCAGTGATCTAGTAAGCAAAATGTTTCTCTTTGTTTTGTGAGTTGCTCCAGCAAAGTAATCAAACCCAAGGTGGGGGTCTTTAAAACCTTCAATCTCTAGCTAATTGGTCAGAAACACAGGTGGCAATCTGGACTTGCAATTAGCATCTGGCAGGGGTGGATGGGGCAGCCTTGTAGGATGATCCCTTAATCTTTGGAATCTAATGCTATCTTTGAGTAGATAGTGTTGAAAATGATTTAAATTGTATGACACTCAGCTGGCATTGGAAAATTGCTTGTACGTGTGGGGAAAGTCCACACACACACACACACCCCTATACAAACACACATGTTGGAATTGGTGACCAGAATCTTTAATGTGTAGAGAGTGTGTGTTTATATATATTTGTATAAAGTATTCTGCTTTCTTGAAACATTTTTCTGAAACTATGTGAGTTACGTTCATTTATATTTATTGATAGTTCTGGTCTTATTTCTATTATATAATTTAATGTTGTTGATCTTTTATAGATTTTTAAAGACACTTAATATCCTGGTCTCCTTTCTTATTTTTTATGTGTAGTTCTTCTGGTAGTGAAGGAGGTTTGCCCTTTTGTTTTAATCATTGTCTCATAATTATGACTTTATATCATGTCATTACTTATCTATGTCTTTTGACATAATTATCCCTACTTTGAATAATGATAAAATAGTGTTCCATTTTATTTCTTCTTCTCTACTTCCTAATTTAAGTTGATAATATTAACTGTAACAATATTTATGTTTATATTTTTAAATACATCTATAATTACATTACTGGTTTTTCAGCTCTGAAGGATTTAACTCCTATCTAACAGAGTACCTTTGTTTTTTGTTTTGTTTTGAAGATTTTATTTATGTAACAGACAGAGGTCACAGGTAGGCAGAGAGGCAGGCAGAGAGAGAAGAGGAAGCAGGCTCCCTGCGGAGCAGAGAGCCCCATGTGGGGCTCAATCCCAGGACCCTGGGATCACGACCTGAGCTGAAGGCAGAGGCTTTAACCCACTGAGCCACCCAGGTGCCCCTAACAGAGCACCTTTGTAATCAGTGATCTTATCTTTCATGTTGTTTCCTCCTCCTTTCCAATTTTAGTTAGCTGTCTCATTTCTACATTTATAGGCATATAACTTTCACATTCTGTTCTGTCACCATAAGCCCCACATTTGTTTGAGTCCTGGTTTTATAGTTACATATGTTCAATACTCAACAAAATAATGTCATGAATTCTTTTGCCACAATTTCCCCAGCTCATCTCTTGGTTTAAATTAATTTTCCAGTGGTTGTTCTCAAGAAAGGCTCATGGGAAAATATTCCTTGGTTTTTTACATATTCAAACTTGTTTATCTGAGGTCTTTATACTTGAAGAACATCTTGGTTGAATAAAAAAAAATCCTTGGCTCACGATTTCTTCCCCTGAGTATTTTGTAGCTCTTCCCCTCTGTCTGTTGCTGTGGAGAAATCTATGGATGGCTAGATTCTTTTCCCCCTTACAAGTCTCTTGTTCTTTTTATACCACTACCCAAAAGATTCCTTCCTTATCTTTAGAGTCCAAGTAATTTACTTAGCCATGTCCTAATATTGAGTTTTCTGGTCAGGGTTTTTTTTCCCCATAAAATGTGCCTTTGCAATGTACAGATTCCAGTGTTGTTTCATTTTGTTTTTTAAAATCTCAAGAAAGCTTTTTTGAATAATATCTTGAACTTAATTTCTGTTCCTTTGTTTTGACTTTATTTTTCAGATACTGCAGCTATGCATTATTTAGATATCTATTTCTTGCCTTCTAGAATGTCTTTGGTCCTCTTTGCTCAGTAATTTTGAGAAGATTTTATGTGTATTTTCATGTTTATGAATTATATGGGTCCCCTAATTATAATGAAGATAGAGAATGTGGGTCTTTTTTTTCCTTTTAAAAAAATTGCTGTTAATTTTGAGCAATTTCCAAAGAGAGATGGTGTCTTATGAAACCACATTTATAAAAGAAGGCCCTCCAAGTATTTAAATTAAAATCAGTAACAATCTATAACCACTGCTATTTAAAGTTTTACTGCAGATCCCGATACACAGTAAGGAATAAGAAAAAAATGTCACAAAGATTGAAAAGGAAAAAATAAATGGTCATTACTCACAAAGGTATGACTTTTTACATAGAAAACACAAGATAATTTGCTTATAAATTATTAAAATTAATAAAAGTTTAAAGGGAGCTAGAGAAAATACAAATAAATATTCAATTTCATGTCTGTGCCAGAAAAACAAACAGTACAAAAATGCAATTCAAAAAATTTACAATAGCAACAAAATATGTAAGGTACCTACAAACAAGTCTTTAAAAATGTAAAGAAGGCAAAGACCTATATGGAGAAAATTATAAAACTCTATAGAACAACAGTAAAGAGACCTAAGTAAAAGAGAGTCATCTAATCTTAATGGTTAAGACTACTCAATATAAAGAGGTCAAACCTGCCCACATTGAGCCAAAGATTTAATAATTTTAAAATCATAGGCATGGCTGGATCTTATAAGGAGATCAATAAATTAATACTAAAATGCATATGGAGTTCTAAAGAAGAAGAAAAAGTGGAAGAGCCTCGCCCTACAAATTCAAGACATTAGGAATTTACAGTAACAGTACAGTATGATATTGGCATAGGGATAGATAAATATCCAACAGAGAGCCTGGAAACATGCCTATGTATGTAAATTTGTTATATGACAGAGGTTGCATTGCAAAGCTGTGAGAAAATGAGGAACTGTTTAATGAATGGTGCTCATATAATTAATTGCCCATATGGAAAACATGTCTATTATACTCCTACTTCAATTCCAGAGAGATTAAGATCTACATGTGAATGCACACCTCTTTAAAAACTCAAAAGATAATATAGAAGATTATCTATATGACTTTAGAATAAGGAATGATGTCCTAAATAAGACACCAAAACTATTAACTGGAAAAGAAAAGATAATAAATATAACCACATTATAATTTCAAAACCCCCATTCATCAAATGACATCATTCAAAGAGTAAAACAATAAGCCACAAAACAGGAGAAGATACTACAACGCATTTAGCCAATAAGGGTGTTTTTCCATTAAATTGATAGAAAGAAAAATCCATGTAACAACATGGAAAAAACAAATCACAGAAGACTACACACAGTGTATAAGCATTTTTGGTAAAGCTCTAAAACAAGCAAAAGAAAACAAATCCTGTTTAGGGTTACATAGGTTTGGGATGCAACTTTTTTTTTTTTTTCAAGAAAAGGAAAATAAATAAAAAATGCAAATCAATATATCAGATACCTCTAAGATGAGGAGATAGAAATGGATAAAAGTGGAAGCATATAGATAATAAATTCAATGGTATTGATCATTTTTAAGTTCTTTATTTGGATAATGCTTCCTGGTACTTCTAAGTATTTAAAGAAATCCCTAAAGGTTTTTTTGTATGCTTTATATCCTAAATATATATTACTTATATTCTTCTTAAAATCAAATATATTTTTGAATTATAATATATGCACAGAAATATGCATAAATCATTAAGTATATAGGTCATTTATCACATTTATCACAAATTGGTCGCATCCATGTAACTACCACCCAGATTAAGAAATAGCACTTTATTATCACAAACCAAAAGCCTCTCCCTTCTCATTACCTTTAACTTCCTCCCGCAATAACCAATCTCAAATATTCTTTTGTTTGTATGTAAATGTATATAAAAATATCATGAAGAATGTTAAGCAAGGAGAGCATGTTTCTGCTGAAATCAATTATTTCCAGGAAAATTTTCATTTTCAACCAGGCAATAAATTTTATATAAAAAAGAAGGAAGAGGACACCTACCCTGCACACAGGTCAAATTACTATACCCTATTAGTCAAAGGGATGATAAAAGATAATAGTTAAAGTCCCCTAATATTTCCTGAGAAACTACTATCATAGTTTGGTCTCAATTAAATTCTGAGATTAGGTCTAAAGCCTTTCTGCTTGAGAGCTCATCAATGTTTGAACACAACTATACTATGTCTCCAAATCTTTTCTTTTCTGAGAAATCTATGCTCTAGTTTCTTTAGCCAGTCTTTATGCAAGTTCCATTTTTATAGAACCTTACCATATGGGTGTTTTCCTTTGGGCATATGGTAATTTGAAAATGCCTGTCTTAAAAACATGATGCCAAGAACTAAATCCAATGTATCAGCTGTACCTATTGCAGAATCCACTGGGACTAATACCTTCTTGGTATTATATAGTATTAATTAAACTTATATTAACCATATTTTTTTATACCAACCTTTCTTATATCCATGCTTGGTCTTGTCTTGTCCATCTTTGATTGTCATGTCCTAGTGTTATTGTTTAGGAGACTAATTGACATTGAATCCTAAATATATATGGTGACCGCATTCCAATTATATAAAAAAATCACACATATTATTTTGTTTTCACAAAGTCACCTGAGAAAGGACGAGGACTATTATTTCCTTTCAAAAATTAAAGAAACTAAAAATCAGAAACATAGAAACAATTTGCCCCAAATGAGTTTTATTAAATGGTAGATCCCACTCTTGAGCCAATATATTTTGGCTAGGGTTCTTTTCTAGGGTTCTTTTCATGAAAGACAGCATCTTTCTTACGCTAGATTGTTTTAGACTAATTAACTTATCTTTTAGAAACCCATTAACTATAAAAGACCTAGAGTGGAAAAATGTGTCCAGAGAAGAATACCAAGATCAATCACTTTCATAAGTAAGTGCTAACAATATTAGTAATCCCCAGAACCATGCAGAGAGAATTACAATAGACATTTTGATAGCATAAGTCACACAACACACATGTTATGGCAAATAATTAGATCATCTTGGCTTCAATTTAGGAAATTGTCAAAGTTTTCACAACCCTCTTAACTTGTAGTGCAACTCACATGCTGATGTTTCTGTCCATTGCAAGAAATACAGCAGGCTGAGATTGGGCAATCTAGGTCAGATTTACTGGCAGAAAGCCTGAAAAGTCATGCAACAGATTTCTCAGAGGCAGTTTTACAAGGAAATTCGGGATGGAAGCAGCGCTCTGAAGCATGTGTAAAGGGCAAGTCTGTGTACATGAAATGTAACAAAGTAGATATTTCATATATCTCGACGTGGCACCTTTCCCATAGATATACAATGAAAGATGGCAATGATCTGTGCGACTTTACCAGTCATCATGGAACTAAAAGTGATTGGTGGTTCTTCAAATTAAAGGAATTTAACTTGAAAGCTAAATATACTAATTGAAAAGAAGAATCAAGAGCTAGAATGAGACAAACCATAAGTGACTCTTAATCTCACAAAACAAACTAAGGGTTGCTGGGGGGAGGGGGGTTGGGAGAAGGGGGGTAGGGTTATGGACATTGGGGAGGGTATGTGTTATGGTGAGTGCTGTGAAGTGTGTAAACCTGGCAATTCACAGACCTGTACCCCTGGGGATAAAAATATATTATATGTTTATAAAAAAATAAAATAAATTATTTAAAAAAAGCTAGGATGAAAAATGAACAGAAACTAGTGTGTGCCCTTGGTGAAGTCATTTCCCTATTCTAGAACTTTATTTAGCATCTGTAAATTAAAATATAAAAAACTCAGCAGAACTTTTTTCAAAGTAAAACCTCAAAGAATGTGCCAATATACCAGATAAAACTGATGTAAAGAGAGAATGGAAAACCAATGGAATCCTAAGGTCCAGGAAACAAACAAACAAACAAACAAAAAAACCCCAAAATACACTGGAATAGTTCCATATAGAGCTAAGCTCTAAGTTCCAGTAGCGCTAATACATCACACTGTCCTCATGAATTGAAAATGAGTCTGCATAGTCAATACTATAGGCATGATATAATTGGGCAAGAAATGGCATAAATAGTCATGGGTAATATGAGATTTGTACTGAGAAGTGACTTCTGGCCACTGTATATGGTGAAAGAACAAACAACTGGAGACCATTTGCAAAATTCAATCTCAGCGAGACTGACCAGAACCTGACCAGCTAAGTAGCCCATCCTGGGAGACCGTCTTCCTTTCCCAGTAGAACTCGTATTTTGCAATTCTCATCTTCCAATTTTTTCCCTAGTATTATCAGCAAGTCTATAAGCCAGATTTACAAGTTCATAATTTTTTTCTAAAAACCTCAAAAAAGCTAAATAGAGATAAAAACCTATTAGAGGGAGGACAGTCAAGATAGTGGAGGAGTAACAGACCGAGATGACCTCAGGTCGAAGGAGTTCAGTTAGTTAGGAAAACATTCCAAACACTGACAAACCCAAAAGGAGATCGAAGAGAAGAGCAGCAATTCTAGAAATAGAAAATCAACCACTTTCTGAAAGGTAGAACATGTGGAGAAGTGAATCCGAAACAAGGGGAAGATAGAACGTGGGGGGAGGGTCCAGCTCCTGGCAAGCAGTGGAGGCAACGGAGCACAAAATCCAATCTTTCAGAAGTCTGTTCCACTGAGGAACATTGCTCTCTCTCTCTCTCTCTATATATATATATATATTAGACTAGTGAATAGAACAGAGCCACCCACCTGATTTGGGGTATATTTTGGTCTCTTAAAAGAAACTACCTCCCAAAACTTTAAAGGCAGAAAAACTTTTATATATACACAAAGAAAGAAAGGAAGAAAAACTTTTATATATACACAAAGAAAGAAAGGAAGAAAAACTTTTATATATACACAAAAATAAGGTAAACACAGTAAAGGGATGGAATATGACTGTAAATTTGAAAATTAAAAAAAAACATTTCTTGAAAAGGAATTGATAAGATAAGTTACTTGGAAAATGAAAGAAAAAGACCATGGAGAGAATTTGCTCTGGCTGGACACTAGAACAAAGCCCCGTGCTACATTTAGGGTGTATTTTGATCTATGGAAGATATTAGAGAAACCCTGTTTGGAGAAATAAAAGCCCTTTCTGAGATATAAAAAAACTAAAATCTAACCAAGCTGAAATTAAAAAAAGTTACTAAAGAGGTGCAATTAAAAGTGGAGGCTCTTACTGCTAAAATAAATGAGGCAGAAGAGAGAATTAGTGATATAGAAGACCAAATAATGCAGAATAAAGAAGCTAAAAAGAAGAGAAACAAATGATTACTCAACCACAGGGGGAGAATTTGAGAGATAAGTGATACCTTAAGATGAAACAATATTAGAATAATTGGGATTCCAGAAGAAGAAGGAAGAGAGAGGGGAGCAGAAGGTATATTGGAGTGAATTATGGTAAAGAATTCCCCAAATATGGCAAAGGGAACAAGCATTAAAATCCAGGAAGCACAGAGAATGCACCTCAAAATCAATAAAAATAGGTCCACATCTTGTCATCTAATAGTAAGACAAAGTGAAACTTTGTCTTAGTGACAAAGAGAAAATCCTGAAAGCAGCTAAGGACAAGAAGTCTGTAACATACAAACCAGGACTACAGGAAATATTGAAAGGGGTCCTCTAAGCAAAGAAAGAGCCTAAAAGTAGTAGATGAGAAAGGAACAGAGACAATATACAGTAAGAGTCACCTTACAGGCAATATAATGGTACTAAATTCATATCTTTCAATAGTTACCCTAAATGTAAATGGGCTAAATGCCCCAATCAAAAAAACGCAGGGTATCAGAATGGATTAAAAAAAAAAATCAATATGCTGTCTGCAAGAAACTCATTTTAGTCCCAAAGACACCTCCAGATTTAATGAGGGGGTGGAAAACAATTTACCATGCTAATGGACATCAAAAGAAAACTGAAGTGGCAATCCTTATATCAGATAAATTAGATTTTAAGCCAAAGACTACAATAAGACATAAGAAAGGACACTATATCATACTCAAAGGGTCTCTCCAACAAGAAGATCTAACAATTTTAAGTATCTATGCCACTAACATGGGAGCAGCTAACTATACAAACCAATTAAAAACAAAATCAAAGAAACACATCAACAATAATAGAATAATAGTAGGAGACTTTAACACCTCCCTCACTGAAATGGACAAATCATCCAAACAAAAGATCAACAAGGATATAAAGGCCTTAAATGACACAATGGACCAGATGGACATCATAGATAGAGTCACAAAATTCCATCCCAAAGCAACAGAATGCACATTCTTCTGTAACGCACATGGAACATTCTCCAGAATAGATCACATCATGAGTCTTAAATCAGGTCTCAACTGGTACCAAAAGTTTAAGATCATTCCCTGCATATTTTCAGACCAACAATGCTCTGAAGCTAGAATTCAATCACAAGAGGAAAGTTGGAAAGAACCGAAATACATGGAGGCTAAAGAGCATCCTACGAAAGAATGAATGAGTCAAACAGGAAATTAAAGAAAAATTGAAAAAAATTCATGGAAACAAATGATAATGAAAACACAACTGTTCAAAATCTGTGGAACACAGCAAAGGCAGTTCTGAAAAGAAAATATATAGTGATACAAAACTTTCTCAAAAAATAAGAAAGGTCTCAAATACCATGACCTAACCCTACACCTAAAGGAGCTGGAGAAAGAACAACAAAGAAAGCCTAAATCCAGCAGGAGGAGAGAAATCATAAATGTCAGAGCAGAAATCAATGAAATAGAAACAAACAAAAAACAGTAGAACAAATCACAAAACTGGAAACTTGTTCTTTGAAAGAATTAATAAGATTGATAAACCCATGGCCAGACTTATGAAAAAGAAAAGAGAAAAGGCGCAAATAAATAAAAATGAATAAAAGAGAAGAGATCAAAACCAACACCAAAGAAATACAAACAATAACAAGAACATATTAGGAGCAACCAAATGCCAGCAAATTTGACAATCTAAAAGAAATAGATGCATTCCTGGAGACATATAAACTACCACAACTGAACCAGGAAGAAATAGAAAGCCTGAACAGACCCATAACCAGTAAGGAGATTGAAACAGTCATCAAAAATCTCCCAACAAACAAGAGCCCAGGGCCAGATGGTTTTCCAGGGAAATGGTACCAATCATTTAAAGAAGAATTAATACCTATTCTCCTGAAACTGCTTCAAAAAATAGAAATGGAAGGAAAACTTCCACACTCATTTTATGAGGCCAGCATTACCTGGATCCCAAAACCAGCCAAAGACCCCATCAAAAAAGAGAATTACAGACCAATATCCCTCATGAACACAGATGTGAAAATTCACACCATAATACTAGCCAATAGGATCCAACAGTACATTAAAAGGATTATTCACAACAACCAAGTGCGATTTATTCCAGGGCTGCAAGTTTGGTTCAACATCTGCAAATCAATCAATGTGATACAATGCATTCATAAAAGAAAGAACAAGAACCATATGATACTCTTAATACGTGCTAAAAAAGCATTTCATAAAGTTCAGCATCCTTTCTTGATCAAAACTCTTCAAAATGTAGGGATAGAGAGCACATACCTCAATATCATCAAAGCCATCTATGAAAAACCCACAGCAAATATCACTCTCAATGGAAAAAAACTGAGAGAGCTTTTCCACTAAGGTCAGGAACATGGCAGGGCTGTCCATTGTCTTCACTGCTATTCGACATAGTACTAGAAGTCCTAGACTCAGAAATCAAACAAAAAGAAATTAAAGGCATCCAAATCGGCAAAGAAGAAGTCAAACTCTTACGCTTTGCAGATGATATGATACTTTATGTGGAAAACCCAAAAGACTCCACTCCAAATCTGCTAGAACTTGTATAGGAATTCAGTAAAGTGTCAGGATATAAAGTCAATACACAGAAATCAGTTGCATTTCTTTACACCAACAGCAAGACAGAAGAAAGAGAAATTAAGGAGTCGATCCCATTTACAGCTGCACCCAAAACCATAAGATACCTAGGAATAAACCTAACCAAAGAGGCAAAGAATCTATACTGAGAAAACTATAAAGTACTCATGAAAGAAATTGAGAAAAACACAATAAAATGGAAAAATGTTCCATGCTCATGGATTGGAAGAACAAATATTGTGAAAATGTCTATGCTACCTAAAGCAATCAACACATTTAGTGCAATCCCTATCAAAATGCCATCCATTTTTTTTCAAAGAAATGGAACCAGTAATCCTAAAATTTATGTGGAACCAGAAAAGACCTCAAATAGCCAGAGGAATGTTGAAAAAGAAAGCCAAAGTTGGTGACCTCACAATTCCAGACTTCAAGTTCTATTACAAAGCTGTCATCATCAAGACAATGTGGTACTGCACAGAAACAGACATATAGATCAGTGGAACAGACTAGAGAGTCCAGAAATAGACCCTCACCTCTATGGTCAACTAATCTTTGACAAAGCAGGAAAGAATGTCCAATGGAAAAAAGACAGTCTCTTCAACAAATGGTGCTGGGAAAATTAGACAGCCACATGCAGAGCAATGAAACTGGACCATTTCCTTATACCACACACAAAAATAGACTCAAAATGGATGAAGGGCCTCAACCTGAGAAAGAAATCCATCAAAATCCTTGAGGAGAAAACAGGCAGCAACCTCTTCGACCACAGCCACAGCCACTCCTTTCTAGAAACATCACCAAAGACAAGGGAAACAAGGGCCAAAATGAACTATTGGGACTTCATCAAGATCAAAAGCTTTTGCACAGCAAAGGAAACAGTCAACAAAAACAAAAGACAACTGATAGAATGGGAGAAGATATTTGCAAATGACACATCAGATAAAGGGCTAATATCCAAAATCTATAAAAAAACTTCTCAAACTCAGCACCCAAAGAACAAAGAATCCAATCAAGAAATGGGCAAAGGACATGAACAGACATTTCTGCAAAAAAGACATCCAGATGGCTAATAGACACTTGAAAAAGTGCATCAGGGAAATACGAATCAAAACCACAATGAGATACCACCTCACACCAATCAGAATGGCTAAAATTAACAAGTCTGGAAACCACAGATGCTGATGAGGATGCGGAGAAAGGGGAACCCTCCTATACTGTTGGTGGGGATGCAAGCTGGTGTAGCCACTCTGGAAAATAGCATGGAGGTTCCTCAAAAAGTTTAAAATAGAGACACCCAATGACCCAGCAATCACATTACTGGGTATTTACCCTAAAGATGCAAATGTAGTGATCTGAAGGGGCACATGCATCCGAATGTTTATAGCAGCAATGTCCACAATAGCCAAACTATGAATGGAACCTAAGTGGCCATCATTAAATGAATGGATGAAGAAGTGGTACACACACACACACACACACACACACACACACACACAATGGAATACTATGCAGCCATCAAAAGAAATGAAATCTTGCCATTGCAATGACAGGAATGGAAGTAGAGGGTCTTATGCTGGGCAAAATAAGTCAATCAGAGAAAGGCAATTATCTATGATCTCCCTGATATGAGGAATTTGAGAGGCAATGTGGGGTCCTGCGGGATAGGGAAGGAAACAATGAAAGAAAATCGATCAGGAGGGAGACAAACCATAAGAGTCTCTTAACCTTAGAAAACAAACTGGGGGTAGCGGGGTGGGGGGTAGAGGATGGTTGAGTTATGGACATTGGGGAGGTATGTGTGATGGTGAGTGCTGTGAAGTGTAAGTCTGACGATTCACAGACCTGTACCCCTGGGGCAAATAATACATTATATGTTCATTTTTTAAAAATAAGTTAAAAAACTATGTTATCTTAACCTGAACCTCCTCCAGTAAACACAATTGCTAAATAAAAAATTAGACTTCAGACTCGATCAACTCTAACTTCACGAAACATATCTGACATTTTGCTCCTCAGAAAATAGATTATTTCATTTTTATTTTATATTTTTAAATGCAGAACCAGAAATACTTTGACTAGCTCCCTGAAAACCAGAATTTTCAGTTAATGAAAATATTCTCATTCTAATGGCTAGAAGGAGTGATAAAAGAGAGAGAGAACGCAAGTGTGGATGTGCCGGCTCCATTCGCTTTGAGTGTCCTACTTGGTTTGAAACATGAATACACTCCAACTTATTAACTCAAACCCTCCCTGTATGTGCTTTCCTATGCCTGGAGGAAGCAAGCAGAGCCAGGATTCAGCCAGGACTTACATCTGTGGGGTCTAACCAATTCACGTACACCAAGCATTCAGAAAAGGCCGGGGGGGGGGGCGCCTGGGTGGCTCAGTGGGTTAAGCCGCTGCCTTCGGCTCAGGTCATGGTCTCGGGGTCCCGGGATCGAGTCCCACATCGGGCTCTCTGCTCAGCAGGGAGCCTGCTTCCTCCTCTCTCTTTCTCTCTGCCTGCCTCTCTGTCTACTTGTGATCTCTGTCTGTCAAATAAATAAAGTCTTAAAAAAAAAGAAAAGGCTGGGGGATCTGTTTCCCCATCAATGCCAGGGGCATTGGCAGATTCTGCTTAGCACCGGTAGGACCCCCAGACCCCTGAGAAGTCCCACTTAATTAAAACATTAGGTCCTAACATACCGAAGAAAGCATCCTGAATTCGTATGTGTTGAAAGTGAAATGAGGACTTCCTCCTGGAGACTGCTGAAATCCCCTTTCAACTTTTGTGTACAACCTGCACTGCATCAAATGTCAGCCCAGTCTTGCTAACTCAGTTAGAGGGAGGGCCAATAACAACACTCAGCTGATTATAAAAGAAAGGGAAAAGACTGAACGATTATAGAATTCTTATAATGTGCATAGTGTTATTATGGCACTCTGCCCAGGGCTCATCAAAGATAAATGAGGTTTGAAGACTGGGTTTTTTTATGTTAAACTTAATAGACGTCCCCTCTTTCTTTCTTTCTTTCTTTCTTTCTTTCTTTCTTTCTTTCTTTCTTTCTTCCTTTCTTTCTTTTAAACTGGCAGGGGAATGGAAAAGACATCAAAGCAGTTTTCCTCTAAATCTATACGAAAATGAATTTCAGAGTCAACTTTTCTGCTTTTATTACTTATGGTGTTTTTATTTTTTTGGAAGCTGAAAGGGAACATAATTCAGTGCTTTTCAAATTGCTTTGGAAAAATATAATAAATCCAATATATATGGAAAAGTTTCTAGGGTTGACTTTTTATTTTTTTGCTAAATATATACAACTCTGAGATCTTTCTCTGATATTAAGATTGTTTCAAAAAATTTTTCTTCTGAGTGTTTTCATATATATTTCACTAGATTTCCTAGACGTTTAGTCATTTATAATTCTGAAGCCCAATGACAGGAGACAAGGTTTAATATTTTGACTATGTGAAGCTGTTGTCTTTTCTAAGGATTTTCTAAAATCCTCATCCAGGCTTCAAAATACAATAGCAATCTCTCATTTTAGTCTCTATGGCTAAGAATTTTGATGGAAATAGGAGGGGGAGAGTGTCCATTAATATTGCAGCATCAGGGGCGCCTGGGTGGCTCAGTGGGTTAAGCCGCTGCCTTCAGCTCAGGTCATGATCTCAGGGTCCTGGGATCGAGTCCCGCATCGGGCTCTCTGCTCAGCGGGGAGCCTGCTTCCTCCTCTCTCTCTGCCTGCCTCTCTGTCTACTTGTGATCTCTCTCTGTCAAATAAATAAATAAAATCTTTAAAAAAATATATTGCAGCATCAGCCTCTGAATGTGCTCCTTGTGTGCGAAATTATATTTTTATGACACTTCTCTGATTTTGTTTGAATCAGCTCAATTGAAAATCATCTTGAACCCAATTTTTATCCAGTAACTGCCTCTCAGTACACATTACTCTTGTAACTGTTAAAGATTTGTTGGTTCAGCTTTTTAGGCAAGGCTATTTGAATGCACAAGGGGTTGCTAGAGTGTTCTTACTGCTATGTCAAAGTTAAACAAATCCAAAGTCACAGAGTTAGATCAGTGGCAAAATCTCCATTACAAAACCAGTACTTTAAGAGGAAGTTCAAAGTTCACCATCCAAAAAAGGAACTTAACACTTGTAACATAGTGTTAAATTCAAATTAATAAATTGTAGTGCCCCTGAATTTGAAGAAAAGTTTCCTTGAGTGGAGGGTAGCTTCAGAGCCTAGATAAATCCTTCTGAATCCCAGGTTAGGTTCCTAATTTTTCCTCTTACTGTCTGAACACTGGGTTCATCATTTTATAAGTGGCCCACCATGTATAAAAATAAATACCAATTACCAGACACATACAATTAATACCAGAAACCATCAGCTTTCCTTTATCTAGTGGACCCAAGAAGATGTTGTCTGTACTGCTTGGAAGAACTATGGGTCAGAGATAAACATTTCCCCAAGTCATCTTCATTCACCTAAATTGCACTTGCCTTTTGAGCAGGAGGTAGGAATTAATAGATACGGGCAAGAACATGGTAAAGAACTCCAGTGCTTTCTATCAGACTCCAAATCACTAGCACAGCAAAGAAAACTTTAAATAGATGTTAAAGGATGGAAAAACGTTTACTCTTTTGAAAGTCTACCTTTCTGAAGTGTGCAGAACAAAGTTGGCAGCCATTCAGCGTGCTAATGGTCCTGCAACTCTCCCAGATTCAGAACAGTGCAGCACAGGTGGCTCATAGCATCCTTCCTAGGGGACCCGACCAGAGTTTTTCAACACTGCCTAAACATTACTATGGCCTAGGGACCCTGTAACTCAAAGCGTTCTGACTTGGAGAGGGGTGTGTTTTTACAACTCTCATGTATGAAGAACCAAACAGATTGCAGATAGTGGAGAAGAATTTCAACTTTCGTCATTCAGAATAGAATGTATGCAGGTTCCCACCATCCCACCACACAGAATAACATCCCTCTCAATGAAGGACTAGCTTTCCAAAATGCATGGAAAGAAAATGATTGCAGTCATATTCTGGTAAAGAATAAGAGAATTTCTCCTTTTCATTTAATCTCCACTGCATATAGCAGTGTTATAAAATTTATTATACTGTATTAGATATGCACAGAAGATAAATTGCCTTGATTGTGTTTATAGCTCCCTTCAAGACAACATCCTCTGGTTAATAGGCAAAACTATGTATTTAGTAGAAGTTTAGGCTTAGTTTGATTCAGTAATCAAAGAAGTCCTGTCAGATAGTATTGTCTTTCTTGAACAAAAACAAAAGAAAGACGCAAAGCTCAGCGGAGGTCTCCGCGCGGGGCTTGGGGCTACCCGCCCCGCGCCCCGAGGCCGCACAGGGCGCCTGGCCGAGCGCACCCTCGGGGTGGCCGCCGGGACCGCGCGCCCTGCCTGCGCCCGTCCCCCTCCCTGCCCGCGCCGCCGTTCGGGGCGCGCCCCGGGAGCGGGCGGAGGAGGCCGCGGAGGGCGCCCCACCCCGGCCCGGCCCCGCCGGGCCCCGCCCGCCGGTCACTTAGCTTTCGTTTTCCCGGGGGCGGGGGCGGGGCCGGACAAGCCCATGGCCTCGGCCCTCCGCCCGCGCTCCCCACTTTCGCTCGGGCGCCTCCCGGGGCCGCGTCGCAGGGCCTGCGCTCGGGCCACGGCGCCGCCGCGCCGCTTGGCGCTGGAGCTGCCGGGCTGCGCGCTGGCTCACTTGGCCGTCGGCGGCGACGCCCCCGACGCGCTCCCCGACCCCCGCGTGGCCGCGCTGCTGGGCCCGCCCGGCAGCAGCTACTCGCTGTGCGAGCCGCTGGCGCCCGGCGGGGACTGCGCCGCCCGGGTGAGGGCGGCGCGGCTGCACCAGCGCCTGCTGCACCAGCTGCGCCGCGACCCCCTCCGGTGGTGCCAGCTGCGCCGGCTGCTGTGCTACGGCCCCGGCGGCGGGGCGGGCGGCGTGGAGCACGGCTTCCTGCTCCACGACCCTGGCGACAGCCCGGACACCCGGCGCGCGCTCTTCTCCCTGCTCGGCGAGTCCCCGGAGGGCCCGCGTCTGGGCGAGTTCGTGGGCGACGCGCAGCAGCAGGTGTGGCAGCACCTGTGGGAGCTGCGGGACGGCGCGGGCTGGGAGCAGCTCGCGAGCGCGTCGTGGCCGCCCCGGAGCCCGCCCTGCACCCGGTGGTGCCCGACCTGCCCAGCTCCGGGGTCTTCCCGCACCGGGAGGCTGCCCGCGCCGTTTTGGAGGCGTGTATACCCTTCATTCCTGAAGCCCGAGCCGTGCTTGACCTGGTTGACCAGTGCCTGGAGCCGGTCCAGAAAGGGAAGTTCTCGGTCATTGCCATCGAAGGCCTGAATGCCACAGGCAAAACCACTGTGACCCAGTCAGTTTCAGACTCACTCAAGGCTGTGCTCTTAAAGTCGCCACCTGCTTGCATCAGCCAGTGGAGGAAAATCTTTGATGATGAACCGACTATCATTAGAAGAGCTTTTTACTCTTTGGGCAATTACATTGTGGCTTCTGAGATAGCTAAAGAATCTGCCAGATCTCCTGTGATTGTAGACAGGTACTGGCACAGCACGGCCACCTACGCCATAGCCACCGAGGTGACCGGGGGGCTCCAGCACCTGCCCCCGGCCCATCATCCCATCTACCAGTGGCCCAGAGACCTGCTCAAGCCCGACCTGGTCCTGCTACTCACAGTGAGTCCCGAGGAGAGGATGCATCGGATCGAGGGCCGGGGCATGGAGAGGACCAGAGAGGAAGCTGAGCTGGAGGCCAACAGCATATTCCGTCAAAAGGTAGAAGTGTCCTATAGCGGATGGAGAACCCCGGCTGCCATGTGGTTGATGCCAGCCCCTCAAGAGAAAAAGTCCTCCAGACGGTTTTAAGAATAATCCAAAATAATTGTAATTAATTGTAATGACTCCAAAATGTAATTACCCATTTTGCTAGATTTGGTGTTGTTTGATGCATCTAGGCCCATGACTGGTTGCTTGTTTTTCCCAGATTTCTGTTGCATAAACAGAGCGTGTCCTAGAAAAATGGAGACCAGACATTTTGGTTTTACTTAAACCATTATCCTTCCTTCTGACCAATGGACCCATCAAGGCTGAGACTGTCATGTTCCAGCCAGAGATCAGTGGTTGCTTTTTCAAGTATAACAAACTTTTTAAAATATATATATATATTTTAACTACATTCCTACCAAATACTTCCAAGTTTTGTCTTATCCAGAAAGCATGAGGGACACAGAGGCAACCAGGATGATCTCCCAAATCAACAGAAGCCCCTTCAGCCTCTCCCATGCCTACACCTGGGCCACTGATGGGATCTTGATGTAGTAGACTTGCCTTTTTCCCCATATGGCCACACTCCATCAATGGGGACTCTGGCCTGATCCTTGAGCCAAGTGCCCCTGAAGAAAGGGTCCATGTGTCCTGACTGTCTGTGGACACACCCACAGAGCCATCTTTGGGTAGGGGACACTTACAAAGAAGACCTGGGACTTGTGCCCTACTGGCCCTGAGATCATCCTCTTGGTTAGCATCTGTAAGAGCCAACCCAAGATGGCTCTAAGTACAAACACACCAGGCTTCTTTGAATTATGTTCTCTTTATTTATATTTCTTTCCTTCCCCCTGAAAACATGGTTTTGGATATAATGAGTGTTTTGGACTGAGTTGGATGCCTTAAACTTAGCCAATCGAGCAATATAATTGTATTGATATTTACATCATGTTTCTCCTCAGCGTAAGGGCTCTGCTTACTAATTAAAATTGAAGCCAAGAAGCTAAATGCAATGTTTGTTGTGTATTTTCATTACACAGATTTAATTGATCTCACTAAATAAGCACAGTGGATCCTGGAATGAGGTTTCTTAGTAAATTATCTTGCACTTGAATGTCTTACGCTTACGCATGAAATCAGCTTTGAGGTCTGTTTGCCTAGGGAAAAAGAAAAGCTGAGGAAAGAGGAAATTCAATAACTCTGTGGCCTGGTCACTTGACATCAATAGTCCATGTAACTTGATCTAAAAAGTGATAATAATTCTTTATTTGTCCTAAGGAGTTTGCTGAACCAGGTGATGACCTAAAATTCCTTCCAGTTCTAAGACAGGTGAAGTTTGTGAACTGAACATTCCCCCCAAATAATTACATTTAAGGCCTTATCAGGTTTATCATATAGAATTTTAGATTGTAATCAAGTTTAGTATTAATAACTGTATCATACTGTTTTTCAAGAGAATTAGAGGTAATTTTTACATAATATATTTACATATATAAATATGTAATTGGTTTCAGTTGAAAATGTTTCTTAAAGCTAATGAATAGCATCATGAAAGATGGGATATCTAACTACGTCCTTGGTGTTACTTACTTTTAACAGTTTGAAAAGTCTCTGTTGGCAGCCTGGGAAAACAAACACTTTATGCTTTCTTTTTGCACCTTGCAAAGGAATAAAGTTGCTGTGATTTTCTAATTTAAAAAAAAAAAGAAAGAAAGAAAAAAAGAAAAAAGCTTAATGTCACAGGTGACCTCCTCATTCCCTACTTCCTTTCCCAAGATGATAGCAGAACATATCTGGTGTCAGCTGGTATCTTACTGACATGAGACAAAGGTGGAGGGAAACTCTAGTATCACACAGGTCCCAAAAGTACATGGATAGCATCATCAGGCCTCTGGTAGGATGGCTCAGGTCTATTGTTCATTAAATTCCATACTTGCCTTGTGCTCACCCCTGAGAGTGAACAGTTCGATGGGTTTTGGTCAACTCCCTCAGGCTGACTTGGCTTTTTTCCATCCTTGACTGCTGCAGATTCTTGGGCGTCTGCAGCATGACCCATCCAACCTTCCAACTTCATAATCCAACCCTATCCTCTCCTGCAGTTTCAACTCTCCCTGCCTTACTTGTTTGAAGGTGGCATCGCTTCCATCTCTTCATTTTCTCCCTGGAAATTATGATTATTTGATATTAAAGAGATGTTGGAATAAAACAGAATAACATTCAAATATACTTGACACTTGGAAGACTCCAATTTCATTACTTCAAACTTCCGTCACTCATTGCTCATGCTTTCCTGTCTTACCTTTTTTTTTTTTTTTAAAGTGCTATTCTTTCTTTTCTTTTCCTGGAAATTTGAGGATATAAAACCTATTATTACCTATTGTTTAGGTAAAGAGGCAAAAACAGATTGTATCAGTTCTTGTTTTCGCTGCTTCTAGGGCCAAATCACCATGTCAGGATAAACCCAAAAGAGATTTGCCTGCTTGAGTTCTCAGTCTACAATAAGAGGAGAGAGAGCTTTTTGAAGGAAAGTGTATGAAGATAGAGATACAGAAGTTTACCATGTAGTTGACACATGTGGATATTTAAAATTATCTATTTAGACATGGGGTCGGGGTTGATAGTTATTTTCTAAAAATACTATTTTGGAGGGAAGCAGAATTTGTAAAATTGCAACCTAAAATCAAATGGCTATTAGAATTTTCAAGGCTATATTTCCTAAATGCTAAAGAGCAGGGAAAAAAAACCTATATTCCTATGATTATTTATTTATATAATTTAAAATTTAATATTTATAATTAATATAATTAGTATTTATAGTTTAAAATTGAAGTTTCCTAAAAATATCATAATCTTTCATAGAATATAACACTTTTGGCAGAAATGCATTTAAAAAATTTTGGTAAGATAAGTGTATAATTGTGTGTGTGTGTGTGTGTGTGTGTGTGTGTGTGGTGTTTGTAAAGAAAGAGAAGGAATTAATCCTGGCTGAAAATAAGGAAGTTAGACTACAAAATCACTCAATGAGTCAACATCACCGTGCAAATGAAAACTCTTTGCGTATTTGCTTATTTAAAATCACCCCAGGGTGCAGACTCAAGCAGTAAGAATTAATTAGACAACACAAAATAGAACACCAATGACCAAGAACAATTCAAATCAACTAAAGATGAAATTTTAAATATCTCTTACTTGTTATCCTAAAATTGTGTATACAATACATATATCCAACCAGCAAAAGCAACTAATGTCTTTCATTGTACAAGTTCTATAGCCCATGTTTTGTGGCTCTGGTCTATACTTCAATTTCCCCAGCTATAATTTAGAAATCTTAAGAAATCCTTTCTCCCTAGCTCCCTCATTGAACCCACAGTATGGAATTATAAAGATAAGGTTAATACACAATTTGCCTTTGCTCTTTTGCTGATTATATATGGGAGTGCCTAGGTGGCTCAATTGGTTAAATGTCTGCCTTCAGCTCGGGTCATGATCCCATAGTCCTGAGGTTGGGCTCTCTATCAGTGAAAAGTCTGCTTCTCTGTCTCCTTCTGCGGCTCCTCCTGCTTATTCTCTATCAAATTGATAAATAAAATTTTTAAAAAATCATTTTATATAAAATCATTACATAATCATTATATATGATATATAGAATGTTTTATATATGTTCTATATATGTCTTATTATATTTATATACATTATATATATATATATAATTTATGTATATTTTATAAATACAATGTCCACATATTTTTTAATGGCCTGAGTTTGTGAACCTCTTTTTTTTTTTTAAGATTTTTAATTTTATTTATTTGACAGAGAGCGACCACAAGTAGTTAGAGAGGCAGGCAGAGAGAGAGAGAAGGAAGCAGGCTCCCTGCCAAGCAGAGAGCCCAATGCGGAACTCGATTCCAGGACCCTGAGATCATGACCTGAGCCGAAGGCAGAGGCTTAACCCACTGAGCCACCCAGGCACCCATTTGTGAACCTCTTAAAGTGGTTCCCAAATGCCAAAAGTTTGCTTAGCTACATGACGTTCTGGTTTATTTATAGTTCTATGCTAAAAATATATTTTTAAAAATACATAACTGGCTAAAAAAATCTCATGAAGCTACCAAATGTCTCTGTTTATCACTGATAGTGACTTGTATGAAGAATAAGTTGTATTCATTGTAAGACTGTCTTTTGATGTATCCAGCTTCTCTATCATTCACCAGAAACCAACCTTAAGGAAAAGGATTCTGAGGAAAAAAACAAACAAAAAAACAAGAACACACAACTGCAAGATGTACTATTTCCAAATGAGTCCATGGAGTTTCTGGATCATGCTGCCATTTGCCATGTTCTCTGAAAAAGTCACAGAATTATCTATCATCTGCCACCAAACAGGAGATTTAGGTTCAACTTTGTGATAAATGATTCAGTCACCAAGTTGATAAATCTGAGGAGGACTTGAGGGGGGAACCGAAGCAGTTTCTCCAGCCTAAGTGATTAAGTCTGCTCAAGAACATTGAAAGAATGGATTTGGGGATTTGGATAGGTCAGATGTTCCCACTCAGCAGGAGGGAGTGTAAAGACAAGGCCCTGAGGTCCTTTCAACAATGATTTCCCACGATTTTTATTATCTCATTAATTCTGCCAATTTCCTTATGAGGCTGGTATGTGGTATTATTAGATCTATTTTACTGAAGGAAAAGCCCCAGGAAAGATGAAGTGGAATTATGTGTTTACAGTCATATGAGTCATCAGCTAGGCCTGGAATGAGCCACTTACACACCTTTCACATTAATTTTAGTGTGTGTGATCTCTCTGATAATAGAAGTTGCAGGGTGATTGAACTCTAGACCCAGTTCTCTCCAAGTTGATCTACTTTTTTTCAAAAATACTAATGTATTAGAAATTAGTCGCAAATGAGCAAACATCATGCATGGCTCCCTAAACCAATTAACATGTCAGATCTAATTTACTGTTAGACAAATAATTTGAAATATTTGCAAAAGAGCAGCATGAGAATTTATTCTCTGCAATTAGGCAGAGATTTCAGTAAATTCTTGATATTCCTTGAGGGAGCTCACAACCAAGAAAGAACCACCCTGTTTTGCTGCCTCAGGTTGTGTGAGGAGAGGGACAATGCTGGGAAGCTTCACAGATTCCAAGTCTTAGTATTAGGAAACAAACATGTCATTGGGTTGATAAGCAAACTTAGCCAATCAAGAGAAGTATCTAATGTGGTCATAAAGTTCAGCAGAGAGAGAAGTTAAAAATCCTTTAAATGTAGGTTCTAGAGATGGCATAATGTTTTCCTTGGGTCTTAAATTAAGTTTCTTCTACTACAGGTACAGCCTATTTCTTTGAATCTTATGAAATGGAATGCCTAGGGAATCTACAATTTCAGATTCAGTTCCTAAAAATATTAACCAAATTTCTCCCAGCATAAATAATACCAAACTCCTTTTACTTCCTTCACCAATGATATTTACCAATGATTGGTATTTACTAATTATTTTATCATTTTGATGATAGAAGTTCTGGAGATACATTGTAGTCTGTATCTGTATGATTATAGCCTATAGTCTTTCTGCTGTTGACCTACATGTTTTCCTGGTCTGAACAGGTGGTCACCTAAAGGTCAAGTTTAAAAGGAACTGAAAGAACCATCATAAACATAGATCTCCTTCTCACTATTCTCTTATAGTCTAAAATAGCCATTCTATTTATTTTAGGTAAGGTGTAAGAGTATCTTGTTAAAATGAAATTACTATCTAGAATGAATTAAAAGCTCAGATATTACCCAGAAACTATCTATTATTTTGTTAATTAAAGACTTATTATGATTTAGAGATTTTTTTTTACAATATTTAATTAACTCTCATGACATTTTTGGCTCTGAAAGTCTGGGACACTGAACAAGTGTATTTTAAGGGAGGTCAGAGAAGACACAACATGCCCACATGGAAAATTCCTAGGAGTCTTGAATGAGTGTACCTGTACCTACTAGGTGCACTAATAGGACTGACCCAAACGGAGACTAAAAACCAATGAAAAAGGAATGATAAGTTTTTAAAAATAATCTCACTTACTTTATACTTTTGCCTACATTTGGTCATTGGTGTTACATATCCTTAACTGAAAGAGCAAATTACACATTATACACAGTGAAGATGGAATTAATTGTTCTCTGTGATTTTCTTCACTTTAGTTCCAAGGTTTTGAAAATTGTACAGGTAAAACAAAGGCAGCTTGATGCTTTCCCCATTTATTTCTCTCTTCATCCATTTCCTCCATCCCAAAGATTTCCTGTCGTCTCCACTTCCAAGTCCACAATTCCCTTACCAAACACACATGCTTTTTATAACTTTGTTTTCTCTGACACATGTTAATCTAGGAGATTCACACTTATTGTCAGAAAAATAGAATTTACCAACTCTAAAACCTGAACTTCAAGACCCCACACTGAAGAAAAAGAAACATACTTTAAAAAAAAAAAAAAGGGCGCCTGGGTGGCTCAGTGGGTTAAGCCGCTACCTTCAGCTCAGGTCATGATCTCGGGGTCCTGGGATCGAGTCCCGCATCGGGCTCTCTGCTCAGCGAGGAGCCTGCTTCCCTCTCTCTCTCTGCCTGCCTCTCTGTCTACTTGTGATCTCTCTCTGTCAAATAAATAAATAAAATCTTTAAAAAAAAAAAAAAAAGGACCCAGAACAGTATAAATTGGCATCACTCTAGTTTAAACTTCATCCTTTATGTTCCTACTCCTTTCTCTCCTTATTGACAGCCATAAATAGTCACAGAGAGCAGGGTTTTTAGAATGATTTGGACCATAAAACCAGCAGTTTCAAAGGTAAAGGAAGGAACATTTCAAAGCAAACATAGTAAGCTCCCTGTTTCCTATTCTTCAGTCATTTAAGACAATTAGACCCAGGAATCTAAGCCCCAGCCACATGCTTAACCCAAGGTTCAATTATTGTGTACTGAGCAGGGCCACTCATTAACTCGCCTTCCGCTGACCCCTATGGGGAGGGCTTGTGAGGCTGACACTTCGCAGTTCCTTGTTCCCTGATGAAAGTTCACCTCATACATTTCATTAACTACTCCAAAGAATAACACATGAAACAATGATCAGATATACTCAGAATAGAAGCCAAATATGAGTTCTTTTTTCAAGATTTTATTTATTTATTTGGCAGACAGAGATCACAAGTAGGCAGAGCAGCAGGCAGAGAGAGAGGGGGAAGCAGGCTCCCCGCTGAGCAGAGAGCCCAATGTGGGCCCAATCCCAGGACTCTGGGATCACGACCCCAGCCAAAGGCAGAAGCTTAACCCACTGAGCCACCCCTGAGCCCCCAAGTTCTAAATAATGTTGGACTGTTAATGTCAACAATACCCTGAACTTGCTGAGCTCACAGTGAGTGCGTGTGATACTTTCTCCATTGTCTTCTTTGCATTATTTACACTTTATCAAGCATCAAGGCAGTGCTAGCTATGAGTAGACCTTTACATGGAACTGAGTGGCAACCATATAAGAAACTGACATTATTTTAGCATGAAAAATATTTAATAACTAGTTAATGGCCAATTAAGGAAAACATAGAACAAATAAATCATATTGCATCGAAAGATGCACTTTTAAACAATCATTTCTCATTGGTTTTCTTTCACAAATTTAATCTGGAGGGAGGAAAAAAAAAAAAAAAGAAGACGCCTCAGTGACCATCACCAATTTAGTGGATGTCGAATAATGAGAAAAAATTATCCGAAGCAGTTGGCCTCTGTTCCTTCCCCTGCATTTAAGTGTCGAGAGGTTTTAGTTTTACTAGACTGAAGACAGTTTAAGTATGGACATTCCACACTCTCACTTGTTCTGCCAACAGCATAGAGTCATTTTTTAACTTTTTCTCTCAGGCTAGATCCAGTTCATCAAGAGAGTCTGTTGGCTCCATCTTTAGAATATACCCATAATGTGGATATAATATTGATATATTGTGGATATAAATGTGTTATATCCATGTATGGATATGCATGAATATAATGTAGATATATTCTGAACCTGGATTTCTATTTTAATATAGTTGGCTGCCTTTGTAAAAACATTATTCAGAGGAATAGTCCACAGGCTTCACCAGACGGCCCAAGAGATTGACAGCACAAAACATTTTAAGATCCTCTGATTTAGAAGATCTGGAGTCAGTTTCTACGTTGGACCCTACAGAAAGCTAATGTTCAAACAATAATGTTCACCACCTCAGCTATGAAGGAAGACCTTTGTTTTATTAGGATATGAGTTTAATTTTAATTCAAACAATCTCAACCTATTTCACCACTTCCCTAAGACATTCTTTCTCTGTTCTACATTCTTAAATATCCTTAAAATAATTTCTCATTCTGAAAGTTTTCCAGAGTATTATTCATTCTTAATATAGTTAAGACCCTAATCTCAGAACATACGCAAGAACCCAGAACAAACCTTGAATCCAATGCAACTACTTAAATAAAAGGAAAGTAGACATACAATCCCAAGCAAGGAAACTACCCAAAGGTCCCTAATGCTCATAGCTTCAAAGTTGGAAAGAAAATTAAGGTGATTTTGTATATCTTTTGCAGGGGGCCAATCACCAGATTTACTGTGTGTGTATGTGTGTGTGTGTGTGTGTGTGTGTGTGTGTGAGAGAGAGAGAGAGAGAGAGAGAGAAAGAGAGAAAAATTTCTATAAGGGGTGTCTGACCACTCACTGTAGCTACAGAGAACACTTGTTAGCATTCCTTACCAGATATGAACTTCCTATGGCGCATCAATATTCAAAGAAACCTTAAATTTCCTTCAGAAATTTTTGTAAAGCTACTAAAACCAGGGCCTGTTTTCTGTGTGTGTGTGTTGTGTTAACCGTTTTCAGTCCTAGCTTGTTTTCCCACAGCTTACCTCTCTCATCCCTGTCCTCCTTTTTAATTCTGGTGGTATGTTTTTTGCAGCCTGCTTCCTTAAGGGGTCTATTAGTTCAATCTCTTCAGTTTAACTTCTACTTGTAACGTGTATTTTCTACATTTAACTCTTTCCCAATTTTTTTTAAAGATTTTATTTGTTTATTTGACAGAGAAATCATGAGTAGGCAGAGAGGCAGTCAGAGAGAGAGAGGAGGAAGCAGGCTCCCCACCAAGCAGAGAGCCCAATGCAGGGCTCTATTCCAGGACCCTGAGATCATGACCTGAGCCACAGGCAGAGGTTTGACCCACTGAGCCATCCAGGTGCCCCTCCCATATTTTTTGAGCAGCACTCAGCAGGTTGTATGTTTACATGTGTACATTTATATGTTTGAGCTTTAAGGGACTAAGATCTCTGAATAACCTAGGAATTATACATAGTTTAGATGCTACAACTTGGAAAATCATTTCTTGGCCCCCTACAGTGTGAGCAGGAAGATGGCTGCTTTATCTTTTCCATCATGTGGTTTAATCATATAAAAAGTTTCAGTACTATTAGGTACTTTGATTTTAAGTAGCTCCAATTTAGGCATGCATAGATATGACATATTTTTTTTTTTTTTTTTTTGGAATCTAACTTTTTATTTTTTATAAACATATATTTTTATCCCCAGGGGTACAGGTCTGTGAATCACCAGGTTTACACACTTCACAGCACTCACCAAAGCACATACCCTCCCCAATGTCCATAATCCCACCCCATTCTCCCAAACCCCCTCCCCCCAGCAACCCTCAGTTTGTTTTGTGACATTAAGAGTCACTTATGGTTTGTCTCCCTCCCAATCCCATCTTGTTTCATTTATTCTTCTCCTACCCACTTAAGCCTCCATGTTGCATCACCACTTCCTCATATCAGGGAGATCATATGATAGTTGTCTTTCTCTGCTTGACTTATTTCGCTAAGCATGATACGCTCTAGTTCCATCCATGTTGTCGCAAATGGCAAGACTTCATTTCTTTTGATGGCTGCATAGTATTCCATTGTGTATATATACCACATCTTCTTGATCCATTCATCTGTGGATGGACATCTAGGTTCTTTCCATAGTTTGGCTATTGTGGACATTGCTGCTATAAACATTCGGGTGCATGTGCCCCTTTGGATCACGACGTTTGTATCTTTAGGGTAAATACCCAATAGTGCAATTGCTGGGTCATAGGGCAGTTCTATTTTCAACATTCTGAGGAACCTCCATGCTGTTTTCCAGAGTGGCTGCACCAGCTTGCATTCCCACCAACAGTGTAGGAGGGTTCCCCTTTCTCCACATCCTCGCCAGCATCTGTCATTTCCTGACTTGTTGATTTTAGCCATTCTGACTGGTGTGAGGTGATATCTCATTGTGGTTTTGATTTGTATTTCCCTGATGCCGAGTGATATGGAGCACTTTTTCATGTGTCTGTTGGCCATCTGGATGTCTTCTTTGCAGAAATGTCTGTTCATGTCCTCTGCCCATTTCTTGATTGGGTTATTTGTTCTTTGGGTGTTGAGTTTGCTAAGTTCTTTATAGATTCTGGACACTAGTCCTTTATCTGATATGTCGTTTGCAAATATCTTCTCCCATTCTGTCAGTTGTCTTTTGATTTTGTTAACTGTTTCCTTTGCTGTGCAAAAGCTTTTGATCTTGATGAAATCCCAATAGTTCATTTTTTTCCTTGCTTCCCTTGCCTTTTGCGTTGTTCCTAGGAAGATGTTGCTGCGGCAGAGGTCGAAGAGGTTGCTGCCTGTGTTCTCCTCAAGGATTTTGATGGATTCCTTTCGCACATTGAGGTCCTTCATCCATTTTGAGTCTATTTTTGTGTGTGGTGTAAGGAAATGGTCCAATTTCATTTTTCTACATGTGGCTGTCCAATTTTCCTAGCACCATTTATTGAAGAGGCTGTCTTTTTTCCATTGGACATTCTTTCCTGCTTTGTCGAAGATGAGTTGACCATAGATTTGAGGGTCTATTTCTGGGCTCTCTATTCTGTTCCATTGATCTATGTGTCTGTTTTTGTGCCAGTACCATGCTGTCTTGATGATGACAGCTTTGTAATAGAGCTTGAAGTCCGGAATTGTGATGCCACCAATGTTGGCTTTCTTTTTCAATATCCCTTTGGCTATTCGAGGTCTTTTCTGGTTCCATATAAATTTTAGCATTATTTGTTCCATTTCTTTGAAAAAGATGGATGGTACTTTGATAGGAATTGCATTAAATGTGTAGATTGCTTTAGGTAGCATAGACATTTTCACAATATTTATTCTTCCAATCCAGGAGCATGGAACATTTTTCCATTTCTTTGTGTCTTCCTCAATTTCTTTCATGAGTACTTTATAGTTTTCTGAGTATAGATTCTGTGTCTCTTTGGTTAGGTTTATTCCTAGGTATCTTATGGTTTTGGATGCAATTGTAAATGGGATTGACTCCTTAATATCTCTTTCTTCTGTCTTGCTGTTGGTGTAGAGAAATGCAACTGATTTCTGTGCATTGATTTTATATCCTGACACTTTACTGAATTTCTGTATAAGTTCTAGCAGTTTTGGAGTGGAGTCTTTTGGGTTTTCCACATATAGTATCATATCATCTGCGAAGAGTGATAATTTGACTTCTTCTTTGCCGATTTGGATGCCTTTAATTTCCTTTTGTTGTCTGATTGCTGAGGCTAGGACCTCTAGTACTATGTTGAATAGCAGTGGTGATAATGGACATCCCTGCCGTGTTCCTGACCTTAGTGGAAAAGCTTTCAGTTTTTCTCCATTGAGAATGATATTTGCGGTGGGTTTTTCATAGATGGCTTTGATGATATTGAGGTATGTGCCCTCTATCCCTACACTTTGAAGAGTTTTGATCAGGAAGGGATGCTGTACTTTGTCAAATGCTTTTTCAGCATCTATTGAAAGTATCATATGGTTCTTGTTCTTTCTTTTATTGATGTGTTGTATCACATTGACTGATTTGCGGATGTTGAACCAACCTTGCAGCCCTGGAATAAATCCCACTTGGTCGTGGTGAATAATCTTTTTAATGTACTGTTGAATCCTATTGGCTAGTATTTTGTTGAGTATTTTCGCATCTGTGTTCATCAAGGATATCGGTCTATAGCTCTCTTTTTTGGTGGGATCCTTGTCTGGTTTTGGGATCAAGGTGACGCTGGCCTCATAAAATGAGTTTGGAAGTTTTCCTTCCATTTCTATTTTTTGGAACAGTTTCAGGAGAATAGGAATTAGTTCTTCTTTAAATGTTTGGTAGAATTCCCCCGGGAAGCCATCTGGCCCTGGGCTTTTGTTTGTTTGGAGATTTTTAATGACTGTTTCAATCTCCTTACTGGTTATGGGTCTGTTCAGGCTTTCTATTTCTTCCTGGTTCAGTTGTGGTAGTTTATATGTTTCTAGGAATGCATCCATTTCTTCCAGATTGTCAAATTTATTGCCGTAGAGTTGCTCATAGTATGTTCTTATAATAGTTTGTATTTCTTTGGTGTTAGTTGTGATCTCTCCTCTTTCATTCATGATTTTATTTATTTGGGTCCTTTCTCTTTTCTTTTTGATAAGTCGGGCCAGGGGTTTATCAATTTTATTAATTCTTTCAAAGAACCAGCTCCTACTTTCGTTGATTTTTTCTATTGTTTTTTTGGTTTCTATTTCATTGATTTCTGCTCTGATCTTTATGATTTCTCTTCTCCTGCTGGGCTTAGGGTTTCTTTCTTGTTCTTTCTCCAGCTCCTTTAGGTGTAGGGTTAGGTTGTGTACCTGAGACCTTTCTTGTTTCTTGAGAAAGGCTTGTACTGCTATATATTTTCCTCTCAGGACTGCCTTTATTGTGTCCCACAGATTTTGAACTGTTGTATTTTCATTATCATTTGTTTCCATGATTTTTTTCAATTCTTCTTTAATTTCCCGGTTGACCCATTCATTCTTTAGAAGGATACTGTTTAGTCTCCATGTATTTGGGTTCTTTCCAAACTTCCTTTGGTGGTTGAGCTCTAGCTTTAGAGCATTGTGGTCTGAAAATATGCAGGGAATGATCCCAATCTTTTGATACCGGTTGAGTCCTGATTTAGGACCGAGGATGTGATCTATTCTGGAGAATGTTCCATGTGCACTAGAGAAGAATGTGTATTCTGTTGCTTTGGGATGAAATATTCTGAATATATCTGTGATGTCCATCTGGTCCAGTGTGTCGTTTAAGGACTTTATTTCCTTGCTGATCTTTTGCTTGGATGACCTGTCCATTTCAGTGAGGGGAGTGTTAAAGTCCCCTACTATTATTGTATTGTTGTTGATGTGTTTCTTTGATTTTGTTATTAATTGGTTTATATAGTTGGCTGCTCCCACATTGGGGGCATAGATATTTAAAATTGTTAAATATTCTTGTTGGACAGACCCTTTGAGTATGATATAGTGTCCTTCCTCATCTCTTATTATAGTCTTTGGCTTAAAATCTAATTGATCTGCTATAAGGATTGCCACTCCTGCTTTCTTCTGATGTCCATTAGCATGGTAAATTCTTTTCCACCCCCTCACTTTAAATCTGGAGGTGTCTTCGGGCTTAAAATGAGTTTCTTGGAGGCAACATATAGATGGGTTTTGTTTTTTTATCCATTCTGATACCCTGTGTCTTTTGACAGGGGCATTTAGCCCATTCACATTCAGGGTAACTATTGAGAGATATGAATTTAGTGCCATTGTATTGCCTGTAAGGTGACTGTTATTGTATATGGTCTCTGTTCCTTTCTGATCTACCACTTGTAGGCTCTCTCTTTGCTTAGAGGACCCCTTTCAATATTTCCTGTAGAGCTGGTTTGGTATTTGCAAATTCTTTCAGGTGTTGTTTGTCCTGGAAGCTTTTAATCTCTCCTTCTATTTTCAATGATAGCCTAGCTGGATATAGTATTCTGGGCTGCATGTTTTTCTCGTTTAGTGCTCTAAAAATATCATGCCAGCTCTTTCTGGCCTGCCAGGTCTCTGTGGATAAGTCAGCTGCCAATCTAATATTTTTACCATTGTATGTTACAGACTTCTTTTCCCGGGCTGCTTTCAGGATTTTTTCTTTGTCACTGAGACTTGTAAATTTTACTATTAGGTGACGGGGTGTGGGCCTATTCTTATTGATTTTGAGGGGCGTTCTCTGAACCTCCTGAATTTTGATGCTCGTTCCCTTTGCCATATTGGGGAAATTCTCCCCAATAATTCTCTCCAGTATACCTTCTGCTCCCCTCTCTCTTTCTTCTTCTTCTGGAATCCCAATTATTCTAATGTTGTTTCGTCTTATGGTGTCACTTATCTCTCGAATTCTCCCCTCGTGGTCCAGTAGCTGTTTGTCCCTCTTTTGCTCAGCTTCTTTATTCTCTGTCATTTGGTCTTCTATATCACTAATTCTTTCTTCTGCCTCATTTATCCTAGCAGTTAGAGCCTCCATTTTTGATTGCACCTCATTAATAGCTTTTTTGATTTCAACTTGGTTAGATTTTAGTTCTTTTATTTCTCCAGAAAGGGCTTTTATATCTCTCGAGAGGGTTTCTCTAATATCTTCCATGCCTTTTTCGAGCCCGGCTAGAACCTTGAGAATTGTCATTCTGAACTCTAGGTCTGACATATTACCGATGTCTGTATTGATTAGGTCCCTAGCCTTCGGTACTGCCTCTTGTTCTTTTTTTTGCGTTGAATTTTTACGTCTTGTCATTTTGGCCAGATAAGAGTAAATGAAGGGGCAAGTAAAATACTAAAAGGGTGGCAACAACCCCAGAAAAATATGCTTTAACTAAATTAGAAGAGATCCAAAATCGTGAGTGGGGAGAAAGGGGATAAAAAGAGGTTCAAAAAGAAAGAAAGAAAAAAAAACAAAAGAAAAAAAATTTTTTTTTTAAAAAAAAGAAAACACCTGAGAAAAATGTAAAAAAGAAAAAATATATATATTAGATAAACTAGTAAAAAATCGTTAAAAAAGAAAAAGGTAACAGTTAAAAAAAAAATTTTTACCCGAAGGCGAGAAGAAAAAGAAAAAAAAAAAATGAAAAAGAAAAAATTGAATTAACTGCAAGACTGAAAAAAAATCACAGGAAAAAAGCCATGAGTTCCGTGCTTGGCTTTCTCCTCCTCTGGAATTCTGCTGCTCTCCTTGGTATTGAAACCGCACTCCTTGGTAGGTGAACTTGGTCTCGGCTGGATTTCTTGTTGATATTCTGGGGGAGGGGCCTGTTGTAGTGATTCTCACGTGTCTTTGCCCCAGGCGGAATTACACCGCCCTTACCGGGGCCGGGGTGAGTAATCCGCTCGGGTTTGCTTTCAGGAGCTTTTGTTCCCTGAGCGCTTTCCATAGAGTTCCGGAGGACGGGAACACAAATGGCGGCCTCCTGGTCTCCGGCCCGGAGGAGCCTAGAGCCCAGGGCCCCACTCCTCAGTGCGCCCTCAGAGAACAGCGCCCAGTTATTCCCGTCTGCCTGACCTCCGGCCGCGCTCCGAGCTCACCGAGCCTGCGATCGGTTCAAGGTAACACCGAGCTGTGAGCTTACTGTCGGCTCTGTTTCTGTAGCCGGCTTTCCCGTTCCAATATCCGCAAGCTCTGCGACACTCAGACACCCCCGATCCTTCTGTGACCCTGCGGGACCTGAGGCCACGCTGACCCCGCGTGGGCTTCGCCCCGGTTTAGCCTCTGGAGCGATGTCCCTCAGCGGAACAGACTTTTAAAAGTCCTGATTTTGTGCGCTGTTGCTCCGCTGCTTGCCGGGAGCCGGCCCCTCCCCCCGGGGTCTATCTTCCCGTCGCTTTGGATTCACTTCTCCGCCGGTCCTACCTTTCAGAAAGCGGTTGTTTTTCTGTTTCCAGAATTGCTGTTCTTCTTCTCTTCGGTCTGCCGATGGATTTTCAGGTGTTTGCAATCTTTAGATAAGCTATCTAGCTGATCTCCGGCTAGCTGAAGCAGTCTCAGCTTGCTACTTCTCCGCCATCTTGAATGAGTCATATATCTGGGTGGCTCAGTGGGTTAAGCCTCTGCCTTCGGCTCAGGTCATGACCCCGCATCCGGCTCTCTGCTCAGCGGGAAGCCTGCGTCCCTCTCTCTGCCTGCTTCTCTGCCTACTTGTGATGTCTGTCCAGCGCCGGGGACACTTCCACTTCACCCAGAGCCTCCACAGCAGCGGCGGCGCCAGCGAAGCGAGGCGTCTCCGATATGACATATTTTAAATGGAAAATTTAAGTAGAGACTTTCGCCACATCTATGATGAAGATGGCTAAAGTTTTTCATTCTAACCTTTTGTGTTCAGTTAATGACAAACTCTATAAAGAGCTCTAAATTGAAGAAAGATCTTCCTTGTCCTTATCTTGGCTAAGGATGATGACATTTTGAGTTCTTCCTGGGTGTATTTTGTTCTCTTTGTTAGAGAACATTACTTCCCAGAGATACAGGGAAATTAAAACTTATATATATATATGAATAAGGAGAAAAGGACTATATTAAAGCTTACATCTCTATATATCTTTATACAGATATAGATATAAAGAAAAAGGAAAAAGAAAAAAGTATATGTGTGAAAAATTTCAAGTTAAAAAGTTACTATGGAATATGTTGTACTAAGAATCTAGTTGAAATGGTCAGTGTGTAAAAAGAAAAAAAAATGTTGAGAAAGAATTTTAAAAAAAGAAAAGAAAAGTCAAATCTAAGAAATAAACAGGCCATGAGGCAATACCAGGAACTTAATATACTATTTTCCCCTGGTGTTGGGGCTGTACAGTTTTATGATGACCCTTGGGTTGTTGTCTCTTGTTCTTCCAGCTTGTCTTCCAGGGAGAGGGGCCTGATGTATTGTTTCTGAAAAATTTGATGAAAATTTTGATAAAAATTAATTCAGCAAATCTTACAACTGAAGAGAAGCAAAAGCCCATCTTCTGATAGTAAACTCAAGAGCCAGTCAAATGTCAACTGATCCAAACTGCTAAAAATCAAATGTCAGAATTGGTAGCCATTACTGAAAACATGGCACTTTAACGAGCTGTCAGGAACAGGACTCTTAGCAGTGACTGTGGACTTCTGGGTACAGGAAAGCACACTCCAGAAATCAGAGAAGTAGATATATGTTTCTCCTTCTGCAAAGGACAGACTTGCTCAAAAACCACATACCTCTGGGCTTTTTGGTTTCCTCCTTAGAATGGACCATTTTCAGGGCCCATAAACAGGGCGGGCAGACTCCCTGTCATCAAAAGTGTGTGCAGCAAGCTCTGAAACCTGACACCAGTACCAAACACACACACACACACACACACACACACACACACACACACACACGCCCCCAGTCAACATATGCTCTTGTTACTAACTAGATGCAATTTGTTAACTTGTCCTGTACTGTTTTTCTTATTTTTATCTGAGGACAGTTAGTGTTTTCAGCTTTTGTATACTTCAAGTTCAGACTTTCCTTGCTAAACCCCAAAGCCATTTGTTAATTTCAAGTGAAACAGCTCTCTCTTGTGGGTCCCCAAAGTCAATTCTGCTTTTCTCTCTCTCAATTCTTGATTCCCTTGATTCTCCCCAAACCAATTTTAATCAAGTTTCCCTGCTCTAATTTTTTTAAATAGTATCTCAAATAGCAACACTCTGTGGCAAATCTGGCAGAGTAATCTAGTTTGTCCTTGGATGATTCTTTGCTCTTCTTATTTCTACCTTAAAACAAAACAAAACAAAACTCACATGAAAATAAATTGGTTCTGAAAAGGATATTGATTTCTTTCTTCTAGAGCCAGTCACATTTTCATTTTCCCTATATCTTACTTTGGTTTTATAGTTTTTGTAAAAAAAGACCAAATACAGATTTTTCACCTTCATTGTCTTTAAAGCCCAATTAAATCACTGCTATTTTTCTCATACCCAAAGAGTGTTACTTCAATTCATCTAGAATAAGGGCCAATGTGTTCATCAGGCTGCACTACATATGTTCTTAGAAGCTGAAAATTGAGGGTGCCCAGGTGGCTCAGTCACTTAAACGTCTGCCTTTGGCTCAGGTCATGATTCTGGGGTCCTGGGATCAAGTCCTGCATCAGGCTCTCTGTTCAGCCAGAGGTCTGTTTCTCCTTCCCCTACTCCTCTTCTCTCTCACATGCACTCTGTCTTTGTCTCTTTCAAATAAGTAAAATCTTTTTTAAAAAGTTGAAAATGCACTTATAGTTTTGAAAACTAGTCACAGTGCACTTAAAAAGCTCATCAAAGCTGCTTTAAATTTGAATTTTACCACAATTTATCTTCATTGTGAATATTAATAGTAATACATTTGATTATTATAAAGCAAGGCCCAGCTGTACTTAATTTATAAGGACTTTGAGATGCTAACGATAAAGGCATCACTTCCTACTTTGACTCTGCTCTGCTCACTTTGTAAGGTAAGGATTCCCAAATGTTTGGGTCTCAGGATTCCCTAAAATTCTTAAAAATTATGGAGGATCCTAAAGACCTTTTCTTAAAACTCAAAAAATCTAAAAGCATGTATTTACAAATAGCCTAAAATAATAATAAACCTACCACATGTTAATACAAACATATTTTATGAAATATCACTATATTTTCCAAAATATTACTTAAAAATTAATAAGAAGATAGGCACTGTTTTACATTTTTGCAAATTTCTTAATCTCTTTAATGTCTGTTAATAAAAGATAGCTGGAATCTAATATCTGCTTCTAATCTTTTAAATGAATAAATTAATTAAAATTATCAATGAACTCATTAAAATCAATTTTAAAAATCTATGGAACACTTCATATTGCTTTTGGAAAACTCTACTGCACATATATAAGAGGATAAGAGTAGAAAAGACAAATAACATTACAAAATCATAGGTCTGACCATGAGGACCTCCTGACAGGGTCTTGGGGCTCTTCCAAGAGCCCCCACATAACACATTGAAAACTGCTATTTGTTCTAACTAGAAGTAAATAGAATGGGGGAGAGTAGTGCAAACTATCATTACAGAACAGCTTACTGTAGTTGAGAGATGACAAAATTATATTAAGGATGGAACAAATTTGGTGGCGATTGACTGGCAGAGTCATGCTGAGATATTTTTCTTGGGCTCAGTTATAAACAGGGTTGGAAGACCTATTCAATGTAAGGGATGGCTGGTATGGGGTGGTGGGACGCCCTAGGAAGTTGAAGTCTGTCCTTTCTTGTTTCTCTGCATTTCTGTGAGGAAAGATCACCACCTTCTACTGACCGAGGCTATCCTGTCTGAAAGAGTTCCATTTTACCAGATTATAGTACTAGATTATTTTCTTAAGGATATGATGTTCCTTTTTTTTTTTTTTTTCCTTAAGGATATGATGATACTTGTCATCACCAAGCACTACTCTGCCCTTTGTTCCAGACCATGGTGGGAAAAAATACTTCTCTTGCACAGTAAACACAAAAACCAAAGTAACAACACAAAGTGAAGCAAGCAAGGCAATACACTGACACAAAAAGCCCTTTTATAACCTTCTTGTAGAAGAGAAAACTCGGGAGCATCATTAAGTTTCATTAATTTCCATTCAACAAATTCCAGCTTGACATCATAATTTTCTATTGCCTTATTTCTCCAGTTGCTGCTTTCTTTTTCACTATGGAAACAGAGAACACCTAAATAAACCTAAGTGCAACAGAAATCAGATGTTTTCCTGCAACGATGTACCATAGCCTTTTTCTCACCCTTTGATCTTTCTCTTTGTAGGCTTCTGATTTCACAGAGGACAACACCAGTGGGGAGAGTGAAATTTTCCAAATTTGGAGATGAAGGGAGGGCCTCAGTTGTAGAGCAGGTCCTGCCTGGGTCAAATGTGCACACCTCCCTTTCCACAGCTACTCAAAAGTCACAGGAAACATACGCCATGCCCTACAAAGTCCCTCGGTGGGCCTGGTTTTTTAATAATGTATTTAGAAATGAGTTTCTCCACTGACAGGATTACACAGAGGCATTTTTTCCCTACAGTCCTTATAAAGTGAGGAGCAGTAGTTACTTAAAATGTTTAATCGTTAAAATCCTGTATGCATATGTGTGTGGTGTGTGAAAAAGAAAGAGACAATGAGAAAGAGAAGAAAGAAGGATGATTTTGTTGCCAGGATTAAGAAGCTATGTTGAAAAAGATTGACTGGACTAACTTGCCAATGCCATTTATGGCTTGGGCTAAGAAAAGCCAATCTTTTGTTGAATCGCCTAGTGTAATAAATTGCATTTGGAGGGCTACAAAATTCTGTACAAACTTTTCAACGAGATCTAATTCAAAGTGCTACTCACATAGCCAGGAGCATTCTGAAAAAACAGCGCAGTAGATTAACACCATTTTTAAAAGTCAGGAAGTCCTTTCTTCCCTCGAAGGAGGGTTTTCCAGACATTATCTTCAACTTTCAAGTATTCTAAAGAAGGTCTCCAGCTCTCTCTTTCTCCCTTAAGCCTATAGTCTTCCTCCCTCCCTCTCTTCTTCCCCTCTCCTTCTTTCTCTCCATCCCTGCCAGTCCTCCACCCCACTCAAGCCATGAGTGAGTGCTGTATGGGAAGCAAGACTTATATAGTAAGTGACTTATCAATCAGCTGTGTCCTAGATATTGTTGATGAAAGCAGCAGGGATTTCCTTCAACTGGTTTCTTATTCAATTGATTCCCAGTTGAATAACAAATGTTCAAACATGTGTCTGAAGCTTTTGTTAAACTAGATAGTTAGAGGCAAGGATTACTGTATATACAACTACAAAAACATCTTTTCATCCTTTCTCCTAACCTATGAAATTTCCTTATGTAGCAACATTCGGTTTGCCAGTCTATATGCATCATCTGAATAATAGCAAGTAGACATAACCAAACTCAAAATGACCACCTTAGAAAGAGAGATTTAAATGAAGGAGAGCAAAAACTTCTCCAAACTTTCTTCTTATTCTCCCTCATTCCCACCCACCACTACATCCTCGCCAGATACTGGAGTGGATCCAACAAGTGTCTTATGATAATAGGAGCCAGGGTAAGACATCAGCAGTTTCAAGTTAACAAAGTAAAGTTTTGAAAATGAGAAGTAATACATAAAAGCAAAAGTCTGTCTTCCAGCATTTGTGTTTTCTCTTCATGAGATTTGCATCATGTGCAGAGGATTTACAACATAGAAACTTGAATGTTTTGATTAATCACAGAAAATATAAGAGATGGCAGAGCTTGCCAGAGGAAAACTGAACACATGAAACATTCAAAATGGGTGACCCAAACCCCCAAATATTGATGTATCCTCAATATTCTTAGCACGTATAGATTTTGAATGAACATTTTATTTTCTTGTCAGTGATTCAGAATTTCCACTGCTTCTGTTGAGCAATGAGGGAAAATCATGCCAACTGGGAGAAAGCTTTATTTTAAGGTCGAAGGCATGAAATAAGCACTAAGAAGACAATTGTACACCTGTTTTCAAGAGTAAAAAGGCATCTCAAATCTGCTTTGCTTTTGAAAATTTGGCCAAGGAGTGTATTTCAAAGGCCCAATAGCCCATAACATTATTCCCAGGGCTCTGTGCTCTCTGCCTAATTGGGAGTCTACACATTTGTATAAGCATGATACTTCATGATTAATGCATAAGACCCAGCACGGAGCCCAGTATCAATCCGTCTGTGGAGGCTTTTCCCCACACTGAAAACAATCACTGTTCCTAAAATATAATCCATCAAATGTGCAAGTATGACTACTCTGTAGAATATCAGCCTACTTAAATGCCATGACAAAACCTTTAGAGAGTTGTAAACCTCTTCTATGTAAGAAAGATGTTTTATTTTAAGATGCCCATGCCACTGCTGCCTTGGGACCATCATCATTGCCAGGAAAGGTGTATTTGCAAAACCAAGTGTCAGGCCTGCAGATTGTTTCCTGTTTGGCCTAGGCAATAAATATAAAGGGAAGACTATTAAAATGAACACCTTATGATCACTTTCGGATTATGAAATAAACAATAGCTCTTCCCCTTGGTATCTTCAAACACCAACCAACAGCAGTGATGACTTCTAGTGTGAGGACTCCACAATGGTGAGGGGAAACTTAGTCAACAATGCTAGAAGGAAAAGGGGTTGCACTTCAAAAATGAAGTCAATTCTCTCTTTGATGGACGACCTCCCAGTTAAGGAATGGAACTCCTGGGATACATCTAGGTGTTCCAAATGGTGTTGCCAATACCTTCCCTGCAGGCTGGGTCACTTAATTAAGCAGGAACCCATTCCCATGGGAGGAAGTGGAAACGTGAAGTTCGCCAACAGATCCCAATATGCTCTGGGAATCAATGTAAATGAACTTTTGAGAGACTTCTTTCTAAAAACATCTGAGATGGAGTTTTTTAATTATTAAAAATTAATATATGATTATGAAAAGAAATAAGCCATTTAGAATTCTATGAAATTAAGGGAAATAGTCTGACATTTCCTTTTTTTCCCATGCAGCTTCCCAGTGATGATCTCTTGAGTGAATTATGTATTCTTCTAGATGTTTTATTTTATAGGCACGAGTGTGTGTGTGTGTGTGTGTGTGTGTGTGTGTATCTTGACAAACTTTGGGGTAACACTATATTATGCATAATTAATGTGACTTGTTTTTCCGCTGCACGATTGTTCATGAACTTTCCCAAAAGTACATTCATGTTTATCTCATTTTCTTTAATAATTTCATGGTATCATGTTGTATGGATTACCAACACACAAAAATTCTCCTAACATCAAGTTTGTTTGTTTGTTTGTTTGTTTGAAATCACTACAAGCAATGTTACATTTTGGCTAGCAGATACCTTATGGACAAAGACTTTCTTGATAACTTTTGTATCCCTGGTAGTGAACACAGAGAACAGCACATAGTAAGTGTTCAATAGATTATGTGTTTAATATATAAATGAAATACGCAGGGAAATCTCCATTGTTCCTTCATGGGATATATGAATTTAAGGTGTGCATCAAAACTGCCTATTTACCTCCAAAAACATTGGACCATTTTATACTTACACCAAGTATATTAGTCACTGTATTCTATTTACAAACAATGGGATTATAGACTTGTTTCATTTTCCCTAATGTGATTAATGATTAAGTGTGTTTCATTGTTTCCAATTGCATTTCATTAAATTTTTTTTAGATTATTTATTTATTTATTTATTTGACAGACAGAGATCACAAGTAGGCCAAGAGGCAGGCAGAGAGAGAGGAGGAAGCAGGCTCCCCGCTGAGCAGAGAGCCCGATGCGGGGCTCGATCCCAGGACCCTGAGCCGAAGGCAGAGACTTTAACCCACTGAGTCACCCAGGCGCCCCTGCATTTCATTAATTTTGAATAATTAATTAACTTTAGGACTATTTTAACTTTAGTACTATTCCTAAGGTTATTAACCACTTATATTTTTCCCTTTGACTATTCATATCCTTTGACCATTTTTCTGTTAGATTGTCAGTTAATCTTTTTCACATTGATTTTAATGAGCTTTTCTGTCTGTTGAAAGATTCAATCCTTCTGCTTGATACATTTTATAACTATTTTTGATAGTTATTTATATTTAGTTATTTTCATTACATATAATATTTAGTTATTATATTAAATATAATAGATATAAGTTATATATATTATTTAGTTATTATATAGTTATTTTAACTATAACTATTTTTTAATCTGTGAAATAATTTGTCATTTGACTCTATTCATCCATCCATCCATCCATTAATCTTACTTAACAGAAAAATTTTTTAATACTTATGCTCAAAATATATCAGTTATTTTCCTTTATAGTTGCTGGGTTTATTCTTAAAAGAGCTTTCTCTTCATTCAAAGTATAAAAACAAACTTACTCATATGCCCTTCTAATATTTGTAATTTTCACTTACACATTACTTTTTTTTAACTAGTTTGGAATTTATTTTGATATAATAAGAGAAGAGGGGATCAGGACTCATTTAAATTTGTGTCATTCAAGTGAGCTAATTATCCTATTAGTATATATTAAGAAGTGCATACTTTCAAAGATTTGAAAAGTCATCTGTATCATAGGCTGACTCTCCTAGGTACATGAGTTTATTTTGAACTTCCTGCTCTGGTTCATGGTCATCATCAGCTTTATTCCTGCATCAATGCCATACTGTTTTAATTACTGTTGCATTCATGGTACATTTTATTCTTAGATACCATTAGACCCCCACATTTCTTTTTTTGTTCTCAGTATTCACCCAAATTTATATTCACCCAAATTTGTATTTTAGAATTATTTTGTCAAAATCAAAAAGTTAAAAAATTAAAATTAAACATTCCAGTATTTTGATGAGAATGTATATATGGTTTTAGCAGATTATTTTACAAAGGATTGCTATCTCTGCAACGTGAAGCTTGCTAACCAAAATATAAGATGCCTCTTTTCATGTCTTCAGTCTGCTTTTTTGTTTTGTTTTGTTTTCTTTATTTATTTGAGAGAGAGAGAGAGTCAGAGAGGGAACACAAGTAGAGGGGGCAGCAGAGGGAGAGGGAGAAGCAGGCTCCCCACTGAGCAGGTACCCACCCCCCCCACCCCCACCCCGAGGCAGGGCTCCATCCCAGGAACCCTGGAATCATGACCCAAGGGAGTAGAAGGCAGATGCTTAATGACTGAGCCACCCAGACGCCCCTTCAGTCCTTTGTCTACGCCCTGGTCAGAGTTCTAAAGTTCTCTTCATGCAGGTTTGCGCATTTTCAAAAGCTTTTCTCTGGCTTTATTTTTTTCCTTGCTTTTGTAACGAAGATATTTTCTTTCGTATCAGTTATTGTTTTTAAAACCAAAAGCTAATTATTTTATAGATTAATTTTGTAACCAGGCACTTTATTAAATATTCATATTGTGTCTAATAGGTTTTCAGCTGATTCTTTGGGGCTATATAAGTACATTACAAAGAAAAACAAATTTGTCTCCATCTTTGGAAAATTTACACCTGTTATTTCATTTCCTTATCCTCTTCCGACATATTGATATGACAAATGACTTTGAGATGAGCCCCAGTTATTCATGATTTATTACTTATAGAAGTATTCATTAAACTCTGTTTTTAATATTTTATATAACATTTTATTTAGAAGGTTTGCACTGACATTCATTAATAAGATCAGTTTGACATTTCCTTTTTATGCTGTGTTTGTCAGATTATGAAATCAATTTGAGCAGCTTTATAAAAACAACTCAAATGCTTACCTTCTGTATCCGTCAGATTCCAGTAAGAAGCAGGGGAAGCATTCAGGATATTTCCAGCAGAGAGGGAGTTGAAATAGAAGTCCAGTCTCAAGATGTTTGGTAGGGCTGGAAGAGCAAGATCTCACCCTGAGATCAGGACCTACAAGAAGCAGCTGCAGGTTGGAAGAAGTAACCACGTAGTCGTTGTGGCCACTGCTGCCTTTGGACAACTACCACCCCCTTCACAGCTACTCAGGAGCCCGCTCACACCAGCCCTGGACAGGCCACCACTGCCAGAAGGAGAACTTGGCTTCTCCATTCTTCCCCCTTCCTAATCTTACATTAGTGCCTCCAGCTGGCAGAATTAACCAGAACCCTGCTAGCAAGAGCCCTGCGTCCACATCCTCGAAATACAGAAGAGAATACAGATGGTCAGATAAGAGGCTGGATACCAATAAATAATAGCTGGCATACCCTTTTCTCAATTTTCTCGGACCATGTAGATGACATTGGATATCATCTATTTCGTGACGTTTCAAAAAAATCAACTGTGAAACATTTGGACTGGTGCTTTTGTAGGAAATTTGATAGTCTTAGTTCCCTCCCATGGAGAGATTTTTGCCTGCCTCTTTTCATGATAAATTTAGTAAATTATGTTTTCTTACAAAATTGTCCATTTCGGTAGGTTTTCACACTTATTTGCATAGATCCGTGCTTTAAATATATGTTGTGTTTTTCTGCATCAGGGGTTATTTCTCTTTCCTTATTTTTTTTATAGTACGCAGATGAATGCTCAGTCTCTCTGCCCCCTTGCCCAGTGCGCATGCCCTAACCCCCCGAATTTTTTAATATGTTATGGTACTTGCAGATAGGATAAGGCTATAGACCTTGAGAAGGGAAGAATTTCTTGGATTATCCTGGGGGACGCAATCAGAGCACGGAAACCCTTAAAAGCACAGAACTTTCTTCGACTGGAGTCAGAAAATATGGTAGAATGAATGTGGCATGAAGAACATGGGCAAGATTAGAAGTATGAGAAGGATCTGACACACAGCTGCTGGTTTGAAGGAGCTGAGTGAGGCTCCTCACTGGAAGCCAGCAAGGAAGCAGTAACCTCAGCCCTTCAACCACAAGGAAGTGAACTTTGCCAGCACTTAAATGAACTATGAAAGCAGACTCTTCCCCAGCACCTCAGAATGAGAGCTCAGGTTGACACCTTCATTTCATCCCTTTCAGCTCTGGGCCAGAGGAACCTGATGATCATCTAAGCCCACCTACACTTCTGACCTACAGAATTGTGAGATAATAAGTTTGTGTTGTTTTAAGCCACTTTGTGGTAATTTGGGACACCGGGGTGGCTCAGCTGATTAAACAGCTGCCTTCAACTCAGGTGATGATCCCAAGGTCCTGGGATCCAGTCCTGCAACAGACTCCTTGCTCAGTGGGGAGTCTGCTTTTCCCTCTCCCTCTGCTGCTTCTGTCAAATAAAGAAATAAATCTTTAAAAAGAGAGAGAGAGAAAGAGAAAACAAACAAAAAAACCTGTGGTAATTTGGAAAAGCGGCAACCAAAAACGGATATATTTTTAATTGTATATATATTTGTGTTTCTTCTGTTTTGTTCTTTGATTACTTTAGACAGCTTTATCTAGTTTATGGTTTGGTTTTGATTTTTCAAAGATGCAACTCCTATATTTATTCATTGATTCTGCCACTATTTTTTCCAGCTCAGTAATTTCGGAGAAATTGATTCAACCTTTGCTTTGCATACAAATAGAATCATATCCTATGTATCCTGCCATGATTTGCTTTGTTCCCCTCAAAATTATGTTCCTGAGATTTTTTTTCCATGTTCTTATAGTAGAGGCAGTTTCTTCCTTTACACAGGTTTCTAGCATTCATGGAGTGCATCCACAAAGAATTCATCCATTATCTACCTGAGCGGTATTTGGTATTTCCAGTGTCTGTGTGTCCATTTGCTTTAACTTCTAGAAAATGTGTTGCTGCAAACATTCTTATATCATGTCCTGGGGCTGAGGTACATCATTTTCTCTAGGGCGTATCAAGGAAGCAGGGTAGCTGGGATTATTCATGAGATAATACAAACTGTTTTCCAAGATGGCTGTACAAATTTATATTTCCACCAGCAATGCCAAAGAGTTCTGATTACTGTAAACCTTTGCCAACACCATCTTTAAGGCGTCCTTTGATAAACAGCAGTCCCTGGTTTTACATGAGTCAAATTTATCCAAGTTTTTCCCTGTATGTTGTACCCTCTTTTTATGTCTTAAGAACTCCTTCTTTACCTAAGATATTGTAATTTTTCTTATTTCTTTTTTCTTTTTAAAATTTTATTGGGCAGAGAAAGAGAGAGAGAGACAGCGAGAGAGGGAACCCATGTCTAACCAATCATCCTAGCACAGTTCAGAAGTCCATTCTAGCATAGACTGAAAAGTCCATTCCTCATCACTGACCTGCAGGCCAACTCTGTCATAAATCAAGTTTCATTATAGAAGTTGCTATGTTTAGGGATCATCTACTATGTTATACTTCTATATCTCTTCCTCCTATGCCAGTGTCATATGGTCACAATTATTCTAGATAATTGTAGCTTTGGAAGTCAAGTCTCTTCCATCTTATTCTTCTTCAGGAGGGTTTGGTTATTATTTACCCTTTGTGCTTTGGTATAAATTTTAAATTCCTTGTCAAGTTCCATGTAAAAATCAGCGTGTACACACATACATGTGCACAAACCCATTCAGGCAATCTTCAGACTTTTGGTAGAATAACCTTAAATCTATGGGTCAGGTTGATTATTTATCCTTGAGGGAGATTTCCATTTTCTGAATTTAAAACAAAGACTTTTTTTTTTTTTTTTTTTTTTTTTTTTGGGTAGGGGAAGGGGTTTGATATCCAATTATCTTTCCCAGGATGTGTGTTTACGTGTTTTTTGACAACAGTTTTTCCTGGTTCAGAGGGACACATTTTTGATGTATAGGGTCATATTTTCTTTCATTTCAGGGGAGTCTTCTATTACATCTTTGAAAATAGACCATTTTCTTCCTATATTATTCTCTACTTCAGGAAACACCAATTATCGACACAATTATCTCCAATTTCTGGCTTCATATATATTACAGCCTCTTTTGACATCATTTCTTCATCTTCTCTGCTCTATTTTGCTCATTTTCCTAAGAATCTCCCCATGTTACTGATTTGATTGGTACCCATGTTGATTCTCTACTGCTCTATTTCTAATTTATAAATTAATCCCGTAATGTAGCTATTTTTACTAAAGGTCTTTTTTTAAATTGGCTTAGCAATATCCTCTTTTAATTTACACTATCTTTTTATTCTTTTCCTTTGTGTATTTAATCACCTTAAATCTGACAGTTCCCAGCATTTCCTGTAGAAAATGTTCTTCTTTTTTATAACACATGTTCTTCTGGAATGGTCCTTTACCTGCAATAATTATATATTTTCTTTTTCTAGGCTTTTTTCTTTAAAGACCTTATTTATTTATTTGAGAGAAAGAGCACAAGGTGGGAGGAGAGGGGGTGGGGCAGAGGAAGCAGCAGAAGAAGCAGGCTCCCCACTGAGTGGGGAGCCCAGCATGGGACTGATCCCAGGACCATGGAGATCATGACCTGAGCCCTGAGCAGCAGGCAGACACTCAACCAACTGAGCCACCCAGGTGCCCCTGCTTTTTTTTTTTTTTTAAATAGTTGCATGTTTCTTTCACCGTGCACATATTTATTCAAAACTTCCATAGCAGCTGTTGACTATGCTTCCCCAACACCTCCTACCCTGCTTTTGGGATGTGTAGTGCTCTGCTCTACGAGAGGGCTGTGGTTGTTTTAGACTAATTAGAACCTTCCTATATCATCTGTTGGAGTTATTGGTCACAGGTATATGTCCGGTAATGGACACTGAACCCAATCTGTAACAGTTTGTTCTGAGAAAAATGTTTCCTGGAGGTTTTATCTCTAGAACGTTTCTCACAATTCTGAGAAAACTACTAGTCCACAGCCATATCCTTTCTTCTAAAGAATTGTGCGTTTGTGAAGTCTGGAATTACTGAAGCCATTTTGCTGCTCTGAGGGAAGATTTACAGCTGACACTCCAAAAGAGAAACTGTCTTGATTACAGAGTTGAACCCCCAAAACAAATCCAGAAACCTAGCCCCATCATCTATGGATTTTACAGCTAATAAGCCAATAAATTATTTCGGTTGTTTCAGGCTGTTAGAAATAGGGTTTCTGTCATTTACAACACAAAGTGCCCAAACTGATGTAATTGTTCCTTGTAGAGATGTGGGTAAATTGTCCTCACAGCAATCCCCACCTTCTCTTGGTCCTGTCTATATGCTGCTATTATCAGGGGCTCTATATGAAGGTTTATGTCCTATACACCACTTTGTATTGTGTTTTTTAAAATACCAGACCTGGGGGCGCCTGGGTGGCTCAGTGGCTTGAGCCTCTGCCTTCGGCGTGGGTCATGATCCTGGGGTCCTGGGATCGAGCCCCGAATCGGGCTCTCTGCTCAGCAGGAAGCCTGCTTCCCCCTTTCTCTCTGCCTGCCTCTCTGCCTACTTGTGATCTCTCTCTGTGTCAAATAAATAAATAAAAATCTTAAAAAAAAAATACTGGACCTGTTTTTTGTGTGTATATGTGCATACATGCTTTTACTGAATATTATCTACCCTGTATGAAAATGTGTACAGTCTTAAGATAGTATCCTCTGTCATCTTCCCCACTCAGTGAGAGAAAAAAAAAATGCCTTCATCTAATCCACAACTGAACTGAGCTGAGCTGAGACTGATTTCAATCTTAGTAAGCTTCAATTTACTCTCTTCCCTCTGCCCCCACTGTTCTGGAGTATAGCCTCCAAGAGATCCTGACTGAAAGCCTGGGATTAGGGCCCTTCTTCAACATATCCTAAACCCTATTTTCTTCCTTCTCCTTGAGGCTATGAAGATGCCAACAACTCCACATTAGCTGTCAGTACATTTTTGCTTTATTTCTTAAGTTCTAATCCTGAGCAACTTAAGAATTTAGCAAGTTCCTGGGGCACCTGGGTGGCTCAGTCAGTTAAGCATCCAACACTTAATTTTGGCTCAGGTCATGATCTCAGGGTCAGGAGATCTGGCTCTGAGTCAGGCTTCACACTTAGTGGGGAGTCTGCTTGAGATTCTCTCTCTCCCTCTACCGCTGCCTGTCCCCCTGCTTTCTTTCTCTCAAATAAATAAATCTTTCGCTCGCGCACGCGTGTGTGTGTGTGTGTGCGTGTGTTTCTTTTTGAGATTTTAACATGTTCCAAAAACAAACAACAAAAAACTGAGAGTCAGGCTTACTTCTCTGTGCTTTTCTTTACTTCAGGAACTTGGACCTTCAAGTCCTGGCTGTTCTAACTGCCCTAAAATCTGAGCTTTGCCTCTCCAGCCCCACATGATTGCCAAAGCTTTGCCAGCTCCTGTGTCTCTTAGTAAGAGCTGCCCCAGATTCTCAAGCACAGAACTCACAGCAACAATCAGCTGATCTCCAGAAGGGACAAATGAAGTATAAGATGCTATTTCCTTCTCTCCCTAATCATGTCCCTCAAATACCAGCTGGTTCTCACCACCTCCTTCAAACAATTATTTATTGTATTGTATCTGATTTTCTAGTTATTCTCAGTGGGAATGTTTGGTTGATGCCAGCAGCCCTGACACACCTAGAAGTGCAAGACCCAACTCTAAACTTCTCAGAACCTCTACTTTGTTTGTCTCATTTACTTTTCTAGACTTATCTCTCACTACTCTTGGCTTCAGCAGCACACCTAAAAATTGTAGAACACATAATCATACAAGTTTAGAACTAAAAGACAATGATTATCTGACTCAAGTGTCTTATTTTCCAAATGAGAAAGCTTGAGGCCCCAGAAGATTGTGTGTTTTATTTCGGACCACATCATACAACTGAACTCAAGCCCAGGTACCCTTGGCCCTGTACAGGAGCTAGCAGAGAAAGGTAAAGAGCAAAGCAGAATTGAGAATGGCAATTCTCAATGGCTTCACATCAAGAAGAAATATTTCAATTCTGTTTCCCCAGCGAGTCAGATCTGCTGCTTTCTAACATACACCGCTACTGACAACACATTTGTCTTCTAGCATAAACTATGATTTTTCCCCAGTTATTAATTATAACTGTCATTCCTGAGCACAGAGCCAGAGGTAATCATCATACTGAAAAGTAAGCTTTTTACACCAAGAATGAGGGAAACTGGGAAGACATCTATAAACCACCTCCCAACCTATTGTAGTCAAAGAAATCTGTATCTCTCATATTTGATAGCCAAGCTTGTAAGGGGTCAAGATGGTCATATAATTTATTGTCTAAATGGGACAGTTTTTGAGAGAGATAGTAGATGATATTAATAATTACAGCAGGACAATAAGCATATACCTATCCAGACCTGGGTATCCCCCTCATCACCAGATAATTTATCCCTGACTTACAAAACCAGTTCTTTTTCTCTTTTTCTTTTTTTAAGATTTTATTTATCTATTTAGTTTAGAGAGGAAGAGAGAGAAGTGGTGGAGGGGGGCATCACAGGGAGATGGTGAAGAGAATCTCAAGCAGATTCCCCACTGAGCATGCAGTCCAACATGGGGCTCAATCTCATGACCCCAAGATCATGACTTGAGCTGAAATCAAGAGTTGGATGCTTCACCCACCGAGCTGTCCAAATGCCCCAAAACCAGATCTTTTCTAATACTTCCTTCAGGGTTCTAACCACTTTCATATGAGGAAAAGAAGTATTCATTGTCAGAGAATGCATTCCTTAAAATTAATAGACTTTATTTTTTTAGAGAAGTTTTAAGTTACAGAAAAAAATGAGCAGAAAGTGCAGAGTTCCAGTATACTCCCTGATCCTCCAATTTGTTTTCCCCTATTGTTAACATCATGCATCAGTGTGGTGCATTTGTTATCATTGTTGAACCAATAAGGATACATTTTTAGGGCGCCTGGGTGGGTCAGTGGGTTAAGCCGCTGCCTTCGGCTCAGGTCGTAATCTCAGGGTCCTGGGATTGAGTCCTGCATCGGGCTCTCTGCTCAGCGGGGAGCCTGCTTCTTCCTCTATCTCTCTCTGCTTGTCTCTCTGCCTACTTGTGATCTCTCTGTGTCAAATAAATAAATAAATTAAATCTTTAAAAAAAAAAAAAGGATAACATTTTAAATTAAAGTCTGTAGTTGACATTGTAATTTACTGCTTGTGTTTGTATGTTCTATGAGTTTGATAAATGTATAATGTCATTCATCAAGCATTACAGTACCACACAGAAGAGTTTCACTGACCTAAAAATCCCATGTTTCCTCTATTCATCCTCCCTCCCTCCCGCTAAGCCCCTGGCAACCCCTAATGTTTTTACTGTCTCCATAGTTTTGCTTTTTCCAGAATGTCATATAGTTGGAATTATATAGTATGTAGCCTTTTCAAATTGGCTTTTTTCCAGTCATTTGTTTTTAAATTTTTAAATCTTTGGTGTTAAGTGGAATCTCATCATAATGAAAAAAGTAGAGGCCATTTCAAATGAGATCATAAGATTTAAAGTTTTCTGTGCAAAAACTTAGGTAGTAGAAGTATTTTCTAAACAAAGAATAAAAATGTGTAAGACAAAAATAAATGAAATAAAAAGACAAACCACAAATTAGAAGGTATTTATAATCCTTAGCGCTAAAAACATTATAATTCAGAATATATAAAACTACCATGAATCAATAAGGAAAAGACAAGTAACACAGTAGAAACAAAGTACCAGAAAAGGGCAAAGATATCAGGAAACACAAGCAAAAGAAGCATGACTTGTTGATAAAATACTTGAAATTTTTCAACTTCACTAAAAGCAAGGACATAAATATTCAACAATGAAAACACCATTTCATACCCATTGGTTGACAAAATGAATAGCCTAGTAATGCTATGAAAATAAGCACATTGGAATATGGAAATTTTGGTAAGAGTGCAAATTGGTACCACCATGTTGGTAAACAATTAGGAATTCCCTTGGAAGGATATTGGTGCACATACCTTAAAACCCAGAACTTACTCTTCTTACATACCTACCTTAAAGTCTCTCAAGTGTACGGAAAAGGAGACATACTAAGGGTATTTACTGTAGCAATGTTTGTGACAGAAAAAAGCACAAACACCCAAGCTGTCTCAATTAGGAAATGTGATGTGGCTTATTCATGCAATGAAATATTGAACAAGAGTGTAATGAATGAATTAAATCCTCACACCATGATGTCAAAATGAAGAAAAAACAAGTTGCCAATTAAGACATATGGCATAATGCTCCCACCCTCAACACACAGACTTAAATACATAAGTTTGTGAACCCAAATAATATAGTTATTATGAAAGACATTAAAAGATATAAAACAATTGGAAATAATCTATTACACTTCAGAATAATTAAGGAATAAGAAGAAAAAAGGAATGAAACCAAAAACCTTAGACATTAATATTCTATAGTATTAACAGATATATTTAATGATGGAAAAGTGAAGTGAATTTTGCAAAATATTAATAATTTACTTAAATTGACAGTTGATACATTGATGTCTATTATTTTCTGTACATTATTTCTTGTTAATTTGGTATGTCTCATATTTAAAGGATTTTGAAAGGTCTAACCTCTCTTCCCCTTATAGCCCCTGCTAGAACTGCATTGTAATGCATTGTATAATTGGATACACAAAGATAACAGAATATTATTCAAGAAAAAAAAAAAGAAACAGTTGTGAGATCTCAAGTCCTAGCTCTTATACTTGTTGGACAGAAAGCCCTTGAGCCAGTCACTCCACAGTTAACTTCCTCATCTATAAAATGGGGACATAATACTACTAATAATATTAATATCTACTTTAAGAATGTTGGCAGAATCAAGTAAAAAGATAAATGTGGGGGCGCCTGGGTGGCTCAGTGGCTTAAAGCCTCTGCCTTCGACTCAGGTCATGATCTCAGGGTCCTGGGATCGAGCCCCGCATCGGGCTCTCTGCGCAGCGAGGAGCCTGCTTCCTCCTCTCTCTCTGCCTGCCTCTCTACTTGTGATCTCTGCCTATCAAATAAATAAATAAAATCTTTAAAAAAATGTGAAAACATTTAGTAAGCTAAAAGTCAGACATAAACACTGATTTTTGTTATTGCTCTTGTAAGACAGAATTAAATTGCTTGGCTGCACCTTTTTATTTCTTCTGCCTGCATTCTGGTGGAGATGTTTATGATTGAAGAAGTGACAAAAATAAATAACAGAATAAAGAAAAATTAAATTAAAAAGGGATATGTAATTTATAAACTATAACTATAACATGATTCTGTTACATTTGTTATACATAATATCTAATATGACATATGTAATATAATAGGTATATATATAATATAAAGAAAAATTATCAAGGGCCTATTTATTTTTAAAATTTCAGACAGGTTTAAGATTCTCTCACATATACCTTGCAAAAATTGCCAACTATTGTTACTATGTAACATACAAATCTTTGGAAAATAAACAGAAAACATTTTCTGCATTTAACTTGGTTCTTTTTATTTTTTAATTTAAAATAATATTGCAAAGACTTTATTTCTGAAAATTTTCAGCTATGATTAGATTTTCTTTGTTTATACCTCACAATGCATGCCATGCTGTAACATTTTGAAAATACACATAAATACAAATAAAAAAGTATAATAACCTAAAATTATAATTATGCCTTGTAGTACGTCAGATATAAGTTATGGACCAAAATAAGAGTTGTGGTAGAAATTTAAAAAACTGAAAACTCAGTTGATTCAACAAGGACTGTTGAAAGAGCAAGGTATTAGCACCACATTCACTTGCTTTACCTCATGTATTTTTCTTCAGATCTCCACTTCCACTGCTTCCTTTTGGCACCCTCTAGGGCAACAACGTCAAAAGGTAGGCATGGAGACTCCAGGGATTCCTATGATGATTCCCTGGGCTGTGGGAAGAAAACACTAGATTGTCCTATTTTTTTACCCAAAGCTAGAGAAAAGACTGAGCTTTACTTTTATATAATATACAAATTTATTCTGTACCCTTTCTTGGTCTGCATATCAGATGTTCACACATCATGTCAGATTGGCAAAGAAATCTTGCAGAAAGAGTGAGCGTTCTACAACACGGAAGGGTTGGCATTGTGCTACGAACATTTTTATTTGCTTTCAACTTACCCAAGCATCATAGTACTCAAGTGGATTTCCATATCATATTATCTCATTTTAACAAAAGCAGGTCTCACTGCATGACACAGGGCTTAAAAGGATTACTGCAGAAAACAAGAATGTACAAAAATTTAAAGTAATCCAAAAACACAAGCACAAGCAAACCTCAAGCAAATGGAAACATGAAACCTTCCCTATTTCTAGAACAAGGTCTTTGTTAGCAGCATGAGGAGGTATAAACAATGGACATCTAGCGACATCTGACAAAAATTCAGAAAGTTTCAAAATTATAAAGACTCTCCGAAATAAGGATTTACACCCCTATCTTCCCAAGGTATGTATTATGCTTTGAGATCCTGGTTAGTTATTATAGAAGAGAGCATGACAGAAAAACATTGCGAGCTGGGTTTGCTTTTTTGTTTTTGTTTTTGTGGTTTTTTCCCCATTTTCATGGCATCCTTTCTTATTTCTGTTTCTGTGTGTTTTATGATGCATATAGTATATGAATCCATGAATCCAAAAATGTGGCAATCAATGCCACATTTATGACATAAGTCACAAACTTACATAGATTGGGTGGGGGTGGGTGTAAAGTCAAGAGTTTTATTCTGTATGATCAAAGTTTTTCAAGACAATTACACTTAACCACTCCCCTTGACTTACCTCTTTCCAACTTATCCTGCACACGTCAAAGAGGGTGCTTTTTAAAATCAAAATTAATGAATTATATGTTGAGTGCCCATCATATGCCAGATGCTGTGGTGATGGGTAGTGAACATTTACTGCTGGGAGGAATAAGTGAATTGGCAGTGAGGAAGTGTGAGAGGTGAAGAGATAGATGAGTTTTGGAGTCTCAGTAATTTGCATCTTGGTTCTAGCAATAAGCAAAAAGTGGTCTCAATAATATCAGCATAGCAAAAATTAAATAAATGTTTATTTTTAATCCATTATAAATTGGGGCATTACTTGGGTTAGACTTGCTGATTTTGGAGTGGAAAATGGGAAATCAATAGAGCAGTCAATAAACATTTATTGGGAACCCACTGTACAGAAGTGGACCCAAAGCACAAGAAGAGTCAGATTTTAAAATATAGATTTAAGGGTACCTGGGTGGCTCAGTTGGTTAAGCAACTACCATCGGCTCAGATCTTGATCCTGGAGTGCTGGAATCAAATCCCACATCAGAGTCCCTGCTCAGCAGGGAGTCTGCTTCCCCCCCCCCACCACAACCCTCACCTCTCTCATGCTCTCTCTCATTCTCTGTCTCTCAAATAAATAAATAAAATCTTTTTTAAAGTAAAGCAAAATACAGATTTAAAGTAATATCTTTTTCTTTCTATGTTGCCTTATTCTTTTTTTCCCATTCACCAGATAAATTGGCTGGTCTGACTCTTAAAACAATAATGCAGTACTTCCTACTTATCCCCTAGTTCACTTTGTTTCTCTTGTTTTGGCCTGCCAACTCATTTATTATTCATTCAACAGTGGTTTAAGAAAGAAGAAAGCAAACAGTATCTTCCTGTTACTGAGCTTAAAATCCTGTTATTTAGATGATAGTCATTAGAGATAATAAAATTATAACCCAGTCTTATAACAGTCTTGATCTGAAAAGGGGATCTTCCTTAAGTATTTGGAACCATGTCAATTGAAACTTTATTCAGCAATTATGTATTATTTCCTTTAATCTGTTGGTGTTCACTTAACCATTGTCTCAACAAATACAGACTGAGCACTTGTTATATGTCTAAACTGCTTAGACATTAGACACAAAGCAATGAGCAGAAGAAAGCCTCAACCTCATGGTCCCTACCTTCTGGTAGGGAAGCAGACAAATTTTGTCAGGAGATGTAATTCAGAGGTAAGTACTCTTACCATAATTCTCTAAGTTTATTTTCTTCCTAATTTTTAATTGATCTATCTTCCAACCATATTCTGCTCCATGTTTTTCCCATTTTTTATCAGTTAACTATTAAAAGATTAGATAAGAGTTGTAACTATTCCTAATATTATTTGATTTTTATAAACCCTCTTATGCAATAAAAATGACAAAAGGCAGAAATTTCAGGCACTACTGTCTGTCCTGAGGGATACTAGAATGTATTTGGTTCTTTAAGAGCTGTTTTCCCAGAGCCGTGCAATTCCCAAAAGGTTGGTTGCAGACAGGCCAGTTATTTTAAGAGAATGTTTGGGCTCCTTGGTCAACAGCTCATAAAGTCTTGCAGGTTATCATGGAATCTTTCAAATATGGATGACTACACATTTACCTGGTTCTCATTTTTTTATTTTAGCCAATTAAAGGAAAATCACTCAGTGTTACTCAAATATTCAGTGTCCAAATCCAGCTGAAAACATAGCATATACACTTTTGACTGTTCTTTCTCTTTCATCTGATGCATTTAGGGTTTTACATCAGATCTAACACTTCAACACATCTACTATATTTGACACAAAAACAGAAAACTGGAAGCTAGCACAGTTTCTACATCTGAAAAGGTTTATTTATCAGGTGAACCTGGGTGGCTCCATCAGTTAAGTGGCTGCTTTCGGCCACTGTCATGATCTCAGGGTCCTGGGATTGAGTGCCATGTCGGGCTCCCTACTCAATGGGGAGTCTGCTTCTGCCTCTTCCCTCTGCTCATGCACTCTCTCTCTCTCAAATAAATAAATAAAATATTTTTTTAAAAAGGTTTTTCATCAGAGAAGCCATTAAATCTTAGTATTACAATAAACACTATTCAATCTTGCTATCCTTCCTATTGCTTAGGTTGAAATCCCAGCTGCATAGCCTACTAGCAGCATGACTTGGGCACATCACTTTCCTCAGCTTCCTCATCTGCACTATGAGGCAAATAATAGTATCCACCTGTAAGTACTGAATAAACCATTGCATGTAAAGGGCTATGAAAAGTGCCTGCTCTCACTATTGTAGTGCATACATTACCTCATTGGCCAGGATGCATGAGACATTGAGGGCAAAGATTTTTATTTGTACTTCTTTCACAGATGTATCTCTAATACTACAACAGGGCCTGGCACAGCATAGAAGTTTCATAAATATCTTTAATAAATGAATGGCAAAACATAATGCAATTAGACATGTGGGCAGGTTTATCTAACGTGTGGAGCTGTAAAATGAATTGTGGTTTTGTCTCTCAGATATAACAAGGGCTGCTCAGTGTGACAGAATGGCACCTGCTTCAGTGTGACAGCTGAGCTCCCAAGGCAGAGAGGAAAACAGCAGAAAGGAACGTGTAAAGGCTAAAGAGAAACAGCAGTCTCTCTCCCCAGTTCTTTTAGAACAGTGAAGTAAGTGCCTTGGAATAGAGGAAGTGGAGAGACCAGGAGAACTGAATCTAACTCCCCCCTCTCCACTATAGCAAGCCTATGCCTGTTCTTGCCAGAAGCCCAGAAAATTGGTGATGACCTAAACTGATTTCAGTTTCCTGCAAGATAAAAAGTGTGTCAAGAGAAGTCTTGATGGCAGATCTAGCCCAAGAAAATCATATTGATAGACATCAGCACTTTGGTGATGTCCTACCTCCCCTTTGAACACCAAGCTTCTCCATCCACCAGTACCTGTGCTCCTCAGCACCCATCTAGGATTCTTTACTCAAGACTCTCCTGAGATCTACCACTTGACACAGTGAAAATCCACCTGCCCTGCATCTTACTGGATTGAATTTTCCTCAGCTTTCTGATCCATTCAGAGAATTTCACAAGCTACCAGAATAAAGTAGACATGAGTGATAACAAGCTTCTGTTGATTGCAAAGGACTCAGTCACTGATGACTTGGCTCACATCAATGATGAAAGGCTGGGAGTGAGGTCCAAACACACAGGAGGCCCTCTGTGTTAAGGGAGTCCTTCCTGGACTCCCAAAGCATGCTGCACTGCCAATAATCTGGCCTTCTTAAATCATATCACCCTGCTTCTGAATATAATCAAATCAGGAGAAAAGGAAAAAGATGAACCTTACAGTCAGGATATGACCTGGGATAGTTCTGATGAGGTCTGCTGAAGAGCAAAGAGTACAGCACACGAGTTTCAAGTGGACGTGTTAGAAACAATGGTGTCCCATCTGAGCAAGTTTGTCCTCCTGTGAAGGGGAAAATGTACCACCACATCAGTTATCTGAGAATTTATATGGAATCTGGTGATGAGGAGTTAGTTCTCTCAGTTGCAAATTGTATTGGTGAAAGAAAATATTAGAAAAAACTATTTGCTACAACTCCTAATCCTAAGGGGAAATACTGTTGCTGAGACGTTCATCCCCAGATCCAGAATGGATTAGGCATATGTGCCTGGAAATACGAACTCTCTCAGCCTAAGACACAATTCTGGCTCAAAGACAGAAAAGCCCAGTAGATGGGAGAATCACCATGACCACTTACTAAAAAGGTCAGACTCGCTGGAAACCATTTCTAATCCTCAGAAGAGCCTTGTTAAGTATTTTCATCCCCATTTTCCAGAGGAAGAAATGGTGGCTCCAAAAGTTAATTTACTGCCAACTGAACCCACATCTTACTAGCTCAGTGTAAAGTCAAATCATAAACACCCCTCCCACCTAATTCAGATGATATGAGGATAAAGCAAGATAACACCAGTAAAAACACTTGGAAAATTAAACTTCTATATACCCATGAGAAGCATTATTATGTACAAACTTTTCTTGGATGGGAATAGACATTAAAATCTTGGCCATGTGCAAAATTGTTCTTAATTTACGAAGTCGTTCAACCCTGTTTTTAGCCCCAGGATTCTATGCTTCTATGTATGAGGAGGAAAATGAAATATAGTCATGCAAGAGGCTATTTCTTTAATTTTCTAGATTGTCACATTCATTCAGCATGAAATTTTCTACAGAAAGTCAATTTTGGAAAGTTCCAAACTTAATTAGATCTTGCAGTTGTGATCTTCATTATAATTATCAAATACTGAAGAGCTAATAAAGGATCAACCTCTGGGCTGCAGAATACCTAATCTATTCATACCTCAGTGACGTCCTGAATTAGAACTGGGGGCTGATGAACTCCAGTGCGCCAGTCAACCAACCATAGTTAGCAAATTGCAATACACAACTGAGCCTTGATCAGACCAAGATGAATACATGATATGTAAAATAATCCAATAAAGTTTATCAATAATACATGGGCAATTCAGATGAGACATACAGTGGTGTAGCAAGTCTAATTAGGAGCATTTCTATGAGAAACTGAAGCCCTCCTGCTATCATGCAATTATTCATTTGAGTCTATTGTTACTAGAACAATGAGCAGTGAGCATTTCCTTATTAGTGATCCTTCTTCCTGATACTGGCAATAATAACCAAACAATACATAGCACCCTTTTAATATTCCAAAGGGTATTTCAATGCCCAGACATTTTCCTTAATGTAGATTCTGTCGGAGACAGAGTGGTAAATTCCAGATCATTTGTTTTGGTTTTTGTTCTAATATATATATTATATAGAAGATTATTGCAGATACTTCTCAGAAGCATTCTGTAACTTTTCTTGGCTAACAACATCTTAATAATAAATTTTACCACAACAGAGCCGTTATTCTTGCCAAGATTCTATCACAAACTTCATTAACTCCTTCAGGTCCTTAGCACCTTGATTTAGTATTACCTCTGCAGTTATCTCCCAGACTTCCCCCCCCCCAATTCTTAATGCTTAAAAGCCAAAGAAGAAACCCCAAAATTGCACAGTAAACATTGTAACTAGACTAAATCTAAGAATGTATATTAGTGGAAACTTAGATTCCAATTTGGGGGGAAACTTTGAAGATTGGAAAAGGGCTGGGTTAAAAAAAAACACAATTATTTTAAAATTTATCTTTTCTCCTTTAGAGGTATAAACTTCACATCTGGAAAAACTAAGTCCTTTGAATAAGCCATTGCATTGTGTTTGTACTAAGTGTTTTTCTAACTGTAAAACAAGTAAACTGAATTATCTCTAATATAGGCGGACTTAAATGGTCAAGCCAGGAGCAACTCCTAAATACTTTATCCTTCTGAGAGGTGAGTAGGAAGAAGAGGTTAGAAATTCTTAGGGGAAAGGTCATGGCGCTTTCTTTGTACATGGATAGAAAAAAATACTGTGTCTGAATTGTTGTTTGCTCCTATGCCACACATATGGTTTGTTTTGTGTTGCTTGCATTTGTCTGTTTGTTTGTTAGAAGTATACATTTTTTGGCAGGGGGGTCATTGAAAAGTTGCTTGCAGGAGCTAGAGAAAGAAGAAGATACTAAAAAGTCTTTGTGAAAAAAAAATTTTTCAGATGTTCAACAACAGTATTACTTTGGTTCCAAGAAAAAAAGCATGCCTCAGATCCAGGTGGAAGACTATTCTCCCATCACCATACAAAATTCAGTATATATACTACCCTGAGGAGCCGAGCTTTGAAAGAAAGGAATAAAGCATCCTTGGCATGGACACTGGCCATCTCCTGAAAGTTGTATCAGAAATGGCAATATAAATAAATAAATAAATAAATCTGCTTCTGCTACTTTTGAGATAGGATGACCTTGGCCAAGGGCAGATTAAGTAGCAGTGGAAGAACATGGCAGATCCCTAAGGTTGCAGTCAGCCATGATGGCTTAAAACCAAACATGAAGGGCAATATGGGAACTTACCTAAATGGAAAGGTGAGATTTTGTTCATCGGAGATACTAGAATCAGGCAATACATCTACTTGGGTTTTGAAGTAGCTGTAACTTGGCCCTGAAAGCTAGTTGTAATGTTAATGAGTAATCATAGGCAGGTTTCATCAATGATTCCAAAGCAGATTTTCTAGCCAATCTTTATGTGTATTTACTTGAGTAAATTCCAAAAGATGGCTGATCTGTTAAGCCAATACATTTTTTATCTAGCATCAATTTCTCCCAAAGTGTGAATTTCAAACTATAGTTTAAGTGCTTCTCAGAGAATGTCCCTTTCATTAATTTAAAGGTGTTTTACTTTTCTTATAAATAGGCCATGAAAACAATTATTTTGTTCTATTCAGTCAAACTGATCTGCTTGCAATTTCCTGAACCGAAATAACATTTTTTACTCTTGCTGGAAAGAATGTTTTTCTTTTTCTTCCTTGTATATCCAAGCCTGTTATGTCTACTTTAAAATTTGACCTATTCAATAAAAAACCCAGTACCAACTCATGATAAATTCTTTCTGTCTCCTCATAACTCATTCCTTTATTCATTCGGTATTTATTTTAATGAGGATGACAATGTGCCAAATGTTCATTAGGCACTCACTGAAGCTTTTGGATTGTCAGTTATCTTGTTATATGTCTGACTTTTGTTCCTTTCAGCTAGATTATAACCTGTGTTTCACCTATCTTTGCTCATTGTTTTAGTACCTAACTTCTCAGATACAGGAATACTTCAACAAAGTTATGATGGATTTGACTCCAATTTCAGTCTTCAGGTTAAAGAAAATGGGAACTTAACTACTTTTCTTTAACAAGGGTTAGAAGACAATACTTACCATTGATTGAATACTTCTTGTGTATCAGGGACTTTTCATAAGTGATCTCTAATCCTTGTGGCAGTCCACCAACATAAAAGTTTGCTAGCCCCAATGTGTCTGGGAGGGAAGAGATTCTAGAAGAAAATATATTACCTTGGGTTTCACTTCTGGCCCACTAGAGAACTGGCTCTGGAAGAGGCCAAGAGGTCAAGAGGATTCTCAACTATGGAGATATTCTGTCCCTGCAGTTGTCACTATGACAGATTGATATAGATGAACCAAGGGAAATACATCTTAATGTCATTTGGAAAATGTCAAATTTGTCCAGTTCTTTCTGTTCTTTTGTCTTTTTATATTTCCTTAGCTAAGATTCCAATGAGATGTATCTTTTTTAGAAAACTGAAAGCCACAAAACAATAAGTATAATTCTCGGGCTGTAAAATAAAACCACTGAATAAAAGAAAAAAATCTTAATAAAAAAAGAGAAAACTTTCTTTAATCAGTGAATACATGCTAAATAATGGAGTGTTTTCTATATTGCTTGCTGTAAATTTATTCAAGACAATCATACACATCAAAATATTGTATCTAGGTTATAATGACTGGATTTGTTATAATTGTTTTGCAACTGCAAAAACATAGGAAATCATTTTATATAATCAAAATGTATACATTGAAATGAAGTGAGATGCTAAATTGACTTTCAAAGTAGCTGCTGCTCTTCATATATAATACAGTAATAAGATGAAGATTAACAATTAAGTAAGAATTTTACCAATATAAAATAATTCTTAATTATTTGTGGTGGAGCATTTGTAACTACAGATCATTGTTTCTAATGAGTTCCTTTATAAATGTAAAGTTTTCAAATGATTTCTATAATTGTTGCCAATATCTGCAGAAAGTTGACCATAAGGACTTCAATGCTTCAAAAGATACAAGAAGAATGACATAAATGATAAAGGGTTAGTATCCAAAGTCTATAAAGAATTTATCAAACTCAATACCTGAAAAATAAATAATCTAGTTAAGAAATGGGCAGAAGACACAAGTAGACATTATTCCAAAGACATACAGATGATGAACAGACACATGAAAAGATGATCAACATATCAAGGTAATACAAATCAAAACCATGAGATAACACCTCACACCTGTCAGAGTGGCTAAATTTAACAACATAGAAAACAGTAGATATGGATGAAGGTGCAGAAAAAGGGGAATCCTCTTACGCTATTGGTGGGGATGCAAACTGATGCAGCCATTCTGGAAAAGAGTATGGAGTTTCCTCAAAAAGTTGAAGATAAACAACCCTATGACCCAGCAACTGCACTACTAGGTATTTACCCAAAGGATATAAAAATACTGATTCAAAAGGGCACAAGCACCCTGAAGTTTGTAGCAACATTATCAACAACAGCTAAACTGTGGAAAGAATCCAAACATCCACCAACTAGGGAATGGATAAAGAAGTGGCATATTACTCAGCCATCAAAAAATGATGAAATCTTGCCACCTGCAATGATATAGATGGAGCTAGAATGTATTACGCTAAGCAAATTAACCCAGTCAGAGAAAGTCAAATACCATATGATTTCACTTGGAGGTATAGCTCAGGGTTAGAGCATTTGACTGCATATAATTTCACTCATATGTGGAATTTAAGAAACAAAACAGATGAACATAAGGGAAGAGGGTGGGGAGAGAGCAAGAGATGGAGGAAGGCCATAGAAGACTCTTAAATATAGAGAACAAGCTGAGGGTTGCTGGAGGGGAGGTGAGTTGGGGGATGGGCTAAATGGGTGATGGGTATTAAGGAGGGCATTTGTGATGAGCACTAGATGTTATATGTAAGTGACAAATCACTAAATTGTACTCCTGAAACCAATAGGAAACCAATATTATGCTATATGTCAACTAACTAGAATTTAAATAAAAACTTGAAACAAACAAACACCAAATCCAAGAAGAGATGGACTCTATCAGGTATACGCTTGGTGAGGGGAAAAGGGAAATGATCTGCAGTTCCCCATCACAGCATCTAGAGAGGCACAGAGAACTTGGCTCTATCTGAATAATTCACGTTTTCTACTGAAGGACTCTGACTCAGTGGGTAAAAATTCGGAAATAAGTACTTCAAGGTCAATGATCCCCAAATGAAAGAAGTCAGTAGCATATTAGAATTAACTGGGGAGACTGGGGGCATTTTACTAAGCTATTCTTTTTTTTTTTTTAATATAATTTTTTATTTTTTATAAACATATATTTTTATCCCCAGGGGTACAGGTCTGTGAATCACCAGGTTTACACACTTCACAGCACTCACCAAAACACATACCCTCCCCAATGTCCATAATACCACCCCCTTCTCCCAAACCCCCTCCCCCCAGCAACCCTCAGTTTGTTTTGTGAGATTAAGAGTCACTTATGGTTTGTCTCCCACCCAATCCCATCTTCTTTCATTTATTCTTCTCGTACCCACTTAAACCCCCATGTTGCATCACCACTTCCTCATATCAGGGAGATCATATGATAGTTGTCTTTCTCCGCTTGACTTATTTCGCTAAGCATGATACGCTCTAGTTCCATCCATGTTGTCGCAAATGGCGAGATTTCATTCCTTTTGATGGCTGCATAGTATTCCATTGTGTATATATACCACGTCTTCTTGATACATTCATCTGTTGATGGACATCTAGGTTCTTTCCATAGTTTGGCTATTGTGGACATTGCTGCTATAAACATTCGAGTACACGTGCCCCTTTGGATCACTACGTTTGTATCTTTAGGGTAAATACCCAATAGTGCAATTGCTGGGTCATAGGGCAGTTCTATTTTCAACATTTTGAGGAACCTCCATGCTGTTTTCCAGAGAGGTTGCACCAGCTTACATTCCCACCAACAGTGTAGGAGGGTTCCCCTTTCTCCGCATCCTCGCCAGCATCTGTCATTTCCTGACTTGTTGATTTTAGCCATTCTGACTGGTGTGAGGTGATATCTCATTGTGGTTTTGATTTGTATTTCCCTGATGCCGAGTGATATGGAGCACTTTTTCATGTGTTTGTTGGCCATCTGGATGTCTTCTTTGCAGAAATGTCTGTTCATGTCCTCTGCCCATTTCTTGATTGGATTATTTGTTCTTTGGGTGTTGAGTTTGCTAAGTTCTTTATAGATTCTGGACACTAGTCCTTTATCTGATATGTCGTTTGCAAATATCTTCTCCCATTCTGTCAGTTGTCTTTTGATTTTGTTAACTGTTTCCTTTGCTGTGCAAAAGCTTTTGATCTTGATGAAATCCCAATAGTTCATTTTTTCCCTTGCTTCCCTTGCCTTTTGCGTTGTTCCTAGGAAGATGTTGCTGCGGCTGAGGTCGAAGAGGTTGCTGCCTGTGTTCTCCTCAAGGATTTTGATGGATTCCTTTCGCACATTGAGGTCCTTCATCCATTTTGAGTCTATTTTCGTGTGTGGTGTAAGGAAATGGTCCAATTTCATTTTTCTGCATGTGGCTGTCCAATTTTCCCAGCACCATTTATTGAAGAGGCTGTCTTTTTTCCATTGGACATTCTTTCCTGCTTTGTCGAAGATGAGTTGACCATAGATTTGAGGGTCTATTTCTGGGCTCTCTATTCTGTTCCATTGATCTATGGGTCTGTTTTTGTGCCAGTACCATGCTGTCTTGATGATGACAGCTTTGTAATAGAGCTTGAAGTCCGGGATTGTGATGCCACCAACGTTGGCTTTCTTTTTCAATATCCCTTTAGCTATTCGAGGTCTTTTCTGGTTCCATATAAATTTTAGAATTATTTGTTCCATTTCTTTGAAAAAGATGGATGGTACTTTGATAGGAATTGCATTAAATGTGTAGATTGCTTTAGGTAACATAGACATTTTCACAATATTTATTCTTCCAATCCAGGAGCATGGAACATTTTTCCATTTCTTTGTGTCTTCCTCAATTTCTTTCATGAGTACTTTATAGTTTTCTGAGTATAGATTCTGTGTCTCTTTGGTTAGGTTTATTCCTAGGTATCTTATGGTTTTGGGTGCAATTGTAAATGGGATCGACTCCTTAATTTCCCTTTCTTCTGTCTTGCTGTTGGTGTAGAGAAATGCAACTGATTTCTGTGCATTGATTTTATATCCTCACACTTTACTGAATTCCTGTATAAGTTCTAGCAGTTTTGGAGTGGAGTCTTTTGGGTTTTCCACATATAGTATCATATCATCTGCGAAGAGTGATAATTTGACTTCTTCTTTGCCGATTTGGATGCCTTTAATTTCCTTTTGTTGTCTGATTGCTGAGGCTAGGACCTCTAGTACTATGTTGAATAGCAGTGGTGATAATGGACATCCCTGCCGTGTTCCTGACCTTAGCGGAAAAGCTTTCAGTTTTTCTCCATTGAGAATGATATTTGCGGTGGGTTTTTCATAGATGGCTTTGATGATATTGAGGTATGTGCCCTCTATCCCTACACTTTGAAGAGTTTTGATCAGGAAGGGATGCTGTACTTTGTCAAATGCTTTTTCAGCATCTATTGAGAGTATCATATGGTTCTTGTTCTTACTTTTATTGATGTGTTGTATCACATTGACTGATTTGCGGATGTTGAACCAACCTTGCAGCCCTGGAATAAATCCCACTTGGTCGTGGTGAATAATCTTTTTAATGTACTGTTGAATCCTATTGGCTAGTATTTTGTTGAGTATTTTCGCATCTGTGTTCATCAAGGATATCGGTCTATAGCTCTCTTTTTTGGTGGGATCCTTGTCTGGTTTTGGGATCAAGGTGACGCTGGCCTCATAAAATGAGTTTGGAAGTTTTCCTTCCATTTCTATTTTTTGGAACAGTTTCAGGAGAATAGGAATTAGTTCTTCTTTAAATGTTTGGTAGAATTCCCCCGGGAAGCCGTCTGGCCCTGGGCTTTTCTTTGTTTGGAGATTTTTAATGACTGTTTCAATCTCCTTACTGGTTATGGGTCTGTTCAGGCTTTCTATTTCTTCCTGGTTCAGTTGTGGTAGTTTATATGTTTCTAGGAATGCATCCATTTCTTCCAGATTGTCAAATTTATTGCCGTAGAGTTGCTCATAGTATGTTCTTATAATAGTTTGTATTTCTTTGGTGTTAGTTGTGATCTCTCCTCTTTCATTCATGATTTTATTTATTTGGGTCCTTTCTCTTTTCTTTTTGATAAGTCGGGCCAGGGTTTATCAATTTTATTAATTCTTTCAAAGAACCAGCTCCTACTTTCGTTGATTTGTTCTATTGTTTTTTTGGTTTCTATTTCATTGATTTCTGCTCTGATCTTTATGATTTCTCTTCTCCTGCTAGGCTTAGGGTTTCTTTCTTGTTATTTTTCCAGCTCCTTTAGGTGTAGGGTTAGGTTGTGTACCTGAGACCTTTCTTGTTTCTTGAGAAAGGCTGGTACCGCTATATATTTTCCTCTCAGGACTGCCTTTATTGTGTCCCACAGATTTTGAACCGTTGTATTTTTATTATCATTTGTTTCCATGATTTTTTTCAATTCTTCTTTAATTTCCCGGTTGACCCATTCATTCTTTAGAAGGATGCTGTTTAGTCTCCATGTATTTTGGTTCTTTTCAAACTTCCTTTTGTGGTTGAGTTCTAGCTTTAGAGCATTGTGGTCTGAAAATATGCAGGGAATGATCCCAATCTTTTGATACCGGTTGAGTCCTGATTTAGGACCGAGGATGTGATCTATTCTGGAGAATGTTCCATGTGCACTAGAGAAGAATGTGTATTCTGTTGCTTTGGGATGAAATGTTCTGAATATATCTGTGATGTCCATCTGGTCCAGTGTGTCGTTTAAGGCCTTTATTTCCTTGCTGATCTTTTGCTTGGATGATCTGTCCATTTCAGTGAGGGGAGTGTTAAAGTCCCCTACTATTATTGTATTATTGTTGATGTGTTTCTTTGATTTTGTTATTAATTGGTTTATATAGTTGGCTGCTCCCACGTTGGGGGCATAGATATTTAAAATTGTTAAATCTTCTTGTTGGACAGACCCTTTGAGTATGATATATTGTCCTTCCTCATCTCTTATTATAGTTTTTGGCTTAAAATCTAATTTATCTGATATAAGGATTGCCACTCCTGCTTTCTTCTGATGTCCATTAGCATGGTAAATTCTTTTCCACCCCCTCACTTTAAATCTGGAGGTGTCTTCGGGCTTAAAATGTGTTTCTTGGAGGCAACCTATAGATGGGTTTTGTTTTTTTATCCATTCTGGTACCCTGTGTCTTTTGACAGGGGCATTTAGCCCATTAACATTGAGGGTAACTATTGAGAGATATGAATTTAGGGCCATTGTATTGCCTGTAAGGTGACTGTTATTGTATATGGTCTCTGTTCCTTTCTGATCTACCACTTGTAGGATCTCTCTTTGTTTAGAGGACCCCTTTCAAGATTTCCTGTAGAGCTGGTTTGGTGTTTGCAAATTCTTTCAGTTGTTGTTTGTCCTGGAAGCTTTTAATCTCTCCTTCTATTTTCAATGATAGCCTAGCTGGATATAGTATTCTGGGCTGCATGTTTTTCTCATTTAGTGCTCTGAAAATATCATGCCAGCTCTTTCTGGCCTGCCAGGTCTCTGTGGATAAGTCAGCTGCCAATCTAATATTTTTACCATTGTATGTTACAGACTTCTTTTCCAGGGCTGCTTTCAGGATTTTCTCTTTGTCACTGAGACTTGTAAATTTTACTATTAGGTGACGGGGTGTGGGCCTATTCTTATTGATTTTGAGGGGCGTTCTCTGAACCTCCTGAATTTTGATGCTTGTTCCCTTTGCCATATTGGGGAAATTCTCCCCAATAATTCTCTCTAGTATACCTTCTGCTCCCCTCTCTCTTTCTTCTTCTTCTGGAATCCCAATTATTCTAATGTTGTTTCGTCTTATGGTGTCACTTATCTCTCGAATTCTCCCCTCGTGGTCCAGTAGCTGTTTGTCCCTCTTTTGCTCAGCTTCTTTATTCTCTGTCATTTGGTCTTCTATATCACTAATTCTTTCTTCTGCCTCATTTATCCTAGCAGTGAGAGCCTCCATTTTTGATTGCACCTCATTAATAGCTTTTTTGATTTCAACTTGGTTAGATTTTAGTTCTTTTATTTCTCCAGAAAGGGCTTTTATATCTCTCGAGAGGGTTTCTCTAATATCTTCCATGCCTTTTTCGAGCCCGGCTAGAACCTTGAGAATTGTCATTCTGAACTCTAGGTCTGACATATTACCAATGTCTGTATTGATTAGGTCCCTAGCCTTCGGTACTGCCTCTTGTTCTTTTTTTTGTGTTGAATTTTTCCGTCTTGTCATTTTGTCCAGATAAGAGTATATGAAGGGGCAAGTAAAATACTAAAAGGGTGGCAACAACCCCAGGAAAATATGCTTTAACCAAATTAGAAGAGATCCAAAATCATGAGGGGGGAGAAAGGGGATAAAAAGTGGTTCAAAAAGGAAACAATAAAAAAAAAAGAAAAAAGAGAAAGAAAAAAAAAAGAATTTTTTAAAAAAAGAAAACACCTAAGAAAAATATAAAAAAGAAAAAAATATATGTATTAATAAACTAGTAAAAAATCGTTAAAAAAGAAAAAGGTAACAGTTAAAAAAAAAAAATTTTACCCGAAGGCAAAAAAAAAAAAAAAAAAAAAAAATTAAATTAACCGCAAGACTAAAAAAAATCACAGGGAAAAAGCCATTAGTCCGTGCTTTGCTTTCTCCTCCTCTAGAATTCTGCTGCTCTCCTTGGTATTGAAACCGCACTCTTTGGTAGGTGAACTTGGTCTCGGCTGGATTTCTTGTTCATCTTCTGGGGGAGGGGCCTGTTGTAGTGATTCTCAAGTGTCTTTGCCCCAGGCGGGATTGCACCGCTTTTACCTGGTGCCGAGGTGAGTAATCTGCTTGGGTTTGCTTTCAGGAGCTTTTGTTCCCTGAGCGCTTTCCGTAGAGTTCCGGAGGACGGGAATACAAATGGCGGCCTCCTGGTCTCCGGCCCGGAGGCGCCGAGAGCCCAGGGCCGCACTCCTCAGTGCGCGCCCAGAGAACCGTGCTCAGTTACTCCCGTCTGCCTGACCTCCGGCCGCGCTCCGAGCTCACCGAGCCTGCGACCGGTTCAAGGTCACCCCGAGCTGCGAGCTTACTGTCGGCTCTGTCTCTGTAGCCGGCTTTCCTGTTCCAATACCCGCAAGCTCTGTGACACTCAGACACCCCCGATCCTTCTGTGACCCTGCGGGACCTGAGGCCACGCTGACCCCGTGTGGGCTTTGCCCCGGGTAGCCTCTGGAGCGAAGTCCCTCAGCGGAACAGACTTATAAAAGTCCTGATTTTGTGCGCGATTGCTCCATCGCTTGCCGGGAGCCGGCCCCTCCCCCCAGGGTCTATCTTCCCGTCGCTTTGGATTCACTTCTCCGCCGGTCCTACCTTTCAGAAAGTGGTTGTTTTTCTGTTTCCAGAATTGCTGTTCTTCTTCTCTTTGATCTGCTGATGGATTTGCAGGTGTTTGCAATCTTTAGATAAGCTATCTAGCTGATCTCCGGCTAGCTGAAGTGGTCTCGGCCTGCTACTTCTCCGCCATCTTGACTCCTCCCCCCCTTACTAAGCTATTCTTTGTTCCCCAGAGATTTTGACACTCCTCCTTCCCTGCCAGTAGCTATTCATCCATAGCTATTTATTGTCATAGTGATTCACTATTCTTAATATTCTGGTATATTACAGATGAAAAAGTTATAGCTGGTAATTACTAGTCTAGTCACTAAGGAAATGTGTAGCCAAATGAGTGCCATGGGTAATAGTATCCAGGTTGCAGAAAATGATGCTGATTTAAGGTAGGACTATAACCTTAGTCCATCTCCTCTGAAGGAGGAATTGACAAAAGTAACAGGACACCAGACCCAGAATGAGAGGACTTGGGCAAGTATCAATTCCCAACAGTTTGTGTCTCAGGAAACAAAGGTTTTAGAAGAAAGACAGAGGGTCAGAGGCTTTCATACAGACTCAGGACAACATGTAATTCCCAATTCACCAAATGCTGGAAACGTGCCCTATAATATATTTCTGAAATTGTTTGTAGAGAATTAAATATAACTGATTCTGTAAATTGGGATAGTTGAGAAGGGTTGAGGGAGGGAGAACTTAAAGATAAACAACATAAAGTCTTGATCATGATCATTACTATGACAACACAAAATCTCTGGGGAGCAAAATTTTTTTTGTAAAAATGTATGAGAGTCAAGAAAATAATGTTTGCTGTCACTATTTCTATACGAAACTTCCTTAAAGTCCCAGGCACTGAAGAAAGATAAGGTAAAATGGAAATAATTATCAGGATTCAAAGGAAAAACAAAATTATTCTCTACCGGCAGTAGGATTTTCTATATAGCAAATCAGAGACACTCTGGAGATAAATAGTGAGAATTATTAAGAGAATTCAACAATGCTACTAGATATAAGATAAACACACAAAGAACAGCTGCATTCCTGAATACTTGCAACAACTAATAAGAAATATTCCACTCATTAAAGAAAGAATTACCATTAGGTATGTAAAGAAAAAAATAAGCAAAAAAATGTGGAGAACATGTATGGAGGAAATTAGTTCAAGAAGATAGGTCTAAATAAATGGAGCTATTTATCTATGCTATCATAAACAGGCCAACTCTTCCCAAATTAATCTGAAAATTCAACCAAAAATTTCAAAAAAGGGTGTCATAGATTTTTAAGAACACAGAAAAGCAAAGAAATGTTTGAAGAATAATATTAGAGACAGCTGAGGACTCATTTTACCTTATGTAAAGACTTACTTACCATTAAGCCACAATAATTTGGTAAGGTAGTTTGGGCACAGATGTAGATTAAATAAACCAACAACATAGAAATTGCAGCAAAACAAACTACACAGAGTTGAACAGTGCTCCCCTACGAACTTCAGAATATAAACTTATTGGAAATAGCCAGCAGATGTAAATAGTCAAAATGAGGGCACACTGGACTGGGCTGGGACCTAAGCCAATGACCAGTGTTTCTACCAGAAGGTCATGTGAGGACAGGAGACAGTCAGGAGAGAATACCACGTGATGATGGAGGCAGAAATTGCAATGATGCATCTACACAAAACGCCAAGACTGCTGGCATACACCAAAAGTTAGGGAGAAACGAGGAAGTATCCTTCTCCAGAACCTTAGAGATAATATGGCCCTACCAACACCTTGATTTAAGTGTTTAGGTCACCCCCACAACTGAGATTTCTTTGTTTTAAGCCATGTAGTTTGTGATCATTTGTTTTAGCAACCCTGGGAAACTAATACACAAGCAATCATATCAGATATTTATACAGGGCTGTCACATCCCATAGCTCCAAGGGACAGCGTTTACAATATATTCTATGTGCTCTAAGGCTGTGCCATTCACATAGCATATGTTATGAATGGTGCCCCCTGGAGTTGTGTAGAGCAACAGCTCTCTTTATGTAGGACAGAGGAGGCAGTACAAATTATTGTGGAAAAGACCAACATTTGAATGGTATGTGCCAGAATGAGGGCTAGGCGTGTGGAAAAAAATAAAGTCAGAACCTGGTCTCACTTTATATAAAACAAACAAAAAAGCCAAAAACAATTCTAGACAGAGTGATGGTCTCTCTAAACTTTATCCTTGGTAAGGTTTGAAAAAATGTAAATTTTAAAAGAAAATATTAAAATAACCTCATACCATTGGGATCAAAAAAAATTTTTTTAAAGATTTTATTTATCCATTTGACAGACAGAGACAGAGACAGAGATCACAAGTAGGCAGAGAGGCAGCCAGGGGGTGGGGAGAGCAGGCTCCCTGTTGAGCAGAGCCCAATGTGGGGCTCAATCCCAGGACCCTGAGATCATGACCTGAGCCAAAGGCAAAGGCTTAAACAACTGAGCAACCCAGATGCCCCTGAAAATTATTTCTTAAACAAAATACAAGAAAACCCAAAACACTGTTTTGATAAGTTTGAGTATATTGAAATTAAAATTTTCTGTATGACAAATAACATCACGAACAAAGTGAAAATACAAGCAACAAAACAGAAGACATTTGCATTATGTATTCCTTATCAAAGAGTATATCCAAAATAGTTAAAGAACCATAAATAAGTAAGAAAAGGTAAATAGGCCAAAAGAAAAAAAAATTAGCAAAATGTATGAGCAGGTAAGTGGAGACACCATGTTTATGAAAAAATGTTAAGTATTTTTTATGTTCAATAAAACTACTCTACGATCCAGTAATCCCACTACTGGTTACTTATCCAAAAAATACAAAAACATTAATTCAAAGGGATACATGCACCCTTATGTTTATTGCAACAATATCTATAATAGCCAATTAAAGAACAGCCCAAGTGTCCATCGATAGATGAATGGTTGAAGAAGATGTGATATAATTTACACATTGTTATATATTATATAATAAATGTGATATATCACATTAAGTATATATACGGATATATACGTATATATATTTGATAAGTATACTTATATATACTTATATACATTTAATGTGATATATCACATTTATTATATACGTATAATTATATATTATATATGTATATATACGTATTATATACGTTATATGTTTATATACGTATATATAAGTATATATTTACTTATATATATTTAATGTGATATATCACATTTATTATATAATATATAATAATATAATATAGAATAGAATAAATATATAATAAAATATTACTCAACAATAAAAAAGAGTGAAATCTTGCCATTTGCAAAAACATAGATGGAGCCAGAAAGTGTACTGCTAAACAAAATAAGTCAGAGAAAGATAAACACCCTATGATTTCACTTATATGTGGAATTTAAGAAACACAACAAAAGAGCAAAGGTTAAAGAGAGAGAGAGAGAAAGACCAACCAAAAAAACAAACTCTTAAGTCTAAAGAAAAAAACTGATGGTTACCAGAGGGAAACTTATATAGTTTCTGGATAAATACATTATGTTTTAACAATATAAAAATGGACTGGAAGGATTCATACTAACTTTAGGATAATATTCATCTATAAGAAAGATGAGCAAGGAATGAGATGAGGTGCCTTTAATTAGATATGTAATATTTTGATTATATTTTTAAAATCTAAAGTAAATATAAAAAATATTAACATTTATAAACTCTGGCATTAGGCAGTACATGGATATATCATTTTCTAATCTTTTAGTATGGTTGAAATATTTGGTAAACAAAATAGAGACAAAGAAAGAAAGGAAAAGGAGAAAGAGAGGAGGCAAGAGGAAAAGGAGGGAGGAAAGTGGATATGGTCTTTGGACACAGACAGCTCTGCAAGCTAATTGTGGCAGTGTGGTTTAGTAGAAGGAGCTTGGCTGTGGGCTCAAATAGACTTAATTCTGGGTCTTTCAACTTTCAATTATCCTAGGACTCCATTTACCCGCCTCTAAGATGGACAGATAGAATGTAACTAACCATGTTCTGTGAAGACTGTTGGGGAGTTATGTAAGATACCCTATACAGTGTCCACCAAGCACACAGAGTGCTCCCTGAATAATGCAGCCTCCTCTCTCTTCTTTTTAGCAGTGGGAAACAATAAAGTCTGCAGAAAGTATACCACCTTAATTCATTGGATGGAACTGAATTCCTCCTTCTGATGCAGTCTTTTTTTTTTTTTTTCATCTCAGTAAAAGTAATTTTGAAAAGAGATTAAATGCCTTTGGCATGAACAAAGATGCAGACTATAGAGAAAATTGTAGGGCTTCAGCTTCCACCAAAGTATCCATTATAAAGGTAGGTGAGAAGTTCCCATGGCTCCGCATTTCAGCTCAAGTCACTTATTTAAGGAGATCATGGCACAGGCCCTTCACCCTTGTCTGTTAACGACCTTACTTTGAAGTACTGAATGGAACACCCAGTAGGGTCAATTGCAGACTCAATGACAAGAATTAAAGCGCAAAGCTCCCTAATGAGATCTGTGCTTATTCCTTGTGGTTCAAGGAACACAGGAACACGGTGGTTAATAGTTTACAGCCTACAGGGTCAAACCCCTTGCAGAAGCAAGGCATTCCCTGGGCTGTATAAACAACACTGTCTGTAGTAGAAAGCTTGACCCTCCTTTTATCATGCCAGGAAATTCTTGGAATGTAGCCACTGTCTGATATTTATGGTTCCAGAAGCATTTGACTCTGAAAAGTCTCTAATTCTGGAAAATGGCTGCTTGTCAGTTGTGAAGACACAAGCAGTGGGGGGGAAAGTCACCTCTTAGAAGGAGAGCGAGGACAAAAGGAACAGCTTGTGAGGTCAGAAGTGTGGCAAGAATGATGTCTACCTATAGAGGAAGTGTATCTGCATGTTTAATAACACACATACCAAAGTCCTATACGTGTATTTCCACAAAGAGAAACTAAAATAGTAAAACGTGCTTAAACACATAATTTTGTTTAATTTACCTTTTGTCTATATAAAAAAATTGTGGCTTATAGTATTTAGCAAAATAGTAGAACAAAACAGTCTAAACTTACATAGGCTTCTGTCGCTGTGTAAACTTATTTTTTTTTTTTGAGCTCTTAGAACTGAAAGGAACCTTGAGAGGTCCTTTCATCTATTTCTTTCTTCTTTGCACTAACAGGGATATTCAGGGCAACCCAGGCAATTGTTCACCTTATTGTTTAAAAAAAAAAAAAAAAGAGAAAGAAAGAAAGAAAGAAAGAAAGAAAGAAAGATTGATTTTTAAAACTACCTTGGATATACATATCTCCATGTCTAAAAAAAAGAAAAAAAATCCTCCATTCTGAAATTCATTTCCAATCCTTTCTAAAGGATTTATAAATTAAGCATAGAGAATCCCATTAGATACCTAATAACTGAATCAGAGGTAGTGGTTTCATACATTTTCCAAACATCTTGTCTCCAAGGTAACCTGTTCCTTCCTGACAGGCTGGAGGGCTAGAGAGAAGTGAGAAGATGGAAACATGATGAAGTCACATCCAAGTATGAGGTGGCCACTGACTGATGGATCGATTCCGACAAGAATAAAACAATTCATAGAAATCAATGTCACCGGCCCACAGGTGCATCTCACAACTGCTGCCGCGCTGGAGATGAGTTGCAAACCCTGCATTCTTTTCTCAGTAACACTAGCGTCCAATAGTCAGATACAACCTTTAAGCCTGACCTCCATAAAGGGAAAGGGGGGGGGGGATGCCCCTGAACTCCATAGTAAGAAGTCACCCAGAGATCTTCAGCAGGTTATTCTGGTCTACAAAATCCAGGCAGGTGATGAAGAAATCAGAGGTACCTTGGTAGAAATTGAGTAAGGGACAGACTGGGCTAGAAAGAGAGAGGTAGATAGTGAGCCCTGTGATCAGGATCACAGAAATCTCAAAACTGTGGAGGTGCTGGGAAAAAAGAGATAAGGGAGCAAACCTGAACATCCTGCTCTGCACCTGCAGGGTTGGTGTCTTTTTTTATGATAATCACGTGTGACCAACAAAGAATAACCAGACCCTACAATGGAAGTAAGCCATAGAAGGTGTGATCACTAGTCCCTGTTCAATGGTGTTACCAATAGAAATGCTAAAAGAATTTAAGTTCCCAGGTTAGCTTTCTATTGAAGACCGACTTTAAATGCCCTCAGTGGTGACCCTGTAAGGTCCAGGGTTTTCTGTATCCTTAAAATTTTGTCTCTTTACTAACTGTCCTTTGTCCACGAAATTCATTCTTCCACTCCTTGAGACAAGAACCTACCTCTCCCGCTTCAAAAATAACTGGTATTTTGCTAGGAGTTCCTGGTATTATTCAAGGAAATGTGAAATCTCCTTTCCAAGAGTATTTGAAAATATCCAACTACACGGAAATGCTGTCACCTGGGAAGTGGTCCAAGTTTGAACAGTGGAGATTCGTTATTATAGATCTGTTCAAGGTGGAACCCCCCCAAACCTGGCCCGGTGTCACACATTCTGCACTTTTGGCGGGTTAAAAGACCCAAGCAGGGTTTGTAATAAAAGGAAACTTAGTTCTCCACCCAGTGGGACCCAGCAATTAATGAATTTACACATGGTGGTCCTTTCCTGCTTCAAGTCGGTTTCCACTACTACCCCTGTGTCTGCTTCCTAACATCTTAGTCCTATCTACACTACCATCAGCACACCAGTCTGAGGGGAGTTAGGGCATCCTGGAGCCAACTGGCCTGAAGAGATAGAATACTCATTAATACCAGTTTCTGTTTCCTGAGCAGCCAATACATCCCTAATACTGGGCATTAGGCTGCATGCCAGTATTTGAAGAAGATCCTAATAAGGAAGTATTAACATTATACTTTAAAAAAAAAAAAAGATTTTATTTATTTATTTGAGAGAGAGAGAGAGAGAGAGAGCAAGCAAGCACGAGGAGTAGCAAAGGGAGAAAGAACAAGCTGACTTTGAGCTGAATGTGGAGCCGGATTCAGGGCTCGATCCCACAACCCTGGTATCATGACCTGAGCTGCAATCAACAGTCAGTTGCTTAACTGACTGAGTCACCCAGGCTCCCCTAGCATTATTTTCATTTCAAGAAGGAAACTCAGGCTTAGAGAAGCCAATTTATTTAAGGATATGCAGTGAAGAAGAAGAGCCGGGAATCCAACCTTGGCGAGTATTACCTTCAAGTTCATATTCTTAATACCATGTTCTACTGCCTATATTTAATAAGACTTTGCCACGGACTAGATAGGGAAAGTTGGGCCAAAATCTCTCTGAATCGCGACCTTTTTATGCGTAAAATGTCTCTTCGTTTCTTCAAAAGAATTTTAAGAAGTCTACGTAAGACACCCGCGGTACTTACTGTGTTACGGCACCGGACTGGATCCTGGCGGAAGAACCAAGCGGCACTGGGAGACTTTGGCGGATCGGCTGTTTACTTAACACCGGTGGGCTCCGAGGATGTTGTTCTCCGAAGGTCTGAGCCCTGAGCATTAGCCGGGAGGGAAATTGATATCTTTCTACTTCCGCATACTCGGTACTTTTCGCGCACGCCAGAAACGGGGTAGGAAAGAACCCGGAAGGGCTTTGAGACAGGGCTGAACTCCCTCGCAAGTTTGGTCGGCCATCTTAGAGTGCGGTTTTTCCCTATCAACTGGAATTAACAAGTGTACAAAGTAGGAGGGGGAAAGGTAGAAAGAAACGGAGGGAGGGAAGGAGGGAGGAAGGAAGAAAGAAAGAAGAGAGTTTGAGGGTGAAAAAGATGCCTTTGTTAGTTAATGACTAGGCTGGACACGTCCCAAGATCACCTAAGGGTGGAGGCGGGTTACCTTGAGGAAATAACTGAGCGATTGGAAGGTTGGAACTTTTAGTCGCACCCCCCAACCCGCAAGAAAGAGAGGGGGTCTGGAGGTTAAATCAACTGCCAATAGTGAATGACTTGATCCGTCTTGCCTATGTCATGAAGCTGCTATTAAATCCCAGGGCAGGGTTCAGAAAGTTTCTGGCTGGTGAGCAGGAGTGTGGCCCGCCTAGAGAGGGCGTGGAAACTTTGAGCCCTCCCCCTACACTTTTCCCTGTGCATCTCTCCCATCTGGTTGTTCCTAAGTTATAGGCTTTTATAATAATCCATAAACCAATGTTCTAGTAAGTAAAATGATTATCTGTGTTCTGAGAGCTGCTCTGGCAAATTAATCAAATCCAATGTGGGGGCCACTGGAATCTCTGATCTATGGTGGACAGTGAGAGGCACAGATGACAGCCTGGGCTTGCGACTGGCATCTGAAGTGGGGGTGGGGCAGTTTGGAAAGAGCCCTCAACCAGTGGAATCGCTGCTATTTCTGAGCCAGTTGTGTCAGAACTGAGTTGCATTATAGCAAACCCAGCCGGCGTCCACACAGCATCGCTCATTTATTGGTGTGAGGAAGTGCCTCCCAACCACTCTCACAGGTTGGAACTGGGTCCAAGAAGCACACACACAAAAAAACTATTCCTGGCAGTGGGGACGCCATATGCAAAAACCCTCAAAATGGGGAGAAGTCAGAGTAGCTGGAACAGAATCTCAAGTAGGACAGTGAGGGGCATTGAGGCTAGAGGGTTCTGGAGGTTATTCTGGGGAGTTTGGGTTCAAATCTATCCTATTCTATTAATTCAAAGCATGTTGATCTATTGCCTAAATTTATCAATACAGACAAGATTCTCGGAAACAGTAATGAAAAGTGTCTGATGTAGAATCCTAGAGATGTAGAAATTGAGGGTGAGAGTAGAAATGCTTTGGGAAAGCTAAAGTTTTAAACCAGTTTAGGGGCACCTGGGTGCTCAGTTGGTTAAGTGTCTGCCTATAGCTCATGTCATGATCCCAGGGTTCTGGGATTAAGTCCTGTGTTGGGCTCCCAGCTCAGCGGGGGTCTGCTTCTCCCTCTTCCTCTGTGCTCTCTCTCTCTCTCTCAAGTAAATAAATAAAATTCAAAAAATAATAATAATAAATAATTTTTTAAACTCAGTTTATTGTATTTTGGGGGGAAAGGGGTTTTTGTTTTACTTTGTTTTGTTTTGCTTTTGCTCTTCTCCCTTTCATTGGAGGAAATACACAGATTGAGGTGGCCGCCGGTAAGGTACATTATTTCAAGAAGAAGCCCTGAAGGTGTTGTGGCTCTCTAATGCCAGGCTCCTAAAACCTTCATTAATTCATCTGACAAAGTTTTATTAAATGTGTGACAGTCACTGACACCAACTGGCCTTGTGTTCCTCGCTCATGGTACCCTGTTATTTTGTGACTTAGTATTCTCTGCCCCCAACAGCGTGCTCAATTACACAATTCCCCAGCTTCCTTCCCACGTAGGGAAAACTGTATGACCCAGTTCTGGAGAGCAAGATGTAAATGGAAGGTTTCTGGAAAAAAAGACAGCTTACCTAATATTAAAGTGCCTTGCAGACCTCTCACTATAGGGGTCATAACTGACTGAGGCCCCATCTGCTGCACTCTGAAATTTATCTCGATGTTTCCCAGGAGTCCATGCTATCCCTGGCTGCTTCCAGATCACAACCCAGTGCGTCAGGGACATTCCTGGGAGACTGGAGACTCTGAAGGGTGACTCTAGCCAAGGGCTCTCTGAGATTCTTACCAGATTGGATTACACAAGTCTGGTAAGGACACACCCATCCAACTTTCCTTCTGTCTTCTTCACTTCGAATCAGACTTGTACTGTGATCTGACAACTACCGTACACCCTTTTCCCACATTCCTTATGATGAATACTATCTTTTCATGATGAATACTATCTTTTCATGATGAATACTATCTTGGCATCTACTTCTCACAGGACCCAGACTAACACAGAAAATATGTAATGTATGTTATGTTATAAGAAAATCTCCATGATATATTCAGTGAAAAAAATTAAGGTTCAGAACAGTATGTAAAATGTGCTACCTCCTCTGTTAAAATGAAGGAGAGATAAGAATAATATGCATGTGTATTTGTTTTTGTATGCAAACACAGTGGTTACTTATGATGGTGCGTTAGAGTAGGACCTGGAAAACAGATGGAAAATGGAGAGGAGAGAGAGGGATTCTCTATTTTTATATACATTTTTGGTTTTTAACTAAGTGAAGATATTATGTATACATTTTTTTAAAGATAAAAGAGTCAATGTCTTAAGAAACTAATACAGATTTTCTGGGTTCTGATTGCTCTGGAATGTGTGACACGTATTCTTAATAAGGCAATTTAAGAGTTGGAAAATCTTTTTGTGAGCTATAAGGAGACATCAATTACTCAACGCAGTTGCATGCTAGAGCCCCAAAGCAGCACACTCCTCGAGAAGCTGAGAAAACTATTTAACACCCTTCTAACAGGATTCTGCCACCACTCCCAGTACACACAGCCACATCAACAGAGCCTCTATTCAGAATCTGAAGCTAACGTCTTCTGAATCGATTCCCTGCTTAAGTTTACATATGTGGCCATATAACTTCCCATTCTAATCCACAAATCCTAAAGATAGCAGGACTCATGATGACCTGGATGAATTTCCACTCCGAGGAGGTGGTTGCTTACCAAGAGCCAATGCTGTCTCCCCTGCTGGGCACATAATCAGGAGCTCTAAGATGGGCTTTCTCATCTACCTCAAACCCATTTGTGAGATTATGATACTTGTAAGAATGGATGTCAAATTATTGATAAAAATGCTTTATTAGTAGGCCTGATAAAAGTTTCATTAAGGCTTGATAAATATTTGGTGGTAGACAGTTTTGGAGAAAAAAAGTTGTTTATGATCTTTTGTGCATTTCACATTAGGACTGATGGGAAAAATTATTTGGTTGGGGGAGACATGATGAGTAACTTATATTGTCAGGTTAAATCTTTCAAAATTTCAGGAATTCATTTAATATATTTGGGAAAAGAGACTGTAGATGGTTTTAAGAGTAATAGTGTAGGATATTTAGACTAAACAATTACTCTTTTTTCCAATTCTCTAAAAATTATCTGTCATGTCTCCAAAGATGAATCCTGTGTATTATAAAGTAGTGGTGTTCCGTTAAAAAAAAAAAAAAAAAAATTACCATCTGGAGCCTATTTTCCTATTAACTCTGTTAAGAACTTTAGAGGGTTTTTTTTTGAGGATGGTATTGGGAATAAGGGTTACTCTTTATTGAGCCCCTACTATGTTCTAGGCCCTATGTTAGAAACTTTAAATGTATTATGTCCAAATTTTATAACTACTCTATGAGCTAAGTATTATTTTTTTGCAGATGAAGTTCTAAAATCAAGTAACCCAGATGGGGCAGAACAAGATTCGAACTCAGGGCAACATGGCTCCAAAGCCCACACTCTTTCCCCTGTATGAATTGCCTTACAGCACAGACAAGGGGCATATACCCCTCATGGCATCTGCCACAAAACTGATGACTGATATTTGTGCTCTATTCCCTAGGCATGGAATTCACCCATCTATCCAGAAGTTGTCCTGACGATTGTATTTTTGTTCACCCCAGTTGGATTTGTGGTGGATCCAGGGAAGCCCAGCAGGTGAATGCCCTCTTCATGTCATTTGGGTCATATATTCCAGCCAGATTGGAACCAGTACCACTGAGTCTCACTCTTTGAGGTGAGGCCTCCACATTGTAGGAGAGACAGAGTCAGGCCTGCAGCCTGACTTCCTGCCTTGCAGGAAGACTTTCTCCATCAACATCAGAAAACAAATGTTCCACAGACAAGGCTGTTCAGCACACCTCAAAGGCATCTCCATGGCCCAGCTCTAGTTATGACCCACCAGTGTTCCAAGGAAACCTGAGTTCATAGGATGTTAATAAGAGCCTCAGGGAGTTAAAAACATAGGATAAAATAACTCAGAATTCCTACATTGGGACACTGGGTACCATTATATGATTATATGGTATGCTGTTTAAAATTTCATTTTACTACATAACACCTCACTACATGGCAATAAAAAAAAAAAAAAAAAAAAAAAAAACCAGAATCCAGAAGGTATGCTCAAAATGAAAAGTAAACACATTATTATCTTTTTGCATATCCTTCTATCTTAAACTTTGTAATCATGTATAAAAACATATCCTTCATATGATAGTCAATATTCTGCATCTTGTGCCAGTCAAGGTTCCCAGTTGTAAGCAAGAGAAGAGAAATCTGTCTAATGGAAACAGATGACACTTGAAGGTAAAACAGACACTTGAAGAATTGATGAAGCCTCAGCACCAGGCACAGAGGCCTCCCCACAGGGGACATTCTGAAACTTCTGGGAGAAGCTGTTCTGCTCAGGACACCACTGCTGGGTGCTTGGGGCCACTGGGACTTCCTCAGCTGCCATCTCAGAGACTGCCTGAGCCCTATGCCTCCTCTGGAAACATTGTCTCTGTTACCCCTGCAGGAACAATGAGCCTCCTCTATCAGCAGCCTCATCAGAATAGACTCCTTACCCCTGCTTCTTTGCCTCACAAGCTATCTGTGGTCATTTGTTCTGAATGGGAGAGTCTAAGACTGGTGCCCACATCACAGTGAAGGGAAGCTCTCCAGAAACCACAAAAAGCCACAGCCTCTTACTGGTGAGGATCTTTCCTCCAAATTATTATTTTAAGTCAGTGTGAGTAAGGGCCAGGTGGGGCCAGGTAGGGAGAGTTAGATAGGGGACTATGTAATCAGGCTCACAGAAATCCCCCAAATCTGGAGGAATGGGGAAACCAGGGATAGGGGAATGAACCAGACCATCCTGCCCTAGGACCACCCTGCCCTAGACAGCAAAGAATAACCAGACCCTAAAAAGGAAGTAAGCCACTGAACTTATTATCACTAGTCCTTGCTCACTGGTTATCAGGAGAGGTGTTACAAGGATTTAAGTTCCCTGGTTAGCTTTCTATAAAAGACCAACCCTAAAGGCCCTCATGGGTAACACTATTGTGACCCCTTTCGCTCCTGAAATCTTTTCCTGTATCCTTGTTAATAAACTTCAATTGTTTTACTCACTCTCTGTTGTACAAGAGATAAATACTTTGACTCCATGAGACAAGAACCTAGGTCTCCTGCATCAAGTGTCACCTGGAACATACTGATTTCAAGTCAGGAACCAGCTGTTCTGTAAAGGCTGGGTTCCTGGAGAATAGCTGGGGAAAGAAAGAAAAAGAGACTTCTTTCATTGAGTCTAATATTTAGCCTTACGATGAGAATAATGCTGCATAAAAGTTTCTCCCTTATTAAAGCTCTCCAATAATTATCAATTTTGTCCCCTTCCCACCTTCTAAAGTGGGGCAGTGAGGAGACACAAGACCACACCAGCTCAACAGCACTACCTCATTTCTCATCCTGTGCTTTGACATCAACAAAATATGTGAAGCTGGGCAAATAGCAAGAGGTGACTTTGCTTGTTTAAGGTGAAGTTCTGTTTGCAACATGCACGCAAGTATCCAGATCGGGGCCGTGGGGGGGGCAGGCGGGTCATGCATCAGTGCACTCAAACTGGGGTTCCCAGGCCGGCAGTGTATACATTACCAGGCAACGTCATAGAAACGCAAATTCTTGAGGCCCATCCTAGACATTCAGAATCAGAAGTTCAGGGGGTTGGAGAGCAGGTCCCAACAATCCTCTTTTTAATTAATTAATAAATTAGTTTTTGAATTTTTACTTTAATGAATGAACTAATTTATTTCTTTATTTATTTGAGAGATAGAACACACAAGGGAGAAAAGGGACATGGGGAAGGGAGAGGGAGGGAATCTCAAGCAGACTCCCCACTGAATGCAGAGCCCGACTTGGGGCTCGATCCCACGTCCCTGAGATCGTGACCTGAGCCAAAACCAAGAGTCCCACACTCCACCTACTGAGCCACCCAGGAAACCCCAACAATCCACTCTAAAGAGACCTCCAGGAGATTCTTAGGCAGGTTACCATTGACAAAGTACGCTGTGTAGAGAAAAGCTGCCATACTTGAGTGTTTATCCCTCCAGTGTCAGCACCTGGCCTCACAGGAGAAGACAGAGGAGGATTCCCTTCCCCCAAAAGCAGCCACAAGTAGTGCCTTGGATAAGCTCGCCCTGCCCAGGACTCATGGTAAACTGCCAAAGCAAATACTTGTAGAGAATTTGACTTTCACCCAAGTTCTTGCAAGTTTTGCTGTGACTGTAACTCGGACATACCTATTTAAGAAAGGGGTGTTCAAGGCATGCCTATTTACACATCCATATACAGAAAACTGTGTCCATTAGTAAAACCACCTGCAGCGCATAGCTGTCCAAGGGAAGTGAGAGATTTGCCTCCATTAAGTTTGCTCACTGTGCTGCAACTGTATTTTTGGACTTTCCTTATCACAGCATGACGTCCATTTGCACAACCGCATTTTTCTAGTGACTGAAAAGTGATTGCCTCAGCTTGGCAGCCTATACTGCAGCATGATCATTTATTTCTCACAGCACTCTATCCTGGACGTTCCCATTGAGCACAGAGCCTTTGAAGGCCACGGTGCATATAATTCAGCTGACAGTGGATTGGATTGGAGTCCATCTAAATAAAGCCCAAGCCTGAGCAGGCATCAAAATATCTCCCCCATAATTGGCAAGCACTATTATTCTACTGAACTATTTTTTTTTTTTTCTTAAAGAGAGACATTTTCTTGGCTACATATTTTATCGACTTTTGCTATAATGAATTTCTCTTTACTTTTGAAGGTGTTTTGTTTTTTCTGAGTCAAAATCTTCTTCCACTCTAACAAGCTCTCAAACTTTGCCTCGGTTTATGTTTACCGATTTGCCCACTGGAAAAAACACAGGAATATTTTCAACTTCTCAGGCTTTTTGACCTACGAAGATCCCTTTGGTGTCCCTTGAGCTTTTCTGTCTAATTTGCTTAAATCCTTTTTAAATTGGGGTTCATTTACTTAATGTTCCATGTCTGCATTGACTTCCTAAAGCTAATTTCAGAAGACAGGGGCGGTTCCAGGAGAGAGCTTCTTCTCTGAACGGTCCTATAAAAATGAGAGAGGACTTGAAGGAAATTAGGAAAGGTGGAGACCAGGGATGCTAATTTATTGCATTGGTTTTGTGGTAAACACTGAAATAGTCACAACAATAACCCATCGCTTTCTATTTCCTCCCCTCACGGACCCTAAGTTAGGATATGAAACATTCTGCCTATGTTAGTATGTTTAACTCTGTGTTGCAATATAAGTAAACCTAGGCTAAGAAATACCTGGGGTAATTTAATAATAAAGCAGGACACAGAGGATGCTAACAGTTGGCACTAGGGCATAAAAACACAGAGAATATAAAATGTAATAGCAATTTCAAAATGTAATACAATTGCATGAAAATGCAATTAAATCAGGTTGGATAAATAGCTTCCAGGATATAATAGCAAGAAGAGAGAGTTCATTTCAATGAAGTGAAAATGGCAAAAAACTGAATAAATAATTTAAAGCTGGAAATGAAAAAAGTTCCGTGTGGAGTTTGGGAGACAATTGAGCTCATCTGACCTTGTGCAAGTCAGTTAACCTCCTGAGGCTTTATTTTCCTTATTAGGAGAAGGAGGGAACAGGAGGGAGGGTGAGGCTAAGTGATCTCAAAGTTCTATTCAAATTCTTAATTCCCCTCCTGGGCATGGGAGGGAGTGGAAATGTAGGGCATCAACACAACAACAGTAGTGGCTCTGGGAAAAAAAATGCACTTAGACAAACTTTGAATTTGGGTTCCATAGGAAGCATTGATTTTATCTGCTGGGATCTCTTATTATTCTTTGTAAAAATAATAGATAAGAACAAATGCCTGCAATGGCTGAATTTCCGTTTCCCTGATAGTCTGGCTGTAGTTTTCCCTTATCTGGGGTTACAGAAAAGGTGGTCTGCATATAGATTAAACAGCCCATGTGGATAATGGTAAGCAGAAGTTTTGGACTCCATCATGCTCTTCCCTTTTTGCCCTTCTGCCACTTTTCATTCACCGGATCCTCCAGGGTAGGAAAGTGAGCTGGGTGGGTGCTGATCAGTGGATAGAGAAGGGGGAAGCCTGCATTATTGCAACCGGGATGGATCATGGATCACTGGTCAAGCAAGCAAGGACTCCAGTTAGAGATTTAATTCATTTAACTACAAAGACATGGTGAGGGAAAGGAATGCCCTCATGCAACACTTAGAGACAGCAATCAATCACAGACCAAGGAGGAAATGTTGCATATATAATGCTTATTTACAGTGCAGGATAGTCAGAAGAAAGGCAGACAGGGGCAAGGGGCCCCTTCCTAAGAGGAAACTACCCTTAAAAGGAAAAAAGACCCCATCCTGTTATTCTACACCACCTTGGAAGGAGCTCTTCACCCTTTCCCACATGAACAACAACCTGATATGTAGATGAGCAGGTAGACAAAAACCTGATTGGGGAACAGGTATGTGGAGGGTTAATCAGATTTAAACAGCCCGCCAACATTCTCATTAAAACCCCTAGACTTAGAAACTCCTGTGCCAACCCTCTGGGGTCCCCTCCCTCCTCGAGAGCTTTGTACTATGGCCCAATAAACTTTGCTTTGTTGCCCACCACTCTTTGTCTGGTTGACCTCTTCATTCTTCAAAAGGCTGGACCAAGAACCACGGGCACTAAAAGAAAAGAAATCCTAAAACATTTATAAATCCACGGGATCTGGAGAAAAAACAAAGAGGTGTCTTTTTGGCCCACATTAAGCTTTAGTAGAAATAAAAAAAAAAAATCAATACTCTGTTCTTCATTGTCTTTTGAGGGTCTATTTTCTACCCTTCTTTACTCCCAAGTAGCTAATCAGCAAACATGAAATTTAAACCCAAACTCTGTAAATGAAAGGCTGTTGACTATGTTCAATGGTTTAATATTTCAATTCCTGATTGAAAATGCACCTATTTGCCAGTTATGTGATAATTACAACTGTTGGAGATGGTTTAATAGTATTAAATTTCTCCTTAGTTGAAAGAAGACAGAGGGTATCCTGGAGATGTACATCACTGCAACGTGATGCCAAGAGACCAGGTGATGAATCCTGACATCAGCTCCCTGGGTTTGAATCTGGGTCTGTCACCAGCTAGACCCCAAGACCTGACTTCTATTGCCCCCGTGTCTGTACTCACCCACCTTTGTCCATTTTTTCTTCAACTCTTCTTTCCAGATTATCTCTTAATTCAGGCAAATGGAAAGTGAAGTCACCTCTTGAGTGGTAGTGGCTGCCCTCACAAGACCTCCAGCCATCCCAGACCCCCCAGACCAGTTTGAGGTTAACCCCTGACTCTCACCTGCACAGAGGGGCCGTGGAGTGACCTCTAGAATGACCAACAACTACCTTTACCTCATTATAAGACTAAAAGCTCTGCCTCAGAAGAAGCACAAGCCTTATTTACACACTATACCATGTGTGTCTAAGTGTGTTTTCTGAAGGCACACGTGACCTTATGCCTGCCTCTATATATGAAGATAAGGCTTCCCTATCTAAATAGTTTTCCTAACTCTAAATAAAAGGAATCCATCCACTCTTTCTCTGGGACTCATGGCCTTAGAAGTTATTCCCTACAATCTCCTTATTTGCTTCAAATAAAGTTTTCTCTGTGCAACAACTCAAGGAAAGAAAGGACTCACTTTGGTTCGCATATAGGTTCCTTCCTAGCTATGTGACCCACGCAACATGCCTAGGTATTAGTGTTCTCAAATGTAAAGTTGGTAATATTAACAATAGCACCTTTCTCATAAATGTATTATGGTGATTAAATGAGCTACTAGAGAACAGATGTTTGGAACAGCGCCTGGAACATAGTTAAGTACCCTGTGTGCGCAATTATCACAAGAAAGAGGCTTTGGGAGAGCCAACAGTAGCTGTAAGAATAGTCCCAAATCTTAATTTCAGGACTCAAATAGTTCTGAATTATGTGCAAAAAGTCACAATTATAGCATACCTGTCTAACATCTTATCCTTCTAGATAAATATTCTCCATCCCCAGTTGTATTATAGATTATTTGCAAAGGAGTTTGAAAAGGAATCCTGTGAGCATATATTATGAGCTATTGTTGGTGTTTTGCTTATGGGAGCGAGACTGGGGAAATTACAGTTCATTCCCAACAGAGACACTTGAGCTTGCCTGCTTCTCTTCAGGATGCAATAACATACTCCAGTTACCAAGGATAGCAGGAGTTAATCTTACAGGAATACAAGGAAGAAATGTAGCTCAGGAAGATGTCTAGCTTTAGAAAACAGAGCTTATGAAGATCTGAATCCTCACTCGGAAGAGAGCCACAATCTAGAAGACTCCTTTTCTCAAGACACAGCAGAGTTCTCTAGCTCCCATTTCTCTTTCCACTTGTTTCCACTGCTGTTTGAAAATCCCACAAAATATGATTAGTTTAGTTAGGTTTTGCATTTCATTTGTGTGCTCTGTTTTGGTAGGAGATAATGCATCATTTGACAGAGTTTCTAATCCAAAGCCTCCCATCAGATCCCCCTCTACCGTCTTCATAGTCTTAAACTCAGGCACCGACCCCTGGTCTAATTGGTTATGCTCAGTGAAAGAATCTGGCAGTATAAAGTACAGCAAAGAATATGCAAGGAATGTTTCCTCTGTTGTGTAGTTCAGAAGGTGGAAGCTATGGGTGTGGCAGACATTCATAATGTCATGGACCCACAAGGTCTTTTGAGAGATTGGACTCAGATTTGGTACCGTATCTTGCTTTGTTGATCATGATAGGCTAAAAGGTAAATGTAAGTGGCCTATAAATAAATTATCTCTAATTCCCCACTATTTTGTTGATTTCTCCAAGGCCACAGCTAACTGAAGTAGGTGTCTTAGCATTAAAATTAACAATGAAAAAAAAAATCCTAAGAGCAGCAGCAGGATAACTTTGATGCAGATGAGTTTTACAGGATTTTACAAAAATGTATAAATCAAGATAAGCTAAGTTACTAAACCAAAAATAGCTGAATTACTCCTAAGTGCAAATAAATATTATTATGAAGCAGGTTCTTTTCAAAAGAAAGAAATCTACCTCTCAAGTTAAAACTTTGAAGTATAGTAAAGGCCAAAACAAACAAATAAACAGGGGGAGACTGTGGCCATATTACTAATTAGACTTTACCTTTCCAGGTTTCACTTGTGCTCATCTCAGAACCTAGTTATACACGGCTTCAAAATATGCAAAACACATGAGATTTGTCCCACTTGGAAAGCCAAAAATTTACACACATGAAGATACTATTATGACATTGAATTTGTCATTATATTATGAGTAAGCATCTGTATCAATGACACGGTTTGTGAATTCTCCAGGACAGTGGTTTTCGGTGCTGACTCTAGCTTAGACCCACCTGAAAAGCTTTTAAACCCTGATAATGGCAAGAATATATGATTTAATTGAGTGAGGTAGTTTCATACATTGATATTTTTATTAAGTGGGAACATTTATCAAAGTTCCCCAGGATTCTTATATGCAACTAGCACTCAGTGAAGTAGAGGAGATTCCTGTGAACCAGAAGAGTCTGAAAAGACTGTGAGAAAAGGTTTTAGAAAAGAACTTTAAAGGATTCTATGAATGTAAAAGAGGGAAAGTTTATTCTAAGATGAGGAAAGTTTGAGCAAAATTGGGAATCATGTTGTGATAAGTGATTTTTTTTGTGACTGTGTGAGGTAGTTATGGTGGAGCAGGAGTATAGAGAAACACAAACAACAAATAGAGGATTTGGAGCTTAACAAACAAACCAGGGAGACTAAAGCAGAGACAGCCGAGGCCTTCAAAGGAAAAGCCAACAGGACTCTCAAACTGATTAGACATAGCTGCTGAAGGACGGAGACATCATCAATTCACTATTGCTTTGAATTCCAAGGGATTCTCTGATTCCACTCAAAGCTCAGAAAAAAATATATCAATTTAATGTTTGTCTGTATGCCTAGAGTATCTAGTTAAAGCTTGGCTACAATGTCACCCCCCGCTGGGGGGTTCTACTCTGAAGTCTATGAAGTCTTTAATATTGGGAAGTCAGGAAATAAAAAATAAATTATAGTTATTTCCCATCTTTCAAGTTCATCTAAAATGAGTAATATCTGTACTATACATCATGTACAAGGACATACTCTTTCTTGATGCTTTCTGTGTCACTTATAATTGAACTTCTATTTGGGTGGCTTTTGGTCTAGGTGCAATATCAGAAGACAGCAATCTCATCTTTATGAAAACCTTGAAATTGTATGATAGAGGGGAAGTAGCAATAGATTTAAATCAAGTTCTCTCATCAAATAACTGTCTGGACTCTGAGCCAGTCAGTTAACCTTTTGGGACTTCAATTTCCTCATCTGTGAAATCAGGAAAATGACCCAGATGATGTCTAACATGCTTTCTAACTCTAAAATTCTATGATCCAATTGCTCCCCTAAATTCTCTTTCCAGTGAAAGAGTAGTTAAAGGTTTTGAAAATAAATATTTTTTGGCTTACTGACTTCTCTTAAGATTTTTTTTTTTTTTAGATTTTTATTTATTTGACAGATCACAAGTAGGCAGAGAGAGAGAGGAGGAGGAGGCAGGCTCTCTGCTGAGCAGAGAGCCCGATTTGAGGCTCGATCCCAGGACCCTGGGATCATGATCTGAGCCGAAGGCAGAGAGGCTTTAACCACTGAGCAACCCAGGTGCCCAAGATTTTTTTTTTATCTCCTAGAATTTCTGTTTTCTTTCTATTTAACATAAGTAAAAGCAAATGTTGTATGAGTTTACTCAATGTACACAATCACCCTGGTGAGACTGAGATTGATCTCAAAACTTTCTAATAGCCAATTGTGTTGCCACCACCATTGTTCCAATTAATTCATCAATCTCTCCTTTTCTGATAAAGTCTTCTAGAAACTAGATATTCTAGATGTTCTAGAAATTCCATCCCCTCTAATTTTACCTTAAGGATTTCCTTATGTACTCCTTCCATGACAAGTATTTTTAGGGTTCCATGAAAACAAAAATATTGCTTTCATTCAAATAGAAGGAATTTTTGATACTCGTCCTCTATATTGTAATAATGAAAAGGATAAAAGGCAAAGACTGGAGTTGACAGGACAAAGTGCAGAGATCATTCAGAAATGTTTACCATGACTATGATGTAGTACAGTTACAGCATTCTTAGTGTATAATTGCCAAAGTGACTTGGACCAATGAAAGTGATATTGTAATTTTTAATACGTTTGACAGAGCTCCTAAAACCCCTGAAATTTCTTTAAGAGACATGAGTGATAAAGTTACTTTTTGTTATGTTAATGAGATGCCTTTTGGCCTGCAGCCTGAGGATGGTTGTGGGGTGGGGAGGGAGGGCTTGCTGCCAGCAGAACCACCAGGTGATTAGAGGGTTGGAAGTTTCAGTCCCACCTCCACCTTCGCCTCCCCATCCCTAACCCCTGAGAAAGGAGAGGAGAAGGGCTAGAGATTGAGTTCAACCAGCAGTGGCCAATGATTTAATCAATTATGCCTATGTGATGAAAACTCCATAAAAACCCAAAGGACAGTGTTTGGACAGCTTCCAGGTTGGCAAATGCAGAGATTTGGGTAGAGCGGTGCCCTGGAGAGGGCATGGAAGCTCCAAGCCCTGTCTATGTACCTCATCCTATTTACATTTTCACCTGGCTGTTGATTCATATCCCTCCATATCCTTTCTAATAATCTGGTAAATCAATTGTTTATCTGAATTCTATGAGCCACTCTAGCAAATTAATTGAACTTAAAGGGAGGTGTCATGAGAACCTCCAATCTGTAGCCAGTTGGTGAGAAGCACAAGTGACAACCTGGCCTTGCGATTGGCATCTGAATTGGGTGGCAATCTTGTGGGACTGAGCCTTTAACCCACAGAATCCACAGAATTTGATACTATCTCCTGGTAGGTAGTGTCAGAATTGAGTTGAATTGTAGGACACCCAGCTGGTATCTGGAGAATTGTTGGATGTGTGGAAAACACACACACACACACACACACACACACACACACACACACAATTATTATAAATAGTAATGACAAGTTAAATCATGCTGAGTTGAGCAACCTCATCATAAACAACAAAGTTTTCTTTCTTGCTCAATCTACACGGACTCTGCATATTATTTGCATCTGAACACCCATGCCAACAAAGTAGCTCTAATACCAAATGGTGACTGCCAGAGTGCCAGAGCAGACCAAGAGGAATCTGAAGTTTTGAATCACTGGAAGTCCTACCCTGGTGCCTAGGAGAATTCCTATATGTCAAAGAAATGAATTTTAATAGACTAAGATCTTAGGCTCTATCTTTCAGAATCATTTGTGTTTATCATTCTATTATCATGTCCATGGATAAGAAGCTCTGAATAAAACAGGGAAGCAAGATGGTGATGGATTGGCTTCAGTCAAGTTCTTTCACCACCCTGCAAATGTATTACCCAGTTAGCATTTCTGCATAAAATGAACAGCACATTCGAATTGCCTTGCTTTTAGAATAAATCCATGCAAAAACTCATTAGGAAAAAGAAAAAATGTACTACCTCGGTAGGCATCTTTACTTTGGTATTTCACACATCCTATGACCCAGACTTTATATTTTGTAGAATGGTAAAGAAGTGAGATGTGAAACCTCACATTTTGAGCTGGTCTCAAATATGAGAGAATAGGCAAAACTGTCTGTCTGCTGCATTTAACCCGCAACTCACAAGGACCCAGATATTTTTTGTTTCATTTAGTGTTGAAAGAGTGAAAGTTGAAGAGTAAACACGAATGTGAGTCAATCAATATGATTAATATGCAGATTCATACTATTGCAGCTTCTAAAATCTATATTGTAATTGCAATTTAGCAGGACTAATTTTCTTCATTGATTAACTGTAGATTAATTGCCCCTTCTCTTTTTCATTTTGCATGGTCTTAGAAGTATGACTCTTGGTAAAGAGCAAATTCCTTTTCCTTATAAGGAAATGGCCCAGGCTAGAAGACGCTACAGGAATGGTTGTCTCCAGTACATTCTCTTTAGAGCTCCCTGTCTTCTATCTGGTCTGTTGCTCTTCTTGTCCTCTTTTTCCTTGAGTTCTGATGGGGCCCCAGAGATTCCAGTTGGCTTCAGAGAAAGGTGATTTCTGACAAGAAGTATTAGCTCTAGAATCTTTCTATTCATCTTCAATTCAACATGCAGTCAAAGACAGAAGCCTAGGTTAACATTGGAATAGTTCACAAGCATACACAGATTTCTAGATTTAAACAATCCTGGCTCAAATCATGACACCCCAGAGGCTGGGATCCTTAGTCCCTTTTAGAATCTGTCTCCTTTCCTTCTCTTCTACCCGCTTCCTTTCCCCCATTCACTTTAACCTTTCAATTTGTAAAAATATTTTGTTACAATTGATACATGTGCATAATATATGCAATGTAAATATGTAACTAAGCAAAATAATGAAATAAATATTCATGAACCCAACACCATAATTAAAAGTAGAATGTTATCAGTCTCACAATACTACCTGTGGGCTCTTCCACCCATAATTCCATTTTCTGCCATTCACCACAATCATGTATTTTGTATTTATTGTTTTATAGTTTTTATTTATAGTTTCATGACACACAGAAATATTCCTAAATCAATGGTTTTCCAACTGTAGGTTATGACTATGAAATCAAAATAATGGGTCACTACCAGAATTTGGTTTTCTTGATATGTAATACAATGGAATGGAAATTACCACAGTACAATGGACATGGTGAGGGTAAGTAATATGTGTGTTTGTGTATGTTTGTTTGTGTGTGCAGTTATTTCCTACAGCAGTCCATGGATCGTAGTGTAAAATGGATTTCTTCCTTTGGACAATTTCAAGTAGTTTGCTTTTTTTTTTTTTTTTTAGATTTTATTTATTTATTTGACAGACAAGAGATCACAAGTAAGCAGAGAGGCAGGCGGGGCGGGGCAGGGAGGTGGGGGAGGCAGGCTCCCTGCTGAGCAGAGAGCCTGATGGGAGGCAGGGTTCCATCCTAGGACTCTGGGATCCTGACTGGAGCTGAAGGCAGAGGCTGTAACCCACTGAGCCACTTAGGCGCCCCTCAAATAGCTTTAAAAATTCTGCCCTAAATACTACATTATTAATTCTGTTTGTTTTGGGCTTTATAAAAATTGAAAAATGCTGTATGTATATATTCTTTAGTAACTTGGTCTTTATGGTCTAGGTTTCATTTGTGTTGATTTATTTTTACTGCCAAATAGTATTCTATTGTAGGACTATAATGTAATCTATTTATATAGTCTTCTGTCACTTGTCATTTGGGTTATTGCCAATATTTCGTTATAACAAAAAGTGCTGTTGTGAATATTCTTGTGATCTCCTGATGCACTTGTATAATTGTTTCTGTAGAAAATATATCTAGAAGTGGAGTTGTTAAAATATCTTCTACAATAATATCTTCCTTTGTGTACCTTTTGCTCTTCTACTTCCATAGGCACCCAGAAAATACCATCATGGTCTAGAATTCACACACTGTAGTTGTCTAGAATTCACAGCCCTGTAGTTGTACTCTGAAGCTACATTGACCCTAAAAATGTTTTTCCTAATGCTTTATATGCCACATATGAAAGGCATTTTCCTACCAGAGCCTTGAAACACTTTCTTTGAAATGGGTCCTTTTGTAATTCTGGTAGAGACCTGAGCAGCTCTGGGACCCTGAAAAGTCCCTCTCTTATCTATGATCTGTTTGACTGTCCTGGAAGAGAATCTTACAACTAACTGCCATTAAGTCAAGCCCGGTCCCAAAATTGACCTTGATTTCCCTCGTATTTGTCAAGAATTGAGAAGGGTCTGAGATTTCACCTGACTTGCAAAATAATACAACACTCTGCCATAATTTCATGGATGCTGGCAGAAGACATGAGAATTCTGGGTCATAAACAAAGATGTTTATTACTCACAAAATAGCAGTTGCCCAAGTATCAGCATTTCCTTGCACAGGTCCCCAAGCCCCAATTCTCGCAGGGCAACGTGAAGAGGGCCAGGTTAACACCTGCACAGGGCGCAGGCCGTGGGTTGTATTACAGAAGAGGAACTCTCAGGGTAGGGGACCTGAAACTCTTATACTGGATATAATATAGAGTTGCTGTCCATTGTTGCAGAGTGATATACTATTGTCTATTATCTTCCAAGGCTGAAAGTAACACTACCCTTTGCCCCAGAGAGAGACACTATTTCTATTTTCCAAGGATGTTTGCTGTACAAACACCCCTAAAAAGAGAGTACAGAAAAAAACCAATCAGTTCCTCTGATCATAAGACATGCAGACATATGGGAGATCCAGTATCTCAATACTATTGAGAGACAATATTCTATAAGAGAATTCAGGTCTACATGTCCTTGGAAAAAGACATCAACTTACCTGCATCAAACTACTGTCCTTTAATTTTAAGAAGGACTTTTCGATGTCATTGGTTTTTTTTTTAAAGATTTTATTTTATTTATTTGACAGACAGAGATCACGAGTAGGTAGAGAGGCAGACAGAGAGGAGGAAGCAGGCTCCCTGCTGAGCAGAGAGCCCGATGTGGGGTTTGATCTCAGGACTCTGAGATCATGACCTGAGCCGAAGGCAGAGGCTTTAACCCACTGAGCCACCCAATGCCCCTCATTGTTTTTTTTTTTTTTTTCCTAAATCCTCTCGATATTAGGATAATCTAGATTATGATGCAATAACAAACATCTTCCCAAATTTCAGAGGTTTAATATAAGGCATTTTATCTCTCACATTAGTCTGATAGACCCAACCGATAGAACACTACCTTCTTAGAGATGCAACGTGTACAACATCAGCTCTTCAATTGCCCTGACATCAGAAGAGAAAAGGACTTGTGCATGGGTTTTTCACTGCCTTATTCTGAAAGTGACACGTGTCACATTTTATTAGTCCAGACTGTTGACATGGCCATATCTAATAGCAAGGGTGTTGGAAAATGCGGGAAAATTGATGGAATTCTGAGTGAACACTCCTCTCTCTGCCACATTCTATTTGGACCTCCAAACATTTTCCTATTTTCTGTCTTATGGGCAGTTCTATTCCACTTCTTAGCTTAGATGACCAGATCTGCTTTATCCAGGTTCTACAGAAATCTTCTTGATGATATATTCAGTCCTCCAGAACATGAAATCACAATCCTATCCCTATGCATTTTTATTAAATGGGCTTAAAGTTTGTTGTTCTTCACCAATTCTTTACAAAAATATTCTTTCCATCAAAGGGAAAGGAAGGTTACCCCTCAGAATGTGATTCTTCTTGGTTTGATCTCTTACTGTGGCCCAGATATGAAGCAAGGCTTCAGGGATAAAGAGTTTAAAAAACAGAAGTGAAAACCAGGACTCTGAGAGTCCACGGAATAGTGAGAGACATGTGTAAGCCAGTATGGTCAAACAACAGTGTGGGGTAGTTGCTGCAATTGAGGTGAGTTCAGGGTCCTATGGGAGCTCAAAGGAGAAGATATTAGAGCTCAGATCAGGGGGTTTTGAGATCTTCTGATTCTCTAGGAAACAACTAAAGTGAATGTTGAAGGACAAGTAATAGCCAGTTACGCTTACAAAAAAAAAGTCAAGGTGGCTGGAAATTCAGTCTAGAGGTAGGGAATAATTGGCCCAAGGACAGAGGTGAGAGAACGTGGCTGTTTTAAAATGCAAGTACTTTGGCATCACCAGGAGCAGGTGAGTATTAGGTGAGTATTGGGAGGTTATAAGAGATGCAAATGGACAGAAGACGCTGAGCATATCCTGCATGAAAACAATGGGGAATTACTGAAGGATTTTAAGCACGATGGGAATTTTGCATTAGAAGATCACTCTGACAGTAAGCTGAGGGATTAGAAGTAAGTGAGATTGTATCAGTAAAGGAGACAGGGGGATTTTACAATATCCCAGACATTAGTGGCACTGTGGATAGAGAGGACAGAGTGGATATCTATGATGTTAAATTGACACAATATCAGAACAGGATAATTAAATGGAGGTTGGTGATGTGAAAGAGAGAGGACTTAAGTGTAACTCCAAATTTCCAAGATTAGAAGAAGAAATACAAATTTTAGTTTGAAAAAAAGAGTTTGCTTTTTGATCAGCACCTCTAGACATCACAGCATATAGTCTTGTGTGCAGCTCAGCTCAGGCCGTGGATGCTGACATCACCCCAGGCCAGGCAGACGAAGAGAGAACAGAAAGTGGCGATCAGGGACATGACAGCATCCTACCTGAGAAAGAGCCCAGTACAACTGTGTCTACCAATAGTATATGCAAGCTCCTTGTGCACTTACAAGTCAATAATAAAATTTTTTAAAAAAGAATCACCAAAATACTTTTGAGATGTTTTGCGTTACCAACTTTCAACTCCTAAGCACATTTGTCATGAACGCCATGATGACGAAAATCAGAACTTTAAAGGACGTAGCGAACCGAAAGCGCTGTTAGTCACTGCAAACACTAAATATATTTTATACCTCCAAAGCTCTTCTCTCATGCACCGCTGGCATAATCATGATAAACCTCACAAAAGTCCCAGGAGGTAGGAAGCGAGCGTGGCAGTACGCTCTCACATTGTTGTAAATAAGAACAGATGCTCACCCATCCACAAAACCATTCTGTGCCAGACTGCCTTCGGTCATGGGGTAGTTGAACAAAGGAAATCCCAGTCTTCTACCTGTCCCGGCTCAGAGACACTGGCATTAGATGTAACTGCTGTCGAACCAACTGGAGTCAGGAAATCTTGCACAGAGTAACACCTTGGGATATTTGAACCCTGCCAAAGAGCTCAAAGCACATCTGAGTCATTGATTCACTAACACCAGGAAGTCCTTGTGGGATAGGAAATGGTTTTGTATACAATTTTAAAAGATCTGAAGCCTTAAAGTCAGCAAGTTAGTAGCCAAGCCTAAATCCCAGTGAAGTCTTTTTTTTTTTTTTTTTTTTTTATTCTAAACCTGAATACTTGCCTCTATCAGAGAAGGACCTAGAAGGATCTGAGAAGGTGCCTGCTTTAGAAACTTCCCCAATGAGCTCTGTCCCATCCCCAGTTTTCTTGGTCCAAAGCCATCTGACTCACCATCTAAAAGCTCTCAGAGAGATGACCCCGCCAGCATTCTCCTCCCCTTTTTTCTATCCTCTCCTGAACTGCTGCTGCTCCTTTTAACCTGCTTCCAAGCCAGAGACCCTGCTATTTTCCCTGGAGGAAGAAAATGAGTAAGGAAGCCTGACAAGGCTATCCTATCAACAAGTACTGGGGACGTTCACTTGTGGCTTCGGTGTGGCACCTCCTGACATACTGAGCTTCCACTTCTCCACAGTGGAGATTATGATCATACTGTCCCACCTCCGAGGCATATTCTATGGTTACTTAAAGACTAATCTACAAGCATTTAAACTCAATGGCCTCATATAGTTTACAGCTTTTGATAGAACAGAATATTGTAAAAAATATGCCTTTCAGAAAGAAAGAAAGAAAAAGAAAGGAAGGAAGGAAGGAAGGAAGAAAGGTAGGTCATTTCTTTAAAAACAGAAGAGTGGAAATTACATCAGTCATTATCCATTTCTACTCAGGGCTGAACTGTTCTTTCGAGAATCTTTCTCCATGGCACTTTTACATATTGTATTATGCGACATCAAATCCTGTTTTAATGCAACATATCGATTCTCTTATAGGCTAGGGTATTATCGTCTTAAAGAGATCCAAGGTAAATGATGAAACATAGTTTATGCATTGCAGTCAGCAGCAATTTGGCATTCTCTTCTGAGAATGTTTTTTTTTTGTTTGTTTGTTTGTTTTTTGTTTTCTTTAATCCCCCTCTGTTTTTGTCTTTATCATACAAATTATACACCTTCACACGTACACAAAGCACACACACTTTCAATCCCAGGACTCTTCTGAGAATGTTTAATGGCAGGCATCTTACACTCATGGCTACGAAAGGAAAGTAACAGACACCCCAAAGCCGCTTGCTGTTCCCACCCCATACCTTTTCACAAAAAGCTAACTTAACATTAATTTTAGAGATACCATACTCTCAGTTCCTTCAGGATAGATTTATGTCACCACTGTAAGGAGAGCTGAGAAAGCAAGGAGGAGAAAGTGAAAACATCCTCTCTTTCCTTGATGAACTTTTGGGGCAATGCCGAAGCTTATGCTGATGTTCAGCAACCTTCCGCGGGCTTTCAGTCAAAGCACACTTGCTCCGTGGTTTTGGAAAGCACCGTGGTCAGAACAGGATTTTCTTACCAGCAGCAACATATAAAATGCAGTCAGTGTTTGGATCAGAGAAAGATGCTGACTGAAGAAGATCCTCGAGGGCAGAAGAGATCAGAAGCACTGCTCACTGACTTATTTGTAAAGAGCGGTCTGAACGGGCCCTTACGTGAATGGCAGGGTCTCCTGTCCTATGAAAGATACAGAATCCAAAGGGAGCAGCTCCCTGTGGAAATGGCTGGAGACTTCCTGCCTAAGATGGGTCCTTGAGAGCAGCTATGTCGTTCAGCTGGATATGAGTTTTCTTCACACCAATCACTCCTGGGCCACCAGCATTTATTGGATTTGTCAGAAAGTGCGGTAATAGAAAAGGAAGTAGAATCAATAGCATAGAGGGTATAAAAGTTGAAAATCAGAAGACATCACCACCTAAAAGACAAAGAGGATGTTGGAAAGAGGCATTTTATTTAGTGCAGGTGTGTGTATGTTTTTGACTCATTTGGAACTATCCCGAGAAGTTGGTGTCCCAGGAGAGGACACTTCCTAAGGATGTGCCATGTCCCTTCCAAGGACGATTCTTGGGAGATCGTCTGACTCAGCTTCTTGGTTTATGTTGAAAAACATAGGATTTTGGTCAGTTGTGATTTGGCCAAACTGACTCAGTGGGTCTTCTGCAGAGTTGGGGCCAAGCCCCTAGCCCACCATCCAGAAAGGTTCCCCTTTGATAATGACATTTCCATGTCAGCCCTGTGCTGTTTGGCTGAAGGCCAATCTCTGTTTTGCAAAATGTGCAGCCCATTTTAGGTGTTTTGAGGTAAACATAATCAGAAAATCAGAATGGGGGAAGTGAAGGAGATAAAGGAGAGTTCCAAAAGGATGGTTCCTAACTGAGCAGGGATTGAAGAGTATGGGGCAGGAAGGGTCAACCATGTCTAAGAAACAGATAAGCCCTTTGGTGGACAGAGTGGAGTCTGTGACAGACTGAGGAGAGCAGTAAAGAATAAGTTAGTGTGTGACAGCCCAAGACAGCAAACAAGGCTTTCCTGCTACAAGATGGGTGTGTTGTTCAATGGGCATAGAACACTGGGATGAGAACTCTGAGGAAGAGATGAGAACGTTGAGATGAGAACTCTAAGGAAGAAGGAGAACGTGATAATTTCTTGAAGTAAGCAAGCTGGAGAAGCCTGGCTTGCTTTGGAAAAGGGCTATCCAATTTTAAATGTGGGTTTTGTTATTATTCAGGCATGGTAAGGCCTACAGATCAGGGGATTGGGGTACCTTTGAAAAGACAGTTTGTTACTTATGGTTCCCATGAGGAAGGCAGGCTGTACCGTGGAAGGTCACTCCAGGATGCACAGAGTCAGCCAGCAGACAGAGTGAGCAAGGGGAAAGCATGGGCATGACCCTTTATTGTGGTTTAAAGAAATGGGCAAGGCAGGGTACGCATGTTGAGGATTGGGTAGTTTGATGAGTTTTAGTGGGCTCTGGGGTGGAGGGTTTGTCTCCAGTTATCTGTTCCATGGCCCTGGGGTGTGGGGAGTGGGGAATAGTGGCCTGGAGTTAACCTGGTTAAGAGGCATGGGAGAAAGGCCCTTTAGCAGGTGATTTATTTACTATCTCTAGGAATTGCCTACAGGGTTAGCAAAACCCCAGATGTCAGAGCATCAGATATCCAGAAAATTTAAAAAAAAAATATATATATATATATATACATACATATATTTCTAAGGAGGATTTCCCTAATTTAAAGAAGGAAAGAGATCTTTAGTGACATACCAGTAAGTGGTATCTCTATGGAAGGAAACTGTTTGATCTGTTTTGAGGGGTGAAAGTATCTGAGAGTGGGAAGGCAATCCTGAGAATGAAAGAGGTTGCCCGAGGTGGGGTAGGAGTAGTCATCTGTAGGAGAATGTTCCCCAAAAGACGTGCGTGGATATTCTGTTGAATGTTGGGAGTACAGAGGGAAATGGGCCCACGGTAGGACACGACAAACTGTATATGAGATTGTAGCTCAGACAGTAAGTGGCCACCCTCTACAAGCAGCACCCTTGAACTCTGGCTTAGGATAGGTAAGATCATTGCCACTCCCTTTTTCCTGGTGTTCCAGCCAGAGCAGCAGAGCCTCCAAAGGCAACCTTGCTGCTTGGGGAAGGTGGCACCTGCTCGAGCCACACAACGGGGCTGCTTACCACTCAGTTTATGTCACTGGGTTCACAGTAATATTCTGTGCATCCTGTTCAAGGAATCTTACTTGTACAGTGTTGAGCTGTTAAGGAAAGTGGACTTATCTATTTATTGTTTGAGAAAATCATGAGAAGCAGATTAGGGGAGGGAGTATATGAAAACGATTAAGGCTTAACCAAAAAAAAAAAAAAAATCTCTCTGCTCCTCTCCTCCAACAGGCACACTCCCGTGTGAGTGTGGCAACAGGATCCCTCCAGATGCAAATCTAGATGCGAACACTTACTTGAGTGTTGCAGTTGGAAAAGTGGCTTTCAATCACCTGGTGAATGAGAAGTGGCAGCCAAGGAAACATCACCATGAGTCTACTCCCAAATCAGGAAAACTATTGACTTCTCATTTATTATTTTAGTGGCTTGGGGAAAGTATAACTATAAAGTGACTTGCAGTCAGATTTCCACTGTACCTCCAGAAGTTACAATGGAGTAAGGGAGGGCAACATTTTATCTGGGTAGGGAGGTTTTAAGGCTGCACGGGGAGAGGCAGGCAGCGGTAGGTAGGCAGAGAGCCTGGGGATAGAGTGATGGCCTTTGAGCCCTGGTCCATTCACTTCGGTCCCCACACCAAGAACGCCCTCCTCCTCCATTAGAAAAATCATCCCCGGAACACGAGTATGGCTACGCTCTACAGATAATGCAACCACTGGATACTAAGAACCACTAGGTGGCATTTGTGATTTATTGCTTTCAAAGCTGAGATTTTAAAATGTCTCTGCTGCTCCTTTGCTTAGACTGAACAAGACATTTAACATTCCAAAGCATTTCATTCAAGAAATGCATAGTTCATTCTCTTTATCGCACTCGGAAGGGATGGGGGCAGGGTGACTGGTTTGAGAAGCTGAATTTCAGATCATCTACATTCTTCTGCAGGTCCTCTCTGACCCCACACCACCAGCTTCCATAAGTAATTACTTGTCTCCAATTAAGCTGTAAATAATGCAATCACTCCATTCTTGTCCTGTCACTCCAGTCCCAACCACAACAAATGGTGCTAATCACATACTTATTCAAGTGTGTAATTATTCACAGTTAAACTTCTGTCACTTTCACCCTGTTTGGAAACAGCAGAACACAACCTGTAATTAGCAAATGTGGCTCCAGGCACTTTTGCTTGGGAGTATGCCAGGGATTCAGCACCCATGCGCTCCTTTGATCTGGAAGCTGGCAAGGCGCCTCACCCTGGGGCCAGAGTGCTATCAGCACTCTGCAAGTCACTGAGATCAATGAATATATCAAAGGCATCTGTCCCAAATCACATATTACTTCCTTTTCTCACTATGGTTTCTGCCTTTAGTATATATTTCATAGACTCTCCTTTTCTTTTTGAACCCTTTGACTTCAGTTTAAAGGGTTACCAGTAAGGTCTGAAAGTCCCTGTGTTTTCGACTCAGGTTAAAAATGAAAGTCCCGGAAGTCCTGCTCTATGGTCCCCGGTTCTTTCTTAACTTGGCAGTTTCCTTGAACACAAGCACAATGGAGGAGGGATGACCTTTGCTGGCTCATCTGGACCATAAGGACGAGGAAACCAAAGACTTTTGTTCAGTCCCGGCATGGACCAGTTTTCTCCAAACCCCAGCTAAACCATCCAGTCTATGGGTGTCCTGGGTACAAGGGAGACCAGATGTTTCAAAGCAAATCCATTGTATTTTGTCAGAGGAACAACTCTACTGCACAGACCCTTCCCAGGGAGGGCTAATAGTGTCCTGCTATGTAGACAACAGGACTTGATAGCTAGCTTCTTTCTCTATAAGAAATTTAATATGAGGCATGCCTTGAGATATCAGGCTGTGCTTTGCATAAAAGTATATTGGGCCCATAGAAAGGAATAGTGAGGCATACAGGTTTAGTATGTACATCCATGAATTAAACTTTTGTTTGCATGTTATATTAAGAGTGATCATTTGTGTGTTTGAGAAAAGGTTATTTTACCTTTGTTAAGACTGCAGCGCCAATTACCTAATGAAAACAAGTTTGCATATCTTGCCTGGGGACATCTTCCTTTCCTGACATACCCAATTAGGACAGAGGTTTTTACTTCAACCAAACATGAATACTTCTCACAACAGAAGGGTAAACAGAATTGCAGTTCAGTTCCTTGTATGTAAACACTAGTCAACCTTTGATTCGAACCATGACAAAGCCAGTTTTATTTTTATTTATTTATTTATTAAAAGATTTTATTTAATTATTTGAGAGAGAGAGAAAGAGCACGAGCAGGGGGAAGGGCAGAGGGAGAAGCAAACTCCCCTCTGAGCAGGGAGCCCGATGTGGGGCTCGATCTCAGGACCCCGGGATGATGACCCGAGTGAAAAGCACGTGCTTAACCCACTGAGAAACCCAGGTGCCCCATAAAGTCAGTTTTAGAAATACTATTTAGAGGTCTCAAAGGGAAGAACACCTACGTGAGCCTCTCCATCAGAGAAGATTGTCCTCCGAGCTGCTCCTGAGAGTAGAAGATGAAATGTGAACGATGTCAGGGTGCTGCCTGGCCAGCTAACTTAACCAAATGAGCCAAATTAGCCCTGGCACACAGTGTGGTGACAGATGTATGAGCCAGATTGCCATAATGTTTTATTTTATAATTTTTTAAAGATGATATACTATGACTGCTTCTGTGTGTGCGCAGTGGAATGCTACTGAGTAGTTATCTGATGATTTTGATTAATCTAGACTGACAAGCAATCTGGAGGATTAGTTTAAACACAGCCCAAAAAGACTCCTATTTTCCCCAATAACAGTGGTCTTTAGCAGAGCCTCACTGAAATAATATTGAGGATTTTAGAAGCTCCTCTTAATTTAGCCCGCATAGACACAAAGAAGACTTCAACTAATTTTTGAAAGATCTTAACGTACAGTCCATTAATGTGGTAATAGTATGACCAAAAAAAAAAAAAAAAAATCCACCAGCACTGTGGATTTGGAAAATGAGTGGAAAATGCCTCATCTGCACTTTTCTGTTCTGCTTCCTGCAAGGACTGAAACACTTTTTACCAACTCATTTCCATCCTGACTTCAGGGCACAGTTATGGCATTTAGTTAAGAAACTGCTTTCTGCTTTTATACAGGTATGTGTGTATAACTCAGCAGAGAAACAGAGGACAAAAATAGGCATGTTCAACCCCCAACCAGAACACATTGCTAGTCAATCCACTTCCTTCCATTCCCACAGCCACGGTCTTAGCCCAGGCCCCTGCCATCTCTCAGCCAGTCTCTCCAACTGGTCTCTCCATCTGGACTCTAGCACTCTGTCTCATGCTTACTCACCATAACCAGGACAATGATTTTAAACCATAAATCTGATTATATCATCCTGTGATTTAAAAATCTCCAGTGCCTTCCCCTTGCATTAGACTAAGACTCCTTTCAATGACTATGAGTCCCCCTGATCCTGTTCCTGTCAGACTCCCCGTCTTCCTTTTGTATTCCACTCCCTCGTCAGTCATAGTAGTCTTTCAGCTGTTTGAGGATGGCGGGGTCATGCACACCTCAGACCTTCCAATGGATTGTTCTTTTCCTACCTCTGCAAAGAGCCTCCATGACCATCCTCTGCAAGATGGATTGTCCCCTTGGCCTCCTCAGTCTCAGCCCTGTGGTTGATTCTTTTCATGACAGATTACCATTTGTTATAGTCTTTTTAACTGCTCATTAAATATTGGTACCTACTAGGATGTGAGCTCCATGGGCAAAGTCTACAACTATCCCATTCACGCCTGGAACTCCAGTGTCAAGCCTAGTGCCCACGGTAAAGCAGAGCACCGCCACCCCCCCAATTCTTTGTCAGATAAATGATAAATAGAATTTGATCCATCTAAAGACCAAAGCACGTAATGTAGAAACTGCCTTTTGAAAGTTCTTTGAGTAACTGCAAATGAACTGAAGCAGTAATACTTTCCCCTGCGTTTTATTTTGGAAAATTTGAAACATACATATGAAGGAATTTTTTTTTAAAGATTATTTATTTATTTATTTATTTATTTATTTGACAGAGATTGATCACAAGTAGACAGAGAGGCAGGCAGAGAGAGAGAGGAAGGGAAGCAGCCTCCCCGCTGAGCAGAGAGCCCGATGTGGGACTCGATCCCAGGACCCTGAGATCATGACCTGAGCTGAAGGCAGCAACTTAACCCACTGAGCCACCCAGGCGCCCTACATGAAGGAATTTTATCGTGATCGCACTCCAGATTCTACCATTCACACTTCATTGTGCTTACTTCATCACATGGGTATTCTTTTAGCCATTGTTCTGGATATACTTACAACCATGAGATTTTTGTCACCTTTCAAAGCAAACTACAGATAGTAATAAACTTCCTCCAGACATTTCAGCATGTTTATCATTAGCTAAAATTCTATATTTGTTTAAAGTTTTTCTTTTGGTGTAAAGCTCATTGCTCATGGAATGTACGATTTTTAAGAGACTTTCATGAATTTTTAATAAATGTACACATTATCCAAATTGCTATTCAGATAAAAATAATATCCATGCCTCTTAATAGTTAATCCTCAGTTCCAATAACTATTATAATATTTTCTCCTTTTTTTTTTTAGATTTTATTTATTTATTTGAGAGAGAGAGTGAGTGAGAGAGAACACAAGTGGGTGGTGAGGAGTGGGAGGCAGAAGCACAGGGAGAGGAAGAAGCAGGCTCCCCCCGGAGGAGGGAGCCCTACAAGGGACTCAATCCCAGGATCCCAGGATCATGACCTCAGCCAAAGGCATACGCTTAACCAACTGAGCCACCCAGACACCCCTATTATAGTATTGTCTGCTATAGATTAGTTTTACTTATTCCAGAATTTCATGTGAATGGAATCATACAGTATTTTTCTTTTGTGTATGGCTTCTTCCCCTCAAAGCGATGTTTTTGAGATTTGTTGATGTTGTTGCATATACAAGTTATTATTTCTTCTTCCTGCTGAGTACCTTTCCATTACATGAATACACCATAGTTTGATTACCCATTCTCCTGTTGATATATACCCAGGTTAGTCCCAGTTTGAGGCTATTACGAATGAAGCTTCCTTGAACATTTTTTTTTTAATTTTTTATTTTTTATAAACATATATTTTTATCCCCAGGGGTACAGGTCTGTGAATCACCAGGTTTACACACTTCACAGCACTCACCAAAGCACACACCCTCCCCAATGTCCATAATCCCACCCCCTTCTCCCAAACCCCATCCCCCCAGCAACCCTCAGTTTCTTTTGTGAGATTAAGAGTCACTTATGGTTTGTCTCCCTCCCAATCCCATCTTGTTTCATTTATTCTTCTCCTACCCACTTAAGCCTCCATGTTGCATCACCACTTCCTCATATCAGGGAGATCATATGATAGTTGTCTTTCTCTGCTTGACTTATTTCGCTAAGCATGATACGCTCTAGTTCCTTGAACATTTTTGTACAGGTATTTTTGTGAACATAGTTTTTATTTCTCTTAGGGGAATACCCAGGCATGGAATCATGGATTATGGGTAAGGTTGAACATATGTTTGGTGGTATGTGAAATTTACAGAATTTTTACTGAAGTGATTGCATAATTTTCCTACCCACAATATATGAGTTCCTTTATAGCCTTGTCAACACTTGCTGCTGTCGGTGTTTTCAATTTTAGCCATTCTCATGGATGTTTGTTAGTATCTCCTTGTGGCTTTAATTTCTTTTTCCCTAATGTCTAATCACGTTGAGCACTTTTTAATGTGCTTATGGGCCACTTGTGTATCTCCTTTGGACAAGTTTTCAAGTATTCTGTTTATTTTCTATTGAGTTGTTGGTGTTTTTATTATTGAAGCATATGATTTTTCTATATACCCTGGATAGTCCTTTGTCAGATATGTTTTGCAAACACTTTCTCCCTGTCTTTGCCTTACCTATTTATTTTCTTCAATGAATTTTTTAAGCAGATGAAAAGTTGTTAATTTTGATGTAGTTAAATTTACCCACTCTTTATTCTTTTCTGTGACCTAAGAAACCTTTTTTTTTATCCCCAATTCATGAAGATATTCCTCTGTGTTTTCTCTAAAAGCTCTTACTTTAGATATGTTCTATTTTGAATTAATCTTTGTGTATGGTTTAAAGTAGGATGGGGGTTCATGGTTTTTTTGTTTGTTTGTTTTTTCCATATGGATATCCAACTGTTCCGGGAATATTTATTAAAAAGACTTTTCCCATTGTCTTGCTTTGGCATCTTTGTCAAAAGTCAAATGACTAGGTATGGGTTAATTGGAGGATGCTCTATTCTGTGCTATTGATCTACATGTTGATGCCAGTACCATTCTTGATTACTGTAGCTTTATAGTAAATCTTGAAACTAGACAGTTTAAGTCTTGCTTTGCTCTTTTTCCCCCCCTTGAGACTGCTTTGATTATTCTAGGTCATTTGCATTTCCGTATCAATTTTAGAGTCAGTTTATCAATTTCTACAAAAATTCTGTGGAGATTTTGATTGGAATTACATTGAATTGTGGATAACACTTCTTTGATGTGTTTGTGAGATCCCTGAAAGACATCCCTTTGACCAGTCCTCCCTTGTATGTGGGAAGGTGGGTCCAGTCAATTCTCCATTAAAATTTATTTGTTTGGATTAAGATGTTGTGTCATTGGATTTCCTCTGCTACAAATAATAACAGGTATTTTTAAGTGCACTTAAGAGTATTATATTCATAATCTTATTAAGGCCACACATACCAAAGAGCCCCCTAAGTGAGAAATTATTTTTTCCACATTACATGCGAGATGTCTAAGTCTCGAGGAGTTTAAATAATATGTCCAAGATCAGATAGCTGGCAAGGGAGGCTTTGAATTCAGATTCCTTTTACTCTAAAGCCTAAAAGTTCCAGAAACTGGATTTTACTGTCCTTTCTTACCCATTATCCTATGAGTGTGCTGGGATCCAAATACTAAATGATAGTAAGGTGAGACAAGGTGATTTGGTGATAGTGCAAAAAGCAGAGATCTCGCAGGACAGATGGGGCTTCGTCTTGGGATATCCAGGTTTGGAGGAAACCATCAGAGGCTGGGATCCTGAAGTTAGCAGGAAGGACCTTCCAGAAACTGAAGGCAGACAGTCTTTCTCCCAAATTGGCCAACGGAGGCCCAGACTAGAGGTGACCATCTAAAAACAGCCTGTTCTAATGCCTTTGGCTGCCTGGGAATATTTATATCCTGAGAAACTCACATGTGATCCACTTGTGAGCTGCGGGGCCCCAGTTCCTCCTCCTCCTCCCCTCAGATGCTCTCAGGGCAGCAGAGAGAACATAGAGATTCACAAATAGAGAACATAGAGATTCACAAATGAGCTTTCTTTGTAGGGCACTGGCTGTTTTGAAATTCTTCATTAAATCTTTTTCAAAAATTGCCCAATGTCCATGGGGAATATTTCCATCTTTTAATCATATGCAGTTAGAATTGACTCTAGAGTTGCAATGTGCATTAGGTAGCAATAACTAATCTTCCAAGGTGACCAGAAGAATTTCATAATGTTTAGCACTGAGCCGACCCATAGGTACTCAATAAATGTTAATATCTTTTTCTCGTAAGGGTGTAGAGAAAAATATGCGCTTCCATGGAAAAGGCTGAATTGTCCGTGAAAATCCTTCCAGATTACCTGATCTTAGCCTTTCATTGCTCTTGAACTATTTTGTAAGTTGGTGAATTTTAGATAATAGCAACGCAAAATAGTTGTTGTGTATAGTTATGTAAATTAAGTCTGTCCATTGAAAGGATGACTCTCCTCCCACCATGCAAAAAGATGTGGTTTTGCATCCATCCTCAAGTTCATTTCAACATTATCATACTCCAATCTTTGAGAAGGTCAGCAAGAGGATGTGACCATCACTTGACACTCAAGCTGTACTAAGGCTTTTGAAGGGTCCTCACCCCCTGTCTTTGGAATGTATGCTCTGCCTACTATTCCCACAGTGAGAGCCTTTTCAAAGATGTAACCTTGAGAGAGAAAGGTATTGTTGGGGTCATCTGGACAATATACATGACTGAACGCTCTTAAGGCCTCTGTGTAAACTTTTTAGATTCTCAAGGCAGGTGTAGAGATCTACTTATCTCAGGGCTGGGCAAGGGTATGTACGTTCCCTTGTTTATTAAACCTGTCACCTGCCAATCAGGAGTGGCTTGCCTGTGTCTTTGATCTCTCCTTGCCCTCCACCTATAGGGGACAGTTTGCTTGCAAACCAAGATCAATATAAACTGGTGTGTTTTTTTGGGTTCTCCCTTTGAACCAGGTTGTAATATTTTAGCAGAGTCCCCTCATTAGTAACAAGCTAAGTAGAATCTCTAATACTTGTTCGTTTTATATCCACATAGTAGCCATGATGTTACCATTCTTTTAAAAAAATATCCTTTAATAAGGATATGTATGCTATTTCATTCATCTTTGCATTCCCTATGCCTATCCTAAAATAAGATGTGTAGTCAACGTTCATCAAATAGGGGTGCCTGGGTGGCTCAGTTGGTTAAACCTTGTACTCTTGATTTCAGCTCAGGTCATGATCTCAGAGTCCTGAGATCGAGCCCCCACATCGGGCTCTCTGCTCAGCGGGGAGCCTGCTTCACCCTCTCCCTCTGCCTGCCTCTCTGCCTACTTGTGATGTCTCTCTCTGTCAAATAAGTAAATAAAGTCTTTTAAAAAATATTCATCAAGTAGAACTGACACTCGATTTAAAATATGTGGGGAGTTCGAGAGAAGGGATCTTGCAATCTGAGATGAAATTAGAACTTGATCTACCTATTGAAGATCTTAACAGAGCAATAAAGAAGGCTAAGAGTCCCAGTGTAAAGTCAGCAGTATTTTGTCTGCGGGAGGCACCTGTGGCCTTATGCATTAATACCCAGACCCCAGCTGGTTTTTGCTTAGGAGGAAATACAACTACTTCGTGGCTACGAAGCCAGGAGCAATTTTCACCATTTACAGGATGCTCAGGAGGCTTTCATTTCAGGTGGTTTATTATTAGCGTTAGTAATCCTTAATGCACGTCTACTAGCTCCCCCAGATAGTCGGAGAGCTCATGTGCTCTCCAAATGCCAATGAGAAAAGCTTCAGACCACTTTTTAGATTCAGACCAATCTAGGTTGAAATTTCAGTATGTACTGGCCACATGACCTTGGGACTGGAGAGGGTTATTTGCATGGAAAGCTGGGACTAGTGCACAGCAGGACTCAAAAAAGAGTAACACTTCCATTGCAATCACTGGACAAATGAGACAAAGTTCTTTTTTTTTTAAGGAATATTTTATTTATTTGACAGAGAGCGAGAGTGCACAAGCAGGTGGAATGGGAGAGGGAGAAGCAGGCTCCCTGTTGAGAAGGGAGCCCCATGTGGGGCTCAACCCCAGCACCCTGAGATCATGGCCTGAGCCAAAGGCAGATGCTTATCCAATGAGCACCCAATTTCCCCCAAAGTTCTCAATTTCTGATGACTCAGAAATCCCAAGGAAATTCTAAAGAGAAGACAAGATAGAGTGTAACTGGTTTATTTGAATGCATATTCTAAAACTGGTTTCATTCATTGCTGTAGTAGTTTAATGCTCATTCGGGCCCCTGCCTCCCATTCCCTACTGGAAAGCTGATGCCATGAGGGGTCAGGGAGGGGCTTTTCCAGCATGGCATGGTGAGTGAATGGCAGCGGAGACATCAGAACTTAGTCCCCCAGCCTCTGCTCTAGATCTCCTTCTCAAATATGGCATCGGCTTCCAAGTCCCAGATGGAGGGCAGCAGAGCAGCTCTCTGCTTTAAACACCCATCAGAACACACAACACTCCTCTTAAAAAAAAAAATAAATAAAAATAAAAACACAATGCAAGCAGATAGGAAGATGTAGGTGTCACTATCAGTGTACCTGAGACCAGCATTCTGGATCTGAAGTCCCTAAAATTCTGTACAAGGCCACTGTCTGTGATGGCCTCAAGAAGCTGACCTCTTGTCTCTTTGTCAATTATAGCAACTATTTTTTTAATAAATTGATTAATGGAACAATAATTCTACGCCATCCTGTTCAGTAAAATGAGGAAATCAAGCTCACCCAGTTCATTCCAGGATTCAGGCTGCACATTTTTTTTAAGGTTTTCTTTTTAAGTTTTTAATTTTTTAATTAAAATGTAATGTATTATTAGCCCCAGTGGTACAGGTCTGTGAATTGCCAGGTTTACACACTTCATAGCACTCACCATAACACATACCTTCCCCAATGTCCATAACCCCACCACCGTCTCCCTACCCCCCTGACCCCCACAACCCTCAGTTTGTTTGGTGAGATTAAGAGTCTCTTATGGTTTGTCTCCCTCCTGATCCCATCTTGTTTTATTTATTCTTTTCCTACCCTCCAAACCCCCCACATCGCCTCTCAACTTCCTCATATCAGGGATCTCATATGATAATTGTTTTTCTCTGATTGACTTATTTCACTAAGCATAATACCCTCCAGTTCCATCCACATAGTTGCAAATGGCAAGATTTCATTTCTTTTGAAGGCTGCATAGTATTCCATTGTGTATATATATATATATATATCTTCCATCCATTCATCTGTTGACAGGCATCTAGGTTCTTTCCATAGTTTGGCTATTGTGGACATTTGCTGCTGGACATTTGGGTGCATGTGTCCCTTTGGATCACTGCATTTGTATCTTAGGGTAAATATCCATTAGTGTGATTGCTGGGTCATAGGGTAGCTCTATTTTCAACTTTTTGAGGAATCTCCATGCTGTTTCAGGCTGCACTTTTAATGCCATTTCTACTAGGGGTGTGTGTGTGTGTGTGTGTGTGTGTGTGTGTGTCTGCACACACATGTGCATTTCAAGCTTCTCTTTTCAACATTACAGTAGGTATTTGGGGAATAAAACAGAAGGGAAAGACTTCCAACCCCTTGAACTAAAGACCTAATAAAGAAACACCTTTGTCCAGAAAAAGGTCTGTTCAAACATGTTTATAGCAATTTTATTGATAACAGCCTTAAACTGGAAATTGTCAGGTATCTGTCAACAGACTGGATAAACAAACTGTTACATATCATAGTCATATAACAGAATATGACTCAGCAACAAAAGGACAAATGACTGACACAGAGGAGAATGGATGAATCCTAAAAACCAGGAAGAGGAAACAAAACCCAAAACAACCCTTCGCACAACAGAGTGTAAATATATTATCCAATTTATTTGGAGTTCTAGAATAAACAGAACTAATTTGTGATGGACAAACTGCTGGAACTGAGTAACCTGTTTGTGTATGTATGTGTGTGTGTGTGTAAGACAGGGAAGCATCAACTGGAGAGAGACAGGAATTATGGAGGTTGAAGATAATGTCCTATATCTTGGTTGCCCAGATGTACTTATTAATCAAAACTCAGTGAATTTACACTTAAGATTTGTATACTTGAATATATATAAGATTTATATTGAACGATAAAAATCTAGCTAAACTAAAAGGAACTCTAATTAGAAGTATGCATGGGGGGAGTATAAGAATGAAGTTTACTTTGAAATGTGTTCCAACTTTAACAGATTGGTGGAAGAGAGAGATACAGAGTTGTATAGATATGTAACAAAATGTCTGGTGGAATCTAGCCAGTAGACATACAGGTTTTCATGGTTTTACAGGTTTGTTGTATGTTTGAAATTTATCATAATAAAAATATTGAAAAAAATACCCAGTGAATTTAAGGAACTTTGATGGAATGAGCCTTATCACCATCATCACTATCATCACTACTATATCCAAATACTCAATTTGTTAGGAATCCACTTTGGTTCAGATACCTTCAAAATATTTATTAACCAAAAATGAATCTTGGGCTGTAGATAGTATTTCCAACTCACATAGAAGGGTAATTAATTTGCTTTAAGTCACTGACTACCAATGGCTGACCTTGAGCTTATAATCTATACCACATTTGTTTTATTTGCCTATTAGCTTATTGTTGCTTTTGCTCTCCTTAGGGCCATCCTACTTCCCAAGTGTGGGTCCAAAAACAACTCAAATATAAGCTTCTACAGACTCAAGTTTGAAGTTTCGTTGTTCAGATTATAGGATACATTGGATAAACAGAAAAAGGAATTATTAACTTGTATACTAATGGATAGTATACAAGTTTAGATGGATAGTATACAAGTTAATAGATGGATAAATTAGCAAAGAGAGCTAATTTGAAGTGGAAGTTCACATGACTGATGTTATTTGTTCTGCAAATGGCTCTCGAAGTGTGAAGTCAACCAGAGGACAGGAGCTGCTAAGCTGGATTTGGGAGGCACGGGAAGACTGTTAGTCAAAGATAACTTCGATATATTGCAATTACTCACCGGAGTATAATATAGAGAGCCTGTCATTTTTAGAGAAAACTTTTGATAATACATTTGCACCTTTGTCAGGCCGATAGATGAAAGATACGTAAGGGTGTTTTGCATCATGAGTCATATCTTTGCTAGCTTGCCAGTTACCTTGGAAGGCAAATTTGCTCAGTGACTTCATGCTTGATGACTTCACTTTCCAGTTGCTTTAGGTTCTATGAATCTAGAATGCAATGAGTTCTTGTCCAAGTGCCTTGAGGAAGAAATCAGCATGTACTTGGTATAGTTCAAAGAGAATGAGGAGCAGTGTCCTGACCTAGAAATTTTGCAAAGTGTCATTGATACCTGGGAATTTGCTGGGTTGATATTCAGAGTTGTAAGCCCTGTATGAAGTTTTTGGTTTTTTTTTAAGATTTTTTATATATATATATTTGACACATAGAGAGAGAGATCACAAGTAGGCAATCAGAGTGAGAGAGGGGGAAGCTCAGCAGAGAGCCTCCTGTGGGGCTATATCCCAGGACCCTGAGATCATGACCTGAGCTAAAGGCAGAGGCTTAACCCAGTGAGCCACCAGGTGCCCCGAGCCCTGTGTGAAGTCTTAAATATCATCTCTACTTATGCAAAGGTACTATTTAGTACTGAGGCAAAGACTGATTAAAATTCAAGCACTGGGCTCATAAAGGCTTATACTTAATGCAAGTAGACTGTTCCTCAGAATAAGATGTCACAGGTGGTCTAAGTCGCTGCCTCTTTGCAGTCACTAGAATTGATCAACTCAAAGAATCAATACTGATGATGTCATGGCTATGAGCCCTCTGACTGCATGCTAATGACATTGTAAGAGGCCTGGGCCAGCTTATCAGAGCCCAACAAGATATTTATTGTAAACAAATCAAAAATAATAGTTATACAGTGAACTTTTTGGGTGAAAATACTAAGAAGCTTTGTTCTGGTCCAATCGGTCTTCAGAAAATTGACTGCCTGAAAAATGACACTATAATCTGATAAAGAACTAAGTTATGAACTCAGATATCCTGAGTCCTTGTATATTTTGCTATAATTAAAATATTTTTAGTATGTTTCTTTTCTCATGGAGAATATATGCTATGCAAGTCACTGAGAGGCTATCTGTTTGAGATCCAATATTTACACCATGTGAACTCAGCTTCTGGCCATGATGAAATAAAAGAAACTAGATTTACCCTCCCACAGCTAAAAGAGAAAAAATACAACCAATATATATGTGCCAATGGTTTTCAGGCATTAGACAACCGATAGCACAGTACTGCGATCCCAGAGAAAAAGGACAAAAATGAGGTAAGGTCAGTGATTGCCCTAACTTACTCTCTGGAGAATTTCCAGTCCACAGCCTGGGGATGGGGAGACCAAGCAGAACCCGGTGGCTTTTCTTAGTTGAGGAAAGAGTAGGGAGACCAAAGTAGCCATAACTTGTGTGCATTGAGGGAGCAGAGGAAAGATCTACATACAGAGAGACAGGAAGAGAGGAGAGATACAGAAATCTACAAAGGATTCCCCTCAGCTGTTGAACTGAATGCTAATTAGCTCATGTGTACAAGGAAACCGCCAAGATCAGGAAAGAATCACTGGAAGATGCAGGTGAAACAGTCCCTCAAGTTCATGCCGGGCCATAAATAGTTCAAGTTTCCATAAGACAGTAAGGCAAGATTTCCTAATACAAGGGTTAAAATCCTTGGAGAGTTTAACCCCAGATGAGAGATTGTTCCATATCTACCCAACAAAGCTTAAAAACAACCCTCATGAGAAGCAAACTATTTCCAAGCAAAGTTAATCTGCATTCCAGAAAAAAAGATCCCAAAAGTTTAAATGAATAATCATTTAAAAAATTCAGCACCCAGCAACATAAAGTTTATATTGCATAGCATTTTATCAAGGTTGACAAAGCAGGCAGGGAAACAGGAAAAAAGACCCAGAGCAAGTAGGGAATAATGAATGAATAGATAAAAAAAAAAAAAAACCTAGAAGGAAAACAAATGGCAAGAATTACTAGACAAGGAAGATAAGCAGTATATCAATAAATTCCCTACATTTAACAAAGTGGAAGAGAGGATCAGCAGAAAGGAAAAATAAAAGATACACAAAGAACCAAAATCAAAATTTTCAAAATGAAAAATAAAATGTTGAAAAAAACCATTCAATAGGATTAATAGCAGGTAAGATATTGGAGGGAGAAATTATTAACCTGACCACACAGAATGAAAAACACGGAAAATAGAAGCCTAAAGAAGGGGAAAAAATGAGCAGAGCATTTGTGAACTCTGGGGACAACTTTAAGTGGCCTCACATATATGTGTGTGTGTATTACTATATATGTGTATTATACATGATTATATTAATTGTATATACATATAGTTCTCAAACTGAAAAAACCAGGGTCATAAAATATATGAAGAAAGTATGTTTGAAAATTTTATCTTAATCAAATTCAATGTAAACCACAAACTCACAGGTTCAAGAACCCTCAACAGTTTCTTCATCACACACTTACTGCGTGTGGTAATTAGGCATGCTAGGAGGTCTCTAGATTTATAACCCTGGCCTCCTGGTGTTCATGTTCTTGTGTAATCCTCTCTCCCTGCATATGTGATGAATTTATTGGTTTGCATCTAATAAGTAGAATATGGCAGAAGTGGTAAGATCTCATTTCTAAGATGAAGTTACAAAAACGATGGTGGCTCTATCTGGGTCTCTTCCACTCTCTCTTTGATCACCATGGCCATAACATGGGAGTGCATGGGTCACCTATGGAGGAGCTCATATGGTGAGGAATTATGGTCTCCCAACAACCATTTGAGTGAGATTTGAAGCAGATTCTCCAGCCCCATTGGAACCTTGAGATGACTGAGACCTCACGTGAGATGCTGAGCCAGATACATTCATCCTAGCCACACCAGGACTCCTGCTCCACAGAAACTCTGACATTAGGGCACCTGGGTGGCTCAGTGGGTTAAAGCCTCTGCCTTTGGCTCAGGTCATGGTCCCAGGGTCCTGGGATGGAGCCCCTCATTGGGCTCTCTGCTCAGCAGGGAGCCTCCTTCCTCCTCTCTCTCTGCCTGCCTCTCTGCCTACTTGTGATCTGTCTGTCAAATAAATAAATAAAATCATTAAAAAAAAAAAAGAAGAAACTCTGACAACATAAATGCTTGCTGCTTTGAGCCATTCAGTTTTTAAGTAATTTGTTACGTATCAGGAGTAAGTAATTAACTCATTGGGTATATGCATGAATTTCAAACAAAAAATCTTATATTCTAGTTTATGCTTGAATCGAGGTTTTCCAGAAACATTTGCAAAACAAATGAATGCATGAAAGACAAGACAGGTACCCCAAAAATGGTTTCATAAAGGCAAAAGCAATTGTTCTTGATTAAATCTTTATAAGATTGGCAAGGATATTGATATGAGAGTTCTTGGGAGGAGGGATTTCTCCTGTTTGAGAAAAGGGGGTATTCTTTTAGGAGGAGACAGTATTTGGGACCTTGAGGGAATAGAATTTGACTACATTTTGCTGACAATGAATCTAGGCACTTGGAGTGAAAGAATCAGTCAGGACTGATGGGAAACCAAGAGGTACATAGAGGAAACCATGAGCAGGATGTAACATGAGAAAATAAGAGAAAAGATACCGAGGGAAAAAATGCTACTCTTACAGACAGATCTTTGTAACTTTTGTTTTGAACTCATGTTATGGAGATATTGCATATTAACATAAAGCATTGATTTTTGCAAATAACTCTCTTATCATTATACTTTCCTTAGTCACATTGAACATATGGTATCTTCCTGCGTTGAAGTTCTAGGCAGGACCTAATGGGCCTTCTTATTTTTAGAGAATAATAGATAAGGCACAATATTAGGCTAGTAATCTCTTCATTAGAGTGTGTCTGCATTTCAAAAAGTTGTAGTGACAAGTACACCTCAAGATAAATGTGATCACAAGGAAGAAAAATCCATTTTCTTGTCTGACTAACATTACTCCTATACCTAGTATGAACTTTGATTTTACGGAGCACCTTTTACTTATTGTCTATATTATTTATCTTCACACTTTGATTTTCTTGCCCTGATGGTTCATAGTAGTTTTCCCTTGCCAATTTAAGTTTTAGCTTGCTTCTCTATATTGTTCATTGATCACTCAATTTCTCATTTTTAATTTCTGCCCTTTAGAGTCCAGTCCCACTTCGTATGGTGCTGCTAATGCTGTCCTTTATTCTCCAATCATGCTTCATCATTAAGTGACCATGGAAGTTTCCAGCTTGTTGGGGACACAAGCTTCCTCGAGCACACCTTGCTAAAATGTATACTTCAGAGCTGTATAAAACATGAGCAGGAAACAGCACAATGATCCTATATGCATTTTAAATATTTTATTTATTTATTTGAGAGAGAGAAAATGAGAGAGAGCACATAAGCAGGGGGAGGGGCAGAGGGAGAGAGAGAATCTCAAGCAGATTGTGCTGAGCAGGGATCCTGACTTGGGGCTTGCTCTCTGAATCCTGAGATCATGACCTGAGCCAAAACCAAGAGTCAGATGTTTAACTACGCCACTCCCACATCCCCTACTCCCTGACACGCATTTGAAATACAAGGCGCCTGGGTGGCTAAAGGTAGTGTCTGCCTTTAGCTCAGGTCATGATCCCAGGGACCTGGGATCGAGCCGCAATTCAGGCTCCCTACTTGGCGGGAAGCCTGCTTCTCCCTCTCCCACTTCCCCTGCTTGTGTCCCTTCTCTCACTGTGTCTCTCTCCATCAAATAAATAAATGAAATCTTAAAACAAAGAAACAAACAAAACAATGCTGGCCCTCTGAGGCTACTCCTTCTGACTCGATTTGCAGCTCTCTTTAATTTAACAAAATTGACATTTATGGTATATACCAAAATACGTTTTGTTCAGGTGAAATAACATGATGTTAGGATTTTCTTAGAGAATCAGAAAAGTGATTAGTTTTTATTCCTGGGGAAGAAATATAGAGCCTGTAAGAATGAAGCAAATGTAAGCCTGTAAGAAATGACACAAAACTTAACAAAGGCCCAGGGTGTTTTAATCGCTTCCATGGTCATAGAGCTTGAACTCCTGCCTTAGGTTTAGGAATTCCTGATCATGTTTTACCACTGAGTGTGTGTGGTAAACCATACTCAGTTTGATATACAAGGCTTGGGTTTTTGAATGAGAGTTACTGAAGTGGAACTCCATTTTACAAATTCATCAAGTAGGGACTAGTTTCACAAAACCCATCAGGAATGAGGAGAAAAGTCACAAACTCATTTCGAGGGTAGGTGCAAAGATCATTGTAAAAGGTTCAAAACTATAACCAAATTTGTCTGTCATTGAATCAGCTGAGAAATTCTCTTTCCTTTAAAATCTAAAGTATGTTTTGCATTTCACTGAATAGATTTTTATCCCTCCCATTCTTCATTTCCAAATCAGCCTAGCAGGAAGTTCAAACTACCAAGCCAAGCTATTTTTTTTTTTTAAAGAATAATCTCTTAGCAGAATGTAAAAATTTTGAGAATATAGTTCAATATAAGGAGTTCCCAAAAAGAAAAAAAGGTTGAGCACATATATACTGGGAATTAAGAAATTCATTTAGCATTAAGGTCGTACTTCTTACTATTTTATTCTCTATTTTGGGCCCAGATTTTCTCAGGAAGATACAATAGTCATTATAAATATAAACCTAAAAAAATCAGTAAAGCTGGTGTTTACCAAGTCAGCTTGAAAATATTACTATGCACTTAATAAAGCCCCATGTATTTACTGACTACTTTTCAATCCATTAATTAGTGATTCTGTATTTTCTTTGTAGGGCATCATTACAGCCAGTAATTGGAGGCTCAATGAGTGAAAACTTATTCAAATTATATGTCCCAGCACTCAGAAATATAGGCTGGAGACTACCAGTCCCAAATTTGTTAATGCCCTCAACTAAAAGTGTTATTATTTCTTTCCATGTATCTATATTTTAATTTTCTGATTACTCGAGTAATAATACTTGAGTAATAATACTCGAGTAACTGGAAATATTGCTAGATGGGTCTGGCTTCATTTCCTGACTTGATCTCTTGCTGGTTGAGCCTGTGTTCCTTGCAGTGACTCAGTCATGAGGATCTCTTCTCTCAGCCCTTGGGGCTGTGCAGAGTCACTGTGTTTGCTAATTCCCTTGTATATTTCCTGCCTGGGCTCCTGCACCTGACTCTGTACTTAACTTTCTGGACCCTGCAGGTGCTGCAACTAGTCTCATCCTTCTGACATGCTGTTGTGTTTATTTGTTTCCATGGTTTCCCCCTTCAACAAACTGTGAGCCCCTGGGAGGCAGAAGCAATCTTATTTATGTATACCCACCGTGTTTACTCAGAGCTTGGCACATTGTTGGTCAGGGAATGGGAACAGCCACCTGATGTCTAGCCACCTGCCTTGTCTGGCCAGAACAGAGTTAATAAATGAATTCGAATGCCTTTAGGTGGCCAGTGTGTGGGAGTCTCTATTTTTTTTTTTTTTTTTTTTTTTGTGGACAGTCACACATACATTTCATCAGCCTGGCCCCTGATCATCCTAGTCTGTGGTCCTCCTTGAGCTACTCAATATATGTTATTGTTTTGTGAGCAAATGTGTCAACAAATGTACATCTAATTGCACAGAAAATTATTATTCCAATAGTTTGGTTCTGGAAATTCCTTTAGTTTCATCTCAGACTTAAAACAGTAAAGGTAGAAAACTAAAAATGTGTTAAACAATGTACCAAAAAGCACTGTTGAGGTGGGCCTCTCTGAGCATTCTAGTAATCAAATCAGAAAGGAAAACCAATTCAGTTGTGCTGTTTGCAGAATTCAGGGGATGCAAACAAACCCATTGTGTAGAAGAGCCTAGGTTTGCATTCTGGAGAGGACCAACAATTTCTACATTGGATCATCTTAAAACAAGCACCAGGATTTTAAGAACAATAACCCTGGCCAATATTCCAGGTGCAGATTCAACAATCCATTTCTCAAGACTAATTCCAAGATGCTTTAAACTAGGGCAACGACAACACACAAGAGAACAACCCTACAAAGTGATTCTGTGTGGGGCCACAGTGATGCTGTACTGTTTGAAATGCTCTCTTGCTCTGGTTTAATCTGGGGGAAAAGGTGAAGCATGAGCTCACCAGATGGAATTCAAAACCAGACATAGAATATTGATGATGATGAAGTATTCTTGAGAAAGCTTAAGCTTTACCTGAAAAAGTAAGTTTGGGTCTGCTTTAATTATCTGATAAATGGGGGACCAAGGTTCTAAGATTTACCCTACCACTTCTTCAATAATTTTAACTTTTTTTTTAAAGGCAAAAGATTTATGCAATCTGAAGAGAAACCAGAGTATAATTTTAACTTTCTAAAAGCAACTATTACCAGATGTTCATCTTGGGCATAAAAATTTTCACCCTTGAAAACTATAATGTCTATGAAAATGTAACTTTGAGCAACTTACTACCTGTGAACACTTCCAATTAATTAGCTTGTGTTAAATACATGACTGGATATTTGAAATAATTTGTTACATAGGCTTATTATTAATAAGACAACTAACTGTTGGTGTTGGTTTCCAAAGAAAGATTTTATAACAACTCTTACTTCTGAGCAATTAGAAAGAAAGACTCCTTTTCTGTTAGGGCCACTCCCTTTGTTCAAGAAACTGAAACCCTACCAACCACTGCTTTAAAAACTTTTTTTTCTTACCCACTGCAGGAAAGCATGTAGTTAGTTAAATGACAGAATTAGGAGTGAGTCACTAAGTGTAGTCTCTCTACACCAACAAAAGGGGATATGTTTTCTATAAACTCTCAGGACAATTATATGGTAGGAAGAAACCAAACTGAGCAAATATAATAACAAAGACGGATCGTGTGAACAATACAAAGAATACCGTTTTCTCAAGGCCACGTAGCAAAGTCCATATACTTCCTTACGGCACACACTAAACATTGGCCACTTGGATAGTGGATTAAATTTCGCCTTAACCACGACATGGATTTCACCTCCTGGAAGGTATAGATCTCTGTATTTATATCTCAATTGCTTTCCTACTTCAGCTTTTTTTGCCCCAGTAATAACAAGAAGCACCGATGAAAGCAAATGTGAGGGAAGCTAGGTATCAAGCTTTTATGTCCCTGTTATCAGAGCTCACAAACTTTTTTCTGGGGTACCCAAGGGGTTCGTCCTCACAAGATGATCTCTGAGTCCTCTGATCGGAGCTGGACTGGATTGATTCTCTGCACTTATAGACAGGAAAACCTCCTTTAACTCCACGGGCAGAGAGCCTAGGTGACTACAGCCGCCAAACTTGTCGTATTTAAATTACTCTTGCTTATTCAGACAGGTACTGCGACATTGCTAACATACCTCCACGCGGCACTTCTGATACATGACAGGCGACATCAGCTGCGGTGGCAAAGGAGCACGTGGGATCTGTAGAAGACACATCCGCCATTCAAAATGGAAAAGAACAGGTGAAATTATTACGTCGCCATGCAACCCAGCATAGGTTGTCTAGCATTGAAGAGCAATTGTATCTGGCAAGAGTCTAATCTAAATGTGGACAGTGAGAAATCCCTGCCTCAAAGGTCATATTCTCAATAGAGTTCTTTCTTCAAAGGCTACATATCTTGATGTTCATGTGAATTACGAAGGCAAGACTGAGTAGAAAAGAGATTCTATTTTATTTTTTCAGAAAAGTCACCATTACGGCATCATGGACAGTGCCTATAAAACTTGGTTCAGACTTGCTTATGTCAAGAAATTCAATGTCACAACAGTGTATTTTGAATTTATCTGCCACATATGTGTGTCTAGCAGCTGTTCTAAGTGCTTCTTGTGGTTACAGAATGAAGTCAAGTTGGTTAAAGCAATGATATAATTTCCTGGATGGAACATACTAGAAAGAGGCAGGCAATATATTTGAACAAGTGAAAAAAAAAGAAAGAAAAAGCAACAACAACAAAAAAAAAACTTCAAGGACGCTTGACAGAAGAGTATATTGTGGTGAGAGATGAGGAGGTATGACCTTAGATTTCTGTCTCTTCAGATGTTTCACTTTCTGCAGCATTTAATGATTGAAAAATGCTGTTAGTCATTTTCAGCCTGTGGTTGAGCTACAGGAACCACAGAACAGGAACCCCATTGTGGCAGGGGTTGGAAGCAAAAAGCTTTTATGTGTGGGTTCACTTACTATTTTAATTCTGTTGTATTATTAGTGGCCTTCAATGCTATGGTTACTTTCCCTATTTACTGTTCTTTCCCTTCTTCCCGTGTCCTTTATGTCCCCCTTTTCCCCCATTACCTTCCCTCCCTGAGGAAGGGGATACAGCCTGCAGGGCCACAATGGGAAAAGCCAGATTCCCCTAGGCTCAGGTGACTCTGCTCTGCCTGTTACGAACGTGTTTCATACCTTCAAGGCCGATGATTTCATGGCTCTGAGGCTAATTTTCCTCATCTTCAACCAGGGAAATTATGACCTGTTTCACAGGTTTGTGAAAATTAAATAGGATCGTGTATTGTAGGCAGAGCCCCCAAATCGGAGAGTGGTGAGCCCTTCTGTTCACTCACTGGGAGCCACTACTGAATGCCTTCTTTGCGTGAAGACTACACCTCTGCTTCCAAGTTCTCTTGTGTTCTAAATGTTCTCCCTCCTGGCCCACAACAGTTCTTACCATGCTGTTATTCTAATTAGCCAACGCTTCATAAGTGTGGATCCGTGGGCCAGGACACTGTGGTTAAGTACTTTACCTAAAACACTTAAGTATTTCTCAGAATCTATACAATAGCTGTTATTTAAATCCCCATTTATTAAAGACAAAGTGGGTATTCAGAGGCATTAAGTGAACTCTTGGGTTTATACCATCAGTTGCCAAGGCAGGACTTGGTGAGGTCTTTCTGACTCGGAGCCCAGGCTCTTAACCACCAGTTGACAGGCCACCCACTCCCATCACCTATAGAACGCCAGGTCTGTCCCACACTCTTTTATATCTAATTCCTGCTCTTCCAAGGGGGTGGCCGGGTGTGAAGTTCTGACCTCCTGGAGGCAGGGATCTGGCCCGTTTCCTCCCTAACCACCGAGTGTCTTGCAAGTTCGACTCAGAACACAGAAGACATGGGCTCCTTGGTGGAGGAGAAAAGAAACCGCCAGGCGGAGATCAAGAGTAAATAAAAGTGCAAGAAGAGCACAGCAGGAAAAGGAGAGGAAGGAGGAAGAAAGTTCATGGGAAAGGAACCAAGGGCAAATATTTGCTGAACGCTTTAGGGCCAGTCATGGGACCCAAGGATCTCTAAGGGTCTCTGAGTAGGAGTACTCAGCGCGCTGGGCACGGAAATCGGCCTAATCCCTCCAGACCAGGAGCCAAGGCTCAGCAAATAAAGAGCTTAGCGCATCTGGGTGGCGGAACTTGGAGCCGCCGTCTTGCAAATATGGCAGGGGCTTAATGGGGTGCCTGGTCCTGGTACCTCCTGCCCGGGTCAGGGTGGTAAAAACGCAGCTTGCTCTCCCCACGAATCCCTTCGGGAGCGACGGCCCCAAGCACTCCTCTGAGTATCCGCGGAGACACGTTACTCAGCCATTACAAGTTTGCAAGTCACACTTGTTCTCTTTCCTCACTTTGAACACAGACTGCTGGGGCGCATCTTCCTTTTTTGGCGAGCGAAGCCGGACCAGTGCGTTAAGAGCGATCTCTTCCTCTTCGCTCCGCCGGCGGCCCGCCGGGGCCCAGGGGCAGCCGCCGGCGGAGCCCCTGGCCGCCACGCGACCGCGCTTGGGGGGGCGGTCGCTCCAAGGTGACGCGCGGCCGCCTCCGCCCCCTGGAGGCGGGGCTGGCGGGCGGGGGGTCTAAGAAGTCGGTGGGCGCGAGACGTGCCCCCGCCCCCGGCGCGTCCCGGCCGTTTCTGCGCGTGCGAGCGGCGGCGGCGGCGGGTCACGGCAGGTGAGGGGCGCGCCGGCTCCTGGGCAGCCCCCGGGACGCGGCCTCGGACAGGTGAGGGCGGGGTCGGGCTTACCTGGCAGCGCGCCCGGCGGGGACGCGGGGGCAGCCGCCGGCTCTCTTCCGGGGCGGGCGCCTGCTCGCCACCGAGGTGAGGCGTTGGGGACCCTGAGGGTTCGGGCTGGGAATTCAGCGGAGCTCCTTCCCGGGAGCCGCGGCTTCCGGAATAAGGTGTGCGAAGGAGGGAGGCAGAAATCCGAGGGGGGCAGTCCCGGAGAGCGCACGAAGGGCAGGCGGCTTGTCCCAGGAATTCGTGGCTTTTTAAAGGACACACCGTTGGTCCCCTCGGGGCGCAGTGGAGTTAGTCACCGCCACCGCCTGGGCTCTTTCTGCGGAGGTTAGCCCCTCGTTTGTGTGGGATTTCATGCGCTCCCTTCGTGGAGACCCGGAGGTTCAACTCTGGTTGCCAGCGCAGGCATTGGCGCAGCTGCCCAGGAGAAGAAAGCCTTAGGATAATTGTGTGGGGGTTCGAGTCTTGCGCATTAAAAACAAAAATACCAGAAAACCAAAAAACCCAATACGGTGATGGTGGTGGTGAACTTGAGAGGCGATTGCTTCTGCAGTGAGTTCCTCAGCGCGCGGTCCATCTGTCAAGCAAATGGGGCGCCGAAGGCTTTTAGTCGTGGTTGGGTTTCCATAAACGGGTTAGAACGTCTGAAGGAAATTCTGTGCGGTGTCTGAAGGTTTCAGCGGCGTGTAGGTAGGTACTTACCAAGTGCGGACTGGAAGTGACATTGACAGGAGGGACTTAAGAGTTACCAAGCAGCTTCCAGGTGAACCTTGGAACTTTACAAAAACCTGCTTCCCAACGCACTGAGTGGCAAACAGGTCTACGGGTTATGATTCCTATTAGCATCCATTTTCGCTTGGGTCAGCAGCATTTAATTCAGCACGTATTTGTTGTATGTCTTTTAAGGAGGAACCTTTGTGAGAGCCAGGTTGGCGTGCCCTTTGGTAGCACAGGTGTTGATACACAGGGGCCATTTAGGGCCCTCATTCTGCGCAGCTGGGTGCTCAGAAAGAGCAGGGGCTTGGGCCCGCATTTCTTTAATCTCTGGTACTAAGCGTTTAAATGCAGGGAGAATGCAAATCTTTGAAGAAGTCTGATATCCCAGCTGACAAGGATTATGAAAAACCATCCTCAAAATAAGGTTATTGGGCACTTTATCTTGTTGTGTAAAATACACAAGGTAGATATTATTCCCCCTTTTCAGGTGAGAAACCCAGGCAAGGAGGAATCTAGCAGTTTGTTGAAAGTAATTAGTGGACCTGAGAGCCAAGGGGGATATTTCTGAATGCAAAACCCATGCTTTTTCACTATTCCAAGGTTCTCGGACATTTAATGTAAATCTGACAGATTTAATGGAAAATAATTCAAATTTATTTTCCTAAAACAATCCATCAGTTGCAGTGACGGTAATGAATAAATGAGTATTGCTTTCAGTCTCTTTGTGTGGTTAAACTATAACCAGTCTGGGCCAAGAAGATGAACGGCAGTTTTTAAAATACAAAGTTTATTATGCGTCTTTGTTAACATATTTTTAAGGACCAAATATGTCCAAGAGGGACAAATATGGTAAAACTTTGTAGGTATTCCTTGTGGATTACACATTGAAGTAACAGTTAATTTTCTTATTATTCATATTCTTTAACACAGGTCAGCTTGATTCCATATCTTTCAGAAGAATAGAAATCACTGTTTTCACCTAGAGAGGACTTTGTGTGTGTGTGTGTGTGTGTGTTTAAATCTATAATCATATATGAATATATGAAACATTTATTTTAAAATGTGTATCTGTTTTTCCTTAAATTTGTCTCTATAAGTGTAGAGAGTACTGCCGTGCACTTATGTGGGAAGGAATCCTAATATTCCCAGTTTAGCCTTTGAGTGAATGATCCATTACAACTTGTAATTTCTTCAAATTCCTGTCAACCACGAAAGTGATTTTCAAACTGCAGTTACTAGGCTGTAGATGAGAATGAAAATAGTCCTTAGACTTTTAAAAAAATTTTTTTAGAAGTTTTTATTTATTTGTTTGTCAGAGAGAGAGAGCACAGCAGGCAGAGTGGCAGGCAGAGAGAGAAGCAGGTGCCCTGCCGAGCAAGGAGCCTGATGCCAGACTCGATCCCATGACCTTGGGATCACGATCTGAGCTGAAGGCAGCTGCTTAACCGACTGAGCCACCCAGGTATCCCTAGTCCTTAGAATTTTAAATAATATTCCCGACACGGAGAGCACTTGCTTTCTTAAACTCTTCCTTATCATTGTTAGTAATTATACAGAGATATTGAGGGGTTTTGTAATTAAATTATCTTAAGGTGTTGAAAAAAAGTGTCTTTTTGGGGGGTGAGGTGGGGAAGAGAGTCTTTGCCTATGTTGGGAGGATCACGTAGGCTATATTCTGCCCGAGTTGTGCTTGGCACAATTTTTATTTTTGTTTTCATTTGACAGTGAAATCAACAACGCACCTTGAACTCCTCTCTAGGAATATTTGAAATCCTGACTAGAATGTGTTTGTAGACGTGTGCTTGGCTTGGTTAAGATTCTCTAATGGAGGGGCCAAGAGTGATGAATTAGAGAACTTTCCAGAAGACCAAAAGGGCCAAGGAGCAGAGTATGCATGAGATGTGAAATGGGCAGATCTAGATTTTATGACACCTGAAAGGCAAATGACTTGGGGATCTTTAAAAAAATAATGTAAAATTAGTTATGAAAGTGAATGCTTATTTAGAATGGAAAAAGATATGATCACCATTTGCTGGAAGTTTCTTTCTCTTTTAGCTGAGAACTTTGGGCAATTTACCAGAAATGCTTACATAAAAATGCTTCCTGATTGCAGCCCTCTCTCCCTGTGAGCACTGAGCATCTCCTAGCAGCCTGTAGCCCTCATAGGGACCTCTGCCAGGGAGAGGCCGGAAGCAGAAGCGCCATTACCATCAAAAAGCAAGAGGGCCAACTGTGGTTGTAGGCAAAGGACTCATGGTTCACTGAGCAGGATGAAGGCTGGTCACTGGGGTGGGAGGGATACTCAGCTTATTGGGGACTCAGGGCATTTCATATCTAGTAAACAGCGCGGAGGGAAGGCTCAGAGCTGACTTTTAGGACCTTCTACTTTGCTTGGCTCTCCAGGGAGGCCTTTGGCTATTGGCTCTCTCAGAGCTCATTCTACCACTCATCGTTAATGGAGGCTTTTCTATGTCACAGGCATGGACTATGGCAAGGTCCTATTTACCAGGGAGCTCCTACCCTCATGGAGCTGATTTCACTCTGACAGCACAGGGTCCTAGGGGCTGGCCTGGAGCCTGGGGGGCTCCTGATGGCTTGAGCTGAATTTGGAATTGTTGGTGGAGTTACCAAGATGGAAGAGTCCAGGGAGGGCATTCTAGGTGGGTGGAGGGCTGGAGACAGCCAGAGGTTCAGACCCCCGTACTCTCCTCCATGGATGCAGTGAGGCCCCTTTGGTCAGGGGTTCTCCGCATGTCCTTTCAGACCAGCTGCACCCACACAACTGGTTTTAACTTACTAGAGATGCATGTTCTCAGCCCCCATCCCAGACCCTCTGCATTGGAAACTCTGTGTCTGGGGCATAGCGATCTGCATTTTGAGAAGCCCTCCTGATGACTGCGTGCTAAAGTTTGAGACCCGGTGCTCTTGGTATTTCACGGAACTGGTTGGGCATAGACTCCCCTGTGGAGATGGTAAGAGGGGAGTGGGATTCATGCCAACGCTAATATGCTGTGACTGTGATATGAGTATCATTTATGTTACGGTCACTGGCATTTTTGGAGTACCTGGACTGTACTCAGGCGTTGTGCTAAGAAATAGGAACTCTTTTAATCATGAACATAACCCCACAAAGCAGGGCTGTTGTCACTTACATTGAATGTGAGAAAACTGCAGCCCAAGGAGACAAGGGGAGTGTCCCCCGGCACACAGCTGGAAAGCATTTCAGCCAGGATTCCGGCACTTTCCCTCTCTTCTGCCTGGGATAGTTTTCATCTGTGTCTTTGTTGCATGTGGGTCTTGTAGGGGAGGCTGGAAGGGAGACTTGAGACTACGTGGACTGGCCCTTTTTAACAATCATTGTCATTTGCTGACCATGTGGGTTTAACAGCTTTTTCTTTAGAGACAAATAGCCAGATGAGATAGGTACCATTTTGTCATTCCCTCCTTGGGGGGATTTCTAAAGTTTGGAAAGCAAATGGACACAAGTGCATATACGTAATTGAGCAACATGGATGTTTCCTCCTTCCCTGGTATGGTGATGGGCTCATGTGCATTCCCTCCATGGGTAGAAGGTAGCCTTGTTTTGTAATGTGGGTTTCTTCTGGGTATGGGCATGGGGACTTTCTTCTAAAGCCCAGCTCCCTGTCCAGGTCACAGATATCTTGAAGATGATGGTGTGTTTGTCTATGAGGTCCTGGAAGGTACCTAGAAGAGCTATGCTTTGCATTTTCACATTTTTTTTCTTTCTGAAAACAATTGTTCTCCACAACTCTCTATATTTTGTCATGGAATACCTCCATCATTTCAGGAGGCATGAAATAGAACACAGGTGGGGTACCTGGGTAGCTCAGTGGGTTAAAGCCCTGCCTTCAGCTCAGGTCACCATCCCAGGGTCCTGGGATGGAGCCCCACATCGGGCTTTCTGCTCAACAGGGAGCCTGCTTCCTCCTCTCTCTGTCTGCTTCTCTGCCTACTTGTGATCTTTGTCTGTCAAATAAATAAATAAGATCTTTAAAAAAAAAAAAAAAGAACACAGGTGTAGATGTGAGGACATGTGTGAGTGTGCCAAATGGTGGTTTGCCTTTGGGTGTGGACCTCAGGTTACTGAGCCTTCGCTTCTCCGCACGCAGATGTTGATACAAACGTTAATTTGAGTGCAGGGCAGGCAGCAGAACTTAATTCTGGGAGTGCTGGCTGTCTCAGCCATGCCTTCATGCATTCACATAGTCATTTGTCGCCTGCCTGGTTGTGCTGAGTCTTAATGTCAGGCACCGGAAGAAGATACAGTGGTGGCTGGACAGATGTGATCCTTACAGAGTCCTGAGGACAAACTTACCCGCTGTGCTATGGCTGAATGGAGCCAGATGCCCTACTTCCCGCAGTGAGTCATCTGGAAAGGAGTTAAGAACTTATCTTAGTTCAGGAGAGAGGCTGTAGGGTTTGGCTTAAGGCAACTGGGAAGCAGAGGTATGTGAGGGTTTGAGAGATGATCTGGGAGATTGCGTAGGTGATAGGGGGTTGTAGGAGGTTGTGGGTCGGGGTTTGTGCCTTGGGCCCCTGGGTTGGTGCTAGGACCACAAGTCAGGATGGAGTTGTTTTGAACAAATAAAAATTAGTTTTGTGGACATTGTGAGTTTAAAATGTCCGCATGACTCCAAGTTAGAGGTTCGGGTACATTGAATAATGCAGCAGAGAACCCAACTGAATAATTCAGCAGGTTGAGTAATATCAACAAATGAATGATGCCATCTCCCAAGGAGAGGTTGGAAGCGATAAGCAGTTCACAAAGGAAACGCGGGCATTTCCCCTGGCATTGGCAGGGTAGGCACAGATTCCAAGTCCTTTGATGGGAAAGGTGAAAAGAGTCTACTTCCACTTGTTCTTGAGAGGGTGGAGATAAATTCTCTGGCCCTTTTGCATGGTTGATAGTCTGCGATCTGGCCCATGGGAGGAGGGTGGCAATGTGGAACAGCAAACAAGGGTCTGGCCGGAGCAGAGGGGCAAGGGGCTCATTGCAGTGTGTCAGCTCATATAATTGTCGTAAGGTAAAATGCTTGCCATCTGTCCTCTTTTTTTTTTTTAAGATTTTATTTATTTATTTGACAGAGAGAGATCACATGTAGATGGAGAGGCAGGCAGAGAGAGAGGGAAGCAGGCTGCCTGCTGAGCAGAGAGCCCGATGCAGGACTCGATCCCAGGACCCTGAGATCATGACCTGAGCCGAAGGCAGCGGTTAACCCACTGAGCCACCCAGGTGCCCGCCATCTGTCCTCTTAATGGGTTATTTTCTCTTGTTAAAAGTACTCACTATACAGGTGCCTGGCTCAGTGGCTTGAGACTTCTGCCTTCGGCTCAGGTCATGATCCCAGGGTCCTGGGATTGAGCCCCGAATCGGGCTCTCTGCTCGGCAGGGAGCCTGCTTCCACACTCACCCTCCCCCCTGCCTGCCTCTCTGCCTCCTTGTGATCTGTGTCTGTCAAATAAATAAATAAAAATCTTAAAAAAGAAATACTCACTATAAATATCTATCATAAATATTTGTATTTATGATAGATATTTATATATCATATCTGATATATCATATTTATTGTATGTCATATTTATTATAAATTAACTATCTGGATCATTTTGTAGCTCATACAGATCAGCCAGTGCTGTTTTGTAGGCACTGCTGATACGAATACTACAAAATTAATTTTTGTGTAGAATGTTAGGTTTCCGTAGGTGCTCAGAGTTGAGTCGAAGGCTTGTTTAAAAATTGTGTTAGAAAGTGGCTGAATAAATGAAACAAGATGGGATTGGGAGGGAGACAAACCATAAGGGACACTTAATCTTACAAAACAAACTGAGGGTTGCTGGGGGGAGGGGGTTTGGGAGAGGGGGGTGGGGTTATGGACATAGGGGAGAGTATGTGCTATGGTGAGTGCTGTGAAGTGTGTAAACCTGGCAATTCACAGACCTGTAGTCCTGGGGATAAAAATATATTTTTATTTAAAAAGAAACGAAAAAAAAAAGAAAGTGGCTGAAATAAATAAATACACGTTCCTTTGTCCAAAAAACTATTAATTGAGCATGCATTATACGGAGTTTTAGTTGTGAATCATCTCACTGTCCCCTGAGAGCTTACAGCCAAGATGGGAAGTCGGACAGTTTTACAGATACCTGCAAGAAAGTGTGCTGTTTGCTAAAGATAAGGGGCAAGGTGCCATGGGAGCCAAGCGGTGAAGGGCTGGGCTGCTTGCACTTAGTAGGACTGGGCAGCTGGAGTGAGCCAGTGGTGGGCAGGGATCCCTCTGTAGCATGAAGCAACATTTGGAAAGAACAAACAGGTTTTCAGAATTTGCTGGATGGATGCTTTTGAGGAACTGAAAGTTTATGATCAACTTTGTCCATTAAAAGTCAGACATAGGGGGGCGCCTACGTGGTTCAGTGGGTTAAGCCACTGCCTTCAGCTCAGGTCATGATCTCAGGGTCTGGAATTGAGTCCTGCATCCAGCTCCGTGCTCAGCAGGGGGCCTACTTCTTTCTCTGCACCTGCCTACCATTCTGCCTCCTTGTGCTCTGTCTCTCCCACATAAATAAATACATACATACATACATACATACATACATACAAAAGACATATTCACGAGAGGTTGTGATCTGGTCAGGAAACCTAGAAAAGAAAGTACTAAACTTATCTGCATGACTGTCCCCACGTTCAGAGCCAAGAGGTGACTGAGGGGATGGTACAAAAATGAAGCAAACCCCACTCAGACCAGAAACAGGTAAAAATAATGATTGTGATGATTGTATGATAATTTGTGTTTTGGGTGGTAGTGGGGAGGGGACTATTGGGAAAGATGTTGGTGTTTAGTTTGAGAACTTCTTAGAAAAGGATACTATATTATTATGTAATGTCATATAATGTATATATACATTATAATGTATATATATAATATATATAATGTGTATAATGTATATAGTGTAATTGTGTATAACCAATATCATTATGATTAACAGTCTTACCAAGTGTAAAACATCACATAATTATTACATATATAGGTTTCTAGTCTGAAAATGGCCTTGGGGGTCAGTGCTTCCACCTCCTGTTGTTCTTTCCTGAATGAGGTGGGGTCCAGTGGTGCCGCAGGCTTGCTTACCTTCCCCTGGTCAGTCTGTCGCCGTTTGTCCTCTGGCAATGTGTCTCACTTGAGTGAGAATTCTTGTCTGTTAATGAACTGTCTCCATCTTCTCCCAGTCTTTGTGTCACCCTCTTTTAAAGATTTTATTTATTGATTTGACAGTGTGAGAGACAGAGAAGGAACCCAGGCATGTGCAGGGGAAAGAGCAGAGAGAAAGGGAGAAGCAGATGCCTTGCTGAGCAGGGAGCCTGACACGGGGCTCGATCCTGGGACCCTGGGATCATGACCTGAGAGGAAGGCAGATGCTGAACCGACTGAGCCACCCAGGTGCCCCTGGTGTCACCCTTCTAACTTAACTTCCTCTCTGCTGTGGTTGTCACGCACTTTGTTACATAGTCGAGTGTTTTGGATATTATAAGAATCTTTGGCGGAAGTCGCTTTCAGCGTTTTAGACCTGCCTAAACAGGCGGAATTTCTCTGATGTTTCTTTCTTTCTCTTAAATCTATTTGATTTGCGCTGGCACAGAAACGTTTGGCTTCAGCAAGGGATGAGAAAGAAGGTTCTCAGGAAGTTTCAAACTCTGTTAATATTTGAACCAGAAGACATGGCAGACCTGAGAAGGTACATGATACATTGTTTCTAAACATCTTAAACTCTTTATGTGATTAAAAAGAAAAAGTTTGAACAGGTTGGTGCCGCCCTACTCATTAATAACCGATTGGCATTTACTTGCTTTGTTAACAACTTCCTTTCCAACTTCCGGCTTTGTGTCCACTTCTGTCTTTGTCACCGTGAGCTCAAGATTATAAATCAATAATTGAGTGCTTAGTTTTTGTGTTCCTTGCCAATATGTGCCTTTTCATGGATGTTTTTCTCTTTTGGTGGAAGAAGCTTTTTGTTTTCCCTGGTTTATAGTGCATGTGGATTCAGCTGGCATATATTTCATGTCACGTGCCCACTCCTGGGATTATGGAGGTTCTGCTAGGTAGCAGCATCCTCTTATTCTCAGGAACCGTACTGGATAGGAGTCATACCCATTTTATAGAAGAGAACACTGAGACCCAGAGAAGCCATGTGAGTTGTACAGGGTCAGCCCATTGGATGGAATTTTACTTCCAACCCCCACCCCCCACTATTCCATCCTAAGACTGGGCTATTTTAACAACTCCGTTCTGACTTATTTTCTGGTGATGTGGTTTAGCCCCCAAACTAGTGAGTCTCCAAGACTCATGACAGCTAAAATGTCGGGTATTTCTTTGGCTCATGGATTTGGAAGCAGCTGCTCTGTGCATTCCCAGGCTGAATGCAGAGTTGAAACCCTTCACCGCAGAGGGTACTTTAAAAGCCATATCAATAAAGCTTTGGATTCCTGCTAACCCCTATTCTGGAGATGGATTTGGCAGGATCTTGATAAACACATCACGTTAGAACAATTTTCTGCCAGAAGCTTGTGAATACATGAAACTAGAAGCTCTGAGAAGGGCTCTCTTTCCTATCTGACCCAAGCGAGGATTTAAAACATGAAATTGTTATAATAAATTTGTGTAGCAAAGCAAGCAGTCAGTAATTGTAAAGCTCATGGCTCGTTCCACATGAGAACAACCCCAAGAGAACAACTTAACTGTGTGTTTTTTTTTTTGTTTTTTAAACTGATGTCAGCTTTTAAAGAGATACAGATGTTGACATTTGAAAATCCAGATGAAATTCTTGTGGTGCTGTTGATTGGATCTGAGTGCTTTTTTGCTGTTCATTCATTTATAAATATCAAGACCAAATGAGATCTTTTAAGGGTCCACAGTGTACAGATGGGGTTGGTATTCTGGTTGATGTGATCTTGGAGAAGCTAAGAGTTAACTTCTGCTGAATGTTCTGCTTATCCCCATGGGGGCTTCTGAGGTACCTCTTGGGAACCTTTCTTTAATCTAGATAGTCTGTTCACTGAGAATACAGAAGGAAATTGAGAATACATATTTCAAGCTCTATTCATTACACTTCCTTTAGGACTGCATTTTACCTTTCTGTTGAGGCTGATGTGGTGTCTATGGGAAGCAGCAGGATATGACCAAAATGGCCCAGCATCTGTCCTCATATCATACCCATCATAACTTCATGCGCCTTTGAATAAAGCCCTCATCAGTGTTGTCTCTATCCATTCCAATTCGAAGTCGGTTTCTTTCAGGGGCGCCTGGATAGCTCAGTCAGTTAAGTGTCTGACTTGTGGTTTCAGCTCAGGTCATGATCTTAGCATCATGAGATCGAGCCCCATGTTGGGGCTCCCCACTCAGAGGGAAGTTGGTTTGAGATTCTCCCCTTTTGCCCCATACCCCATTCACACCCCCCCCAATAAATACATCTTTAAAAAAAAAAAGGAAGTCGGTTCTTTCATGATATGCAATGAATGATGAGTTTGTTGTTGTTAAACTATTTTTAATGTAAATTTTGCTGAGCAGTTCTGGCTGTCTTGTTGGTATAATTTTGGTAGTGTCTGTGGTTTGTAGTAATAGCCTCGGTCTAGCCAGATTGAAAACCAGCCTTTGCTATGAGATTTTTTTTTGTTGTTTTATTGTTATTTTTTCTCTAGTGGCTCTGGTTGAGAGCTGTCTTAGTGCTTAAAAATCATTGATTTTACAGCTGCTTCTTTTTTTTTTTTTAAGATTTTATTTATTTATTTGACAGAGAGATTGAGCAAGCACAGACAGGCAGAGACAGAGGGAGAAGCAGGCTCCCCACTAAGCAAGGAGCCTGATTGGACTCGTCCTAGGACACTGGGATCATGACCTGAGCCGAAGGCAGCTGCTTAACTGACTGAGCCACTCACCCTTACAGCTGCTTTTAAGATTACATAGAAAGCACGAATGGAATAGTGTAGAGCAGGACCTCTTTACACACACACATATATTCACACTATGTGCTGCTGCATCAGTACATTTGTTTTCTGTTAATAAGCACTAGAAATATACTAGTGGTTCCCTTATGGAGACCTCTAGTCTGGGCTGAGTCACTTCTCACTGCGTGCCTCTCTGGACAATTACAATTTCCTAAAGGCATACCTTGACAAAACTTTGCCAGGGCCAATTTGATGCTGGGATAACAGGCCTTTTTCTGTAGTCTTTAAATGTCACTTAAACAAACTCCTCCTCAGACATGAGACTCTTAAAAAGACTCTGCATTTGTTTAACTTGTTAAAGCTCCTAAAAAAGTCTTGGTATTTATTTCCAGATTTTATCAGCCAAACATCTCCATTTGCTATCAGGAGAACCAGTCCTCCAGTGCGTGCTGCTTGAAATGATTACAGGGAGGAAAGTGTCCTGAGTATTTCTGTCTACTCAGTAAGCATTTCTGGAGGTCACTGCAGATGGGGTGGGCAGGGAGTGGGACCAGAGGACACTTCTTCTCCAGTAGGGCATTGATGGAGCCTCACGCTGTGGCTTCCTTGTCTCACCATGACTGAGTTACTGGGAAGAGCCCCAAGTCTGGACAAACCCTGGGCTCAAATATCAGTTCTGCCACTTGTAAGACTTCAGTGGCTCCAAAATTCTGGTTTCTTGTTTGTAAAACAGAGTTTGCGACTATTTACCTGGGCGTGCTGTGAATATTAGTGGTAATCCCTGCAGAGTGCTTTGTGTGTAACACGTACTTTATAAATGCCTGTTATTCCAGGAAAAGAGGGAGTCTGGCTCCTTCGCCGTATCCACACTTTGGAGTGCCAACCATGTTAAGGCAGCTTTTCCCCAGGGATCAGACGCCTCTTCACTCTTGGTGTTTGGCTCTATGTTGCCTTTTAACCAGAAGAATGAGAAGAGAGAGGGCAGAAAGCAGGAGTAGGACCTGGTACTAAATTGCATAATTTCAATTCAAAAATTAACTGGAGACAGATTTTTTTCTTTTTTGAGACACATTTGAGGGAGCAATAAAAATTATCTAAATTCAGTCCATTTTACCCCAGTGGAGGTTCTTATCTTTCGAGTTGAGACACTATCTCTTCCTTTTTTTCCTTTAGTGTTTTTCCTTTCACGTTTAAGGTATTTTTACCCTTTTGCATTTTTAAGTAAGTCTTGACATTAGAAAGCTGATACTGGACATGCACACATTGATCGTGTGCTGAATTTAGCATTTTCTTGGTGATTATAGTATAATTTGATGAAAGCCCAGCCACTCCTCAGGGAAACCAGACAGTGTTTCCTAAATATATGTGGACGAATTAATACATTGGAAGTTTGACTTTGGAAGGTGACACCAAATGGTTTCATTGGGTTCACAGCCTACATTTCTGATGGCTGAAAAAGAGAAGGGGGAAAAAAAAAGTATTTATTAGCTAAGGATTTCATGTTTAAATGGAATAACAGGGAAAACAGAAGCAGTTTCTGATTTCAAAATGCACATCTCCTTGGAGAGTCAAGATAGATCTTCCTGAAAAGATGATTAGAGGAACCCTCTTGGGAGCAGAGAGGATTGTAAAGATAGGCGAGTTCTGTTTGGACCGAGAAGTGGAGGGAAAATGTGACTTGAATCTGGAAGGCTGGCGAGTAAGTGACCCTCAAAGTCTTGTAGAGGTCGCCGGGAGTCATCGGGATTTTTTTTTTCCAAAGTTTTCATTTTTTAGAGAAAGCTTGCAAACTAGAGTAAGTGGAAGGAGCTCAGCAGACTCTTCCCTCAGTGCAGAGCCCCATGGGGGACTCGATCCCATGACCCGGGACCATGACCTGAGCTGAAACAGAGTTGGACGCTTAACCCACTGAGCCACCCAGGTGCCCAAGATTGGTGTTCTATGTTCCTCTCCTACTGCATGACCTTGTGCAGTTTTTGTGATAGTTTCTTCACAGTGCTGGCCCTTTCAGGAATGTTGACACTGAGCAGGAGTTAGGTGAAAAAGACAGAGGGACAAAGTGTTACAAAGAACAAGGACATACAGCTGGGCCACTAGGCTCACAGGTGGCTCTGCAGCATTTTCAGTGTGTGACGTTGGGCAAGTAACTTAAGCCTTCTGTGCCTCTGTTTCCCCATCAGTAAAATGAGGCTTTGATGGTGGGAGGCTCATATTAGCTTTGAAGAACTACCATGTGTCACGTTCACTGGTCCTAACAGAACCTAGCGATTCCATCCTATTTAAAACCTCATTTGCAGCATTTTAGCTCAGTGGGGAGATTTGTTTTGGAGGTTTTGGGATCGTTCCAAGCCTTTTTGTAGCTGACAGTCTATGACATGAGTTGCAGAGTGCATGCCCTGCGAGACTGTAGAACATTGGGGAAGTTCATTTGGGAATTACCAACTGAAGCTGTCATAGGATCATGTCCACTTCACCGAGCTGGCACTGGCATTGATGGAATCTGAGAAGCAGGGGGGGGGGATATCGATATAACCTTTTTAAAAGATACATGGTTTTAATATTGATAATAGTGTTCTTTACTTTTCCATTTGATTTCATTTGTAACGGAACGCCACATAAATGCTAGGGCGTGCTGACTGCCTTGCGATAGTGAGTCACCCCTTCAGGTATAGACACAGAAAGTTCAATGATCTGGACAGATGTCACTCTAATGCATCACTAACAGGCTGAGAGGTACAGTCTTCAAATAAACCGTCCTTCACATGACTGTAGGAAATACCCTTTCATCTGCATTTTAAAAATCTTCCTTCAACTACAGATGAGGAAAGGCTTGGTTGTGCATGTCTCTGACTCTTTGGTTCATCTGTGGTAGTTTTCCATGTTTGCTTCAGATGTTTGGATTCTTTTGGAGGTGACGGAGCACATGTCCTTCCGTTACTCAGGTGTGTGCCTTGGAGACCTCACCTGTTGCCTTTTCTCCTGTTGGGACACCTGCTGTCTCAAGACTGGAAAAGGATCTCAGCTTACTGAAATCCAAATGTTGATGGGAGGAGGGAAGCGTGGCTGGCCTCATAGGCTTGCAGTCATGCCCGGGTCGAGGACCCCTCGGCCCTTGGTGGATAGTTTCAGAGACCCCCCAGTTCAGTGGCCTTCTTCTATGCTGGAGTGCAAGGACTTCTCTGGCAACTTGTTGACCGTGATTTTATAAAGGTGATAAGAAAAGTAGATCATTCTACTGATGAAATGTTTTGGGGAAATCCAGATGGGAGGTGTGGGCAGAGAACTGAGTTCCGTCCACAGCAGGTTACATCCAGACCTCTAGGAAGGCTGTGTCATCATTATTGATGTGATGCGCTGGACCCAGTGCATGAAGCTGCTCCCATACCTTATCAGAGAGCAATCCGTAGATTGCCCATCAATAGTTATTCAATGATAAAGCATTTACGGGAAAGTGCACCAATTGTGAAACTTTTTAGGTTGTTGGGAGGTGCTGGTCTCTATGCAGGCTTGGGGTTCTTATGAGTATTCAGTCAGGGTTATAGTAGAGGGAATTGCCCTCTGAATGAGTTCATTCATTCATTCAATCCAAACTCAACCGCTGTGTGCCAGGTACTGTTCTGGGTGCTGAAGTGCAGGGGTGAACTGGGCAAATACCATCTCCTCTCCTTAGAGGACTTAATTATTGTGGGGGGATGGGAGTGGATAGGAGAGTCCAAATAAACCAACTCATGGGACAGTTTTGATCATGAAGGCCATGCTGAATGTCAGGTGTGACAGATTATGGTGCAAACATGTGCTTTCATACTAAAGGGTCAAGGTCAGGGTGAGGGTTAAGGTTAAGGCTCTTGGGGTGCCTGGGTGGCTCAGTCAGTTAAGCATCCAACTCTTGATTTTGGCTCAGGTCATGATCACAGGGTCTTGAGATCAAGCCCCATGTTGGGCTCTGTGCTGGGTGTGGAGCCTTCTTAAGATTCTCCATCTCCCTTTAATTCTGTGCCTGCCCAGCCCCGCATTCAGGCTCTCCTCTCCCTCAGGAAGAAAAGAAAAAAAAAAGGTAAGGCTCCCTAAGGAGGTGATGCTTGGTCTAAACCTGAGGTGAGAGAGCTAGGTGTTTGATCTGTATGGAGAACAGATTCTATTGTTAACAGCCTGAACCAACAAAACAAAATCCCTAGGTCTTCCCTCCAAAAGTTTGCTGCACCCACTTTTCCCCTCGGTGGGGGAGGGGGTGCTCCTTTCTCCTTCATGCAGAATTTACTGTCAGACCTGGTAGCACTGAACATCAAGGAAAGGAGGGCCGCTTCAGGCTGAGGTCTTCGCTGTGGGTTCAGTGAGCCTTCCCCCTTGTACACAACCCAAGTTGACCGAACTTTGCATCTGGCAATAGCTTCTCTTTTCACTTGTTGATGATACTGGCTGGTCAGATGAGCCCAGAGTTGTGGCTAGGCTTGCTTTAACTTCCCTTTCATGGTTAAAACATATGTAAACTTGTGTGATGCTTTTAGCTTTCTGCAAAGGACACACTGTCCTCTTCTCACTTTGTCAGGATTCTGTTCATTTGTGTCAAGACACCTGCTGGAACTAAGAGCTTCCTCTTCCTTTAAGTCTGACTCTTTTCAACTATGGGTTATTTTTAGCGTTTTTCTGTCAATTATGAAGCTTGAATTGTATTGAGTATTTATAGAAAATGAATTAAAGCAGCCAGTGAGGCTTTGCAAAGGTGCAAGTTTCTGACTCAAAACCGCTTTATGCTCCGTCACTGGAAACTCACTCCGCAGTGTGAGTCATCATGGGTTGACTTGGTTTTTTGGATTTGTTGCCTAAGTATAGAATAGTATAATTTGGTCCTTAGAATAGAAAATAATTGTATTACATCACTACTACTTTATAGGAAAGCAGAAAATTTACTAAATGATGTTATTAAACCCAAACCTAAATGCTCTTTGAACATTTGTGTAGATATTTATACAGGTTGTTTTCCCTCCGGAAGTTTCTGTTCTGTATGGAGACAGTAAGTGTGAAAACCTTTCACTGCAAATAAATAAGAATTCTACCAACCGAATAACAGATCCGATTAAATAAATGGCTATTGTAATCCTCTGACACTTTTGCTCCAGGCGAATGAAGTGACTGCATTGAGTTTTAAGAATTTATTTCTAGAATATTAATTAATTAATTAATTAATTAATAAAAAACCCCATACCTGGACTTTTCCCCTTTGGCTGTCAGATGAGAACAAAATTAGCTATGTCGCGTTTTTGAGTTGTAGAGGCCTCGTGAGTTGATTATTCTACGGAAAATCATAGAATACATTAGGTCCTCAGACAGGATCTGTGTTTCTGATATTAGGAGCTACTACACTGATATTAGGAGCTGAACAGAGATAGCCTCTGACTGGTCTGGAGCCACTGTTCCCTTTTCTGAAGCCTGGGGCAGATTTTCAGGCTGATAACATCAGGTTTCCCACTGAGCCTCAGAATCATTTGCAGTAATCTCTCTCCAGGCATCTGCCTTCCGTTTATCACACCGGATCCTCAGAAATGTACTTGTCATCCAAGATGATTTTGGATTGAACTTTTCCTTTCTGTTGGAGGAAAGCACACAAAGACATACATATATAAAATACCAATGCACAGGGACGCCTGGGTGGCTCAGTTGGTTAAGCAGCTGTCTTTGGCTCCGGTCATGATCCCAGCTTCTTGGGATGGAATCCCACATCCAGCTCCTTGCTCAGCAGGGAGCCTGCTTCTTCCTCTGTCTCTGCCTGCCACTCTCTCTACCTGTGTTCGCTCTCTCTCCCTCTCTCTCTCTCTAACAAATAAATAAATAAATACCAACACACACATCAATTTTTGTTTTCATATGTATTCTTTGGACAAAGTGCCATGTCAATACTAAAGGGCATAACATTTTTAGAATTAGAAGGAAAGCCAATAGTCTCTGCTTTGAAAAAACCAGTCGTTGTTCCCATCAATCTAGTTCATACTTATACATCATTATGCAGTGCCGTAAGCATAGTTTAGGTACCATTTTTATAATTTGCGTGTCTTGCACTTAAAATTATAAATCATTTTCCAGGCAGCTACTGGCATCAGAGAAACAAATTTTCATGGCTGAGTTAATGAAGATTTGTGGTTCATTCTGTCCACAATGTGTGTATCTCTACAAATATATCTCTGGGATAGTATGCATTCTGTGCTAGATATTCTGGGCTTGTAGTATGTTTACATTTTACATTAACCCAACTGTCATCTTGTACAACTGTGCAGAAACTGCCTGTTCTTCAGCTGTGATCATGGACTAATTTAAAATTTCACATGATGGCATTGTACTGGGAGTTAGTATAGAAGCCTATGAATCATGTGTTTTGGTGTGGATTTTCTTTAATATATTCAAAGTCTAAAAACACATTAAGGTAAATCACTGGGCTCTCCAAGGAACTAACACCATAGAATAACCTTGAAAACAAGTTTATCTAAGCACCTAAGTGAATTTATACCTCACAGTGGGGGAGCGGGGAGTTGTATATTTTTCCTTTTATTAACTCAGTAAGGGTCTTTGTATCTCGGTTGTTTAATTGCCGTGACATCCACAGGGGGAAATCACTCAGAGAACAGCCCTAAAGTTAAGGGAAAAATGGCCTCAAATAATACATTTTGACTTTTATGCTTATTTATTGAATTCAGTGCAGAGGGACGAAGAGAGCACAACCGACAGCAGAGCCCGACAACGCTGGTACAAAAATGATCCATTCTGGGGAAAAAAGCTGTCTCTGTTGTGTTATTAAATGTGAATTGCTCTTGAGTGTTTATGGAGTGAGAAGCAGCAGAAAAATGTTCTCATAGTCAAGTTTTAGCAAACATTTTATCCAAATGAAAAGCCATATATTGATATTTATGTAATGACATGAAAGGATGCCTATGGAAAATGATTTGAAAGTAGTGATACTCCGACTGCCAGGGTATAAAACGGTGGAAATTTCACATACGTGTTTAGGCTGGAAGTATCTCTTGAAAAACCAGCACAGCTCCAGCCCTGTGCCTTCTCCCTCGTGCCTCAGCCCCCACCACAGCTCAGCCTGCCTAGGTCTTCTTGTTCCTTTCCTGGCATATGTGGTCACCTGAGGTTTTGACCCAGCTATAGTAACATATATCTTATTATTTTACCTAATAAATAAATAAAAAAAGAGGTTGTATTAGGTAAAATTGTTTAAAAAGAAGCCTCTTTTGTTTAAAAACAGGCTTCTTTTTAAACAATTTTACCTAATACATCCTCTTTTTTTTTTTTTGAAGAGTTGTTTATTTATTTTATTGGGGGAGGGGTTCGTGACAGAGGGAGAGAGAATCTTTTTTTTTTTTTCTTTTTTTTTGGGAGAGAGAATCTTAAGCAGGCTCCACACTGAGCACGGAGCCTGATGTGGGGCTCGATCTCATGACCTTGAGATCATGACCTGAGCCAGAACCAAAAGCCGGACTGTTAACTGCCTGAGTCACCCAGATACCAGGTACTTCTCATATGACCTCTTCAAGGTACCACTTTATAAATCTATCTATTCACTCCAGCTTGGCTTAAAAATTGGTTTTCTAACTTATGTACATTTTATTTTAAACATTGGTAAAATACACCTAGAATTTACCATCTTAACCGTTTTCTGAGAGTGAAGTTCAATGGTGGTGAAGTCCATTCACGTTGTTGTGCAAGTATCACCGCCAACCATCTCCAGAGCTGTTCTCATCTTGCAGAACTGAAACTCTGTACCCAAAACAACCATTTCTCCTCTTTCCCTACCCCAAGCCCCTGGAGACCACCATTCTATTCTCTGTCCCCATGAATTTGACTACTCTCATGCAGTAAAGTCATATAACGTTGGTCCTTTTGTGACAGCCTTATTTCACTTACCGTGATATTATCAAGGTCCATCCATGCTCTAGCATGTGTCAGTTTCCTTATAAGGTAGAGTAATATTCTTTTATATGTATGTACCACATTTGGCTTATCCATTCATCCGGCGATGGACACCAGTATGGCTTTCATCTTTGGCTGAATGTGAATAATGCTACTATGAATATGGGTGTATAAATAGCTCTTCAAGTCTCTTCTTTCACTTCTTTTGGGTATATACCCAGAAGAAGAATTACTGCAATATAGCATGATCCTATGTTTAATTTTTTGAGGTGCCGTTATCCTGTTTTCCCAGAGGCTGCACCTTACATTCCCACTAACAGTGCATAAGAATTCCAGTTTCTCTAGATCCTCACCAACACTTTCTATTTTCTGATTTTCTTAAGATTTTATTTATTATTTGAGAAAGAATGCATGGGGGGAGCGGCAGAGGGAGAGAGAGAATCTCAAAGAGACTCTTCACTGAGCATGGAGCCCAACGTGGGGCTAGATCTCATGACGCTGAGTTCATGACCTGAGTCGAAATCAAGAGTTGGATTATTAACCCAACTGAGCCACCCAGGACCCCCCTGTTTTTCTTAATGTTAGCCACCCCAATGGGTATGAGGTGGTATTTTATTGTGGTTTTGATCTGCATTTCCCTAATGATTAATGATATTGCATATGCCTTCTTTTTAAAAAGTTTACTGTAAGTGTAAGGACATAACATTTTGCCTTGTCATTGAAAGAAAATTACCTGGCAATTCAAAAGATCTGGGTTTTAGCCATAGCACTACCCTAATTAGACATTTGAACTTCAGTTCTATTTAACAAATGTTATTTAGACTTCTGCCATCCAAATAAGACATGAAAATTGTAACTTAGAGGGAAAAGTCAATTGTGAATTTTTTGAAGGGGCTATCTATGATTAAAACCTGAGTTTTGCCTATTTATAGTGTGTACTCAGTTTGCTTTTACATGTCTTCCTTTAGGACTTTAATTTTTAAAACTTAGCCTATCTTAATGAAGTGACACTGTTCATTTATTGTATCTTCACTGGTGTACGCTTAGAGAGCATCTCTTTCCTCCTCACAGCAGAGCCTCCTGAAAGGGTGTCTCTTGTCATATCTTTGCTTCTTGCCTTCCCAATTTTCTGCCTTCCAGATCCTGTATCTCCAAAGTCTCTGCAGCCCTCCCAGTAGCCTAAAGTTGTGGATGCACCTCTGCCTTCCTCAGCCCACTTCTTTGAAGTGTTGAGATGGTTGCTTACTCCCTCATTGAAACTTCTGCTTTCAGCTTCCTTGATCCTCGTTTCTTTTCCTCCCTGAGGAAACGGAGGTCCCCCTGGCGAGTCCTTAGTTTTCATGAAGACTTCCCTTTTGGGGCTCCTGGATGGCTCAGTGGGTTAAAGCTTCTGCCTTCGGTTCAGGTCATGATCCCAGGGTCCTGGGATCGAGCCCCACATCAGGCTCTCTGCTCAGCAGGGAGCCTGCTTCTCCTCTCTCTCTCTCTCTGCCTGCCTCTCTGCCTACTTGTGATCTCTCTTCCTGTCAAATAAATAAATAAAATCTTCAAAAAAAGAAAAAAGACTTTCCTTTTCTCTGTGCTTCCACTAAGTCTGTGATCCCTATTGTTCTGTCCTTATCTTATTTTCTTTTCACTTTACCCCCTTGCTTGGGGAGGGGGTGGTGGTTCTGTCTTCTTCAATTCTATCCCACACCTTGTTCCTAAACTTTAAACCTGAATATCCAGTTGGGCTACAGTTAGCCTTGACTTTGTTAATTTATCAGTTTTTGAGCTGAACACATTCAACAGGGAGCTTATCTTGCCTTTTGTAAATAACTCTTGCTCTTATTTCCCTGTGTTAATTGCTAGTTCCATTGGATTCCTTGCTGCCCAAGAAGCCTTAGACATTTGCCTTGGCCTCACCCCTACCCTCCCAACACATATGATAACGGATTACATAATTCACTTCTGCACCAGTCCCCTAAACTTCATCGTAATTACTCTTTCCTTGGTCCAAGTTCTTGCTGTGCTAGGTGGATGTATCTCCCGTGTGTTCCATTAGCTTCTCATTCTTAACACCTCATAGGCCATACCAGCTTGTATTGGGGTTGTTTTGTTATCTGCCTCTCCTACTGAACTCCGAGTGCCTTGGGAGAATGAATAGTGTGCATTTTGCTCCTTGAGCCTAGGAGGAGAAAACACATCCCTTCATTCCCATTGCACTCCATTTTTTTTTTAACTCATAAAAAATAGGAGCAGTTTATAGTCCCTTGCCTTTTCATGTTACAGTTCTTATTCTATTGTATTATTCATGTAATTATAACCAGTAAAGTCCAAAGATGGAAAAAGAATGTTTTCTCACCAGCTTAAAAAAAATTTGGTAGTATTCTAATTCAGTGGTGGACTGAAACCAACATCTGCTTTTAACTCTTTTTTATGCTCTGGAGCACACCATTTACTTTCCCCTTCAGTGACTCGGATTTTAAACTGTATGAATCAAGGTTGCACGTGCGTGGACAGGAGGTTGGAGCTGGGTGACATGTAGAAAACTTTGAATACTTCGATGATGGATTAGTGTCTTCTTCTTCTTCTTTTTACTTGGATTAGTGTTTTCTTCATGGGGTTGGGTCTTCTTTTAATGCTTTTTTAAATTGTTTCCATTTATTATAGCTACTTATTTCATAGGATAGTTAAATCCTATCCTTTTTTAATTAGCCTTTGTAATTTTCTGTACTGTTTCCCACTGTAATGCACCAATAATTATAATATCCGTGGTATCTCTTTGGGTTTTTTAATTCTTAATTTAGAATTATGACTGACTTACCCAGAGAAGAGATTTGATGAGCCCCATTTAGGGATGACAATGCAGTCTATAGGACTAAGCACAGATTTTGTGATTTTAGAGAGAAACTGTTCAAATCTTCACACTGCCACATATTAGCAGACAAGATGCTTAATATTTATAATCTTTGATTTCTTCTCATGTTCATTTGGTTTTTTGGGGGGGCAATGGGGGGGATGGGAAGACAGAAAATTCATAGACAAAGAGTTCAATGCAGTGCTTACCCATAGTCACTACACAACAAAGGGTCACATGCCAAATTACCAAATTACCCACTTGATTTGGGAAATTTAACAAATGTGTCCTGTGTGATTTCCTTCTCTCTCTCTCTCTCTCTTTAAAGTTTTTATTTATTTATTTGACACTGAGAGTGAGAGAGCACAAGCAGGGTGCACAGTGGGGAGAGAGAGAGAGAAGTGGACTGCTTGCTGAGCAGGGAACCCGATGCGGGGCTTGATCTCAGGACCCTGGGATCATAGCCTGAGCCGAAGGCAGATGCCCAACCATCTAAGCCACCCAGGCACTCCCCATGTGTGATTTCTTAATGATTTTGTATGCGGGTAAAATTGAGGTTAACACAACTCAACTATATACATTTTTTTAAAATTTATTAATTTAACAGAAAGACACAGTGAGAGAGGGAACACAAGCAGGGGGAGTGGGAGGGAACACAAGCAGGGGGAGTGGGAGAGGGAAAAGCAGGCTTCCCGCTGAGCATGGAGCCCAGTGCAGGGCTAAATCCCAGGACCCTGGGATCATGACCTGAGCTGAAGGCAGACGCTGAATGACTGAGCCACCCAGGTGCCCCTCAACTATATAAATATTAAGAAAACACAGATTTTATATTCTGATAAATACTAAGTTACAGATATATTTATTGGATGAACAAATGAATTTAAACTGTCATGCTTGCCCTTATGAGAGTAAGCTTTATTTTGCCATTAATCACAGCCTTAAATGATTGATGATTCTTTATTTAGAAATGAATGACTCTGCCAGAGAGAATTTCCAACTCTGTTGCATTGCTTGTAACTTCAATAATGTCACTGAATTATTTCTCTAAGGCTTGTAGTTTTCAGAAGAGCTTAATTTGACATTTTTATTAAAAAAAAAATGTGTTATGGGGGCACCTGGGTGGCTCAGTGGGTTAAAGCCTCTGCCTTCAGCTCAGGTCATGGTCCCGGGGTCCTGGGATCGAGCACCAAATTGGGCTCTCTGCTCAGCGGGGAGCCTGCTTCCCTCTCTCTCTGCCTGCCTCTCTGCCTACTTATGGTTTCTCTCTGTCAAATAAAAAATAAAAAATCTTTAAAAAATTCCCAACCATCTGGGAATGGCCAGTGAATATGGTGCCAGGCTTGGCCAAACAGGGATTTATGGACATACAACTTTTTAGAAGTCTCTCTTTGGGACATCAGACACATGGTTCCTTTTTTTCCCTAAAGACAATATTCAGTAGATTATATTGATCAGGACTTTCACAACTAGTTCCTAACGCTTTGATCTTGCAGCTACGCACTCATTTTCTTGGTGAGATAATCTAGTCAGGACTGTTGACAGAAATTAATCAAATATATCTTTAGGGAAGATGGCTAAGTATGAAGTTTGGTCAGGCCTGTGCTTTAGAGACCTAGGAGTAAAAAAAGGAAGATCTCTTTAGAATTGTTACTGTATTTAGTAGAGAGCTGGCATTCATCTCTACAACAGAGATCTTTGGTATCAGCATCCTTTTAGTTTAGTTTAGTTTAGGTGAAGAGGGCTAAAAAGTTAAATTTTTTTTAGCAATTTTGTTTTTGCCAAGGCACATCTCATCATCTGAGACAGTAAATATTTTAATAATTGATTATTTTATTTGTACCTGTTTTTGCCAAATAGTGAGAAATCCCATTTGGACAAACACCCTTAAGAATGGAAAGTGCTCCCCATGGGGAATCCTGGAGTACATTGGGAGGAGGGAGTAGAGAAGGGCTCTGGGCTAATGGAGGATAGTATTTTTTTTTTTTTAAGATTTTATATATTTGAGAGAGAGAGAGAGAGACAGACAGACTGAGCAAGCACGAACAGGGAGGAGGGGCAGAGGGGGAGGGAGAAACAGACTCCTTGCTGAGCAAGGAGCTTAATGGAGGGCTCGATCCCAGGACCCTGTAATCACGATCTGAGCTGAAGGCAAATGCTTAACCCACTGAGCCACCCAGGCGCTCCTTGCAGGATAGGTTTAAGTAAGGCCAGGCAAAGCTGGGACCACCTCTGTACTGGGTGCTATTCTGAAGCACCTGTTGTGTATCCCAGTCATCTGTGTTCAGGAGGCAGAAAGAATACAGTGGTTTTGGGAAGAACTGGTCTGAAAGAAATCATTGCTCAAAAGTAGTTGTTGGGAAGCCCCAACATGATTTCGGGGGAAAATGCTTTTTGCTGACGTGCAACTAGGCTTCACTGTGTATGTTAGTGGTCCCACTATTTTTGGTCAGGATGACTTTTATTTTCTCAGATGTCCCGAGAAGTCTTTACTTTCTTTCTCCCGAGCTACACTGCTGTGTCCAAAACATTTACGGACATATGGTAGGAATAAAATAAACACTGTCTCCCCTACCACCCTATGTCTGTGGAATGAGTAACGGCTCCTACTGACGACACACAGGACTGCCCTGAAGCTGTTCCTCTACACAATATGGGGTTCCTTTGAGACAGAAATGGAAATCCCAGTAAATACATGCAGAAGTTTGCATGGTGTTGTTTAGGTTGGGAGGCTGTGATGATGTCACTGGTGAGTGTTAGGAAGGCAGCCTGTCTCAGGGATGAATGACTTTTCTGAGTGTGATTCGCAGTGAAGTAAAGGCTCTCTTGGAAAGGAAGCATAACCTTCAGTTTTCTTCTTTCCTGAATGAATGCAACAGGCAGTGTGACGTAAAATGTGATATAGAACTGGCCTTTCCAGCAGTGTTGCGGATCCACTATTAATGACATCTGGATAGCCAGAAAGCTAAAAAGAGAAAAAGCAAATAGCAAATGAAAGACCCTTTGATCCTTTACTTCTACGTGGTCTCCTTCAGCTGTTGTTCTAATTGGGCAGGTTCTCCACAGCAGCCGTTGTGATCCCTTAGAAGCATACAACAAGTCAGATCCTTCCTGTGACCAAGCCTCACCTCTCCAAGACCTCCCTACCCTAGGTCTTGGGGTGCCTGGGTGGCTCAGGTGGTTAAACACCTGACTCTTGATTGCGGCTCAGGTCATTATCTCAGAGTCCTGGGATGGAGTCCTGCATCAGGTTCTGTGCTCAGTGGGGAATATGCTTCTTTCCCTCTCTGTCTGCCCCTCCCCACCTCCCTTTCAAAATAAACAGATCTTAAAAAAAAAAAAATCTAAAGTCTTTGCTGGTCCCAGGTCCCTCTCTGATGTCATCTCTTCTTACTGCCTGCTAGATCATGTAGTCTGGGTATACAGACCCTTGCTATTCCTAGGACACAGGGATCATGCTCCTGGCTGTGGAGCTTTGCATGGACTCTTCCCTCTGTCTAGAATCCTCTTCCCTAAGTAGCCAGGTTTTTCCTTGTCACTTAGGCATCTGCTCCTGTGTTACCGCTTCCTCTGTGAAATGACTTTATTTGCCTTTCCAGACATACATACCCCAACAGGAACATGAGCTTCAAGGGAGCGGGTGTTCTGTCCGATGTGGCCACTGAACTGAGCTGTAAATAAGTGGTCAAGTCACACATGGAAAGCTGAGCCTGGGCGTTAATTCAAAAGAGGAACTTTCAGAATTTGTGATAGATCAGACCAAATGCAACCTCATCTCCCATACATTTTGCTTCTGTAACAGCAGTGTATATTAACTACAATGACCTGGAAGCATTCCAAATGAAGGTGATTTTGTTTTTGAGAACAGCACCATGGAAAGGATACTTACAGTCTTCTCTGCATATTGGCCTTTCCTTGTGCTCCAGGGCCATGAGGGTTTCCCTGTGTGTAAATCACAGTTAAAGCAAGGCTTCCAGTGACCGGATTTCTCTAAGCTTGCACTATGGTTAATGGATTTATTTTAATGTTGTGACTTTAATTTTCTGCTCTAATTATGAGTGACTTCTCTCTCAGAGGAGATGCAAATCTTTTTTTCCTACCTCTGCCCCATCACCTGGGTCCACAGAAAGGCACCTGCGTCTACTTCTGAAATTGCAAATGATATGAATGCTTTGGAGGAAGCAAAAGGAAGCAGTGCATAATGTAGTTTGTAATGTTAGAGTAAACTTGAGACAAATGAGATCATTTGTTGAAATTAGTGCTCGGTTGATTTCCCTAGAGAAACTCCATTAACAGAGGTGACAGCAGCATTTACCTATTTTCTGAAAACCCTATTTGTATCACACTTACTTTTTTTTTTTTTTTTTTTTAAACAAGCATCTTGTGTATTTAACCTTGTCTGGTTTGTTTTATGTTGGTTACCTGATCTTTTTTTCACAAAGAAGAAACACAGTTCCAAAAATAGTTTTTGCCTGAAGGGGAAAAGCACATTCTTTTCTTAGTATTGTACGGTTTTGTTTTTGTTTTTGTTTTTTGTTTTTCAGCAGATTAAAGGATTTAATTGTTCAGGTGCTCTAAAAATGTTGTGTTCTTTTGGTCATAAGCCTATGAGGAGATATTTTTTGAGTAGCCACACCCAATGTAAGTTTATATATTTGCTTATAAATTATGTACATGTACATGTACTGTGTACTGATATTAGATGTATTATTAAACACTCAGCAAAATAGAAATTAAATGGACACATTAGACCCGTCTGAATGACAGTTCCAGTATTTTCTTTGCCTGTGCCGGGGTTGTCCTGGACACTCCCTACAGCATGCTTCTGGCAGCCTGCCCTCCCCACCCCCACAGCCTAGAGCACTTCACGGGGTTTGCCGGATCTCAGTAGAAATGCAGCGTGAAAAGATGTCCAAAATCTGCATAGAGAGCCTGGAAGGAGCATCATTTGCTGAAGGTTCTGAAATAAGCTCACTGAACTCTTAATTCTCCATCTTCAGAGAGAACTCAGGAGGGCAGTGGGGTTGGGAAGCAGAAGCTGATGTAGAAACACTTCGGAAGCTATTTTGTCTATCCCCTTCCGAGTGAGCCTTGGTATGTTTCGTTATGGGGGTGTGACGCCAGCACTCGTTAGGTGGTTATGTAACATACAATGCGTGCTCTCCAAAATCTCCAATTCAGAATTCCAACAAAGAAACCTGGCCCAAGATTTTCACAGAAGGGATGGCATCATTGTGCTCTAACTTTTCCTTCGAAGCCTGGATTGCTCTGTGGTTGAAACTCTTGCTGGAAGATGATTTTGTAAAGGGTGTGGCTTCTGGAAGGTCGTGATGATTTATAAGGGCTTACTCGGGTCTCTGCTCTACAAAAGTCTATCTGGCCTGATTTGGTCCCTTGTACCAGTATTTCCATTTTATACTTTGTGATTGGGTGGAACCATGGATGATTCTAGTCTAACCCGCATGCACCATAATGCCTTCCTCACTGCTACATAATTGCTCTTTCCACATTCCGTGTATTTGATGAGTTGCTGTCTAATCTCCCTGTTCTTTATCTTACTAAAACCCCTGCTCTTCCCCCTTTGGCCAGTCACCAGCTAGGTCATTTGCTTTAAACCAAAGACTATTATGAAAAGATTCTACCTCCACTTCCAACTCTGTTCTTCTGAGAGTCCAGCTTCCATACCAATCATCTCTGTTTGTTCTACTCACAGAACATTGATATCTTCCTCCTGGGGATTCTGGCCCCTGAGCATCTCCATGGAGAGATTAAATCTGTGCAAAATTCCTCTCCAGCCCCGAATCGAACAAGACCTCCTCCAGTGTGGTGTATTCAATTCCAGAATGCTTTCCTGTCTCTTTGCCATATCTCCCTTGTCCACCCCCTGAGACCAGGCCCACGCAGCATGCCTGCTGTTCAGCAGTGGGCACAATCTCTTGATCAGAGGGCACCTCCTTCAAGGACAAGCTGGCTTGCTGTTCAGAGTGACAGCTCCAAGCCTCCTTTTCCTCCTGACCTCCCACCTCTCATCACAGATGGAATGGCGGGACCTGTAGGTGGTGGCCAGATAGTCAGTGGGGTTTCAAATGCATAAAGGACTTTCAGTCCTTTCCTGCAGACAGTACAGGAACCATTCGAGGGGATTGCATCCCTGCCTTGTCAATGCCCTTGCTCTGGTGGTGTGGAAGGGAGATTGCCAGGGGAGAAGGTTGAGAGGAGATTCAAGAGGCTTCAAGGAGTCAGCTCTCAGCTGCCCTTGGAATTAATATCTCATTCCAGTTTCTAAACGGTAATTTGATTGACGATGTTGCCATTTGCATAGTGGAGCAGCGAGTCTGGCAGAGTGGAAAGCTCAAAGGTCCTGAGCTAGACAACTGTGACTTTTCATGACAGCCCTGCTACCAAAACCAAGCTGGTGACCTAAGGCTAAGTTCACTTTAGTTCCTTCATCTGTAGAGATTTTTTTTTTTTAATGTCATCATCCCTGCAGGACTTTAAGAGTATTATATAAATCAAATTTGTGACCTGTAACTCAGTATGAGGGACATAGTACATGCTCAGTGAATTTTCTTCACTGTTTTCTATCACCCCTGCCATGAGATATTTGTGCTGAGGTCCGGGTTTGTGACACCCATGGTGTATGAAGGCGATTCTGACAGTATTGCAAATAGTGCCTCTGTTAAGTAAGGGAGGTAGATCATTTTGGGTGGATTGTGTTAATAAAAGAAAAGGTTTTCTTGACGGTATTCGAGGCTAAAATCCCTGCGTTAGTGTTTCTGTCCTTCCAGAATGAATTCGTGCCATGGTGTAAAACTAGTGTTATGTTTGTTTCCCATTATATGCAACTTTGGATGGAACATTCTAGTTAAATCAGTGTGGTCAATGTGAGGTTGTGTTTATTAGAGACTATTTTTATTTCAGGACTTTCGAAAAACATTATAATGATGTTATGTTATATACATTTCCTGTATATACCAGTGAATCTAATAAGGCAGCTACTTAATTACTTTTGGGACACTTCTAAGTCAGTGCTTTGTTTCCTTCCCCTCTAATTATTGTCATTATGCATTTTATTCCAATAATATAATCCACTGTGTTCTTTTATTCAGATAATGTTGCTTATTTTAAAAGTTAAAAAATAAACTATGCTTAAAAGGTTTTTAGTTGCCATCACCTAAATAATTATAGGACCAGGAAAGGAAATGAAATTGTAACATTTGTATTGTACAATCATCATTAAATATGTTACTGCAGTGTACCTTTTCATATATATATATTGAGGTTCATTTGAAAAGAATTGTTGGAATGTCGTAGTTTTAATTAGCGTGTCTTTTGTGTGTGTGTGCATGTGTGTGCGTTTCCTAATCTGTCTTTCCACTCCTAGTAACATGAACTGTTCTTTTGCGTGATCCCTAGGAAACTGATGGAAACATATTGGCCTAGCGTCACTTATTAAGATCAATGGCCTCTAAACTTACTCTTTATTTGGACTTTACTTGTGAATGCGAATGACTGCAAGATTTATGGGAGTCATAGCTGCAGTGTTTATGTGCTCAGTTTAGCATGCATTTAAAATATTTATTGTTCCTCAAAGCACATTACTATTTTATTTATTTTTAAAGATTTTATTTATTTATTTGAGAGAGAGTGTGCATACACACAAGCAGGAGGTGGGTAGGGAGGGGGAGAGGGAGAGGGATTCTCAAGCAGACTCCCCATCGAGCGTGGAGTCCAGTGGGGAGCTGGATCTCAGCACCCTGAGATCTTGACCTGAGCCAAAATCCGGAGTCAGATGCTTAACCAACTGAACCACCCAGGCGTCCCACATATTATTATTTTAGTTGTAAAATGAATTGGGCATAAATTTACATTATGAAAAAAAATTTCTAGGTTGTTATTTCATCTTTATAGTGCAAAATAGACTCTTGACATAAATCTTTGTGACCACTTTTTTTTAATCATTTTATTACTTTTTAAATTTTTTAAAAATTTTTATAAACATATAATGTATTATTAGCCCCAGGGGTACAGGTTTGTGAATTGCCAGGTTTACACACTTCACAGCACTCACTGTAGCACATACCCTCCCCAATGTCCATAACCCCACCACCCTCTTCCTTCCCCCCTCCCCCCAGCAACCCTCAGTTTGTTCTGTGAGATTAAGTCTGTTATGGTTTGTCTCCCTACCGATCCCATCTTATTCCATTTATTCTTTTCCTACCCCCAAAACCCCCCACATTGCATCTCCACTTCTTCATATCAGGGAGATCATATGATAGTTGTCTTTCTTCGACTGACTTATCTCGCTAAGCATAATACCCTCTAGTTTCATCCACGTCATTGCAAATGGCAAGATTTCATTTCTTTTTATGGCTGCATAGTATTCCATTGTATGTATATGTGTGTGTGTGTATATATATATACACACACATACCACATCTTTATCCATTCATCTGTTGATAGACAGCTAAGTTCTTCCCATAGTTTGGCTATTGTGGACATCATTGCTGTAAACATTCGGGTGTACGTGCCCCTTCGGATCACTATATTTGTATCTTTAGGGTAAAAACCCAGTAGTGCAATTGCTGGGTCATCGGGTAGCTCTATTTTCAACTTTCTGAGCAACCTCCATGCTGTTTTCCAGAGTGGCTGCACCAGCTTGCATTCCCACTGACAGTGTAGGAGGGTTCCCCTTTCTCCGCATCCTGGCCAGCATCTGTCATTTCCTGACTTGTTAATTTTAGCCATTCTGATTGGTGTGAGGTCATAAACCTGTTTCTTAAGCAGGAAAGGACCTATGATGCCCTTGGATTTCTGGCTGAATTCTGACCAGACAAAATGTCTATCCAAAGAAACACAGAATTGCCTGTTGTTATTCACAGTAGTTATGATTCCCAAAGTCACCAGGAACTTTGAATGAGTACTTCTAAAGGAAATACAGAGTTAGGTTCTTGAGAAACTCTGGTCATCTTTTTGTCACCCTATTAATAAATAACCTTGTTTTATGTGCATTTCTGTTTAAAGTCACCTTTATTTCATGTATATAGCTGGTTCATTAACATGGAACTCACAACCAACAGCACCGTAACTCACACCTGAGCAAAGTTGATTGAACATGCGTATTTTCATAACACACGTCACAGCCTTCTTGTATCTAGAACACCAGATAGCTCTTTAGCGCTGTGTGTGTGGGCCATTATAAACAGCAAAATTCATGAGAAATAGCAAAGAAACTGCAAGCAAGTGGCATTAGATCTCCAGAAGGACGCTTGGTTACAGTGTAAGCACTGAAACAAGGAAGCTGAGCCTTGCTCTCCTCAGCCGACGTTAGGACGGTGTCTGCAGGGCCACTCAGATTTGTTGCCACTTCGCACGTGTTTGTGAATGACTGGGAAAGTGCTGCTGGGGTTGCATACATACATACACTTTTGTATGTACATACATATGTACAAATGTATGTACATACATATGTACAAATGTACATCATACATTTTTGAATAGGCAGATTCACACACGTGGGTTATGTGAACAAGGAGGATTGGCTACACTTATAAGTGATTCTGAGGCCATGTATGCCTCGCGTTACCAGCGGACCAGTTACACTATTCCATTCCAAGAGCTGAAGCTGGGAGAAGTGACTGGTAGGTCCCAGATCTCCTACCTAGAAAAGTGCAGTCCTCTTCCCTCGTGCTAACACTTGAGACCTCTTTTAGGTCACAGTCCCTCCTTCTGCTTGCATAAGGATGTCACTTAGGCCACCTCTCTGTGACCCTCCAGTTAGCTTTGCTAGCCTGTCCCATACTCTGAGTCGGGAGACATTACAAGAAAGCAGCATGTGGGTTCAGTTGGCCTGGGTTCAAATCTTGCCTCTGCTGCTTAGTAGCTGCCTGCCCTTGGGCATGCTGTTCAAACACCTGTACATTGCTTTCTCATCTATCCAATGGCTGTCACAACATTGCCTGTTGTGTCGTGTTAGTGACTGATGAGAAAATACGCATTTCAGGTATGGCAGACGTTTAAGACAGGTAGCATGTTAGCCCTCAAATATGAGCTCTTAATCTACTCAGTTATCCATCTCAATGTTCCTTTCTGTTTTTCTTAAGGATTTGATTATGCATCACCAACAAAACCAAAACCAAAAATAAAATTGAGGAAAAGAAGGGCATCTTGGTGGCTCAGTAGGTTAAATGTTGGACTCCGGATTTTGGCTGGCATCATGATTTCATGACGTCATGGTTGTGGGATTGAGCCCCACATAGGGCTCCACAGTCAGTGTGGAGTCTGCTTGGGATTCCCTGTCCTTATCCCTCTGCCTCTCTCCTTGCTCACACATGCTGCTAAGTAAATAAAATAAAAATTAAGGAAAAGAATTAAGGTGAAAGATACTCAAGTATGAAAAGATGAAGCAGAGATGATTTAGAAAAAGCTATTAGGGAGAGAGAAACTCTCACATTGGCCTTGTGTTCTGACCAGTTTCAAAAAAGAAAGACAAGTCTAACCGGGTTTTGGATAAAAGCAATTGTTTAGGAAATACACGGCTAATTTTAGAAGGGAGCAGTTTTTCTCTTGGTTCTTCTTGGAGCACCTTGCTATTCAGATGTCTGTTATACTGATTTGTCACTTGTGTGTGTGTGTATGTGTATGTGTGTGTGTGTACGTGTCTCTCTTTCACCCTGGAGTCTTGGAGTTTGAATGTTAACTCATCGAACTTGAGGTCTTCAGGCCTTGGGTCCAGACACTGATTCTGCTAAGGATTACCCCCTTGTAAAATGATGGCCAGAACACTTGTTTGTTCTTCTTCCAATGTTATCATGGATCCCAGAGACACAACTAAGTGTGGAGAAAGGTACTGAGTGTTGTGTCAACATAGCAAAGGCATTGGAGAGTCTGATAAAGGAACCAAGTGCAGTGTGGCTTGTGCAAAGGGGTTTAATGGTTATATGGACTTGGGGGACATTGTGATGGGGACCCTAAAGCCATAGTCTCCATGCTTTTGGACCATGCCTGTCTTTTAGCAAATAGTCTGAGATACATAGGTCACGTGTATGCATTTATTTACCTGTAGATTCTACATACTTAGTTTGGAACTACTGTATCACGTACATTGTAATTTACATTTAAGGAGATATTGAAAAGGAAGGATGATTGTCCTAAAAGTAGATGGTGGTGATAGCTGCCTAACTCAGGATGGTGACTAAATATTACTGAGTAACACAGATAAAACAGGTAAATTTTATTGTATATAAATTATGCCTTTGAAGTAGCTTAAAAGAAAGGATGACACCAAGTTGAAATTAGAAGGGTGTAAACATGTAGAACCTTTCATAAGTATGAAAAAGCTATTGCTCTCACCCAATGTATTAACAGATCCGCATTTTAGGATCAGACATGCCAAGCTTAACACTTTTAATCACTTAATTTGATTTTTAAGAAAATCTCATTCTCGGAGTATAGTTACTGCTCTTTAATACTTTTGCCTGTACTATGTTTTATCTTTAAGATTTTATTTATTTATTTGATAGAGGGAGAGATCCCAAGTAGGCAGAGAGGCAGGCAGAGGGGGAGGGGGAAGCAGGCTCCCCGCTGAGCAGAGAGCCCAGTGGTGGGGCTCGATCCCAGGACCCTGAGATCATGACCTGAACCGAAGGCAGAGGCTTAAGCCACTGATACACCCAGGTGCCCCTTGCCTGTGCTATGTTATTAGCATTTTCTTCAGCTCAGCTCACTGTTTCTCAGCAAGAAGCTTTCTCAGTGACTAGGTAGCCTCTGTCAATCTCTTTGGTCAGGTGTGCAGGTGGTCATAGTTGCGCGCGCACACACACACACACACACACTAGAGTCTATCCAGATGCCTCACACAGGAGGATCCTGGCAGCTTCTCTGTACCGTGAAACCTGCATTTTTCCCTCAGAGCAGCTCCCAGTGGGCCCCGAGCATTGACTGATTCTTGGCACAAATTCTTGGCTCGATAAATACTGTCCAACAAGCAAATCAATCTGTGTCCTAAATTTTAGTGACACTGATTTTTACTCAGTTTTGAGGTGAAGGTCAATATATGTAGAAGTTCTATTATTAAGTTCCTGCCTACACAGAGGTATTCACTCTGGAGACCACTGCCTGTCCGTGAGCGGAATGTGATCGGTGTAGAGGGAGTTGGAGAGTATGGAGGCAAGGTGACAGAGCATGTGTTTCATGGAGAGACCAGATTCCCTCTTTGAGCATCTGATCTGTGGGACAGACACACCTTACCACTCTCCCCTTAGAAACGGAAAGGACAGAAAGAATCTAATCAGAAAACAGAACAGGTAAATGTAATACCTTTCCAAAACAGTGTAAGGGATTTTGGAAATACTGTGCAAAAGGCAGCTGCTGGTGATGTTTGAGGGATTTGTAAAATTCGAAGGGTGACATTGTGACACAGGACTTTTCCACATTGGCAGGACTGGCAAGAACCAGGAAGTACTCGGGTGAATTGTATCTTTTCAGTTTGTTTTGTGGAACTGCTTTGTAACTTGATTGAAATCCAGTTTTTTTTTTCCCCCAAGATCTGATTTCCTGAGATATAATTTACATACTAGAGTTTCCTTGTTTAGGAAATAATTGTCCAAACTTGAGACAGAGATATGGGACCATTATCATGATATAAAAGGTTTCTGTCACTCCTCTGAAGTTCTCCTGTCCTTTCTGTATCCCATTGGCTGTCCCTAACAGCCATTGATCTTATTTCTGTCCTTCTAGTTTTCCCTTCTCCAAAATGTTATTACATTTAGGTTTCTGCTTTTGACTTCTTGCAGGAACATACTGTTTATATTCTTCCATGAAATTTCATATATTATTTCATTCCTTTTTATTTCCGAGCGGTATGCCATTGTATGCACATGTGCCATGTCTTTCAAATCCATTCCTTAATAGTTAGTGGGAAGTGGGATGATTTACGTTTTTGATGATTTTGAACAAAGTTTCCATAAACATATATGTGCAGGTCTTCATATGCAAATCCGTTTGAATTTCTCTTGAGTAAATACTGCTAAGTGGGATTTCTGAGCTGTGTGGTCATTGCAATTTTAATTGTATGAAAACCATCGAATGGTTTTCCTGAGTGTCTGTGCCACTTTGCATTCCTGCCAGCAATTTATGAGAGGAGAGGTAGGGGCAGAGGGAGAGGGAAGCAGACTGCTGAGCAGGGAGCCCAACACAGCGCTGGATTCCAGGACCCTGAGATCATCACCTGAACTGAAGGCAGACACTTAACTGACAGAGCCACCCAGGCACTCCTCATGAAGCCCTTCTATATTGATTTTCTGGGGGTAAGAAAACATAGAATCAACCCAGAAAATACAACTATTTTTTTAAAGATTATTTATTTATTTATTTGACAAAGAGAGAGAACAAGTAGGCAGAGAGGCAGGCAGAGACAGAGGGAGAAGTAGGCTCCCCGCCGAGCAGAGATGTGAGACTCGATCCCAGGACCCCAGGATCATGACCTGAGTCGAAGGCAGAGGCTTTAACACACTGAGGTACTCAGGCACCCCTGAAAAAACCATTATTAAAAACAAAAACAAAAACCAAACCTCTTATTTTTATACCTTTTGTTTTAAGATGTTATTGGTAGATTTTTTAGGACTTAAGAAAAGCATGTTTGCCAGGTTTCCAGTCCTGAATTGAGGATCAAATGGTGGAACACTGTCATTAACATTATTGTTTAAGCTAATAATATAAGGACTTTTTAATTATTCTAGCTACATTACTCTGTCTTCTTCACGTAGAATCAAGTGCTATTTCTAAAGCACCCGTTGAAATGTCTTTTATTGCAGCAATTAGGCTTGGTTGGGCTTGGGTTCAAATTCTGCCAATTTTTAAGCTCTGTTTTTCAGCTGTAAGCATAATTAATGTTTTAGACACATAATAATATAGATTTGTCCCTGCAACTTTGGTTATCTTGAGTCACCTCTTTTCACAGATTGCATTATGAGGATTTAGGCTTGGTTTCAAATTCTGCTAATTTTCAAGCTCTGATCAAATTCATTTGCAGGCATAATTGATATCTTAGGCAGATAATAATACATATTGATGCTTACAACGCTGAGAATATTGAGTCATATCTTTGTCAATGACTGCCTTATAAAGGTGTATTAAAAACTGATGTCTCAGTATTAATTTTCAGTGTTTATATAAGCAGTCTCATGGGATATAATAGTTTGGAAGGACAGAATGGATCAGACTCACATGCATATGATTATACATCACTGTGGACAGCTTTTTCCTAGTAGTTCTTGTCAGTTTTTTCTCAAGCACATTTTAATAGACCTAGCATTCCGAAGAAAATCTTCTCACCTGAGTATTTTGCTCAGAGCCCATTATATCCTCAGGTCTACAAGCCATTGTTTTATTACTCCAAGGTCTCTCAAGGCTCAACTCTGAACCTGAAGAATATTATGTTGTTCTCTGGCCTGGCTGTGTTCCAACGGTGATATTTGACAGTGATACTGTTTTAGAACTTGAAACAAGGGAGGAGGTCTACAACAAATGGTTTCTGTGGAGAAAATAGTCAACTTTAAAGAGCGTTTCACTCATCCATTCATCCATCCATCCATCCATCCATCTCTTTCTTTTTTAAAAAAATTTTAATGCACCCACCCATCTTATGAATTTTGTTTCAATCGCCCATTTTCAGCTAGCAGGATAAAACACAGGAGAGAGAGCAGGGTGGTGGAGTGGGCAGGGATGGCACAGCGGGTCTAGCTGGTGGAAGTAGTGTCCCTCTGGGGTTACCTTTGAAAATGTGTATGTTTTTGAAGGTGGCGGTGACAAGGGGCATTGCTAGTGTATGGGAGATTGAGGTTGGGGTTGGTGACTCTCATCCTATAGTGTGTAGGACAGTCCCATACAACAAAGAATGATCCTATTCTAAATGCCAGTAGTGGTTCCTGTTGAGCAATTCTGAGATAAGCCTGGGTTTCAATTTCCAGCTATAAACCTGAAAAAGTTGCATTTTCCTCATCGGTGAATTTTGAGTGAAAATATGTACTTAAAAGATCATTCTGAGCATTGCTGACAGTGAACACAGGACCAGATATATAGTAGGATCTAGTAAAGAATCATTGGCATAATTTTTCACCCTCCAGTGGCTTCTCAACCCAGTCGAGTAAAACACCGCGTCCTCACACTGGCACACAAGGACCTGCCTGATCTGATCCCTGCTCCCCTCTGAACACACTTTCTCCCAGTTCCTCCCCTGGCTCTGCTCCAGGCCTGGCCTCCTTCCTGTTTGTCAGTCTTCCAGATAGCTCTGCCCTGCTCTGGACCTGCGCACTTCCTTGTCTGTTTTCTGTGTGGGAGGTGCTTCCCTTTCAAGCATCCACTTGGCTGTCTCCCTCACTGCTTTCGTTCTCTGCTCATCTTATCTGAGGGGGCTTTCCTGACTCATGATGTAAAGATGGCTGCCTGGCTGTCTGCCTGCAGCCACCCCTTCCCCTCAGCTCTCACTCCTTTTCTCATCACGTGACCAACATAGTCAATGTATGTTTGCTTGCTGTCTATCTCTTCTAAGTAGAACATAAGTTGGATGAAAGGAAGGACTCTGTGTTGTTCACTGATGTATCCCCAGTGGCTGTAATGCCATAGAGCCTAGATACTAGGAAATATTTATTGAATAAATGAATGACTGAAAACAGCAAAGGAAAAGGTTGTGTTGTGGTTGACAATGTTCGGTGTAAACAGAGGCTGTTTGTGTATATCATAAAGTTATACTTTCTGCTAGTTCTGTCATTTTTACACCAGATGATGGAATTGTTTACTAGAATCTCCCTATCTAAACAATTTTGACAGATGTTCCAAGAGAGAGTGCCTGCCTGGTTGTCTAAGAATTGGATTTCTCTGTTCTCCTCCATCACTTTTTTTTTTCTGTGTTCCAAAATTCATTGTTTATGCACCACACCTAGTGCTTTATGTAATACATGTCCTCCATAATACCCATCACCAGACTTACCCAACCCTCAACGCTTCTATCCTCCAAAACCCCCAGTTTGTTTCTCAGAGTCCACAGTCTCTCATGTTCATCTCCCCCTTGATTTCCCCCAACTCAGCTTGTCCTCTCCAGCTCCCAATGTCCTCCGTGTTACTCCTTGTGCTCCACAAGTAAATGAAACCATGTGATAATCAACTCTCTCTGCTTGACTTATTTCACTCAGCATAATCTCCAGCAACTTCTTTCAAGACATGTCGCCAAAAACAAAGGAAACAAAAGTGAAAATGAATTTTTGGGACTTCATCAAGATCAAAAGCTTCTGCACAGCGAAGGAAACGGCAAAACAAAGAGGCAACACATGGAATGGGAGAAGATATTCGCAAATGACACTACAAAGGGCTGATACCCAAGATCTACAAGGAACTTCTCAAACTCAACATACACAAAACAGATAATCACGTCAAAAAATGGGCAGAAGACATGAACAGACTTCTCCAAAGAAGACATACAAATGGCTAACAGACACATGAAAAAATGTTCTTCATCACTAGCCATCAGGGAGATTCAAATCAAAACCACACTGGGATATCTATCACCTTACACCAGTTAGAATGGCCAAAATTAATGAGACAGGAAACAACAAGTGTTGGAGAGGATGTGGAGAAGGGGACCCTCTTAGACTGTTGGTGGGAATGCAAGTTGGTGCAGCCGTTTTGGAAAACAGTGTGGAGATTCCTTAAGAAATTAAAAATAGAACTTCCCTATGACCCTGCCATTGCACTACTGGGTATTTACCCCAAAGATACAGATGTAGTGAAAAAAAGGGCCATCTGTACCCCAGTGTTCATAGCAGCAATGGCCACAGTCACCAAACTGTGGGAAGAGCCAAGATGCCCTTCAACAGATGAATGGATAAAGAAGATATGGTCCATATATGCAATGAATATTATGCCACCATCAGAAAGGAGGAATACCCAACTTTTATATCAACATGAATGGGGCTGGAGGAGATTATGCTGAGTGAAATGACTCCTCCATCACTTTTTATTGAGGAAAGCATGAAAATATTATTTTTATATCAGATGGCCTTATGGGTAGGAAGATGTGATTTTCTTTGAGTATATGTTTTTAAATTGGTTGCAAATGTGGAGAAGTCATCAATGAAATTGTCCATAGCATATTAGAATTATTGAGTTGTCCTGTCTTCTATGAGGAAGCATAATCATTCTTCAGAGAGACAATTAGTGTTTGCTGCTTTCGTTGACATGGCTTCACTTGGGCTTGGGGAGTGCTTTGGAAGTTTCTGTTGTAAAAGAAACCACTGGCTTGGGGTTTTGAAAGTAGGGCAATGATAAACTATGTGTGATGTTTATTTGAAAGGTAGGTATTTGTGTGTAAAAGTTTCTTTTTGTTTTTGATAGGCAGAGACATATTTCTGAAAGATTTTGCTTTGTATTCTGAAATACTTATATTGATTTGGTAACTGATGGGTATGCACAGTTTGTTTAACTCGTTCTGTTTCACACCAGAAAGGGCGTAGGAAGATGTGTCTAAGGATTCTTTTGTTCTAAATTAATGTCTGTCTTTGGGCTTACCTTTTAGTCACACTTTTATATCCTAAGATGGCTTCTATAACATGCCATTTACTCAAGAGGGATACGATTTTTAGTGGAAATTATCATCTTTCCCTAATTCCATCCCTCTGCCAGTAAGGTTCTAAAGATACTTCAAGTGTTCTGCTTCTGCAGGTAGTTTCCTAGAAGAAGTGTCTTTAAATGTGATAATCATGTTCAGCAGGACATTTGAGGTTTGGCAGTTGTTCTGCAATGTAGACACTGGTTTAGAGGTCAGTGTGTGTGCTTTAATAGGAGGCCATTAAACTCAAGTGTGCAAAGAAGTAAATTACTTTCTATTACACTTGATATGTATTGTTAGGGGTGTGCATTTGTTTATTGGGCAGTGCTTGATTTTCAAAATTTAGGTCTGTAGTTCCATGAGAGATAAGAAATATTCCAATAAGGAATCAGGAAAATTGAGTGTCTGTGTGTTTATGGGTGTGTGTGTGTGTGTGTGTGCACATGCATATATGCACTGGCAAGTGGTGGGGAGCAATTTTGTCAAGAGATAATCATTCATTGAACACTGTAGCCAGAAAAACATATACCTTTAGCAAGATATTATGTTTGTGTACCTCTTACCATGATCAAGTGTTCTCAGCTTGACCTACATCCTTCCCATTTAGCCTAATTTTATCTTTTGTCTTCAGTTTTTCCTTTCCCACACCCTTCAAAATTTACCCCAGTCAGGTTTTTTTTTTTCCCGTTTCTGCCCCCACAACAAGTCATATGCAGATTACCAAGAAGCTCCATTGCACCAGTGGGAGCTCTCATGACTGTTATCTACAAGCAGGTCTTGAAGCTCTTGACCACTTCCTCTATACAGTGCCCTTCCCTTGTTATCTCTGTTTTGGTTTCTAGTTGTCATAAGGTGACACCACACTTTTTTTCATCCTCTGGCTATATCATCTTAATGTCTTTCGCAAATTTATCCTGCTCTAACAGACTGCTCAGTGCTGGAGGTCCTTGAGGCTCATGCCATCTTTCCATTTCATACTCTTCTTGGCAAGGTCATCCATTATTATGCCTACAGTGACCGTAATCTGAACGCCAATCTCTCCAAACTCTTTTTTCTAGACCTGATCTGTCAGCTCTATAGTCATGTACTCAGCTACCCAAATGGCTTCTCCAGCTGAACTTCTGAAATACAGAGAAACCAAGACTGATCCCACAATCAGTGAGTGAATAGCTCTAGTATTTTTTAATTGGGCTTAGCTCAATCCTGACATCCTCCTCCCTCTCATTCCTTTTATTGAGTCCTGTTAACTCAATAGCATTACTGTTGTTCAGTACCTCCCTTCTTTACTGATAAAACAATAAAAGAGCAGAATCAGAAGAACATAGGTCTAAGCAACACAATTGGCTTCAAATAGTTGACATACATAGAACCCAAGAATTGCAGATAGGCCATAAGGTGGATCATAAAGAAAGCCTCCATTTGCAGAGGAATGAAAACATATGGATTTTCCCTTCTGACTCAATTCTTAGGAATTAAGCTAGAAGTCAATAACATGAAGATAACTGGGTAATCCCATTTATGTTTTAGAATTAAGCACTATACCTCTAAAAAAATCAAACAAACAAAACCACCACCAACAAAAACTCTCCTATAGAAGAACTTAAAATGGAAATTAGGACATATTTTGAGTTATGTGGTAATGAAAACATGACACGCCAAAACTTGTTTGATGCAGCTCATTTAGTGCTTAGAGGGAAATTTGTAGCATTAAATGGATAAATAAGAGACTAGTAGAGTCCAAAAATCAGTATCTAATTTTCTATTTCAAGAATTTAAAAAAAAAGGCAACAAAAAATGGCAAATCAAACACAAAGGGTACAGAAAGAATGAATGAGGTTTTTTTTTTTTTTCTGTCCAATCCCTTTATTACCATGAATGTAGATTTGTAAACTTACACTCACAGTGGCAGCTTGTCTTCAGAAAGCTGTTTGGAATATTACTCAGCAACAAAAATTAATGTACTATCAAGCCACAAAAAGGTATGAAGGAAATGTAAATAAATATTACCAAGTGCAAGAAGCCAGTTTGAAAAGTCTGTGTAATATATGTTTCCCCTCATCTTGATCAGTTTCTATTACCCAGAACCACACCAAATAAATATACAATCTACACACCAGTAGTTTTCTAGGCAAGTACAACTTTAAGATTCTTCCCCTAAGATACCACTTCCAGGTGAATTACAGCCTTCAGTCCTTCCCCATGTAGAAATTCTAGAGTCCACATTCACACACACTCATGGCTTGTGTCTACCAAAACTAATTTTAAAACATATTAAAAATTGGAATGATGGGAACACCTGTGTGGCTTAGTCATTTGAGTGTCCAACTCTTTGTTTTGGCTTAGGTCATGGGATCAAACCCCACATCAGGAATCAATACATAAAATCAACAAAGGAAAGTTAGCTTTAGAAAAGTTAATAAACTAATAAAGCCTTTGAGAGCCTGATCAGGAAAAACAATATAGAAAATATTACCAATATTCTGTTACTTATTGAATTGGAAGCCCCATTCAGTGCAGAAAGGAAAAAGCATAGGTATTTTAGAAAAGATGAAACAAAATTGTTATCATTTGAAAATAATTTAGTGGTCTACATTGAAAACTAAAGTTATAATTTACAGAGAAATTATTAGAATTAATAAATGACCTCAACAAGATGTTAGGAATTAGAATCCATGTATAAAAGTCAATTGTTTTCCTCTGTAGTAGCTACTGAAAATGAAAATATAATACAAATATCAATTACTGTAAAACCATGAAGTACCTAGAAATTAATTTGACAAAATATGTGCAAGTTGCCTATTATGAAAATGTATACATAGGTAACTGATGATCAGTTAAAGACTGTTAAGAGTTATATACCATATAATTTAGTGATCGTGCTACTTGATCTTTACCCAAATCATCTGAAAACTTATGTTTCCACAAAAATTTGTGCACAAAAATTTATAACAACTTTATTCATAATTACCATTCAAATTTATTGAAGCAACCAAAATATCCTTCAACAGCTGAATGGATAAACAAACTGTGGCAAATCCATACAATGGAATATTATTAAGCAACAAAAATACGTGAGCTATCTATCAGGCCACAAAAAAGTATGAAGGAAATGTAAATAAATATTATTAAGTGCAAGAAGCCAGTTTGAAAAGTCTGTGTAATGTGTGTTTCCAACTATATGACATTCTGGAAAAAGCAAAAACTATAGAGATAGTAAAAAGATCAGTGGTTGCCAGGGGTTGGGGGAGGGGAGGAGGAATGTATAGGTCAAGCAGAGGAAATTTTTAAGGGAGTAGAAACTATTCTGTATGATACTGTAACGGTGGATTCATGACATTATACACATGTCCAAACTCAGAAACGTATACTACAAAGAGCGAACCCTTAGGTACATTATGAACTTCAGTTAATTATAATATATCAGTAATACTTCATCAGTTCTAACAAATATATCCCATTAATGACAGATGGCAATCATTGGAGAAATGTTTTTGGGTAGAAGAAGAGATATATGGGAACATAGTTACTTTTGTGCAATTATTTTATATATCTAATATTGCTCTAAAAATAAAAAAGTCTATTACCAAAAAAAGACATAGAAAATAACCATATTCATGGCTAGGAAGATAACAGTATCTTGAAGCTGTCCTCAGATTAATTTGTAAAGCAACTGCCAACTAAAATATTCACTACTTTTATTTGGGGTGGCAGTATTAGACAAATATACGCAGATCTGAAATTTATATGGAAGAGCAGAGAAAAAGGAAACCAATCAGAAGAACCACAAGAAGATGGGACCTTATGCAGCTGGATATCAAACCTGTAGTGACTAACTATGTGATATTGGCACAAGTATCAATAACTAGGTATGGACCTTATATATGGAAATTATATATCTAGTTAAGATGGCCTAATATATCACTGGGAGGTAGGGTAGGTTTTATTTGAAATTCAATTATGTACACAGATGGAAAACGAAAATCTCACCCTGCCCCCACAAAACCACACATAAACAATTTAGGATAGAACAAATAACTGTGAAATGCAAAACTTCAGAGCTTTACCAAGAAAATAAATGAAAATATATTAGTGATCCTGAGGATTTTTAAATTGTACCCACCATATACATGCCACACACACGAACATAACATGCAAAGAAAAAAAAATACTGGTAAATTGAAGTCATCAAATTTTTTCAGATGTGGATCTCGACACCTAATTTTTTTAAAAAGCTATACATAGGGTGGAGAGTTTTTCAGTTGAAAGTACCAAGGAAGCATTATCAAAATTTTGAAAGTACTATTTCAGATAAGAGGAAACAAAGTGATCAACCAATAGAATAATGGGTCCACTTTCACAATTTCAGATTGGTAAATATTAAAAAAAAAAATCTTGCAATAGTAGTTACAGGCAAAGAGATTGCACAACAGAACTTATTGGCTGATGTTAAATATATTAATTAATATATCTATTTTGGAAAACAGTTTGGCAATACCTAGCTAGTCAAGTTTAGGACACACGTAACTTACAAGTCAACAATTCAACTCCGAGATAGGGTGTTTCTCAATGAGGTCTTATTGTTAATTTGGGCAGGATACGTGTCTCTTGTAAGATACCTTTCGTAACTCTGATTTGCTCCCACTGTGTATAAGTTATGCCCCCAGCTTTGGTCATTAAAACAACCATTCCTTGCATGTTTCTAACCACTTTTAGTGGGACAGTCCAGAGATGATAGAAAAAACTCTAGGGAAAAACTAACATTAGCACCAGAAGAAAGTCGAAGAATAGTTTTTATAAAGTCTGCTTACCTCTGTTTTTAGTAGTGAAATGGAGTACCTTCAGAATCCAGCTGCAGGAAAATTAATAATTAAATTATAGCATCTTCTCACAATAGAATATTATGAACTACGAAAACAAAATATAGGAGTTAGTATTGGAAGCAGGCTGAGAAAGAACCAAGAGACACCCTCTAGTTCTGGCCCAAGGAATAGAAAAGAGAAGCCCTAAAGTACAGAGAGAAGGGGCAAATCCCTCATTGAGCAAAGGAGAGGAGAATGATTGAAAAATACCGAACAGAGACCCTTGGACTGTTGGGCGATTACAGAAGGCATTTTGTTTATATTATTGGAGCCCCAGAAGGAAAGGAAAAAGAATGTGACTAATAAGTATTCCAAGAAATAAGGGCTGGAAACTTTCCAAGTTTGACAAAAGTTATAACTTTACAGATTCAAGAAGCTAAGCTACCCCAAACAAGATAAACCCAAAGAAATACATACCCAGGCATATCATAACTGCTTAAAACTGAGGACAAAATCTTGAAAGCAATCAGAGAAAAAGTGACACCTTATCTATAGGAGACAGAGATTCAAATGAAAAATTTCTCAGCAGAAATCATGGAGCCCAGAGGAAATGTCTTACCATTTTTAAAGTGCTGAAATAAATAAAAGTGCAGAGCCCAGAATTCAGTGAAAATATCCTTGAATGTGAAATGAGGATCTTCTCATTTCAGGTAAAATCGAAAGAATTTGGAGTCAACAGACCTGCTGTAAAATAGCAGGTTAAAGAAATGTCTTAGGCTATGGGAATTGATATGAGAAATTTGGAATATTAAGAGTGGCGGAAATAGTAAATATAATAAGCTGATCTCTTCCTGAATTAGTTAAAATATGGTTTGTGAATGAAATCAAAGTAAAACCTTGTCTGACAGGAATTTTATAAAGTCAAAATCACAATTGGTGAATTAAAATGAACACTAAAAAAAATGAAGGAAGGAAAAACAGGAAACGGAAACAGAAGAATAAAAAACAGTGGAAACAGTTACATTGGGAAACCTTCATATAATACAAACATATAAATTATTATGTTAAATTTAAATGGTCTATACAAACCAAATAAGAGTCTTTCAAAATGGATTTAAACAGCAAGATGATATTAACAGTTGTAAACATGTATACAAATAACAAAACTTCAAAATACAGAAGTAAAACCTGACAGAACTAAAGGAGAAATATACAAATTCACACTTATGATTGAGAGACTCAGCATTCCTCTCTAGGTAATACTAGTAGAAAGAAAATCACCAAGAGTATAGAAGAATTGAACCATTCACAAACTAGATCTAATAAACATTTATATAACTCTCCACTAAATGCTAATTGACTAAAATATTTCTAAATGAATATAGAAGAAATTCTTTTTAGCATATTTGCAAGTTAAGCTATGAGAGGTGAATTAAATAATGTATTTGTGTCTTGCTAATGTGAACTACAAGTTTATGTTTAGAACAACATTTTACAAAGCAGGAAAAAGTGGTGAAATATTTTCAAAGCTAGAGTGGCTCAGCGTGAAATAAGTGATATAATAATTTAAAAACTAGCTAACATTATCTTAAGTATTTACTCTGTGCCAAGCACCGTTCTTCTCTTTATATAGACGAATTCATTCAGTCCTCACAAGAGGCCATCGAGGTAGTTACGTATACAAATAACAATGAGAAAGAGAGCTCTTTAATAAATTAAGATGTCAAAATTGGAAATTATAACAACAGTATCAGTAATTTAAAAAGCTTTTCTTGACTAAATACTTTTTCTGCATTTGACACTGGGCCTTAAACCTTGTCTCAACTGGTTTGCACACTATGATGACTTGCCGCTAATGGTACATCTAAGTAAAATGTGACACAGCAAAATTCCAAATCTTGGAGTTTGTCTCTGGAACCCAAGTTCTTTATCCCTGCATTACCTTCTGAAGATGCCCATTTCATCCTGGAAGAAGCTGTTGCCTGTCCTGGTGGTCATCCAGTGATCCAGCAAAAGCTATAGATTCTCATAGTCCTGCTCTTCCAAAGGCAGTGACTTCTCAATGACTAACTATCCTGCCTAGAGTAAGATAGGGCTGGGTACAAACACTTGTCTTTGATATTCGAAAATGTATTTTCTTGTGGCTCTTGGCCTATTTTATCCTCAGCCAAACATGGCAATGTAAATACAGGCCAGATCAGAATTACCTGACTCTGCTGTTCTTTTTCATACTGAAAGGATTTATTATGAGCTACTTGACACATAGAATAAGGTTTATTTCTCCAAAGTTGATTTTTTTTTTTTGGATTAAACCCCTAAGACCTTCAGATAATTTTCTCTTTTTTTAATTTATTAGTTTTCATTATGATAAATGTACTCTTTAATCCCTATCCCCTATTTACCCCATCTACAACCCCCAATAACTCTCAGTTTGTTCTCTTGGTTTCTATCTCCCTCTCGTTCCTTTGATCATTTATTTCTCAAATTGCACATATGAATGAGGTCATATGGTATTTGTCTTTTTCTGACATATTTCAATTAGCATTTTTCTTTTTAACTCTACCCATGTTGTTGCAAATGGCAAGATTTCCTTCTTTATGGCTGAGTAGTTAATTTGTGTGTGTGTGTGTCTGTGTGTGTGTGTGTGTGTGTGTGTGTGTATCTTTATCCATTCATCTCTTGATGAATGTTTAGGCTGCTTCCATAGAGTTTGGCTATTATAAATAATGCTGCAATAAACATGGGGTGCATGTAATACTTTGAGTTAGTATTTTTTTATTCTTGAGGTAAATACACAGTAGTGCAATTCCTGGATCAAAGGGTAGAACTATTTTAATTTTTTAGAAGCTTTCATGCTATTTTCCAAAGTGGCTGCATCAATTTGCATCCCTACCAATAGTACATGAGGGTTCTTTTTTTTCTCCACATCTTTGCCAATATTTGTATTTTCTTGTGTTTTTGATTTTAGCCATTCTGACAGGTGTGAGGTAATATATCCTTGTGGTTTTGATTTGCATTTCTCTGCTGATAAGTGGTATTGAGCATCTTTTCATGTGTCTGTTGGCCATCTGGGTATCTTTGGAGAAGTGGCTGTTCATGTCTTCTGCCCATTTTTAATTGGATTATATGTTTTCTGGGTGATGATTTATATAAATTCTTTATATATTTTGGATTCTAACCCTTTATCAGATAAGTCATTTTCAAATATCTTCCCCCACTCAGCAGGTTGCCTTTTCATTTTGTTGATTGTTTCCTTCACTGTGCAGAAGATTTTTATTTTGACATAGTACCAATAGGTTATTTTTTGTTTTACTTCCCTTGCCTCAGGTGATATAGCTAGAAAAATGATGCTATGTCCAATGTCAAAAAGATTACTGCCTGTGTTCTCTTCAGGGTTTTTATGGTCTCAGGTCTCACATTCAGGTCTTTAATCCATTTTAAGCTTATTTTTGTGGATGGTGAAGAAAGTGGTCAATTTCATTCTTTTTCATCAAGATTTGACTTTGACTTGATCCCTAATGAGTCCAACCTGTAATATGTCAAGTCACCCCTTTTCCTGCATAGTATTTACCACTCTGTATAAGTACATGTTATTTGTGAAGCATTCCTGTAATTCACACCTAACTTTTTGTGGGAAATACGTTCAATCATATATTCTGAAGCTAAAGCTCTGAAGCTTGCATTTCTTGAGATTTCCCTTACAGTTTTGTCAATTTTTCTGACTTGGTACATTGGAACAAGAACAGGCCTCTTACTTCTATAAATGCTTTTCTCTTTAGTCAACCTTATTTTTACTATAAAGTTTTAAGATTATCAGGTGGAATTTTTGTCAACATGAGTATGTGTGTATACTTCCAAATGCACCTATCTTGGTGGAAGGGAAGATGGTAACTTTAAAGCAGGGATTGGCCAACTACACTCTGCTGAATTTACATCAATAAAGTTTTATTGGAACACAGCCACACTCATTTAGGTGTTGTCCATGTCTCCTTGGGTGCCAAACAGCAGAACTGAGTAATCGTGATACACCATGTGTCCTATAAAGTCTTAAATATTTACTGACTGATTTCATACAGAGAATCTTTGTCTACCCTGGTTCAAACACTAAAAGGTACTGGTTATTTAATAATATTGATTAAAGATGCTGTTATTGTGGTGGCAAATTTTGGCTCTGCTTTCCCCTGGGGCAACATAAGAAAGTAGTCTTTTAGTTATGAAACAAATATTTTATGTGTAGAAATTATGTGTGTGTGTGTGTGTGTGTGTGTGTGTTTAGGGTAGACAACATGAGTTAATTACATGTATTGTGAAATGAGTACCACAATCAAGTTAATTAACATATTAACTTGTTAATTTGTAAATTTCACCTCACATATTTAGAACTTTTGTGTATGTGTGGTGAGATCACAGAAGATGTATTCTCTTAGCAAACTTCAACTCTACATGGCATTATTAAAAAAAAAAAAACGATATGAGATCACAAGTTTTGGTGAGGATGTGGAAGACAGAGAGCCCTTGTGCACTGTTGTCAGAAGGTAAACTGATACAGACACATGGAGAACAATATGGAGGTTCCTCAATAAACTGAAACTAGAAGTATTATATGACTCTGGGTATATATATCCTCCCAAACTAAAATCAGCATTTCCTCACTCCCTAGTTCACCTTAGCATTATTCACAGTTGCCAAGATGAGGAAAACAATCTAAGTGGTTATTGAGGGGTGAATGGATAAAAAAATGTGAGACACATTGAGATATGAGTTAGGCATCTGGAGAGAAGGAAATCCTGTCATTTTCAACAACGTGGCTGAATCGGAAGGGAGGACATTAAATGCAGTGAACTAAGTCAGAGAAATCGTTCTTCTTATGAAACATTCTTTTCACATCAACCTCACAGTTCCATTCATGACTAGAATTTTTCTATGGCTCCTCTGACAAAAATGTTAAAAATTCAGTGTCTTAAAATTGCTTTAAGGGGGGGCGCCTGGGTGGCTCAGTGGTTAAGCCACTGTCTTCGGTTCAGGTCATGATCTCAGGGTTCTGGGATCAAGCCCCGCATCAGGCTCTCTGCTCAGGAGGGAGCCTGCTTCCTCCTCTCTTTCTCTCTGCCTGCCTCTCTGCCTACTTGTGATTTCTCTCTGTCAAATAAATAAATAAAATCTTTAAAAAAAAAGCTTTAAAAATATTTGTAAACATTACCAACCAAATGTTTCCATCTCAGTCCCTTAGTGGAACGTGTGAGATTTTCCAGTCACATCTTACACTTCGATGTGCTTAGATACTACCGAGAAGGGTCATTTGTGTTCTCTCTCCTCACATGGTGTTTTCTAGGAGCCGCTGCGGTTGTTTCCCACACGGAGGAGCTCTCTCATGGAGTGACTTCCTGGGTCTTCAGGCAGCCATGGAGGATAAACCGTCTGTCTGGGGCTCTTTGAAACAGCAGAGCAGGCCTTTGTTAATCAACCTGAGCAAGAGGAGGGTGAAAAAGAACCCAAACAAGCCCATAGACCTACGGGCAAGGCGTTCCCTGGACCGCCGCCTCAGCCTCTCTGTCTAACCTCTTGGAGGCTGAGGCCTTGGCCCCAGAGGGCAGGCCTTAACTCTGGGCCCCAGTCATCGTACACCTCGGTGCCCAGCAGCCTGTCAACGGTGGGGATCTTGCCCAAGAGCAGCAGTAGCTCCTTGAAACAGTCTGAGGAGGAATTGGACTGGAGCCAGGAAGAAGCCGACTACCTCCATGTGGTGGAAACGGACTCCGAGGAGGCCTATGTCTCTCCCGCCGAGGACAGGAGGCCTTCTAGCAATGGCATCCTGGATCTGCTGCAGAAGACGCCGGCTGGAGACGAGGCCCTGGAAGAGCCAGAGGTGAGACCAGGGCTGGGCACTTTCCTGCTCCTTCTTCTGTTTTTCTCCTTTCTATGTGTACTCCTTGCCCTTGGAAGATTTGGTTTGGAGTTATTTTTGTGGTTCACTTGGATGGAGAGAATGTCATTTATAAGAATTTAAATTCAGGTAATATTGATTGCACCCACTGTTCCCATTCGTTTTAGGGTTGACCTCTATGTATTTTAAAACTATTACAAATAACCTCTCTGGGATACTTTAAGGCATTAAAAGCCCTATTGGATGAGTTTTCCTTTTCCCATGTTCCTGGCAAAGAAATTAAGAGCATAACTTTTCCTCGAACTTTTTGCTTTGTGTGTGTGTGTGTGTGTGTGTGTGTGTGTGTCTCCACCACTGCTCAGTGTTATGGTAGACAAAAATGCATGTTAATATTCCTTTAAAAAAAAGATGAACCATGAAAGACTATGGACTCTGAAAAACAATCTGAGGGTCTTGGAGGGGCGGGAGGTTAGGTGAGCCTGGTGGTGGGTATTACGAAGTTCACGTATTGCATGGAGCACTGGGTGTGGTGCATAAACAATGAATTCTGGAACACTGAAAAGAAATTTAAAAAATTAAAAATAAAAATTAAAAAAAAAATTAAATAAAATAGATGAAAAGTGTTCCCCAAATGTGGAAGAGGGAGGTTGAAGACGTGGAGTCAAAGTACAATTTTTGGATGTCCTCTTGCTGGCTTTGAAGGTAAATGAAGGACACATGAACCATCGAGTACAGGTGGCTCTAAGGCTAGGATAGAAAAGAAAACATAGTCTCCTCAGACTTCCAGAATGAACTCTTCTGTGCAGACAGTGATTTTAGCTCATGGAGACCTATTTCAGATTTCTGACTTCAAAAACTATCAGAGAATAAACTGATTTGTTTAAAAAAAAAGATTTTATTTATTTATTTGAAAGAGAGAGAGAATGAGCAGAGAGAGGGGAAGAAGCAGACTCACCTGCTGGGCAGGGAACCTGACATGGGACCTGATCCCAGGACCCTGGGATCACGACCTGAGCCGAAGGCAGTCGCTTAACTGACTGAGCCACCCAGGGACCCCTGCATACTCATCTTCCTAAGAAATGTATGGATGTGTGTCTCCGTTTGACTGTCAGAGGGTTTGAACTTGCTCCAGTCTCACTTGTATGTGTGTGCATTTGTGTGTGCTTGTGAACACGTGTGCATGTTTGCCTGTGGACAGCTTCACTTGCATTTAAAAAAAAAAAAAACTCAAGTATTCAAATTCTTATGGTTTCATTGATTTTTTAATGCTTTAGTATTTTGATGAGATAAAATAGCCAAATACAATTATGAGAAAATCTTGTATATCTAGAACACATTTAATATAAATTCAGTCCCCAGATTAGTTAATCATGGTGACTGGTTTAATCAGTTTTTTTTTTGTTTGTTTGTTTGTTTGTTTTTGTTTTTTTTTTTTTTAGTTCCCCATCAATTTTTACTAAAGTAGGTTGCAGCTTTGAGGGAAGAAGTGAATTTTTTTGTGTGGAGACTCTAGGTTTCTGTTATAATTGCATACAAACCTGGATCTTCAACTGGGATTTTTGTTATTCAACCAAATTTTTTTATTTAACCAGAGACTGTCATATTTTGGGGTGTCATATATTTATATTTAATTGTGTCATATATTTGGGTGTCATTATGGAATGGATCTTGGATATCTGGAGTAAGTACATTGCGACCAGATTCCTTTGGAAACTTGATGATAAGTCACGATTAACCATTCAATGACTTAACTATCTTTTTCCTTACCACTTAGTTTTATGAAATTCTTTTTGTAACTGTGTTACAGTTGTTACCATTGTTTATAAACTTGAAATATGTTTTTCCAGTAATCAAGATATAAATCAGGTGAATTATTAAACATAATTCATAATTCATAGTTTGGTGTGAAGGAGGTAATTATATCCAATGTAGAATTGGATACTGAAGTTTATCTTCTTGTTACATTATTAACCGATCAGAAGAAAATGTGTGGGTTTTTTGGGTTTGATAGGCTAACACTCTCGGATTAGAATTCTTCTTTTAAGATTATATTTTTTTAAAGACTTTATTTATTTATTTGACAGACAAAGATCACAAGTAGGCAGAGAGGCAGGCAGAGAGAGAGGGGGAAGCAGGCTCCCTGCTGAGCAGAGAGGCTGATTCGGGGCTTGATCCCAGGACCCTGAGATCATGACCTGAGCCAAAGGCAGAGGCTTTAACCCACTGAGCCACCCAGGTGCCCATGATTACTTTTTTACAAAAGATTTTATTTTTATTTATGGGCGAGAGAGAAAGAAAGCAGGAGCATGGAGGGAGGAGGGGGGGGAGAGGGACTAGCAGACTCCCGCTGAGTGGGGAGCCTGACGGGGGGATCAATCCTAGAACCCTGAGATCAGGCCCTGAGCAGAAACCAAGAAACAGACACTTAACTGAGCCACCCAGGTGGCCCCAGAATAATTTTTTTTTTTAGGTTAATGCCGTGAAGTTGTTTGGCTGACTATAAATATTCGAGTACCTACTCTTAACTCAGGCACCATAAAGGTCGTGACTAGAAATAGAGATGGATAGGAAAGTGACCCTGCCTTTAAGTTACGAGGTATTAAGAGACAGCTTTGTGTAGCTCTAAAGAAAGCATAAGAGGCAAGAAGATATTGGAACTGTCTGTGGAAAACATCTAAGCCTTGCCTCTTGGCAGCCTGGTGGTTGGAGGATATCAGTGCATTGGGACAGACAGGCATTGTGACAGGACATGAGGGCTTGCGCAAGTTGGTGTAGATTTGATAGGTGAGGAAATATGGTGGACACAACCTGAAGTGTGAGTGGGGTGGTTAGGAGGTGGTGAGCATTTTGCTGCCCCTGACATAGGTGTTTGAGGAACTTTCTGATGTGATATGTGCTAGGAAGGGTGGTCTTTGTTGAGGGGCTGTTTATGGATGGTCAATGGATGGTTGGTAGTGGTTACTTTCTCTTTTCTGGGCTAAATGCAAAACTCTTGGAATAATTTAAAAAATTATTTTAAATAATTTTCCTTTTTAACTCACCCATGAAGAGAAAGCAAACTTTTTTTAATATTTTATTTTGAAGTCATCTGTGCCCTGAATCTGAGGTTCAAACCCACAACCCTCATATTAAGAGTTACGTGCTTCATCAGCTGAGTCAGCCAGGTCTCTCTAAACCTCTTTTTTGAATACGAATCTTCTGCTTCTATTTTCCTGTCCTAGGACGTGCAAAGTAGAAACTGAGACTGATCCTCCCATGGTCACTTGAGTGCTACATATCTGCTTGGTTTGCAGAGGATGCGGGACTGGGCTATAGCTAATCAGGACTATGGGATCACATGTGGTCAAGTGCATTGCTCTGTCTATCCCCCTTTTGAGCTCCCTTCCACCATATTGAGTGGGCTTCTCCCACTACCCGAGGATCTAGACTTTATTGCATGGTATAGAAGTTACCACTCCCTTGCTTATCTTCCCCACTAGGCTGTGTAATTTGGTCTGTGGGTAGGTCTAATGGAGTCATGTCTAATTTGTCTTTGTTTTCTTGGGGCCTTGCTGTGTGCCTGACACAGAGCATGTGCTCAATCACTATTTATATATGAGGAAATCAACGATAGTAATGTATCCATTCAGGTTCATACAGTTTTTATCAGTGTCTTTGTTGTAAGTTCTCTTCAGTTTATAATTTCATTGAAGTCAGAATTTCCCTGTTTATTTGTTTAGGATTTTTTGGAAAGAAACATACTGGAAATGAAATTTCTATCTATATGATTTCACTGAAAACAGAGAGATTTAGACAGGTATAGACTCTTCAGCCCAAATATGATACTAGCCTTAAATCTGAATGTGTTCTTCTGTCTTTTTTTCAATGAAGATGGAAGTTCTGGTGAATCCATGTCATGTGAGTTTGGGGGTTGGTGAATCTGTATCTAGGATACAGGTCATCTCTTTTCTTCCTGATGAATAGTGGACAGGTTACTATCACTCTCATGGAATGGGAGAAGCAATGAGGAGGGAAGAAAGGATTGGCGTGGACTGGGCTGTAGCTAGTCAGGCCTATGGGATCACATGTGGTCAAGTGCATTGCTCTGCCTATCCCCCTTTTATCTCCTTCCACCATATTGGGGTACCACAAAGACAATAAGATGTTTGCTGAGTATTCGTGGTGTGGCTGATATTATTTGTAGCTTTCCAGAGCGGGGAGGGGTAAAGCAAGGAGCATCTGTGGTTCAAGTACCCATTGATGTTTGTCTCCCATGTTTTATGTCCAAGGGCAACTTCAAGGCTGAACCTGCAGCAGTGGGATAACACCCCAGATAATGATGTTGGCTGAGTGTCTTCCAGTTTTTTCCCCACTCCTGTCAGGGTCAGCAATGAAGTGAGGCGCGGGCTTAACATTTAGGGGAAATGGAATGAGAAAGCAAAGAAAAAAATTAAGAGGGAAGAGGAAAAATGAATGTGAGAATGTAGAGACGTCACATGGAAGTCTGAAATAGTCAAGTATGGAACAGTCTCACTGTCGTGCTCAGTCATCCCTAAGATCAAATTGGAAGAAAGTCATTTTAGAATAAAGGATGCATTTGCTGGAAGAGGAGTCTCCAGACTTTCTCCTGGGTCCCAGATTCATACCACACTGGATAGTCCACAGAAACCTGATCACAACTGGTTCTGGCAGAATTCTGTCTCTCTGAAGTGTTCTCACAGATACAAACATTTGTTTCTTGGCAACATCACCATTATGCACCAGGTGGCACCCGTGAAATGACATGAAATGATGTTAGACTGTTCCCCTTTCCTTGCTTCTCATGGTCTCTGTAATCTTCAGAGACCCATCTCACATCTGTCTTCTCCTCTCACATAAATTCTCTCAATCCTTCAAAGCCCAGCTGAAAATTTCTTTTCCTTGTCTGGGTTTCCTGACTATATAATCTGTATCTTCCCCCTACCTTTATTTACACAGCATTTCACTTTTGCTGTCATGGAACACTAACCTCATTCTGCTTTCTCTAGACATCTGTAGAGGAAGAAAGGGTTTGGAGCAAATAGAGGGAGTAGGGAAGGAAAGGCAAATGGGTAGTCGGCAAAGGTGTCACTGAGTAAGATCCCGAGAAGATCATTAGCTTCCAAGACCTGTATTAACTGTGCACTGGCCATCTGGCTCAGAGTACCACTTCATGATAACCCAATACCCATGAGACTGAGCTAGAAATTACAAATGGTGACTTATATGCAATGAGAATGAAATACTATGTAGACTCTCCTATTTATTTTGATATAAACAGCTCACTGTGTCATTATTGTCAAGTTATTTGGGAAGTCAAATCATAATGAGCATCAACTTCATTAAAGTGGAGTGAGCAATAATTATATCAGGGCCTAGAAATACTTTGGAGAGCCTGTTGGGTGTATTGGCTCCCTGAAGTCAGCCTGCATTACAAGTCACATAGAATCAGGAGACTGTTTTGTGGACTCAAATGCCTGAGAAGAGAATGGTGTAGATAGCCATCCATCTCCCAATAGCGATTGAATTCTGAATGAGGACTTGACATACTCACATTTTGTTAGCTTGGGCCAATGACATGATGCCCACATGCCAACCTGCCTAGGCCATGAGGCCAAGGTTCTTAGAGTCCTGTGGGCTGGGCTCTCTCTTCCCTCCATAGGGTTCAGGAGTAAGTACAAACTTTTATCCAGGTCTTCTTGCATGACCTTGTCCTCTTTTGGATTGACACACTATTTGATTAGCTGTGTAATTATCACTTTCAGTCAGGATGAGAACCTCACATGGTTGCCCGGCAACCAGATTTTCTCCTTTACATGACTTTGTATGTCTGGCTTCTGATGGATGAAAGGTGGTCTTACAGTTTTATCCTGCTTGCTGTCATCACCAAAACTTGGGGATAGGAGGTGGCAAAGGGCACCTTTTTTATTGCCAATCCCATCCACCATTTTGTATTTTCATTGGTTGTTTAGAAGTTGGCATCTCTCTCTCTCTCTCTTTTTTTTTAAGATTTTTTAAAAATTTATTTGACATACAGAGATCACAAGTAGGCAAAGAGGCAGGCAGAGAGAGAGGAGGAAGTAGGCTTCGCTGAGCAGAGAGCCGATGCGGGACTCGATCCCAGGACCCTAGGATCATGACCTGAGCCAAAGGCAGAAGCTTTAACCCACAGAGCCACCCAGGCGCCCCTTGAAGTTGGCATCTCTTATTAGACTGGGAGCTCCTGAGGAACAGATACCTTTTTTTCTTTCCATTCCAGCTTTCTGCACATCTCATTTATGTGGAAAAAAAAAAATATATATATATATACACACACACACACACATTTTAAAATAATCATTTCAGTGGTGGGAAGAAGGAGAGGGAGAGCAAGAATCTCAAGCCAATTCTGCATGTTGAGCGTGGAGCCCTGCGTGGGGTTCAGTGTCAGGACTCTGAGATCATGACCTGAGCTAAAACCAAGAGCTGGACACTCAACGAACTGAGCCACCCACAGGCCCTTACGTGAAATATATTGACTCATGTTTCTCCACAGCTGATTTTCAAGCCACAGGCCATGCTAGGTACTGTGGGGCTGCATGAATTTCCGCTGGGTTGGGGAAGGTGGTGATACATGGAGGCCTGGGGGAAGGAGGGCGGGCTCTAAAGGAATTCCTAAGTGTCAGGTTAAATACAGTTAAGGAGACCCAGGGGTAGAGTAGCTTCTTTTTTCTTCCTTTTTTCCCCCCTTGCCTTTTTTCTTCTCACTTCCTTCCCTGGTACTCATTTTATAAGATACTCTCTTCTGCTTTATAAAGTCAGGTATTTAGAAAATACAGAAAGTTGCCACTGGTTCCCCTCCTTGGTGTTGATGGTGGTGTAGTTGAGCATAGGCCCAGATTTCACAAAGACAATGACGAAGATCTGAGGTGGTCCGGGCCCCTGATTCGTGCTGGATCACTGGGCAAGGTGAATGGGGAGGAGTCATGTAGCAGGTGGTCAGGAAAGGGCCTGAAGAGGGAGGGCATATCCACTCCAACTCAGGCAGGGAATAAGCCAAGTTGCTGAGTTTCATGCAAAATTTTAAGGCCAAAAAAAATGAAGGGCTTTTAGCTCAAATAGCTTGAGGGCACAAGCACCTGACATGGTTTGCATATTACCTTTGTATTTATTAGTTATTATAGTGGTTTCTACCATTACATTTCCCAGAATGAAATGAGGGCCCGGAAGGTTTAATGACTTACCTAACATCATCAAGCTGGTGTTAGAGCCAGGAGCTAAATCCAGGACTGTCTGAATCCAAGTGCAAAACTCTATGTACATCAGGAGTTTGGAAATGAGACGACTCAGAGCCGCTGATCTAAAAAAGTTGGTAGTCAAAGGGAGATTTTTCTTTTTTAAGATTTATTTATTTTAGAGAGAGAGCTCACACAAGCAGGGGGAAGGGAAGATGGAGAGAGAGAGAAAGAAATGCTCCAGGAGACTCCATGCTGAGTGCGGAACCCCCAATGCGGGGTTTGATCCCAGCACCCTGAGATCATGTCCTGAGCCAAAGTCAAGGGCCAGGTGGGCACTCAGTCGACTGAGCCACGCAGGTGCCCCTCGAAGGAAGGTAGTTATTTTTGTGTGTCCACTGTGCCCTTTTAAAGGTGAGGATAATTATAGTGGTTGAATGGCCTTGTTGTGCTCAGCGACTAATAATCCTGAATGAGAGGATTATTGCCTCCTACCACCACATTGTCCATGTAGTCGCCCACTGGGGATTTTCTGACATTTCATTTGGCAGTTGAGGTTTTAAATAACTAGCGTAGCGTCGGTGTTAGCTTATGCAGATGAGTTTAGTGGTTTAGAGAAGTACCTTACATTATTGGGAGGTTTCCAGAAAAACTACCAGCCAACCACAGACCTTCAGTTTCATGACCACAGAGAAGCACAGTGACAAAGCAGTACAGAGGAACTAGCTTACACCTGGCACAACTGAACAGGTACATTAATTTCTCTACCTTTCAGTTATGTGTTCTGTACTGTTAGTGATTTATCTCCAGAATCATTCCTCACCATCACCGTGTCCACGAGACGGGCACGTCAGCCATGTTCCAGGAGCTTCTGTGGGGTTGGCCTCTTTCTTCTTCTTTCCTCCCTCCTTTCTCCTCTGTTGAGTGCCTACTATGTGCAGATGCTGCTGTAGACACCAGGAACACAACTGTCAACCGAACAAACACCCACTATCTCGTGGAGATCTCATCCTGGTCCCAATGGGGGCAGGCTACAGATATGTTCAGAGAGGGCCAGGTGTAATAGAGAAAAACAAAGCAGAGAAGGTGATTGGGAGTGCTTGAACAGAGAAGTCCCAAAAGACCTCTTCTGGCCTGGTTGCATTTACCCAAAGACCTAGAGGAGGCAAGGAATCCAGGTGTGTTGGTGCCTGGAGAAAGAGCTTCTCTAGAGGAGAGAAGAGTAAGTGTACAGGCTCCAGGAAGGCAGAGGAGTGCCTGGTGTGATTCAGGAATAGCAGGGCAGCAGTGTGAGGGGACAGTGGGTGGGGATGTGAGTTAATTTGGAGGCTGTGTGCGTCATCTGGGCTTTCCTTTTCTGTTGGGCAAGCTTGCGAGATCATAGGGCTACCTGGGGGTACCAAAGAATGGGCTAAGAAGGATCCCTTTGGGCTCAATAATGGTGTTGCTCACAGGCAGGGGTAAGTAGTATACAGGTGGTGCTTATAACACCTGCTCTAGACCCTGGGAATAGCATTAAGTAGAAGCTTTGCCTTGGAGGAGAGCCATGGAGGAAGCATGCACAGGTCAATGAGCTGTGCTTGTGAGGATTGGGGGCACTGTCCTGAGACTTCATTACCAGCCCTCTAGCTCTGTTGTGATGAAAGTATCAGAGGGAAAGGGATGGTTGGAATGAAGGAAGGGACTTGGTTGGCTGACCACCTTCATTGAGCTTTTTCCTCCAGTCTTCCTAAACACATCCCCCACCTTAATAACAATCATACTAGTAAGACAGCAATACTAACAGAAAGGCCATACCAGTATCGCTTTCTGAGAGGTTACATATAAGGACCTGTGCTTGGTACAGTATAAGAGTATTATCTCATGGGACCACATCTATTTGGTTCCCTCTACATACAATTAGCCTAGTAAAGTGTCTGGCCCAGAGACAGCCTTTCAATGAATTAATTTTTCTCCAAATAATCTGTAAAGTAAGTATCTTTTTTGGCCCTTTTGGAGATGTTCTCATGTCTTGAATTTTAAGTAAATTGTGCAAGAACCCAAAGATAGGAAGTAGAACAAGTAGGATTCGAAATTCGGTCTTTCTGACTCCCAAGTCTCGTCTTCTCCGCACAGAGCTGGGCATTCTAATTTTGAATTCTCCTGGATCTTGGCACTGTGAAAAGAGTGGAGGATCCAGGACACTCCAGTAAAAGTCTAACTCTTTAATCTCCCTTCAGCAGCCAATTATCCTGTTCACGTCGGCTTCCTTATTCCTACGTCGATGATACTGATGACAGCTTGTGGGCCCCTTAACAGGAGAATGTGTGTATTTGAAATTACAAAGTGCTAAGAAAGTGTAATGGGGACCATTATTCTTTTAAGCTACGTGCTGGTAACAAGCGTGAAAAGAGTGCATGCAAGGTGAGTGGACAGATATTACTGAGCGTGAAAATAAAGGTTGATTATACCAGGGGTTGGCAAACTTTTTCCACAAAGGGCCAGATAATAATAGGTTATCAATTGTTAATAGATGTTCAGTTAATGTTTGTATGAATGAAGAAATGAAAGAATACAAGGGAAGATACGTAAGACATGCCATGCTTATAGTTATGATGGTAGTGTTAAGAAATGAAAAATTCACTGCTTTTGAGCAAAAGCCAGATTTAATCAAATATGGATTTGCACAGTACTTTTAAAGTTTTGTGGCTGTATATGCACAAAATTAGAAATACTTGAATAAAATTCCCCTGAGAATGTATTATTGTATTTTAGTATTTGTCTTTTATTCCCTTGTAAATATTTTATTATGTAAGTTTTGAAAACACTAGGTCTTTGACACAACTGTCATTCGGAACATGACAGATGATATCATTGCCAGTCATTGAATTACAGGGATAAATGGAATAAAAAAAAATCCTGTTCTTGAAGGATTCATGGTCTCAGGAATACGGACTTAGAATTTATTATACAAATAGCCATAGAGTATAAGGTGCTATGGTTTACTCTATCCAGGGGAACTGAATCTTGATAAATTAGGAGAATTTTATTAAATGGCTAAAAGGAACAATATTTCATTTAATAAGTGGACATTATTATGAAATCATATGGTGCCTTTATGGATTGACAGTAATTTGGGTGGTAGCTAGGGCAGTTTGCAAGAATCATTTGTAAGGGCAGATTGGGGCTACCCAGATTATTAGTTCATCCTTTGACATGGAGGACATCAGAAACTTTCCAAGGATATTTCCAAGGATATTTTCCAAGCAGAGAAATTCTGGCGCCAGAGTCCCTGAGTTCATATTCCAAGCCCTGCCCTTTACTGTGTGTGTTACCTTGGACATATTTATTTAGGATCTCTCTGCCTCAGTATCCTTATTTATAAAATGGTGAAGATAATTATAACCAAAAAGATTGCTGTTTGGATTGAATGAGTTAAGATATATCAGGTACATGGAAAAATTCTTGGCACATTGAAAAATCCCAATAAGTATTGGCTCTTGTTGCTTTTACTATATGCATTGAGAAAAACTCAAAGCTTATTTTCAGCCAGAGCTAGAGGCACAAAAAGATTCAAGGGATTTCTTAGGGGTGAAGTTAACAAAGCTTCAAGTTAACTACCAATATGTAACCAGGAATTTCAACCAATATGTGCCTATGTGCAGCGTAGAGGTAAGTTTGAAATTTGTATAACAGTTCCATGATTTACAAACTTCTAGAACGTAAATTTTCTAATTTGTGTTTTCTTTTAGATCTTCTAGAAAATTTCAGCTGTAGCCCTTGCACCAGAAGCTGAAATAATAGAAGCTGTGTACGATGCATTAGGGTATTGAAGAAAATACATTTTGAATTAAATGTATGGAATATAAGGAAGGAAAGGTGATTGAAAATGGGGTGGAAGAAAATTCAAATCACACGTATAATGGATGAGAGGAATCGACAGGTAAATGAAAATTTTAACTTATTTATTCTTGATGTAAATATTTTTTTTTTAAAAGAGGAGCATAGGACAGAATGGTTGAATTTTTCTTAAATTTAATTCCAAGTCTATTTTTGTTTTCAAACTAAATAAAAAATTTAAACACTTTTAGCTTGTCATCGTGTGCTTTAAAGAAACTTTTTCTTATTGCAAAAATCATAGATGTTGGTTCTAGAAAATATAGGGGAAAAGAAGAGATCACTGTAGTCCCACCGTTACTGTCCATTGTGTAGATTTATTGTAATATACTTAGTCTTTTGTTCATTTGATTATGTTTGTTTTTAATAGGTTAATTATTATTATAAATTATCACCTCTATTTTCATAATTAGGGAATACCTAAGTTAACTATGGTTATCAGTGAATGTGCTTTAGTCAATTAAATTTTCTGGTTAACCAACAAATAAAGAGAATTTTTTTATAACTCATATTATCACAAATATTCCCAGAACAGTTATTATATTGATCTCAGTTTTAATTGATAAAATATATTGAACTTAATTTTTAGCACCAATGTCAATAAACCCTTATAAGTTCAAGATAATTATAGTACTGATATATGAAGACCAGAAATTGTAAGAGTTTAGAGCAGGTATTGGCAAACTGTGGTTCATGGGCAAGCTGGCTCATTTTACAAACAAATCATTGTTAGAAAACTGCCATGTGCATTTGTTTACATATTGTCTGTGCCTGATTTCCTATTGTAACAGCATAATTGAGTAGTTGCCCATAGGCCTAAAATCATTACTCCTGGCCTTTTAAGAAGTTTGCCATGCTCTTGGTTTACAGGAAAGAAGGAAAAATAGTTTCATAGAATATTGTGAATAATCTAGTAGTCACAGCATATGCAGGAGGGGTAGATTCTGCTCTGGAAAGTTTACCTCTCAGGAGAAGTTTCCAGAAAAGCTGGTTTCTGGAAGCTTACCAGGAACAGAACAGCACTAAAGATAAAATCTGCAGAGTTTGAGTAGTAATTCATCTGGTAATATGGATATAATTGGAGACAAAACTCAGCTGAATAGCTGATAGAGAAGTTAGTGGAAGTGATTAGAGTTGTCACTGGACCTAAATGAAGAGAACTCCTGTTTCATCTCATGAAAATTCTTCTGATAAAATGTAGGGCTCACACAGTATGATTCTTTATGAAGGTTGATAAAACAGGGGAGAGTGATAAAATAACTATTCCATCATGATTCTAAGCAAGCTTGCAAGTAAATGTCCCTTCATAAATCTGAGGACTATGTCACATAGAGGGAACATGGGGGACCTGCTTCATGAACACATGCAATACTAATGTAAAATAGGGTTTATTCGGGGAATAACATAAAAGCAGAGAACTGGCAAAGGATGTAACATTCCCTGAACTCTCATTATCCCATAGAGAGTCATGTTTAAATTCAGCATAGATACACTGGATCTACCAGTGGAAAAGACATCCCAATTTTAGAGAGAAAAAGGAGCTAGGCATATGTAAGTGACTGTGTAATGGAGCTTTTTAAGCTAAGGAAATGATATTATTAAAAGATGAAGCTTGCCACTATACTCAGCAACTAGAATTAGCCTGAATTAATAATTAATATGTTGAGTTTACCTAAGTCATTTTCTTACTAAGCTGCCAGATGGGGCAAGGGTAAGGGTGTCTGAATTTCTTCTCAGGAGATTTTGGCAAAGAATGCAGAAACCATACTGTGGAGGTAGTTAGACAATTTGGTTTTCAGGTTTGATTAGGCACAGACGTAATTTGTCACTTTTAACTTGTGGATTTTGAGTCAAAAGTTTCATTATTCTTGCATTAAAATGGGGGAAAAAGGTTTCTGTGCTGAAGAGAATATGTGTCACTTATTCATCCAAATTTGAATATTTACCATATCAGAGAGAGACTGTTAAGCACTGGAGACTCATTCAAAACATATAGCCTACAGAAGAAATTTAACTATGTGGCAGATAGATGCTAAGCTTAGGTGCTGGGAGGGTTTATGGAAGGAACTACCAACCTCTGGGGTTGTTTAGCGAGCAGTACTGAAGGAGGTAATAGCGAATAGAGTTTTCAATGATGGATTTTTGGAGCTACTAAGATAAAATCACACTTCAAGTCATTAGAAGAGTGAGTTAAAACTCTTGGGGTTGACACTACCATGCACTTAAGAGCTGCTTCACCTCACTTCAATTCTACTTGGAAGCTTTCACTTGACTTCCATTTGGGAGCTTCTAGTGAAACCTTGTGTTGGTCCTTCTTAGCATAATATGTTTCTATTTAAAAAGTAAATTTTGTATTAAAGTATAACATAAAAGAAAAGCACACAAATCCTAAGTGTGGCTAAGAGAGTTATTGCAAAAAGTACATGGCCACGTAACCAGCATATCCCAGTGCACCACCCCAGAAACTCTCTGTCTTGTCTCCCAGGCATTATCTCCCTGCCCCAGGGAAGGAAAATCATTCACTGAACTTTCTAACACATAGGTTAATTACCCCTGGTTTTGAATTTATGTGAACAGCATGTGTTCGTTTGGGCAACATTATGTTTGTGAAATTAATGTTAGTGTTGCATGTGGGTATATATGTAGATGTATTTTATAAATCTACATATTCATATATGTTTTCATTGATGTATGATATCCCATTGAGTGGATAGAACACAATGTGTACACTTATTTTTTCTACTGTAAATAGAATTTTGGGTTGTTTTCTACTTTGAGACTATGATAAAGAGTGCTATTTTGAATACTCCCATGTGTGTCTTTGGTACCTATGAATGCTTGGGTATATGTCGAGGGGTACAGTTGCTAAGTCAGAGAATATACCTGTGATAGCTTTAATAACAATAGTTTTCTAAAGTGGTTGTACTGATTTATAATTTTTGCTCTGCTAACAGGGTGTGAAAGTTCCAGCTGCTCATCTGCTCTAAATATTCACCATTACTAGTTTTTATCCCTTTCATTTTAGCTGTTCTGGTGGGTGAGCAAAAGTAACATTTTAATTTTAAGATTCTGTGATGTGTGATGAAGTTGATTACCTTTTCATAACTTTCCTGGCCCTTTAGATACCTTCTTTTATGACTTACCTGTTAAGTCGTACCTCACTACCTTTTCTTAGGCAGTCTCCTTGACTGCTTTTTTCTTAGTAATTATTAGTATACATTCTGTATTTAATATATTCTGAGTGTTTTGTTCATTGTTTGCATTTCAAATAACTTCCCTCATATCATGGCTTGCCTTTTCACTTTTTCAATCCTTTTTTTTTTTTTTTTTAATGTTGTCCAGTTTCTCTCTCTCTTTTTTTTTTTTCCTTTATGGCTTTTGCTCTGTGTTGTGTTGGAGAAATACTTACCTATCATAAGTCCATAAAGATTGTTTTTATGCTTTCTTCTGCTTTTTACCTTTCATGTTTTAGATCTGTTATCCATTTTGAATTTAGTTTTGTGTATGGTTTGAGGTGTTGGGGTTAAGATTTATTTTCCTGATAAATACTCAGTTCACCCAGTACAGTTTGTTTTAAGAACCATCCTTCCTCCATTGCATAACAGGGGTTGCCTTTGCTGTGAATCAAGGAATCATACACATGTGGGGCTGTTTCTGAACTCTGTTTTGTTCCATCTGTGTATTTTATATCCTTGCTCAATTCTGTACTATTTTAATTACTGTAGTTTAATATTTGGTAGTAGAAATTCTCTACCATGGTATTCTGCATGACTGAGTGGTTGTTCTTGTCATTTTTCTTTCCAAGTGAAACCAAGTGTCAATATTCACTTAAGAGATGGGCGCCGGGGTGGCTCAGTGGGTTAGGCCGCTGCCTTCGGCTCAGGTCATGATCTCAGGGTCCTGGGATCGAGTCCCGCATCGGGCTCTCTGTTCAGCAGGTAGCCTGCTTCCTTCTCTCTCTCTCTCTCTGCCTGCCTCTCTGCCTACTTGTGATCTCTCTCTGTCAAATAAATAAAAAAAATCTTTAAAAAAAATATTCACTTAAGAGAATCAACAAAATAAACTTACTGGAATTCAGATGTATGGATTGATTTAGGAGAACTGAAATCTTTACAGTATTAAGTCTTGTAATCCATAAATAGATATTTTTACCTTACATTTGTTTTTCATTAATGTACAGGTCTAAACATTTTTTATTTTGTTTATTTATAGGTATTGGATTTTTTTTAGTGTCATTGTGTTTTTCCCCAGATTTCATTAGTCTCGATGCTTGTTGCTAAGCCTATAAAAGCTTAGTTTATTTTTTTAATGTTGACTTTGTGTCTAGCAATCTTGCAAAATTCACTTTCAAAATTTACTTATTTCTAATAGTATAAGTTGTACACTATTTTGGATTTCCTATGTAAACAGTTGTGTTGTCTGTGAACAGTGATTTACTCTTTTTGAAATCCTTTATTACATTATCTTGTTTCATTGTACCAGCTAGGACCTCTAGAATAATGAATAAATGTGAAGGTAGTGGGCATCCTTTGTCTCATTCTCAACTTTAGGAAAACACATTCAATATGTGATCATTGATTATGGTATTTACTGAGAGTTTTTCTAAAAGATCCCTTTTATCAGAATAGAAAAGTTTTCTGCTATTTCTAATGCCACTGTTTTTATCCTGAATCAGTGTTGAATTTTATCAAAAGCTTTTTCTGAGTTTATGTAGATGATTCTATGGTATTTTTCTCCCCTTTTTTCTTTAATGTAGTATCCTATGTTGGTTGATTTTCAAATGTTAAAGCATTTGAATGCTTTAAAAATGTATTTCTTGAAATACACCTTTATATATATCACTTGATTTGATTGTTCTTACCCCATTTTTTATTTTTGCGAGTATTTGTGTGTGTGTGTGAGTTTAGTCTGAAATTTTTTTTTCTTGTAATGTCATTCTTAGCTTATGACAAGTTATGCTGGCCTTATAAAATGAGTTGGGAAGTCTTGTTTCTTGTTCTCTGGAGAAGTTTGTGTAATAGTAATATATTTCTTCTTTGAATACTTGGAAAAGTTTACCAGTAAATCTGTTTGTCCTTGGAGTTCATTGTGTGAGAGTTTTTTAAAGTAAACATTTAATTTCTGTAAGAGATAGACTGATTCCTACTCTTCTAATTTTTCTGCCAGTTGGGTAAGTTGGGTTTTTCAAGAAATTCTCTATTTTATTTAAATTGTTAATATTATGGATATTCAATGGGCATATGCTCTAATTTTCTTCATATTGCTCATATTCTCTTTTATATTTTGTCTTCCATTCCTTATATTGTTACTTCGTGTCTTTCTTTCCCTTGATCACTGAGATTATGTCAGTTTTATTAACCTTTCTTTTCTCCCTTTTTTTATTGTGTTATGTTAGTCACCATAATTATTAACCCTTTCTAAGAATGAACATTTTAGCTCACGGGTTCTGAGCTGTGTCTGCCAGAGAGATGCCTGGGGAGTGAGACAGGGTTTAATGAAATAAAAGGTGAGCCCAAAAAAGGACCTGCCCTCTCCCCACAGGTCTGCTTCTGGAAATGACTTTGTGGACCAGGGACCCTCCTGGGGGCCATCTTGGGGGTGATGGGCTAAAGATGGAGAACCACATGGACCACTGCAGTTACCCCTAGAACAGAGTTAATCCCTTCCAAATATTCTTGGACATGCTGGCTCCACAGAAAATTCATGAATTCATGAGACTCTGCCAGCTCCAGCTGATTTCTTCTGACTTGCTAGAACTAGAATCCATTGTCTTAATTAATATCTTTGGGGAGACCCTTTCACTCCTGGGAAGCTGCCTGCCCAGAGTGGCTGAGGGGACCTCAAAAGAGACAGATCCCTGAGACCTTGGAGGACAGGGCCAGGCTTCTCTGAAGCAGAAGGAAGCTTTAAATCAGGAGAATGAGCCTCACTTACAGGTGGGGGTCCTGAGAGAATGGTCAAGGTCTGGCCCTGCTTTGACCCGTAGGTTTCCTGTCGGGTCATGTGGGCCTTCAGTGGCTGGACACCTGGCTACAATCAGTCTTTCCACCTCCCCCCATGCCTGTAGAAGTGAGATCACTTTTTATTTCAGGGCAAATTTAGAGCAACTGTCTCCTAGAAGCTGGCTGGCCTCCCCATCCCCCAATGCAACTGCTGTGCTCTGGTTGTCAGGCAACTGTTTACCTTAGAGGTAGAGCGCCCCCCAAGGTTCTGAGCCTTCAGTTGAGACCCAGAGAACACTGGCCTTTGGAGGCAGAGCTAGGGAGCTCTCCATAGCCCTGGATGGCCTCCTGCCTACCATAGATCCACTTTCCACTTGGTCCTAGACCACCTGTGCGGGCCTCTGCTGGTGATTTTTGAAAGCTGGAGACACGTTTCAGGTCTCCGTGGATTTCCCTGGGAGATCCTGGTATAAACTGTGATACTGGTTTTACCAGTGAAGAAACAACACATTTTAGAGAAGTGTGAAGGTGTCAGGCAAAAGGTGTTTCGCCCACGCTGAAGTCTGTGGAAAAGGCAGTGAGAATATGGAACCGCTGACACAAGCTGATGATGCCCGAGGTCTGCCCGGGGCGGAGGCCAGTCTTCCCAACTTAACATCCTCGTGCTTATCAGCAATAAATACAAACCACTGTAGGCTGTCTCTTCAGAATACTCTTGACTTTCTGAAAAAGTTGCTGAAGGGCCAGCCTTCTAAATCATCTCAAGAGACTGGTCACAGACCCATCTTCAAAGCCTCAGAAGAGAAGGGAGAAGACCTTGGGGAGAAAACACTGGGTGATGTGACTAAAAACCCTCCTGATCTCCAGAGTCCAGAACGGCTCACCCAAGAAACTGCGAGATGGAAGCAGAGACTCCAAGAAATGGAGCAGGAGAAAGAAAGGCTTGAACAGTCAAACGCAGGATTCCAACAGGCCCTGAACGAGAAAGTCAGCCAGTTAGTACCCGTGGGTGAAAACCTGCTGAAGACCTTCCCCGGGCCCACACACCTTGGAGATCATTTGGGTCATGTCAACTGTGAGGTCGAGGAAAAGAGGGAAACAGAAATTGACGATGGCCCCATCCACGGGTCAGAGGGTGATCTGAAGGGTGTCACTGATGATGCTGATTCCAATGTGTCCCTTCAAAGTGCTGAAGCGAAAAAGCAGGAACTAGCCAGACATTTGCAGGAAGGAAAGCAAATGAATGAGGAGCTTATGGCACAAATAACAGATCTTCAAGCCAAGGAGGCCTCTTTGCAGCGTGAAAATTCACAGCTTGAAGAGGAGATTCAGCAGCTGAAACAGAAGCTTCAAACTCTGCCTCAATTATATCAAGAATGCATCAGCCCCGTTGAGAGAAAATGGTCGGAGGCAGAAGAGCAGTGTGCAGACATTAAGTGGAATCTTTCCTGCACACGTAGAAACATCAAGGCCATGTCTCAGACTCGAGACTTCTACAAGGAGATCGCTGAAGACACCAGAAGACAATTGGAGGAAAATGCCATACACTATCAAAAGGGGATCCTCTTCCATGCAAAGAGAGCTCAGGAAAGCTGGATGGCAGCTGTGCTGACCGAGAGAAGCCTCAAGGAGCTAAAGAAAGAAAGTGATTACAACAGGCAAATGTTGGCCAAAGCAGAGTCCAACTTCCAGCTTTTCCCAAGTGGCCCTTTTACTCCTGCTCCTCCACCAGCTGCCCACAGAGGCCCAGAAGTGTCAGAGAACCCCTGGATCATCAGCACCCCCAGGAAGGAGAAGAGCCAGGACTTGAGGGCCCAGGCAGCTGGGCCACACCACCAGAGCCCCCTGAGGATTTGACTGAGCTCACCGCAGGCCGGTCCTGAATTCCCACAACCACAGCATAACATCTGCATGTGTTTTCTGTCTTTAAAGTTATTTTGACTTATCTCTTTTTAGTTTAGGTATTATTTAGATAGATAGTTAGATAGTTATTTAATTGATAGTACAATTGCTTTTATTCAAGTAGATTTAGCATTATAGTTTTCAGATAGTATGTTTCCATTAAAGTGTCATTTCCTATAATTCTTAAAGATGTATTATTTTCACCAGACCCTCTAGAACTAGAAAATATTAAGTTAAAGATTTAAGTTAAAGATCTCCAGTTACTTTAACAATTATCAAAATTTGGCATGGATACAAACATTTAAAATAATCAACATTTTTTTTAAGAACGTTTTTCTATGGCATGAACATTTTTGTGTGCTGTTTTCATACACATAAGCTTGTATGAGACATCTGCACAAGTCAATTAATATGTATCTGAACAAATTTTGATTTGAAAAACTGGGGAAAAGAAAACCCTAAAACAACAATTTCCTATTCCAACTTCATAAAATTTTAATTATCTTAGCAGAGTTTAGTTACAATTTTTTCTCCCTTTGTTAACATTTAAAACTTTTTTCCTTTTCTTTAAGTTATTGTTTGCTAAATGTTTCGACATTTCTCAATTTATGTAGCGAAAATAAAAGTTTTTCAGAGATGGCAAGCAAACAGATCTCCCCCATGCAGTTTACAAGGCACTTTTAGTCAGTTTGGCGGTCACAGAGAGTAATAGAACAGTAAAGAAAGCTGCCAATTTTTAAAACAATTTTAAAGAGAGAAAGAAATGATGTTCACACAATTTGCATAATATGCAAAATATACCTAGCTCGTATATACACAAAAGGAGAATTGCCCAATGTATCAGATAGATGCTTGCCCTCTGTTTCTTGGAGCTGTGGAAGCAGAAAGCAAGGCAAAAAGCAGAGGGAGACTCCCAGATGCTAACAACAGGGGGAGCTGTTCCCACTCTTGGGCCTGCCTGGAGGGAGGAGGGGGAACGTGGTGCCATCAGGGCCCTAGGGAAGGCAGATTTAGTTCCAGGCCACCACAATAATGCAAATGTCACCATAAAGCCCATAATTCATTAATTAATATTTTTTATTGAAATCAAATAAAAAAAGCCTTGTTTAAAAAATATTTTTGTTATTATTTTATTTATTTATTTGAGAGAGAGAGTGAGAGTGAGAGAGAGCATGAGAGGGGAGAAGAACAGAGGGAGAGGCGGACTGCTCGTGGATCGGGGAGCCCCATGTGGGACTCGATCCCAGGACTCTGGGATCATGACCCGAGCTGAAGGCCGTTGCTTTGCCAACAGAGTCCCCCAGGCACCCAAATTAAAAAATATTTTCTTGCTGAAAACTGATAACCGTCATCTGTGCATTTAGCAAGCTGTAATCTTTTAGCTGGGAGGAGGGTCTCGTTTCACTATTGATGCACATTGATCAGGGTGGTGGTTGATAGAAAACTGTCACAATTTCTTCAAAGACGACGACTACCAAGGTTGCCGCATCAGCCTACCCTTCCTGTCACGAAGACTTCTGGTAGCGGGCAGGGCTGTGGAGGGACGTGAAGAAATTGGAGCGCAGATGGTTGGGAATGTGAAACAGTGCAACTGCTGTGGAACATGGTGCGAAGTTTCCTCCAAAAATTAAAAAATACACTATGATCCAGTAATCCCACTTCTGTATTGCGGAAAACTGAAATCAGGATCTGAACGGGGTTTCTGCATTTCTAGGTTCACAGGGCACTATTCCCAGGAGCCCATGGATGGATGGATGGGCTGAGAGAATGTGGTGTGAATGAGTAAAGAAAATGTAATATTATTCTTTAAAAAGAAGGAAATTCTGTCACACGTTACAATATGAATGAAACTTAAGGATATTGCGTTACACAAAATAAGCCAGTCTCTCTCTCTCACACACACACACACACACACACACCAGATTTTCTGAGTCCCCTTATATGAGATCTCTAAAGGGGTTGAAAATAATATAAAATAGGGACACCTAGGTGGCTGAGTAGGTTAAAGCCTCTGCCTTCGGCTCAGGTCATGATCCCAGGGTCCTGGGATCGAGCCCCACTCTGGGCTTTCTGCTCGGTGGGGAGCCTGCTTCCTCCTCTCTGCCTACTTGTGATCTCTGTCTGTCAAATAAATGAACAAAATCTTAAAATAATAATAAAAATAAAATAAAAAATAAAGCAGTCAAATTTCTACAAACAGAAATTGGAACCATGGCTCCCAGGGCTGAGGGGTGGAAGGAACGGGGTTGTTCTTCCCTGTGCATAGAGTTTCAGATTTGCAAGATTAAAATTTCTAGCAATCCTTGCACAATTATGTGAATTTAGTTAGTAATACAAAACAGCAAACTCAAACTCGCGTGAGAACAAATGTGTCCTTCCTATACCCCAGAATCAAATCAGAAGTTAGGGAGTTAGCCAATGAGGAGGAAGCTGGTGTCTTATTTTCCTATTACTCTATGATGGTTGGGTGCCCTGATTATATACCTCTGGAGAATATCCTAGATATAACCTCAAGATAGAGATTAATCCAAAGGCGCCTGGGTGGCTCAGTGCCTGAGGAATCCAGTTCTTGCTTTGGTTTCAGGTCATGATCTCAGGGTCTGGGATTGAGCCCTGCATCTGAGCTTGTCCCTCGCACTCCTCCTCCCCCACGTGCACGCTCTCTCTCTCTCTCTCTCTCTCTCTCTAATAAATAAATAAATAAATAAAATCTCCTTTAAAAAGAGAAAGATGATTCTACCTAGAGAACATTTCTCAGGTAGTTCTTCCTATCTCAAATGTAGCTGGTGATTAAACCCAGTCATATCACTCCTCTCTTTTTTTTTTTTTTTTTAACAGAGAAAGCAACAAGCAGGAGGAACAAAGGAACAACAGGCAGAGAAAGAGGAAGAAACAGCCTTCCTACTGAGCAAGGAGTCCTATGTGGGGCTCCATCCTAGGACCCTGGAATCATGACTTGAGCCTAAGACAGACACTTAACTGATTGAACCACCCAGGAGCCCCGTCCTCCTGGAATCTCAAAACACTTCCCCATTTTGTAATCCAAACAGGTTTACCAGCAAAACAGGTTGTACCAGGCCATGCTGGGGGTCCTGAAGACTGTTAACGTTCAGTCATTACAAAATGAAATTAATATTTGAGCAAATATGCACCATTTATTGTGTTTATAGACTTATTTTTGGTTATTGCCTGTTTAACTTTCCCCTTAATCGGGATTGATTTTAAAAGCTGTTTGCATATACAAACCTCTTTTCTTTCACACTGCATTATACTCAGGGCAGAGGTATCCAGTGAAATTTGGTAAGTTCAAACATAAAGTAGAAATTTTCTTCATAATTAGGTTGATTTTTTTTTAATCAAGACTTGAGGAGATGCTTAGCATTTTAGGCCCTTAAGACTTGATACAGGGAATGTTAATACCCTGTCAGGAGCACTTTGTTTCATTTTGCTTTCTAATTTGTTGGCATTCACTGATTAAGCACATAATTAACAAGCTAGTATAACAGGAGAAGGCATTAGGGAGTGGTTTTTCTTGGGTCATTCAGGTCTTCAGTTATCATCAGCAATTGTATTAAGTGTTATCTATTTGCTTTGTAAAATGTAGTTGAGATATTTGAAAAGAGGAGTTTGAATCAGTCATTTCATTTAACCCTTCTTGTTAATATGGAAAATTGGAAGTTGTAGTAACTTGTTTCACTATATAAACTGTGATATTTGACATTCAACTATTATTGGAATGATAGTGTCTACACTGTTTTTATTTGTTTCAGATTACTTCTTTACAAGATGTATCCATGTGATTTTGTGATATTGTCTTGTGTAATTTCTGCTCTGATAATTATCCTATAGAAACTTAAAACTTATTTTAAGAATAAGTTTGAGAAGTTGTCAGTGTTTATCATTTTTGTTCACAGCAAGCACTCACCTGTTGTCACGGTATCTCATGACATGAGTGGCTCGGTCACTCAGTGGTTTGCCATCTGCCTTTGGTTCAGGGCTCAGGTCATGTTCTCAGAGTCCTGGGATTGAGCTCCAGCAGAGTTGGGCTCCCTGCTCAGCAAGGAGTCTGCTTCGTCCTCTCCTTCTTCCTCTCCCCCTGCTCGTACTTGCTCTCTCTCTCACAAATAAATATATAAAACCTTAAAAAAAAAAAGTGAGCTGAACTGTGGTTGTGCATAACTGTTAAAAGCATGCCTGGGTTAGACAACTTGACTGACTTTGCTATGTGACCTTGGTAGGTACCTTCTTAGTCTGTCAGTTTCCTTTTGAGGATAATAATGAGATTATTGTTGGCTTGCCTTTGTTGCTGTTCCTAACTGCATCTAAAGCAGTTAGGATATTGGTTAGCATATGATAAATACTGCTGTTGCAGTTGCTGTTATTGTCATCATCTCATTAATTCTTTCTCAAATCTTAATCCCATATGATAGTACTTACTTCCTTGCTTTCTCTCTCTCTCTCTCACTCTCTTTTTTTTTTTATTAAGGACTTCATATAACTGCTGTATATTACATATTCCTCATTCATTCTGTGATGTAGGCTTCCCCAACTAGAATGCAAGCTCCATGAGATCAGTCGTAGAGATGTAGAGATTTTTCACTAGAACAAGAAAGGTGTCTGGAGTATATTGGATACTCAGTAAATATTTTCTGAATGGACTATATTGAATTCTATTCCAAATACTAACTAGATATTGGGGATATAAAAATGCATGAAGTTCTTTCTCTAAAAAAAAACATAAAGTATAGAATAGAAGAGGCTCATACTTAAACAAAACTCAGTATGATTTTACTCCCCCCCCACCTCCTAGAAGTGATTGTGATGGTAAGAGTATTCCTGAGGTTGCTGTCACAGAAGGTGCCGTTAAACTGGGGAAGATTGTTTAAGAGATGGGGGCACCCTGTTTTCTAGCAGAGGTGAAAATTTGAGCGGAATTACAGAGCTTGAAGTCCAGGTTAACAACAATGTAGGCTGATTAGAAATGGAGGGACTGGGTGACTCAGTTGGGTGTCTGACTGGATTTGGCTCAGGTCATGATCTCAGGGTTCTGCAGTTGGTTCCATGCTTGGTATGGAGCCTGCTTAGGAGTCTCTGTCTCCCTTTCCCTTTGCTAAACCCCTCTCCCCAACCTGCTTGCTTATATGAATGCAAGCCGCTCCCTCTCAAAAAAAAAGGTAGAGTGTCTAGCTAGGAGGTTGGTGGGGATCACGGAATCAGATTTGGGAGTAATAGCAATTGGAGATGCAGGTTGTCTAGCCCTTGCCTGGACAGAAGCAATGAGATTTGGAGATTTAATATATGAAATTTAATGATAACTGGATGTAGCACTAACATTTTAGTTCAGGTTTTATTTTGAAGGTAAGAGTATGTTTCATTATAGAACATTATAAAAGAATTTGATTTTTAAAAATATTTCCTTTTAGAAATTGAGAACTATGTACAAAACACAAATTTCCAATAACAATTCATTATTTATTTATTTATTTATTTATTTATTTTTAAAGATTGTGTTTATTTGTCAGAGAAAGAGTGAGAGAGTAGAGACCACAAGAGTGTGCATATCAGCTGGGGAAATAGCACACATAGGGAAAAGTAGGCTGGCTCCCTGCTGAGCAAGGAGCTGGATATGGGACTCAATCCTAGTATCCTAGAATCATGATCTGAGCCCAAGGCAGCGGCTTAACCCACTGAGCCACCCAGGCGCCCTAAAATTGGCTTTTTAAAGCAAGCTCTTTTTAACCTTGCCAAAAAAAGCTTATTTGTGTGTCTATATGTCTTAAAAGTTCAGGCTTTTAATATTTAATTTATTAATATAAAAAGAATATTTGGCAATTTGTATTTTTTCCCCTCTAGAGAAGGGGTTGATTTGAAATGGAAATAAAATTATAGTATCACAGTAATTAATATTGCCGAATCAGATTCTAAAGACTGGTATTTCTTTTCATGGAGAAATTACCATTTTTATTTGATGTAGCAGATTTACTTGGGAGTTGGTAGAGTCATCCAGTCATGCATTTCTAAATTATTGGATGAACAACACCATAATTGGTCCTGGCCCATCTGGGTGAGCAAGGTGGGGACTGAGGGAAGGGGCTTTTACCATCTTTCCTTTATACCTAAAGGCCTTACTGTTATTCAAAGAACTGGATTATTCTTTATGTACTGATCCTTGGTTAGTATTCACCAGTGTTCCTTTTTTAAATATGAATTATTGACATCAGTTTTATGTTCACTTTGGCAATCTTATGTTCATTATTTTCATTTCATTATTACCTTTAAAAGACAGTGAAAGCTACAAGCATACATGTATTTGAATACAAACATATTTTACGGCAACGCAGATTACTGACCCTCTGACAATTTTCTTTTATAAATGAGAACATAATATAGTGAATACTTCCAATTATTTTAGCAAAATTCAGTAGGCTGTGTGTACAAGGTAAATAGAAAGCATATCATTGGATCTAGAGTGTAGGAAAATGGGACCTAGGAAACCCAATTTGTGAATCTAGTGAGTTATCAAACATTACTGAACATCTAAATAATACTTAACTGAAAAAATAGGTTAGTGACATTAGAAATTCCCCATTGGCTAACATTATGTTTTTATTAGGCAAATACCACAAATGACTTAAATATTTATTTTCCTATTTTTCAGCAAGTATTTTTGGAGCTATCTGCCGGGCATAGTGTTGGAATGTATAATGTATAATGACAAAACATATTTAGTTCAATTTTGGAGTTAAGAACACTTACCCATCTCATTTTTTTTTTTCCTATAGCAATTGCATTTTGTGAAAAAGGAGCAAAGAATTTTCTGCGAGGATCATATGAAGTGCACTTTCTTGCTGATATATCATTTCTAGTAAGATATTTTTCATTATGTTATGAAGTAAATAAACACAATGGAAATGATTTCCTTTCTTAAAATCAGACGGTCTTTTTAGCTTGAATAGTAGTCTTTTTGGAGTTCATTTTGTGGCTTAATGTAGATTAATTAAGGGAATTTATACTGTCCATTTGAAGCGCATTCTGTTGTATTCTGACAGTTTTTCATATATTTAGCAATACCGCTGAGATAATCCTAACTTTTTCATTGTTCTCACTTCATCTTCCATATCATTTAGCCTTATTTAAAAAAAGAAAAAAAACCTGAAGTAGTCCATATTTTCTGTGACAATAAATAGAAGAAAGTGTGGATTTGAGGACATGAGTTAGATATAAGCTGAGAAAGATGTTCAAATGAAAGATGAAGTGTACAAATATTTCCTGAAAATATCTTAGGAAGGGTCAAAGAAAAAAGTTAAGCAGAGTTAAGAGATTTTTTAAAAATGTCAACTTAACATTTGTAACTTGAATTTGCCTCCTTAAATCATAGGTGCATATTTGCAAAGCTTCTGAGTAGGGTGTTTGACTTACAAACTTACAGTGGTCTAGGTTCATGGTTCCAGATTGTAAGATGTATAGTGCTCTTCAAACGTTTTCATGGGGGCGCCCCCGTGGCTCAGTGGGTTAAAGCCTCTGCCTTTGTTTCAGGTCATGATCTTAGGGTCCTGGGATCGAGCCCCACATTGGGCTCTCTGCTCAGCAGGGAGCCTGCTTCCCGCCCCCCGCCTCCCCCGCTCTCTCTGCCTGCCTTTCTGCCTACTTGTGATCTCTATCAAATAAAAAAAAATGTTTTCGTGACTGAAACTTTATCTGAATTCCTCCTGTATTCAAAATGGAAAAGAAGTTAGTTACATTAATACCAGAGCATTTTGAAATAATAAAATTTTGAAAAATGTTAGTAGGGGATAGCTTTTGATGTGTTTTAACATTAACATTTTCAATAGATATTAGACCTCATTGATGTGCCTGATGATTATCTCAGTAAGAAAAGGGAGTGGAACTTGACATTTTTTGTACTTGTTTTAAGAACAGTTTTATTTAATATAAAATGTAAAATTTAGGGGGTATTAAGTGGTATTCAAACCTTATGACTTATAAAATGAATCCTTTGTTAAATTACTTTATTGTGATACCAGTTTCCTTTTAAAAATTTTTTATTTTTAAATTTTTATTTCATTTTTTTAGAGAGAGAGGGATGGGGAGAGGTAGAGAGGAAGGGAGGGAGGGAGGGGGAAGGCCAGAGGTAGAGGGAGAGAGAGAATCTTAAGTAGGTTCCATGCCCAGTGCAGAGCCCAATGTGAGGCACTATCTCACAACCTTGAGATTATGATCTGAGCTGAATAAGAGTCAGACACTTAACAGAATGAGCCAGTCAGGCACCCCATGATACCAGTTTCTTATGTTTCTATATTTTTCTTTTAAAACTTTGACAGAGGAAGCGTCCATTTTATGATATCTTTCAGTTTGGGGAAGTAGGAGAAGAGGCATAATTTTTTCAATTGAAGCCAAGTATCCTACAGGCCAGAACTTGTATACACACAGGCAGGATGGGAAAAATAGAGTCAAATTCCTATTGTTATTTTTTAATTTTCTAAATATTTTATTTATTTATTTGACAGGCAGAGATCACAAGTAGGCAGAGAGGCAAACAAAGAGGGGGGAAGCGGGCTCCCCACTGAGCAGAAAGCCTGATGCAGGGCTCAATCCCAAGACCCCATCATGACCTGGGCCAAAGGCAGAGGCTTTAACCCACTGAATTTAAGAAGATAAATGTGTGTAAGGTGCAATACAAGGTTTCTAAGGTAAATTGGTGATTTCTAAGATAAACTGGAAATTACAGGATTCTGTTGTTTTCCAAGCACCTTGATTGAAGTTTGCTAAAGAAAAATGTATAGATTAAAATGGGTCCTGGAACAGTATTCACTCAGCAGTTCCCCTTCTTTTTGTTGATGAATATTTAAAGAAAAGGGAAGAATTCAGAGTATCTACTAAGCTTAAGCAAAAGAATTTAAACTATGTAGAAACTACGTATGTAATATATGTATTATATACTCTTATGTTTTAGTTTGCTTTTTTTTATGGTATAACCGTAGATACCAATTGGACATTTAATTTTTGAAAATTAATTATAAGAATATTTTCCATTGAAGTTTTTCTCCTGATTTCTAGTGTATGTACAAAAAAAGGTATTAATATGTTTCAAAGAAAGTAAATATGTGAAATAGCATGAATGCAGTAAATACTCATTTTTTTATGATCATAAATACTAATATCGTGCTTGGAAATACATTTGTTAGTAGTAATAATGATTCACTCTCCCGCAAATATTTACAATTGTGTAGCATTTTGTTCTAGCCCCATGTGGTACATATAATATGTATAATTTCAATTTTTCTCTTATAAAAAGTTAGTTTTAGAAATTGTGAGATACTGAAGGTTATGCAGCTCAAACAGTGAAATGTTTGTGGCTAGGATCCACCTTTCTTACTCAAATAGTAATGGATCTTCTCAGTCAGATAGTGCTTTGAAATTCTAAGCAAGTTGTGAAGAAGGAGTAATTGGAAATGGCGCAAAATGCTAAAGCAGAAGGAAGATTTCAGCGATGTTTAAAGTTCATGATTTTTGGTCTTCAGGATTTGTCTTTCTTCTTTAATTTAAAGGCAGCCATTGTGGTGTTGTTTATGGGAACTTTCTTCCTTTTCTACTACTTCAAAGTAGAATGCATTTTTTCAAGGGAAGCTGAAAGATTTCTTTTTGGAAAATATTTAAAAAATTCTTTTTCTTTAGAGGTGCCTGGGTGGCTCAGTTGGTTAAGTATCTGCCTTCAACTCGGGTCTTGATCCCAGAGTCCCTGGCTCAAGCCCCACATCGGGCTCCCTGCTCAGTGGGGAGTCTCTCCCTCTCTCTGTCCAGACTCAGACTCACCCTCTCTTGCTCTCTTTCTTTCAAATAAGTCGATAAAATCTTAAAAGTCTTTTTATTCTTTACTGTTGACCACATTGTTTAAAAACCTCATGTCTAGATGATAGTTCTGGGGTATTCATTTGCAACAGTAATATATATTGTGTTCCTTAGGACTTTGGTGCTGATTTCATTTTATGTTATCCCTAATGAGCACAGTGTTTCCCACAACATTAATAATTATATGCTCAAGATTCCCAAAGGCATATTTTTAGCTCTAATCTCTGAGTCTTGTGCCTAGGTTCCTGTTTGACATTTTCAATTGTATGATCCATGACCACCTCAGGTTTAATATGTCCCAAATTGAATTAAGTCCCCTCCTCCTCCTCCTCCTCCTACTCTTCCTCCTTCTTCTTCTCCTTCTTTCCTTCCTTCCTTCCTTCCTTCCTTCCTTCCTTCCTCCTTCTTCCTTCTTCTTTCCTCTAACAATTTATTTATTTGAGAGAGAATGTGCCTGCCAACACAAGCTGGGTCAGGAACAGAGGGAGAGAATCTTCACGTGGACTCCCTGCTGAGCACGGAGCTCAACAGAGGCTCAATCCTAGGACCCTGAGATCCAGACCTGAGCTGAAATCAAGAGCCAGTGCTTAACTAACTGAACCACCCAGGTGTCCTCTAAGTTCCCTTCTTTTAAAGCAGTAATGAATCATTCAAGATTTTCTCTTGTTAAGTACTTGTTTATTTGTTTAAAAAGCTCAGTTGTTGATTGTACACAGTTACTTCTACTACAAAGGTACTTTTTACTAAAAAGTTAGTACTTTTTACTAAAAGTTTTTGAAAAACATTAATAATTGATTTACCAGGATCATCAGAATGAGATGTTCTGATGAACTCAGAGATTGATGTTTATTTAATAAGAGCTAACCTTAGAAAGTAAAGTTCACCATGTGTTTAAAGTTCATGCTCTTAAAATATTTAGTTACTTAAGCAACAGAGTTCTTTAAAACAGTAAACAAAATTGATTTGAAAAGACTGAAATTCTGTGATCAGTATTAGTATGATTTTGAGTGTTAGACGATGTTATTTCTCTTTCCCTTTTTTTTTTTAAAATTAAGTGAACTGCACCCACCTTCGTGGGGATTGAACTCATAACCTGAGATCTAGAGTCACAAGCTCTACTGACTGAACCACAGGTGCCCTGGTATTTCTTAAATTAAGACAGCAGAACCCATATTGGAAGTCTTTCTAAAAATGTGGTTTCTGATTTTATGAAAATGACCCACTAAAAAGAATTTCAGTTAACTGAGAGTTCAGTTTAAACTGATTTTTGACTTTAATGTTGCCTGAACACAGATATAGGCCTTGGAGTTAGTGAGATTCCTTCCCCTCTCCCCGAAGGATAAGATATATTACTTTGCGGGGAAAATGCCATCTGTGTTTGCTAAAGATGACTATTAGTCTCAAAGGTTAGTTTTAAATGTTTCCATTTCTTACAATTCCTTTAGTTTTATCATATAGAATTAGCACTCCGTTGACCTAATATGTTAGTGGTTAGCTTCATTTAATAAAATCATAATCCTGCAGTTGTTTTAAAGGTGTGTACATACTTTTGTTTAGCATTTATATTTTTTGAAAGTGTGGTAGAATGTATATAACACAGTATTTATCATTTTAATCATATTTAAATGTATAGTATGGTGGTATTAAGCAAACTTCTATCGCTGTGCAATAATCACCACCATCTCCAGAACTTTTTCATCATCCCATTTTAAAACTGTGCACTCATTAAGCAATAATTTTCCATTTGTCCCTCTCTGTCATCGCTGGGAACTATTTTACTTTCTCTATGAATTTTGACTACTCTTTGTACCTTATATAAATGGAATTATCTAATAGGTGTCTTTTTTGACCTCTTTCTCTTATCATATATTTTTAAGGTTTATTCGTGTTATAACAAATGTTAGGATTTTTTTTTTATAACCGTTTTATCAGTGAAGGTATCTCTTTTTTTTTAAGGTTTTATTTGTTGATTGATGGGGCGCCTGGGTGGCTCAGTGGGTTAAGCCTCTGCTTTCGGTGCGGGTCATGATCCCAGGGTCCTGGGATCGAGCCCCACATCGGGCTCTCTGCTGGACAGGAAGCCTGCTTCCTCCTCTCTGCCTGCCTCTCTGCCTACTTGTGATCTCTCTGTGTCAAATAAATAAATAAAATCTTAAAAAAAAAAGATTTTATTTGTTGATTGAGAAGAGCACATGTGTGCATGCACTCATGAGTGGTGCAGGGGGCAGAGGGAGGGGGAAGCAGGCTGTCCACTGAGCAGGAGGCCTGACAGGACACTGAGATCACACCCTGAGCTGAAGGGAGATGCTTAACTGGCAGAGTTACTCAGGTACCCTAAGTGATAGGATTTTCTGTAAAGCTGAAAAATACTCCATTGTATGTAGATAACACGTTTTGTTTTTCTGTTCATCTGCCAATGACATTGGGATTTTTCTACCTTTTAAGTGTGGATAACGCTCCTATGAACATAGATGTACAAAAATATTATTCAAGTCCCTGCTTACGGTTCTCTTGTATATAGACCTAGAAGTGGAATTTTTGGATCAAATGATTATTTGCTGTTTAATCTTTTGAGTAACCAGCATAAAGTACCATTCACAGTACCATTCACAGCAACAGTACCATTTTACATTCCCCCAAGCAACGCACAAGGTTTCACATTTACCCCCATTCACAATATGACTTTTTTTTTGGTTTTCGTTGGTTTTAATGATAGTTGTCCAAATTGTGTGAAGTGGTATGTCATTGTGGTTTTGATTTGCATTTGCCTAATGATTAGTGATGTTGAGTATCATTTCACGTGCTTATTGACCATTTGTATATCATCTTTGGAGAAATGTCTATTCAAGTCCTCTGCCTATTTTTGGTTTTGAGTTTTAGGGATTCTTTATATATTGTGGATATTAATCTCAGATAATATGACATAGAATTATTTTCTTCTATTTGGTGGGTTGCTCATTTACTCTGTTGATAGTGTCCATGGACACTTTTTGACATTTGGCCATGTATTCCTGGATTTGTCTGTGCTCTTTCTTCTGTTCCATTGATCTATGTGTCTGTCTTTATGCCAATGCCATATTGTATTGATTACTATAGTTTTATAGAAAATTTCAACATTAGGGAGTGTGTGTCCTCCAAATTTGTTCTTTTTCAAAATTGTTTTGGATATTTGGAGACCTTTGAGATTCAATATTAATTTAGGGTGGCTTTTCAAAATTTGGGATCTTGATAGGGATTGCATTGAATTTGTGGTTCACTTTGGGTAATATCTGTGTGTTAACAACAATAAGTCTTACAGTCTGTGAACATAGGGTGTCTTTTTATTTATTCTGTATTCTTTAGTTTCTTTTATCAGTGTTGTTGAGTTTTCAGTGTGCAAGTTTTTCACATTGACTAAGGTAATTCCTGAGTATTCAAAAAAATTTGATGCTATTGTAGAGGCACCTAAGGTGGCTCAAGTCAGTTAAGCCAAATTTTGGCTTTGGCTCTTGCATCCTGATTTTGGCTCAGATTATGATCCTGAGATTGAGCCCCACATTGGGCTCTGTGCTGTGCGGGGAGCATGCTTGAGGATTCTCTTCCTTTCCCTCTGTTTCTCCCCACTCTTGCACGCACACACGCTCTCTAAAATATTAAAAAAAAATTTTTTGATGCTATGGCAAATGGAATTATTTTCTTCTTTCAAACTGTTTATTGTTAGTGTAGAAATGCAACTGATTTTATTGTGTTCATTTGTATCCTACTACTTTGATGAACTTATTAGTTCAACAGGTTTTTGTGGAATCTTTTTAGTGGATTCTATGTATAAGATCACATCATCTGCAAACAGAGGTACTTACACTTTTTCCTTTCCAGTTTGGATACCTTTTATTCATTTTTCTTGCTTAATTGCTTTGACTAGAACTTCCCCTGTTGAATTTATGGGGCAAAATCAGTCATTCCTGTCTTATTCCTGATCTTAGAGGAAAAGCTTTTAGTCTTTCACCACTTGAACGTGGTGTGAGCTGTGGGGTTTTCCTATATGATTTTTATTTTGTTGAGGTAGTTTCCTTCTATTTCTAGTTGATTTTGTTTATCATAAAAGAATATTGTACTTTGTCACATGCTGCTTTTGCATCAATTTAGAGGGTCATGTGTTTTTTTCCTTCATTCTCTTAATGTGGTTTATCACATTGATTAATTTTATTAGTGTGTTAAATCATCCTTACATTTCCAGGAATAAGTCCCACTTTGTCATGGTGTACAGTCCTTTCAACATGCAAAACACACAACAGGCAAAATCACACCATCTCAATTACTATTCATTTTATAATAAGTCTATTAAATAACTGTATGAGTCTTTTCTTCAAGGTAGTTTTGACTATTCTTTATATTCGCAAATGGATTTTAAAATAATCTTGTTAGTTTCTGCATGTAATAAAAGGAAATCTGGTATTTTGATTAGGATGGCATTGAATCTCTAGATTAATTTGGGGGAGAATTGACATCTTTATGAAATTGAAACATCTCAGAATCTGCAAAGATGGATTTTTCTTTTAGTATATTTTAAATTTCAGGATCAAGGCATTTTTGTTTTCTGTGTTTTGTTTTGGATAACTGAGATAATAGCATCTTTCATTTAATGTTTTGCCCGTGGGAGTGCTTGCTTCAGTATAGAAGAAAATTTTGACTTTGAAGGAAAGAAAGGAGGAATTGCTGTAGCCAAGACCTAAATAGGAAAGAAGGCATGTATAGTCGGACAGATGCTGATGGATTGATAGATATGATGGCAGGAACTTGAGGAGATTCTCTTCTGATTACTGTTTTTTCCATAAGTAGAATAGGTAGCAAAGTCATCAACTGAAAGTGAGGATGAGTGATGAGTGTTAGAGTGTTAGAATAGGGCATCAAATAATCAAGCACATAACTGGGAAATGGAAAATTACTGAACTTAAGGAAAGATTAATTAGCCTGGTGAGTATGGTTGTTTATTCTCAGCCTATTCAGCTACATGGAAGTAAGCAGGTAGTCAAGAGCGGGTTCTTTCCCAGGAAATGACTGGAGGGAGGAGAGAAGAGGGAGAGCAAGAGCCGAGGGAGTGAGGGTGCATGAGAATTTAATTAGATAAAGAGACATAAACTGGCTGAGGAACAGTGAAAAGGTGGTAGGTATAATTAAATTATAGCACCTAATGGGATCTAAAGAGTGTTAAAATTATGTTACTACAGCATTTGAGCCAGAAATATGGGAAGTAGTAGTTAAAAAGAGTTATACTTATGAGTTTAGTTTGATATAATTTGCTTTCAGATTTTTGTTGGTTATTCGTATTAATCTTCATGTGGTAAATGCAGCACATGTTATAAAAAACAAGTTCATATTTTTTAATCCAAAACCTTTGGGGACAGATATTTGTTTTATTTTCAGCCCCTCTATTATTTTTTCCAGGAACTTGCCAGTTTTATTATTCCCTCAAAGAACTAACTTTTAGTTTTGTTGATCTCTGTTGTATATTTTTTATTTCATTATGGTATGCTCTTTTATTTCTTCATCTGTAGTGTCTTGGGTTTAATTTGTTCTTTTTATAACACTTTCAGACGGTTGCTTAGAACATTGGTTTTTGGCCTTTCCTCCATATATGTGTTCTAAAGCTATAAATTTCCCTCTTAAGCATGGTGTTACCTGCATCCCATAACTTTTGATGTTATGTGAATTGTATAGTGTTCAATTCTTTTCTGATTGTGGCTGTGATTTCTTCTTTGACCCATGAGTTGATTAGAAGTTTATTGCTTAATTTCACTCTATAAGCATTTCTAATCATATTGTTGTTACTTCATAGCTTAATTCATTGGAGGTCAGAGAAACATGTCTGTCCTTTGGAATTTGTTAGCAGTTTATGATCCAGCATGTGGTCACTTTTGGCAAATGTTTTTATTCACTTAAAAGGAATGTGTCTTCTGCTCTTGTTAGGTATACTGTAATGTATGTCAGGCTGGTAATTGTAAAATTCAAATCTTTTTGTTTCTTCTAATCTATTCCTTGTTTTGGTGTGCTTGTTCCATTAGTTTCTGAGAAAGCTTTGTTAAAATCAACTTGCTAGATTTGTCGTCTTACTTACTAGTTCCCTTGGTACTGACTGAAGTTTATTTGGAGAAAGTATGTTTTTGGGGTGCCTTGGTGGCTCAGTCGTTAAGTGTCTGACTCTTGATTTTTGCTCAGGTCATGATCTCAGGGTGGTGAGATTGAGCCCGACATCAGGCTCTGTGCTCAGCAGGGTCTGGTTGAGATTCCTTCTGCCTCTGCCTTCTCCCAACCCTGCTTTCTCTCTCAAATAAATTTTGAAAACAAAAGTGTTTTTCCATCTGCACAGTTCAGTACAATATTTTAACAAACTGATATGTGGGCAAAGTCACAAATTAAATTTCAAATCAATTTGTAGAACATTAGAATCACAGGTAGACATTTTTGAGTCATGTTCTGTCAACAGAGGGAATGTGCATCTCTGTTGCTACTGGCAAAAAGAAAGAGGTTTCCATATTATAAGCCTTTGAGCTGTTATCTGCTGTATGTGTATGTCTTGCATAAATTTCTAATTGCTGTTGTATTTGTCCCTTAATTTTGCTTAGCTTTGTAGAAAGCACAAAAAGTGTTTAACACAGAAAGTGTTAAATCATGGAAAAGGAAATAAAGCCAGTGAGAAAGCTATAGCATCTGAAGTCATGTAGTATTTTACATCCTAACCATGATAACTTTCTATTATAAATGGACATTTTCTGTATTTCAGTTAAGTATTAAAAGAGAAACGATTGGGGATTATGAGTTTATATGTAATATAATTTTTCCTATTTAAAAACATGGAAAATAAAGTCCTAGTTAGGATTTTGTACAGGATATCTGATTTTAAGGAACAGATTCCTGACTTTAAGTGTTACTAGGTATATTCAGATTTAGAATTGCTAGCTCTTTCCAGTGAATTGAGCTTTTACTGTGTCCTGGAATTGAGTCCTACATCGGGCTCCCTGCTTCGTGGGAAGCATGCTTCTCTCTCTCCCACTCCCCCTGCTTGTGTTCCTCTCTCACGGTGTCTCTCTCCCTCTGTCAAATAAATAAATAAAATCTTCAAAAAAAATAAAAAAATGTACTGTGATAAAGTATAGCTACAGATCTTTATTTTTGATTTGTGTTCTACGCAGTGTGTTCTCCATGCTTTTACTTCCATTCTATCTCATATTTAAGATGTACTTTTGTAGTCATCAGATCTTTTTTTAATACAATTCAGGTATTAATTCATTTTCCCCTTCCATTAGCTTGTTAGCTTTCTGTACTTTTACTGCTCTTACATGCATCTTTGACTCAAGTCCAAAAAGTAAAAAAGTACTCTTTTTATTTCCCATTAAATGAAAGGGTTTTAGAACACCTTAACTTTATTTACTCCTGTACTGTACTGTTGTTGTGTATTATTAATATTTTAAATTCTACAGTGTATTATTATCTTCTTTAGTCTTTTTACTCAGAGGTACATATTTACCCTCTTCCTTATTCTTATTTGTTTGTTTATGTACGTACTTTTTGGTGCAATATCCAAGCTGTGTCTGGTATCCTTTTTTCTTTCATTCTTCTTTTTTTATTTAAAATTTTTTATTTTTTTATAAACATATCATATATTTTTATCCCCAGGGGTACAGGTCTGTGAATCGCCAGGTTTACACACTTCACAGCACTCATCAAAGCACATAGCCTCCCCAATGTCTATAACCTCACCTTCCTTCTCCCACTCCCCCTCTCCCTAGCAACCCTCAGTTTGTTTTGTGAGATTAAGAGTCACTTATGGTTTGTCTCCCTCCCAGTCCCATCTTGTTTCATTTTTTCTTCTCCGACCCCCTTAACCCCCCATGTTGCATCTCCACTTCCTCATATCAGGGAGACCGTATGATAGTTGTCTTTCTCCGCTTGACTTATTTTGCTAAGCATGATACCCTCTAGTTCCATCCACGTCGTTGCAAGTGGCAAGATTTCATTTCTTTTGATGGCTGCATAGTATTCCATTGTGTATATATACCACATCTTCTTTATCCATTCATCTATTGATGGACATTTAGGTTCTTTCCATAGTTTGGCTATTATAGACATTGCTGCTATAAACATTCGGGTGCACGTGCCCCTTTGGATCACTAGGTTTGTATTTTTAGGGTAAATACCCAGTAGCGCTATTGCTGGGTCATAGGGTAGTTCTATTTTCAACATTTTGAGGAACCCCCATGTTGTTTTCCAGAGTGGTTGCACCAGCTTGCATTCCCACCAACAGTGTAGGAGGGTTTCCCCTTTCTCCGCATCCTCTCCAGCATCTGTCATTTCCTGACTTGTTAATATTAGCCATCCTGACTGGTGTGAGGTGATATATCATTGTGGTTTTGATTTGTATTTCCCTGATGCCGAGTGATATGGAGCACTTTTTCATGTGTCTGTTGGCCATCTGGATGTCTTCTTTGCAGAAATGTTCCATGCTCCTGGATTGGAAGAATAAATATTGTGAAAATGTCTATTCTACCTAAAGCAATCTACACATTTAATGCAATTCCTATCAAAGTACCATCCATCTTTTTCAAAGAAATGGAACAAAGAATCCTATAATTTACATGGAACAAGAAAAGACCTCCAATACACAAAGGAATATTGAAAAAGAAAGCTAGAGTTGGTGGCATCACAATTCCGGACTTCAAACTCTATTACAACGCTGTCATCATCATGACAGCATGGTACTGGCACAAAAACACACACATAGATCAATGGAATAGAATAGAAAGCCCAGAAATAGACCCTCAACTCTATGGTCAACTAATCTTTGACAGAGCAGGAAAGAATGTCCAATGGAAAAAAGACAGCCTCTTCAATAAATGGTGTTGGGAAAATTGGACAGCCACATGCATAAAAATGAAATTGGACCATTTCCTTACACCACACACGAAAATAGACTCCAAATAGACGAAGGACCTCAATGTGAGAAAGGAATCCATCAAAATCCTTGAGGAGAACACAGGCAGCAACCTCTTGGACCTCAGCCGCAGCAACATCTTTCATTGCCATAGGCAAGGGAAGCAAGGGCAAAAATGAACTATTGGGATTTTTGTCAAGATCCAAAGCTTGTATACAGCAAAGGAAACAGTTAACAAAACCAAAAGACAACTGACAGAATGGGAGAAGATATTTGCAAATGACATATCAGATAAAGGGCTAGTGTCCAAAATCTATAAAGAACTTAGCAAACTCAACACCCTAAGAACAAATAATCCAATCAAGAAATGGGCAGAAGACATGAACCGACATTTCTGCAAAGAAAACATCCTTTTTTCTTTCTACTTGAAGAAGTCCCTTCATTGTTTTTGGTGTTAAATTCTTTGTTTCTATTTGATTACAGATGTCTGTGTTTTGCCCCCCCCCACCCCCTTCAGGAGTATTACTTGCCAGATAGACTATTCTAGTTTGGCATTTCTCCCACTCTTGGCACTTTGAGAATATCATTCCATGTCTTCTGACTTCCATTACTACTGTGAAAAAGTCCACTGTAAATCTTTCCTTTTTTGACTACTTTTAAGATCTCTCTGTCTGTGGCTGTGTCTCTTTGCGTGAGTCTCTCTCTTTCCCTCCATCCACCCTTTTTACTTTGATATGTTTTTTGTTGTGGTTTTCTTTGGATTTGTTTTGCTTGGGAGTTTGTAGATCTGGGTTCTGTGGCATGATGTCACTGGTAAGTTTTTAAAAAGTTTTCAACTATATGTCTTTAAACATTTCTCTCTTTTCTTTCAAGGACTGCAGTTACATGTATTTTGGATCCATGTGTCATAAGTTTTTCATACTCTTTTCTGTATTTCCCAATTTATGTCTTTTTGGGCATCAGTATGAGTATTTTCCTCTTTCTTAGCTTCTGGATCATTGATTGTTCAGCTGTATTCTAACCTATTATGATTTATTTTTTTATTTTCTGTTTTCAGAATTGTATTTTTCAGTTGTTTTCCATACTTTTAGCATTATCTGCTAATAGTCGTTATTAATTCTTTGAACACATTCACATATTTTAAAGTTCTTTTCTGATAACACCATTACTTGGATCTACTATAGGTCTGATTTCTTGCCATTTTAAAAACTTAGTTTTCAAGTCAGGTCTTGACTGGTTATTTTTCATTTTTAGACATTTTATATAATAATGATAAGATCATTTAAATTTCTAGATGATATTAACTTTTGCTGGTAAGATATACTTTTGCTAAAATCTTTACAGGAGTTTTTATTGGCCTGCAGCTAGGCTAATGACACTAGGTAGCCCAGATTCCTTAACCTAATCAGGGATTGAGATGATATGAAGCTATACTTTCCTCCTTGTTGGTCTGGTCTATTTCTAATTTACGTATATACCTAGGGTATAGTCTTTTGGATTCCCTCCCTACTCCCGGTGTGTTTACTGGGGCTGGGCTATTCCTTGGCAGACCTTGCATCTATTTTTGTGTCCTACTGAAGATCTATTGAAAGCTCTGTTTAGCTTCTCAGCCTCTCAGCCAACGTTGTTGGGTCTAAAAATAAACACACACACACACACACACTCTTATTTATTTGAGAAAAAGTGAGAGAGAGAGCAAGAGTGGAGAGGAAGAGGGAGAAGCAGACTCCCTGCTGAGCAGGGAACCTGACATGGGGCTCAGGCAATATTTTAAGAATCTACTAATGACTAGGGGGAGAATTAATCTGAAGTGCGTTCTCATCCGTTTCTTCCAGATCTCAGCCCTTCAATTCTGTCTTGGAAGTTCTCCAGAGGTTTTGAACAGATTACTTTTCTTGTTGTTTTCTCATTATTAGAAGGTTGGTTTGGGGCTCCTGGGTGACTTAGTCAGTTAAGCATCTGACTTACTTTTGGCTCAGGTTGTGATCTCATTGTTTGTGGGATTGAGCACTCTGTCAGGCTTCGCGCTCAGGTCGGAGTCTCCTTGAAGATTTTCTACCTCTGTCCCCTCACACCCCACCATTTGTGCTTGCTTATGTTCTCTCACCCTCCCTCTGAAATAAATAAATCTTAAGAGAGAAGGTTGAAGTAACCTATTCAACTATTGTCAAAAGCAAAATGCTTATATATGGTCTAATAGAATTCAGAATTTTTCAGATTCTAAAAGAGAGTGCAGTACATACACCTTAGAGGCATTAGAGGCATTAGAATTGAAATGCACGAACATTTATCTTGTTTACTACAGTTCAAATTTTTATAATGGGAATTGAATGCAGTGTGATCTGTAAAGGAACATGATTTGAATAAACTGACTTTTATTGGTTTATATTGCAGTCTCATGAGGAAGCAAAAACATTCTACAGCACAGTTGTTTGTTTGGTTCCCACCAGTTGACTAGCCATCCTTCAGTTTTTCTAATGTTTCCTGCTTCCGTGCACATGGTATTCTCTCTGCTTAGAATGTATACCTTCATACTCAGGTTTGAGGCACATTCCAAAGGAAGCCTTACCTAACTTGTGAATTTAGGTCAAATAAACTAACATCCTAATTTTAATTTCTGGACTCATTTATATGGTAGTTTGATTAATGTCTGTTTTCCCCTCTAAACTATGAACTCAGTGAGATCAGAAATCATGCCTTTTTTCTTTTTAAATATTTTACTCTATGTGCCTACTTCAGTGTTTGGAAGTAGAATACTTTTGCAAGTTGGTGATCAGTTAATAGGTTATCAATTGTTAATAGATGTTCAGTTAATGTTTGTATGAATGAAGAAATGAAAGAATACAAGGGAAGATACATAAGACATGCCATGCTTATAGTTATGTTGGTAGTGTTAAGAAATGAAAAATTCACTGCTTTTGAGCAAAAGCCAGATTTAATCAAACATGGATTTGCACAGTACTTTTAAAGTTTTATGGCTGTATATGCACAATATTAGAAATACTTGAATAAAATTCCCCTTGGAATTTATTATTGTATTTTAGTATTTGTCTTTTATTCCCTTGTAAATATTTTATTATGTAAGTTTTGAAAACACTAGGTCTTTGACACAACTGTCATTCGGAACATGACAGATGATATCATTGCCAGTCATTGAATTACAGGGATAAATGGAATAAAAAAAAAATCCTGTTCTTGAAGGATTCATGGTCTCAGGAATACGGACTTAGAATTTATTATACAAATAGCCACAGAGTATAAGGTGCTATGGTTTACTCTATCCAGGGGAACTGAATCTTGATAAATTAGGAGAATTTTATTAAATGGCTAAAAGGAACAATATTTCATTTAATAAGTGGACATTATTATGAAATCATATGGTGCCTTTATGGATTGACAGTAATTTGGGTGGTAGCGAGGGCAGTTTGCAAGAATCATTTGTAAGGGCAGATTGGGGCTACCCAGATTATTAGTTCATCCTTTGACATGGAGGACATCAGAAACTTTCCAAGGATATTTCCAAGGATATTTTCCAAGCAGAGAAATTCTGGAGCCAGAGTCCCTGAGTTCATATTCCAAGCCCTGCCCTTTACCTTGGACATATTTATTTAGGATCTCTCTGCCTCAGTATCCTTATTTATAAAGTCCATATTCCAAGCCCTGCCCTTTACCTTGGACATATTTATTTAGGATCTCTCTGCCTCAGTATCCTTATTTATAAAATGGTGACGTTAATTATAACCAAAAAGATTGCTGTTTGGATTTAATGAGTTAAGATATATCAGGTACATGGAAAAATTCTTGGCACATAGAAAAATCCAAATAAGTATTGGCTCTTGTTGCTTTTACTATATGCATTGAGAAAAACTCAAAGCTTATTTTCAGCCAGAGCTAGAGGCACAAAAAGATTCAAGGGATTTCTTAGGGGTGAAGTTAACAAAGCTTCAAGTTAACTACCAATATGTAACCAGGAATTTCAACCAATATGTGCCTATGTGCAGCGTAGAGGTAAGTTTGAAATTTGTATAACAGTTCCATGATTTACAAACTTCTAGAACTTAAATTTTCTAATTTGTGTTTTCTTTTAGATCTTCTCAAAAATTTCAGCTGTAGCCCTTGCACCAGAAGCTGAAATAATAGAAGCTGTGTACGATGCATTAGGGTATTGAAGAAAATACATTTTGAATTAAATGTTTGGAATATAAGGAAGGAAAGGTGATTGAAAATGGGGCGGAAGAAAATTCAAATCCATGCATAATGGACGAAAAGAACCGACAGGTAAATGAAAATTTTAACTTATTTATTCTTGATGTAAATATTTTTTTTTTTTAAAGAGGAGCATATGATAGAATGGTTGAATTTTTCTTAAATTTAATTCCAAGTCTATTTTTGTTTTCAAACTAAATAAAAAATTTAAACACTTTTAGCTTGTCATCATGTGCTTTAAAGAAACTTTTTCTTATTGCAAAAATCATAGATGTTGGTTCTAGAAAATATAGGGGAAAAGAAGAGATCACTGTAGCCCCACCGTTACTGTGCATTGTGTAGATTTATTGTAATATACTTAGTCTTTTGTTCATTTGATTATGTTTGTTTTTAATAGGTTAATTATTATTATAAATTATCACCTCTATTTTCATAATTAGGGAATACCTAAGTTAACTATGGTTATCAGTGAATGTGCTTTAGTCACTTAAATTTTCTGGTTAACCAACAAATAAAGAGAATTTTTTTATAACTCATATTATCACAAATATTCCCAGAACAGTTATTATATTGATCTCAGTTTAAATTGATAAAGTATATTGAACTTAATTTTTAGCACCAGTGTCAATAAACCCTTATAAGTTCAAGATAATTATAGTACTGATATATGAAGACCAGAAATTGTAAGAGTTTAGAGCAGGTATTGGCAAACTGTGGTTCATGGGCAAGCTGGCTCATTTTACAAACAAATCATTGTTAGAAAACTGCCATGTGCATTTGTTTACATATTGTCTGTGCCTGATTTCACATTGTAACAGCATAATTGAGTAGTTGCCCATAGGCCTAAAATCGTTACTCCTGGCCTTTTAAGACGTTTGCCATGCTCTTGGTTTACAGGAAAGAAGGAAAAATAGTTTCATAGAATATTGTAAATAATCTAGTAGTCACAGCATATGCAGGATGGGTAGATTCTGCTCTGGAAAGTTTACCTCTCAGGAGAAGTTTCCAGAAAAGCTGGTTTCTGGAAGCTTACCAGGAACAGAACAGCACTAAAGATAAAATCTGCAGAGTCTGAGTAGTAATTCATCTGGTAATATGGATATAATTGGAGACAAAACTCAGCTGAATAGCTGATAGAGAAGTTAGTGGAAGTGATTAGAGTTGTCACTGGACCTAAATGAAGAGAACTCCTGTTTCATCTCATGAAAAGTCTTCTGATAAAATGTAGGGCTCACACAGTATGATTCTTTATGAAGGTTGATAAAACAGGGGAGAGTGATAAAATAACTATTCCATCATGATTCTAAGCAAGCTTGCAAGTAAATGTCCCTTCATAAATCTGAGGACTATGTCACATAGAGGGAACATGGGGGACCTGCTTCATGAACACATGCAATATTAATGTAAAATAGGGTTTATTCGGGGAATAACATAAAAGCAGAGAACTGGCAAAGGACGTAACATTCCCTGAACTCTCATTATCCCATAGAGAGTCATGTTTAAATTCAGCATAGATACACTGGATCTACCAGTGGAAAAGACATCCCAACTTTAGAGAGAAAAAGGAGCTAGGCATATGTAAGTGACTGTGTAATGGAGCTTTTTAAGCTAAGGAAATGATATTATTAAAAGATGAAGCTTGCCACTATACTCAGCAACTAGAATTAGCCTGAATTAATAATTAATATGTTGAGTTTACCTAAGTCATTTTCTTACTAAGCTGCCAGATGGGGCAATGGTAAGGGTGTCTGAATTTCTTCTCAGGAGATTTTGGCAAAGAATGCAGAAACCATACTGTGGAGGTAGTTAGACAATTTGGTTTTCAGGTTTGATTAGGCACAGACGTAATTGGTCATTTTTAACTTGTGGATTTTGAGTTAAAAGTTTCATTATTCTTGCATTAAAATGGGGGGAAAAGGTTTCTGTGCTGAAGAGAATATGTGTCACTTATTCATCCAAATTTGAATATTTACCATATCAGAGAGAGACTGTTAAGCACTGGAGACTCATTCAAAACATATAGCCTACAGAAGAAATTTAACTATGTGGCAGATAGATGCTAAGCTTAGGTGCTGGGAGGGTTTATGGAAGGAACTACCAACCTCTGGGGTTGTTTAGCGAGCAGTACTGAAGGAGGTAATAGCGAATAGAGTTTTTAATGATGGATTTTTGGAGCTACTACGATAAAATCACACTTCAAGTCATTAGAAGAGTGAGTTAAAACTCTTGGGGTTGACACTACAATGCACTTAAGAGCTGCTTCACCTCACTTCAATTCTACTTGGAAGCTTTCACTTGACTTCCATTTGGGAGCTTCTAGTGAAACCTTGGTGTTGGTCCTTCTTGGCATAATGTGTTTCTATTTAAAAAGTAAATTTTGTATTAAAGTATAACATAAAAGAAAAGCACACAAATCCCAAGTGTGGCTAAGAGAGTTATTGCAAAAAGTACATGGCCACGTAACCAGCATATCCCAGTGCACCACCCCAGAAACTCTCTGTCTTGTCTCCCAGGCATTATCTCCCTGCCCCAGGGAAGGAAAATCATTAACTGAACTTTCTAACACATAGGTTAATTACCCCTGGTTTTGAATTTATGTGAACAGCATGTGTTTGTTTGGGCAACATTATGTTTGTGAAATTAATGTTAGTGTTGCATGTGGGTATATATGTAGATGTATTTTATAAATCTACATATTCATATATGTTTTCATTGATGTATGATATCCCATTGAGTGGATAGAACACAATGTGTACACTTATTTTTTCTACTGTAAATAGAATTTTGGGTTGTTTTCTACTTTGAGACTATTATAAAGAGTGCTATTTTGAATACTCCCGTGTATGTCTTTGGTACCTATGCATGCTTGGGTATATACCGAGGGCTACAGTTGCTAAGTCCGAGAATATACCTGTGATAGCTTTAATAACAATAGTTTTCTAAAGTGGTTGTACTGATTTATAATTTTTGCTCTGCTAACAGGGTGTGAAAGTTCCAGCTGCTCAGCTGCTCTAAATATTCACCATTACTAGTTTTTATCCCTTTCATTTTAGCTGTTCTGGTGGGTGAGCAAAAGTAACATTTTAATTTTAAGTTTCTGTGATGTTTGATGAAGTTGATCACCTTTTCATATCTTTCCTGGCCCTTTAGATACCTTCTTTTATGACTTACCTATTAAGTCGTACCTCACTACCTTTTCTTAGGCAGTCTCCTTGACTGCTTTTTTCTTAGTAATTATTAGTATACATTCTGTATATAATATATTCTGAGTGTTTTGTTCATTGTGTGCATTTCAAATAACTTCCCTCATATCATGGCTTGCCTTTTCACTTTTTCAATCCTTTTTTTTTTTTTTAATGTTGTCCAGTTTCTCTTCTTTTTTTTTTTTTTCCTTTATGGCTATTGCTCTGTGTTTTGTTGGAGAAATACTTACCTATCATAAGTCCATAAAGATTTTTTTTATGCTTTCTTCTGCTTTTTACCTTTCATGTTTTAGATCTGTTATCCATTTTGATTTGAGTTTTGTGTATGGTTTGAGGTGTTGGGTTAAGATTTGTTTTCCTGATAAATACTCAGTTCACCCAGTACAGTTTGTTTTAAGAACCATCCTTCCTCCATTGCATGACAGGGGTTGCTTTTGCTGTGAATCAAGGAATCATACACATGTGGGGCTGTTTCTGAACTCTGTTTTGTTCCATTTGTGTATTTTATATCCTTGCTCAATTCTGTACTATTTTAATTACTGTAGTTTAATATTTGGTAGTAGAAATTCTCTACCATGGTATTCTGCATGACTGAGTGGTTGTTCTTGTCATTTTTCTTTCCAAGTGAAACCAAGTGTCAATATTCACTTAAGAGATGGGCGCCGGGGTGGCTCAGTGGGTTAGGCCGCTGCCTTCGGCTCAGGTCATGATCTCAGGGTCCTGGGATCGAGTCCCGCATCGGGCTCTCTGTTCAGCAGGTAGCCTGCTTCCTTCTCTCTCTCTCTCTCTGCCTGCCTCTCTGCCTACTTGTGATCTCTCTCTGTCAAATAAATAAAAAAAATCTTTAAAAAAAATATTCACTTAAGAGAATCAACAAAATAAACTTACTGGAATTCAGATGTATGGATTGATTTAGGAGAACTGAAATCTTTACAGTATTAAGTCTTGTAATCCATAAATAGATATTTTTACCTTACATTTGTTTTTCATTAATGTACAGGTCTAAACATTTTTTATTTTGTTTATTTATAGGTATTGGATTTTTTTTAGTGTCATTGTGTTTTTCCCCAGATTTCATTAGTCTCGATGCTTGTTGCTAAGCCTATAAAAGCTTAGTTTATTTTTTTAATGTTGACTTTGTGTCTAGCAATCTTGCAAAATTCACTTTCAAAATTTACTTATTTCTAATAGTATAAGTTGTACACTATTTTGGATTTCCTATGTAAACAGTTGTGTTGTCTGTGAACAGTGATTTACTCTTTTTGAAATCCTTTATTACATTATCTTGTTTCATTGTACCAGCTAGGACCTCTAGAATAATGAATAAATGTGAAGGTAGTGGGCATCCTTTGTCTCATTCTCAACTTTAGGAAAACACATTCAATATGTGATCATTGATTATGGTATTTACTGAGAGTTTTTCTAAAAGATCCCTTTTATCAGAATAGAAAAGTTTTCTGCTATTTCTAATGCCACTGTTTTTATCCTGAATCAGTGTTGAATTTTATCAAAAGCTTTTTCTGAGTTTATGTAGATGATTCTATGGTATTTTTCTCCCCTTTTTTCTTTAATGTAGTATCCTATGTTGGTTGATTTTCAAATGTTAAAGCATTTGAATGCTTTAAAAATGTATTTCTTGAAATACACCTTTATATATATCACTTGATTTGATTGTTCTTACCCCATTTTTTATTTTTGCGAGTATTTGTGTGTGTGTGTGAGTTTAGTCTGAAATTTTTTTTTCTTGTAATGTCATTCTTAGCTTATGACAAGTTATGCTGGCCTTATAAAATGAGTTGGGAAGTCTTGTTTCTTGTTCTCTGGAGAAGTTTGTGTAATAGTAATATATTTCTTCTTTGAATACTTGGAAAAGTTTACCAGTAAATCTGTTTGTCCTTGGAGTTCATTGTGTGAGAGTTTTTTAAAGTAAACATTTAATTTCTGTAAGAGATAGACTGATTCCTACTCTTCTAATTTTTCTGCCAGTTGGGTAAGTTGGGTTTTTCAAGAAATTCTCTATTTTATTTAAATTGTTAATATTATGGATATTCAATGGGCATATGCTCTAATTTTCTTCATATTGCTCATATTCTCTTTTATATTTTGTCTTCCATTCCTTATATTGTTACTTCGTGTCTTTCTTTCCCTTGATCACTGAGATTATGTCAGTTTTATTAACCTTTCTTTTCTCCCTTTTTTTATTGTGTTATGTTAGTCACCATAATTATTAACCCTTTCTAAGAATGAACATTTTAGCTCACGGGTTCTGAGCTGTGTCTGCCAGAGAGATGCCTGGGGAGTGAGACAGGGTTTAATGAAATAAAAGGTGAGCCCAAAAAAGGACCTGCCCTCTCCCCACAGGTCTGCTTCTGGAAATGACTTTGTGGACCAGGGACCCTCCTGGGGGCCATCTTGGGGGTGATGGGCTAAAGATGGAGAACCACATGGACCACTGCAGTTACCCCTAGAACAGAGTTAATCCCTTCCAAATATTCTTGGACATGCTGGCTCCACAGAAAATTCATGAATTCATGAGACTCTGCCAGCTCCAGCTGATTTCTTCTGACTTGCTAGAACTAGAATCCATTGTCTTAATTAATATCTTTGGGGAGACCCTTTCACTCCTGGGAAGCTGCCTGCCCAGAGTGGCTGAGGGGACCTCAAAAGAGACAGATCCCTGAGACCTTGGAGGACAGGGCCAGGCTTCTCTGAAGCAGAAGGAAGCTTTAAATCAGGAGAATGAGCCTCACTTACAGGTGGGGGTCCTGAGAGAATGGTCAAGGTCTGGCCCTGCTTTGACCCGTAGGTTTCCTGTCGGGTCATGTGGGCCTTCAGTGGCTGGACACCTGGCTACAATCAGTCTTTCCACCTCCCCCCATGCCTGTAGAAGTGAGATCACTTTTTATTTCAGGGCAAATTTAGAGCAACTGTCTCCTAGAAGCTGGCTGGCCTCCCCATCCCCCAATGCAACTGCTGTGCTCTGGTTGTCAGGCAACTGTTTACCTTAGAGGTAGAGCGCCCCCCAAGGTTCTGAGCCTTCAGTTGAGACCCAGAGAACACTGGCCTTTGGAGGCAGAGCTAGGGAGCTCTCCATAGCCCTGGATGGCCTCCTGCCTACCATAGATCCACTTTCCACTTGGTCCTAGACCACCTGTGCGGGCCTCTGCTGGTGATTTTTGAAAGCTGGAGACACGTTTCAGGTCTCCGTGGATTTCCCTGGGAGATCCTGGTATAAACTGTGATACTGGTTTTACCAGTGAAGAAACAACACATTTTAGAGAAGTGTGAAGGTGTCAGGCAAAAGGTGTTTCGCCCACGCTGAAGTCTGTGGAAAAGGCAGTGAGAATATGGAACCGCTGACACAAGCTGATGATGCCCGAGGTCTGCCCGGGGCGGAGGCCAGTCTTCCCAACTTAACATCCTCGTGCTTATCAGCAATAAATACAAACCACTGTAGGCTGTCTCTTCAGAATACTCTTGACTTTCTGAAAAAGTTGCTGAAGGGCCAGCCTTCTAAATCATCTCAAGAGACTGGTCACAGACCCATCTTCAAAGCCTCAGAAGAGAAGGGAGAAGACCTTGGGGAGAAAACACTGGGTGATGTGACTAAAAACCCTCCTGATCTCCAGAGTCCAGAACGGCTCACCCAAGAAACTGCGAGATGGAAGCAGAGACTCCAAGAAATGGAGCAGGAGAAAGAAAGGCTTGAACAGTCAAACGCAGGATTCCAACAGGCCCTGAACGAGAAAGTCAGCCAGTTAGTACCCGTGGGTGAAAACCTGCTGAAGACCTTCCCCGGGCCCACACACCTTGGAGATCATTTGGGTCATGTCAACTGTGAGGTCGAGGAAAAGAGGGAAACAGAAATTGACGATGGCCCCATCCACGGGTCAGAGGGTGATCTGAAGGGTGTCACTGATGATGCTGATTCCAATGTGTCCCTTCAAAGTGCTGAAGCGAAAAAGCAGGAACTAGCCAGACAATTGCAGGAAGGAAAGCAAATGAATGAGGAGCTTATGGCACAAATAACAGATCTTCAAGCCAAGGAGGCCTCTTTGCAGCGTGAAAATTCACAGCTTGAAGAGGAGATTCAGCAGCTGAAACAGAAGCTTCAAACTCTGCCTCAATTATATCAAGAATGCATCAGCCCCGTTGAGAGAAAATGGTCGGAGGCAGAAGAGCAGTGTGCAGACATTAAGTGGAATCTTTCCTGCACACGTAGAAACATCAAGGCCATGTCTCAGACTCGAGACTTCTACAAGGAGATCGCTGAAGACACCAGAAGACAATTGGAGGAAAATGCCATACACTATCAAAAGGGGATCCTCTTCCATGCAAAGAGAGCTCAGGAAAGCTGGATGGCAGCTGTGCTGACCGAGAGAAGCCTCAAGGAGCTAAAGAAAGAAAGTGATTACAACAGGCAAATGTTGGCCAAAGCAGAGTCCAACTTCCAGCTTTTCCCAAGTGGCCCTTTTACTCCTGCTCCTCCACCAGCTGCCCACAGAGGCCCAGAAGTGTCAGAGAACCCCTGGATCATCAGCACCCCCAGGAAGGAGAAGAGCCAGGACTTGAGGGCCCAGGCAGCTGGGCCACACCACCAGAGCCCCCTGAGGATTTGACTGAGCTCACCGCAGGCCGGTCCTGAATTCCCACAACCACAGCATAACATCTGCATGTGTTTTCTGTCTTTAAAGTTATTTTGACTTATCTCTTTTTAGTTTAGGTATTATTTAGATAGATAGTTAGATAGTTATTTAATTGATAGTACAATTGCTTTTATTCAAGTAGATTTAGCATTATAGTTTTCAGATAGTATGTTTCCATTAAAGTGTCATTTCCTATAATTCTTAAAGATGTATTATTTTCACCAGACCCTCTAGAACTAGAAAATATTAAGTTAAAGATTTAAGTTAAAGATCTCCAGTTACTTTAACAATTATCAAAATTTGGCATGGATACAAACATTTAAAATAATCAACATTTTTTTTAAGAACGTTTTTCTATGGCATGAACATTTTTGTGTGCTGTTTTCATACACATAAGCTTGTATGAGACATCTGCACAAGTCAATTAATATGTATCTGAACAAATTTTGATTTGAAAAACTGGGGAAAAGAAAACCCTAAAACAACAATTTCCTATTCCAACTTCATAAAATTTTAATTATCTTAGCAGAGTTTAGTTACAATTTTTTCTCCCTTTGTTAACATTTAAAACTTTTTTCCTTTTCTTTAAGTTATTGTTTGCTAAATGTTTCGACATTTCTCAATTTATGTAGCGAAAATAAAAGTTTTTCAGAGATGGCAAGCAAACAGATCTCCCCCATGCAGTTTACAAGGCACTTTTAGTCAGTTTGGCGGTCACAGAGAGTAATAGAACAGTAAAGAAAGCTGCCAATTTTTAAAACAATTTTAAAGAGAGAAAGAAATGATGTTCACACAATTTGCATAATATGCAAAATATACCTAGCTCGTATATACACAAAAGGAGAATTGCCCAATGTATCAGATAGATGCTTGCCCTCTGTTTCTTGGAGCTGTGGAAGCAGAAAGCAAGGCAAAAAGCAGAGGGAGACTCCCAGATGCTAACAACAGGGGGAGCTGTTCCCACTCTTGGGCCTGCCTGGAGGGAGGAGGGGGAACGTGGTGCCATCAGGGCCCTAGGGAAGGCAGATTTAGTTCCAGGCCACCACAATAATGCAAATGTCACCATAAAGCCCATAATTCATTAATTAATATTTTTTATTGAAATCAAATAAAAAAAGCCTTGTTTAAAAAATATTTTTGTTATTATTTTATTTATTTATTTGAGAGAGAGAGTGAGAGTGAGAGAGAGCATGAGAGGGGAGAAGAACAGAGGGAGAGGCGGACTGCTCGTGGATCGGGGAGCCCCATGTGGGACTCGATCCCAGGACTCTGGGATCATGACCCGAGCTGAAGGCCGTTGCTTTGCCAACAGAGTCCCCCAGGCACCCAAATTAAAAAATATTTTCTTGCTGAAAACTGATAACCGTCATCTGTGCATTTAGCAAGCTGTAATCTTTTAGCTGGGAGGAGGGTCTCGTTTCACTATTGATGCACATTGATCAGGGTGGTGGTTGATAGAAAACTGTCACAATTTCTTCAAAGACGACGACTACCAAGGTTGCCGCATCAGCCTACCCTTCCTGTCACGAAGACTTCTGGTAGCGGGCAGGGCTGTGGAGGGACGTGAAGAAATTGGAGCGCAGATGGTTGGGAATGTGAAACAGTGCAACTGCTGTGGAACATGGTGCGAAGTTTCCTCCAAAAATTAAAAAATACACTATGATCCAGTAATCCCACTTCTGTATTGCGGAAAACTGAAATCAGGATCTGAACGGGGTTTCTGCATTTCTAGGTTCACAGGGCACTATTCCCAGGAGCCCATGGATGGATGGATGGGCTGAGAGAATGTGGTGTGAATGAGTAAAGAAAATGTAATATTATTCTTTAAAAAGAAGGAAATTCTGTCACACGTTACAATATGAATGAAACTTAAGGATATTGCGTTACACAAAATAAGCCAGTCTCTCTCACACACACACACACACACACACACACACACACCAGATTTTCTGAGTCCCCTTATATGAGATCTCTAAAGGGGTTGAAAATAATATAAAATAGGGACACCTAGGTGGCTGAGTAGGTTAAAGCCTCTGCCTTCGGCTCAGGTCATGATCCCAGGGTCCTGGGATCGAGCCCCACTCTGGGCTTTCTGCTCGGCGGGGAGCCTGCTTCCCCCTCTCTGCCTACTTGTGATCTCTGTCTGTCAAATAAATGAACAAAATCTTAAAATAATAATAAAAATAAAATAAAAAATAAAGCAGTCAAATTTCTACAAACAGAAATTGGAACCATGGCTCCCAGGGCTGAGGGGTGGAAGGAACGGGGTTGTTCTTCCCTGTGCATAGAGTTTCAGATTTGCAAGATTAAAATTTCTAGCAATCCTTGCACAATTATGTGAATTTAGTTAGTAATACAAAACAGCAAACTCAAACTCGCGTGAGAACAAATGTGTCCTTCCTATACCCCAGAATCAAATCAGAAGTTAGGGAGTTAGCCAATGAGGAGGAAGCTGGTGTCTTATTTTCCTATTACTCTATGATGGTTGGGTGCCCTGATTATATACCTCTGGAGAATATCCTAGATATAACCTCAAGATAGAGATTAATCCAAAGGCGCCTGGGTGGCTCAGTGCCTGAGGAATCCAGTTCTTGCTTTGGTTTCAGGTCATGATCTCAGGGTCTGGGATTGAGCCCTGCATCTGAGCTTGTCCCTCGCACTCCTCCTCCCCCACGTGCACGCTCTCTCTCTCTCTCTCTCTCTCTCTCTAATAAATAAATAAATAAATAAATAAAATCTCCTTTAAAAAGAGAAAGATGATTCTACCTAGAGAACATTTCTCAGGTAGTTCTTCCTATCTCAAATGTAGCTGGTGATTAAACCCAGTCATATCACTCCTCTCTTTTTTTTTTTTTTTTAACAGAGAAAGCAACAAGCAGGAGGAACAAAGGAACAACAGGCAGAGAAAGAGGAAGAAACAGCCTTCCTACTGAGCAAGGAGTCCTATGTGGGGCTCCATCCTAGGACCCTGGAATCATGACTTGAGCCTAAGACAGACACTTAACTGATTGAACCACCCAGGAGCCCCGTCCTCCTGGAATCTCAAAACACTTCCCCATTTTGTAATCCAAACAGGTTTACCAGCAAAACAGGTTGTACCAGGCCATGCTGGGCGTCCTGAAGACTGTTAACATTCAGTCATTACAAAATGAAATTAATATTTGAGCAAATATGCACCATTTATTGTGTTTATAGACTTATTTTTGGTTATTGCCTGTTTAACTTTCCCCTTAATCGGGATTGATTTTAAAAGCTGTTTGCATATACAAACCTCTTTTCTTTCACACTGCATTATACTCAGGGCAGAGGTATCCAGTGAAATTTGGTAAGTTCAAACATAAAGTAGAAATTTTCTTCATAATTAGGTTGATTTTTTTTTAATCAAGACTTGAGGAGATGCTTAGCATTTTAGGCCCTTAAGACTTGATACAGGGAATGTTAATACCCTGTCAGGAGCACTTTGTTTCATTTTGCTTTCTAATTTGTTGGCATTCACTGATTAAGCACATAATTAACAAGCTAGTATAACAGGAGAAGGCATTAGGGAGTGGTTTTTCTTGGGTCATTCAGGTCTTCAGTTATCATCAGCAATTGTATTAAGTGTTATCTATTTGCTTTGTAAAATGTAGTTGAGATATTTGAAAAGAGGAGTTTGAATCAGTCATTTCATTTAACCCTTCTTGTTAATATGGAAAATTGGAAGTTGTAGTAACTTGTTTCACTATATAAACTGTGATATTTGACATTCAACTATTATTGGAATGATAGTGTCTACACTGTTTTTATTTGTTTCAGATTACTTCTTTACAAGATGTATCCATGTGATTTTGTGATATTGTCTTGTGTAATTTCTGCTCTGATAATTATCCTATAGAAACTTAAAACTTATTTTAAGAATAAGTTTGAGAAGTTGTCAGTGTTTATCATTTTTGTTCACAGCAAGCACTCACCTGTTGTCACGGTATCTCATGACATGAGTGGCTCGGTCACTCAGTGGTTTGCCATCTGCCTTTGGTTCAGGGCTCAGGTCATGTTCTCAGAGTCCTGGGATTGAGCTCCAGCAGAGTTGGGCTCCCTGCTCAGCAAGGAGTCTGCTTCGTCCTCTCCTTCTTCCTCTCCCCCTGCTCGTACTTGCTCTCTCTCTCACAAATAAATATATAAAACCTTAAAAAAAAAAAGTGAGCTGAACTGTGGTTGTGCATAACTGTTAAAAGCATGCCTGGGTTAGACAACTTGACTGACTTTGCTATGTGACCTTGGTAGGTACCTTCTTAGTCTGTCAGTTTCCTTTTGAGGATAATAATGAGATTATTGTTGGCTTGCCTTTGTTGCTGTTCCTAACTGCATCTAAAGCAGTTAGGATATTGGTTAGCATATGATAAATACTGCTGTTGCAGTTGCTGTTATTGTCATCATCTCATTAATTCTTTCTCAAATCTTAATCCCATATGATAGTACTTACTTCCTTGCTTTCTCTCTCTCTCTCTCACTCTCTTTTTTTTTTTATTAAGGACTTCATATAACTGCTGTATATTACATATTCCTCATTCATTCTGTGATGTAGGCTTCCCCAACTAGAATGCAAGCTCCATGAGATCAGTCGTAGAGATGTAGAGATTTTTCACTAGAACAAGAAAGGTGTCTGGAGTATATTGGATACTCAGTAAATATTTTCTGAATGGACTATATTGAATTCTATTCCAAATACTAACTAGATATTGGGGATATAAAAATGCATGAAGTTCTTTCTCTAAAAAAAAACATAAAGTATAGAATAGAAGAGGCTCATACTTAAACAAAACTCAGTATGATTTTACTCCCCCCCCACCTCCTAGAAGTGATTGTGATGGTAAGAGTATTCCTGAGGTTGCTGTCACAGAAGGTGCCGTTAAACTGGGGAAGATTGTTTAAGAGATGGGGGCACCCTGTTTTCTAGCAGAGGTGAAAATTTGAGCGGAATTACAGAGCTTGAAGTCCAGGTTAACAACAATGTAGGCTGATTAGAAATGGAGGGACTGGGTGACTCAGTTGGGTGTCTGACTGGATTTGGCTCAGGTCATGATCTCAGGGTTCTGCAGTTGGTTCCATGCTTGGTATGGAGCCTGCTTAGGAGTCTCTGTCTCCCTTTCCCTTTGCTAAACCCCTCTCCCCAACCTGCTTGCTTATATGAATGCAAGCCGCTCCCTCTCAAAAAAAAAGGTAGAGTGTCTAGCTAGGAGGTTGGTGGGGATCACGGAATCAGATTTGGGAGTAATAGCAATTGGAGATGCAGGTTGTCTAGCCCTTGCCTGGACAGAAGCAATGAGATTTGGAGATTTAATATATGAAATTTAATGATAACTGGATGTAGCACTAACATTTTAGTTCAGGTTTTATTTTGAAGGTAAGAGTATGTTTCATTATAGAACATTATAAAAGAATTTGATTTTTAAAAATATTTCCTTTTAGAAATTGAGAACTATGTACAAAACACAAATTTCCAATAACAATTCATTATTTATTTATTTATTTATTTATTTATTTTTAAAGATTGTGTTTATTTGTCAGAGAAAGAGTGAGAGAGTAGAGACCACAAGAGTGTGCATATCAGCTGGGGAAATAGCACACATAGGGAAAAGTAGGCTGGCTCCCTGCTGAGCAAGGAGCTGGATATGGGACTCAATCCTAGTATCCTAGAATCATGATCTGAGCCCAAGGCAGCGGCTTAACCCACTGAGCCACCCAGGCGCCCTAAAATTGGCTTTTTAAAGCAAGCTCTTTTTAACCTTGCCAAAAAAAGCTTATTTGTGTGTCTATATGTCTTAAAAGTTCAGGCTTTTAATATTTAATTTATTAATATAAAAAGAATATTTGGCAATTTGTATTTTTTCCCCTCTAGAGAAGGGGTTGATTTGAAATGGAAATAAAATTATAGTATCACAGTAATTAATATTGCCGAATCAGATTCTAAAGACTGGTATTTCTTTTCATGGAGAAATTACCATTTTTATTTGATGTAGCAGATTTACTTGGGAGTTGGTAGAGTCATCCAGTCATGCATTTCTAAATTATTGGATGAACAACACCATAATTGGTCCTGGCCCATCTGGGTGAGCAAGGTGGGGACTGAGGGAAGGGGCTTTTACCATCTTTCCTTTACACCTAAATGCCAAACTGGATTATTCTTTATGTACTGATCCTTGCTTAGTATTCACCAATGTTCCTTTTTTAAATATGAATTATTGACATCAGTTTTATGCTCACTTTGACAATCTTATGTTCATTATTTTCATTTCATTATTACCTTTAAAAGACAGTGAAAGCTACAAGCATACATGTATTTGAATACAAACATATTTTACGGCAACGCAGATCACTGACCCTCTGACAATTTTCTTTTATAAATGAGAACATAATACAGTGAATACTTCCAATTATTTTAGCAAAGCGCACATTCAGTAGTCTGTGTGTACAAGGTAAATAGAAACCATATCATGGGATCTAGAGTGTAGGAAAATGGGACCTAGGAAACCCAATTTGTGAATCTAGGGAGTTACAGAATATTACTGAACACAGCCTCAGAGTGATCACCTCAGTTTCTGCTCCTCCCTTCTCACTAGTTTATCAACCCCTGGAGTTTTCAGTGTTCAGCTCCCAGGACAAGAGCGATTAATTAGCAGCAACCCATTGCCCATACAAAGGTTAGATTCTTCATCTCCCTATACACAGATCCTTCATCTCCCTTTACAGATCCTGTAAAGGGCTACAAGGAAAAAACAGTTGCAGAAGACCAATTCACATCTGTCAGGTTTTCACCCCTCTAGAGTCTTGGCAACTCAAGTCCTTTTTCCTGCAGGAACTTTCCAGTGTCTTTTGTTGTATTTTATCTTGTTGTTCTGGTTGATGTCAGTGGGTTATTTAGTCTTCTATCAGTTACTTCATCTTACCTAGAAGCAGGTTTGTCAATTTCTTTCAACATTTTATTAATATAATACATGCTATTTTATATATTTTGAGACTACATACCATTAGGCTCATACATATTTAGAATTATTTTACCTTCTTGATGAATTTTTCAATATATATTGATCTTCTCTGTTTTCAGTGAGACTTCCAATTTTAAGTCTATTTCATCTTACTTTAACATAGTTATACCTTTCTTACAGCTAGTGTTTTCTCAGTAGGTCTAGCTCTCTACATTTACTTTCAACCTTACTATGTACTTAATGCTTTAAGTATATGTTTTATATATAGTATATGGCTGGATTTTTCTTTTTAATGTAGTCTGATAGTATCTCTTGACTTGCCAGTTTACTTGGATTTTATTCTTTGTTTTGTTTGTATATTTGCACTATTTTATAACATCTTATTGATTTCAATTTGTTTAAGGGCCTCAGGCATTAAAAAATGACATAATCATATCACTCCTTGTGTCCTTAAAGGGGATATCAGAGGGGGAAGCACACCATGAGAGACTGTGAACTCTGAGAAACAAACTGAAGGTTTTGGAGGGCAGGAGGGTGGGGGTATGGGGATGGGTGGTGGGTATTAAGGAGGGCACGTACTGCACAGAGCATGGGGTGTGGTGCATAAACAATGAATTTTGGAACACTGAAAAGAAATAAAATAAAATGGGGGGGGGGGAAGAACTCTTCAGATTCAGCTTTACACAGAGTCCCCTACAGAAAAGAGCACTGGAAGAAGATACTCTATCTAGATGGAAATCTACCAATGGGGGGGGGTTGGTTTATATTTTGTTTTGTTTTGTTTTTGGATTTGTTTGTTTGTTTGTTTTGTTTTGTTTTAAGATTTATTTAGAGAGAAGGCTTGAGTCGGGGAAGGGGCAGAGGGAGAGAATCTTTCAAGCAGACTCCTCTCTGAGTGAGGAGCCCAATGCAGGGTTCAATCCCACAACCTTTGAGATCAGGACCTGAACCAAAACCATGAGTCAGATGCTCAACCAGCTGAGCCACCCAGGTGCCCCAACCTTGGAGGTTTTGATTAAGAATGGTTAGGTAGCCAATGCCAGAGGTTAGTCAGTCCCTACCCATTTTTTTCAGACTCTTATACAAACCATTGCTTCTGTGATGCTCTGATATTAATCCCTCTTATGAGGTGGCAGGTAGTAGGTGTCCCAGAAATGAAGATGAGAGGCATAAGCTGAACTGAAACTGCTCCTTTTATTTTATATTATATTATTTTATTTTGTTTTATTTTATTTTTTAAGTAAACTTCCGTGTCCCTTAGGGATCCCAATGTGGGACTTGAATTCATGACCTGAGCTCAAGACATCCCTCACATTCAGAGTTAGATGCTTAACCAACTGAGCACACAGGCACCCCAAAACTGCTTTTTATCATTTTTAAATTTTTAATTTTTTAAAAGATCTTATTTATTTGCCAGAGAGAAAGAGAGAGCAAGCGAGTGAGCACACACAAGCAAGGGGAACAGCAGGCCGTGAGTGGAGTAAGCTCTCCACTGAGCAAGGACCGAGATGCAAGACTCTATCCAGGACCCAAGATCATGACCTGGGCTGACAGCAGACGCTAAACCAACTGAGCCACCCAGGTGCCCCACCACTGGTTTAATTCTAAGGGAGGTAGATCCTGTGTCAACATCTTGTCAGAAATCTCAATTTGCTATTTTTTGATTTTGTTAAAATTAATAGTCCTATTCTATTCTGTGATCTAAATTTCCAGTATTTTAGTCATAGTTCTCAATTGAAAGGATTCATTAGTTATCAGTTATTCTTTACTGTGGTTCTTGCTTCCTTTTGTTGTTGTAATCTGTTTCGTGCTTTATGGATTAATTTAGAGAATTCTTTAGCACCACTCAGTGCCATGTGGCATTTTAGAAGCTGACTGAATATGCAGCATTGAACAAAACTGAAAAAAATCCCAGTCTTTCCCAATTTACATTTTACTTAGATGACTAGGTTTTTTCCAGCTAGTAGTTTTGTTTTGTTTTTCTTCCAAGAAGAGTTTCTGGGTGCTATATTTCCTTAGTATTTTTTTTAAAGATTTTATTTATTTATTTATTTGTCAGAGTCACAGGTAGGCAGAGAGGCAGGCAGAGAGAGAGAGGGGGAAGCAGGCTCCTCGCCAAGCAGAGAGCCTGCCATGGGGCTTGATTCCAGGACCCTGAGACCATGACCCAAGCCGAAGGCAGAGGCTTTAACCCACTGGGCCACCCAGGCGACCCTCCTTAGTATTTTTATGTTTGAAAATGTTTGTTACTTTGTACTTGCACTATGGCTTGGTCTAGGACCCCATTCCTTTTCCCTAGAACATTGCAAAGTTTAGTTCAAGGCGTTCTGGCTTTCAGTTTTGCCAGCATCAGACTGAGTATATTTTTCTTTTCACCAACAAGTGATTTAACATTCAGTAACTTATGCAGAATATGACATGAGTTTGATTACTTAAAGTGTGTGTGTGTGTGTGTGTGTGTGTGTGTGTGTGTGTGTCTGAAGTTTGTGACCTTTCAGTATTGTTTTATTTTTTTAATTTTTAATTTTTTTCATTTGGTATGGCTATACTTTGCTTTCTTTCTTTTTTTTTTTTTTTAATTTTAATTCCAGTGCAGTTAACATGTTGTATTAGTTTCAGGTGTACAGTATAGTGATTCAGAGTCCAATATATTACTCAGAGTGCATCAAGGTAAGTGTACTCTTAATCCCCTTCACCTATTTCACGCATCCCCCACTCCACCTCCCCTCTGGTAATCTACTGTTCTCTAAGTTGATAATCTGGTTTTTTTGGTTTCTCTTTTTTTCTTTATTCATTCATTTTGTTTCTTAAATTCCACACATGAGTGAAAGCATATGGTATTTGTCTTTGCCTGACTGGCTTATTTTATTTAGCAGTATACTCTCTAGATCCATCCATGTTGGTGCAAATGGCAAGATTCCATTCTTTTTTATGGTTCAATAATATTCTAATGATATATAACACATCTCCTCTATTCTGCAATCTGTAGACACTTGGAGTGCTTCCATATCTTGTAACAAATGCTGCAGTAAATATAAGGGTACATATATCCCTTTGAATTAGTGTTTTTGTATTCTTTGGGTAAATACCCGGTATTGTGATTACTGGATTGTAGGGTAGTTCTATTTTTAGTTTTTTGAGGACTCTTCATAGTCTTCCACAGTGGCTGCACCAGTTTGCATTCCCACTAAGAGTGCACAAGGGTTCTTTTTTTCCCATATCTTCTCCAATGCTTGTTGTTTCTTGCATTTTTTTATTTAAGCCATTCTGATAGGTGTGACATGATTATCTTATTGTGGTTTTGATTCGTATTCCTGTGATGATGAGTGTTTTCATGTGTCTGTCGGCCGTCTGAAAGTGTTTTTTGGAGAAATGTCTGTTCATATCGTCTTCCTATTTTTTATTTGGGTTATTTGTTTTTTTGGGGTATTGAGTTGTATAAGTTCTTTATATACTTTAGATAATTCCCCTCGATTGGATATGTCATTTGCAAATATCTTTTCCCATTCCCTAGCTTGTTTTTTAGTTTTGTCACTTGTTTCCTTTGCTGTTTTCAATGTAGTCACAAGAGTTTGCATTTTGCTTTTATTTCTCTTGCCTCAGAAGACATGTCTAGAAGAATATTGCTATGACCAGTGTCAGAAAAGGCTACATGCGCAAGAATGAAACTAGACCACTTTCTTAGACTATACACAAGAATAAACTCAAATGGATTATGGATCTAAAATGTGAGATGTGAAACCAAAAAAAATCCCAGAGAAGAACACAGCCAGAAATTTCTCTGATGTTTTATTTTTAAACAAATATTTTTTCTTTCCAGTTGTGTGCTTTTTTAATATACTTTCTTTTGACTATACCTGATGTCTTTATTCATACTAATTTTTTGTTTGTTTGTTTTGATCCTTTGAATTTCCTGATTGTGGCTTTAATCTCTGTTACGATTTCTTTTCTTCCTGGTTCTTGTCTGTGTGATACTAGCTCACTTTTTAGGTCATTATATTATGTCTTTGGTAATGGCATTAGGTACTAGTAAACAAGGGATGATTTTTTTCTGCCCCTAAAGATTTTATTTATTTATTTGAGAGAGAAAGAGCAAGAGCCAGAGGGAGGGGAGAAGGACAAGCCAACTCCCTACCGAGGTATTCTCTAGCCTAATTTTATGTTATGTTATCTGCTTCACATGAAATACATGAACTGCAATGTAGCTGGATTGCAACATTACTAATTAACAGTATACCAATTAGGAGACTGACTAATACCCACTTTTAGATGGAAAACTGATGTCTAGAAGGAAATCTCTATATGCCATCCAAAAATTTCTTAACTGCAAACTCTGAAGTAGAGGCAAAATGTAGAGACTCTGAAGGCTTATTTTTTTCCTTTGTATCTTATTATTTTGTTACAATCTAGCATCTTGGGCAGAATGTTTTTTACCTTAAACTTTATCGTTATCTTTTTATTCTCTCTGTTGTTGTACCCCCCACCTGAATTCCATTTCCTTAAAAACAAAAACAAATATTTCAGCAGATGTTGAGGGTTTTTTTTGTTATTTGTTTTGTTTTGTTTTAACATAACTTGTAATTTGTGTTTCATACTGAGAATTAAAATATCAGCTATAGGCCAGTATTCAAAAATACTTCATAAAAAGTATTTTGGATGTGTGGACACCTTTCATATAAGTAAGTGCCATAAGCAGGCTGCATTGCTTTGGCTCATTAACTTTTCTCGTCACATGAAAGTTTAATTAAAAAAAAAAAACTTTTAACCCTATTTTCAGTCAGTCCACAAAAATGTGGCTTATTTTTCTGGTTATATAATATGTGGCACTTTATACTTGGTGTACTGTGAAATATAAAAAAAATACAAGGCCTTAAGAACTTAAGGAGATCGATCTCTATAAAGTTAGGAGAATAAAGTAATCAAGTGCTAAGAGGTATAGATGTTAAATGCATCTGATGTTACCAAAAGGAAGAACACATACATCTTGCCTAAATTTACTGAAAACTATTAAATCATGTTACATTTTAATTTTATCATGCTACATAGGAAATTTATTGAAAAATAAGGAATATCTTTCATTTGTACAGTGAAATGCATTTTAATTGTTGCTTCTCTTTTACATGTGTAGATTATATTTGTAATATAATAGTATAGTCAATTTTATACCTGTGGGAACAACTTTGTAGTAGAAACAATTACCTTAATCATATTAAAGATTCTCAGCTTCTTCAATAACTACTGTAATGATTGATTATAAATGTAGGTCGGTAATGAGACAAAGTTCATGGAAGGAAAAGCATATCGTAGTTGTTGGTGAGGAGAGAAAATGCTGCAGTTAACACTGTTTCCAGTTCTAAAGACTATTTAAAGGTACATTTATGGACTTTTTTTTTTAAACCCATTTTTTTAAAAGATCTTATTTATTTATTTATTTATTTATTTGACAGAGAGAGAGAGATCACAAGTAGATGGAGAGGCAGGCAGAGAGAGAGAGGAGGAAGCAGGCTCCCTGCTGAGCAGAGAGCTCAATGCAGGGCTGGATCCCAGGACCCTGAGATGATGACCTGAGCCGAAGGCAGAGGCTCAACCCACTGGGCCACCCAGGCAACCCCCCCCCCTTTTTTTTTTTAACCCATTTAAAAAAAATAGACTTTATTTTTAGAACAGTTTTAGATTCACAGCAATATCAAGGAGAAAGTTTGCGTATACTTTGTGCTCCCACAGATGCACAGTTCCCTGACTACCATATCCTACATCAGAGTATGGTACCTTTTTTTAAACTGTTAAAGCTACATTGAACAACATCATCGCCCAAGGTCCATGGTTTACTTCGGGGTTCATCCTCAGTGTTGTACAGTCTCTGTGGTTTTGACAGTTGTATAATGACATGTAGTCATCATTATAATATCATGCAGAATAGTTTCACTGCCCTAAAAATAATCCCTCCTGCTAACCCCTGAAAACCACTTACCTCTTTATTGACTCCTTAGTTTTGACTTTTCTGAATTTCCTGGGATTTTTGCAAATTAAATTTTCCCAAATTAAATCATATAGTATGTAGCCTTTTCAAATTGTTTTCTTCCATTAGTAATAATACATTTAAGGTTCCTACATGTCATTTCATGGCGTGATCGTTTATGGCTTCTTAGAGTTGAATAATATTCCATTGTCTGGATGTATCACAGTTTATCCATTCACCTACTGAAGGTACATACATATTTATTGGGTTCTGTTGATATTATGTTGAGTGTTTTTACATCTATGTTCATAAGAAATATTGGCCTGTAGTTTTATTTTCTTGTTCATCTATGTGGTTTTGGTATTTAGGGTAGTCTTAGTCCCTTATAGGTACCATTGGATAAGTTATATCCTCATAGGATAAGTTAGGAAGTATTCCCTCTGCTTCTGTCTTCTAGAAGAGGTTGTAAAATGTTGATATAATTCCTTAAATGTTTGGTAGAATTCACCAGTGAATCCATCTGGGGCTGATGCTTTCAGTTTTCAAAGGTTGTTTACTATTGATTAATAGATGATCTGAATAGGCTTGTATTGATTTCTCCTTGTTTGAGATTTGGCACATTGTGGCTTCCAAGGTACTGGCCTATTTTATCTAGCTCATCAAATTTGCAGGCATAGAGCTGTTCATATTCCTCTGTTATCTTTTTAATGTCAGTGGGATTTGTAGTTGAGTTGTAATGTCAGTTTTTCATTTCTAGTATTAGTAATGTCTATCTTTGTTCCTAGTTAGCCTGACTAGAGGTTTATGAATCACTCCCCACCCCCAGAGAATTAGTATTTGGTCATAACATTTTCCCCTTTTGATTCCCTATTTTCAACTTAAGTGTTTGCTGTTCTAATTCTTATTGTTTCTTCTCCTTCCTTTGGATTTAATTTTAATCTAATTTAAGCTTAGATTTTTGATTTTAGATCTTTCTTCTTCTTAGTTTATGCATCTAATACTATTTTCCCTCTAAGCATTGCTTTCACTCTCAGTACCTGAGTACTTTGATCTAGTTCAAAATAGTTTTTCATTTCTCTTGAGATTTCTTCTCTGACCTCTATGTTATTTAGAAGTATGCTGCTGGGTGTTATATTCAACTAATGATGTACTATAAGTTGGCTCTTTAAATTTAAATGAAAAATAAATTAAAAAATAAAAGCACACACACAAAATAAAAGTATGTTGTTTAAGTATTTTGATATTTTCCAGCCAATTTTCTGTTACTGATTTATTTAATTTCATTGTCATCTGAAAACCTATACTTTGTGATTTCTATTCTTATAACTTTGTTGAGGTATTTTATGGCCCAGAATGTGGTCTGTCTTATTGAATATTTCATGTGAGCTTGACAGTAATGTATATTCTTCTGTTATTTGGTGAATTTGATGTCAGTTATATTAAATTGCTTGATGATGCTGTTGAGTTCAGTTATGCCCTTACTGATTTTTCTGCCTGTTGGAACCAATATTCAACATTTCTGATAGAAATGTAGTAAATAAAATGCTGTCTAATTTAATAGCTTTCACTAAATTTACTCAAGATGTCTGTTTTCTTCTTTTTGGTAACATCAAATCCCTTTAATATCTATTTGTCCTATGTTGAAGTCTCCTCCTATAATAGTAAATTTCTCTGTATTTCCTTGAGGTTTTAACACTTTGTCTCATATATTATGATGCTTTGTTATTAGGTTTATATGCTTTAAGGACTGTTATGTCTTCACAAGAATTGACTCCTTTATCAATTTTTAATGCCCTTCTTCATTTGAGATAATTCTCCTTGCTCTGAAGATTGCTCTGCTGGAAATTAATGTAGCTATGTTAGTTTTGATTGGTGTTATAGCAAAGTATATCTTTCTCTACTTTTAATCATTTATGTGTCCTTTAAGTGGTTTTTTTTTTTTTTGTAGACAGAATATAATTGAGTATTGGTTTTGATATATGGACAATCTGGTTTTTAATTGGTGTATTTAGACCATAGACTTTTACAGTGATTGGTGATACAGTTAGATTAATAACTGCCATATTTGTGTTCTAATGGTTGCTCTAATTCTTTGTTCCTTTTTTTGTTTATGGTCTTTTTCTGCTTTCTGTGGGTTTAGTTGAGTATATGATTCCATTTTCTCACCTTCCTTAGCAGATCAGTTATAGTTCACTTTTTATTTTTATTTTTTTAGTGTTTGCCCTAGAGTTTGCAGTATAAATCTACTTTCAGATAAACACTTCACAGTTATAGATTTACAGGTAGTACAATAACCGTATAATAACAAGTATTCCCAATTCCTCCCTTCTATCCATTCCATGTCATTACTGTAATTCATTCCATTAGTATTTTGTTGCTATTATTATTTGAATAGACTGTTATCTGTTATGTCAATTAAGAAAAAAAAGAAAAGCTTTTATCTTCCCTTATTACTTTTTTGATATTCTTGATATTCTTTGATATTCTACATGAGTTTTTGTTCTGTAGGAGTTACCTTCTTTTTGAATAATTTCTTTTGACATTTCTTGCAAGGCAGATCTATAGACCATGAATTCCCTCAATTTTGTTTGTCTGAGAGGGTCTTTGTTTCTTTTAAAGTGTAATTTCTCAAGATACAGAATTTTGGATTGGTGGATTTTCCCCCCTTAATACTGTATATATTACTCCACTGTCTTATTTCTTATATTGTTTCTGAGGAGAAATTGCTTATAATTCTTATATTTGTACTTCTGTAGGTACGGTGTTTCCCCCACTCTCCCAGCTTCTTTCAAGATTTTTTATTTTCTATACTTTATATCGACTATACTTAGATGTAGTTTTTTGTTTTTTGCAGGGGGCGGGGCAGGGTTGTTGCATTTCTTCCTTGATCTGTGGTTTGCTGTCTGACATTAATTTGGGGAAAATTCTCAGATGTTATTGCTTCAAATGTTTCTTACTTTCATTTTCTTCCCCTTCTGGTATTCATGTTATGCATATGTTATACTTTTTTAGTTGTCCCACAGTTCTTGGATATTTCATTCTATTTTTTTCAGTCTTTGGTCTTTTTGATTTTCAATTTTGGAAGTTTCTGTTGACATATACCTTAGCTTAGAGGTCCTTATCAGTTTGCGGCCTGCTAATGATCCCATCAAAGACTTTCTTCATTTCTCTTAGAGTATTTTTTATCATGAGCATTAAAAACAACAAAAAAAAGTTTTTTTAGAAGTTCTGTCTTTTTAGTTATGTTACTCACATATATTGTCTGCTTTTCCTCCATTAGACTCCCTTAGCATGTTAATTAGCATGTATTGCTGGTCTGATCAACATTTTTGTTAAATATGAGTAGTTTTGATGCTTCCCTTTTCTCTTCAAACTGTGTTTTTTTGCCATGAAGTTTGCCTTGTAAATTTTTTTGGAACCAGGCATGATGTCCTGGGAAAAGGAACTGCAATAAAAAGACCTTTAGTAATGTGGTGGTATGGTATGGGGAGAGGGGAAGTGTTCTGTAGTCTTCTGATTAGTTCTCAGTCTTTTAGTGAACCTGTGCCTGTGGCCTGTAAACTTTAAACCTGTTTCTCAATCCCTGCCCCCCATCTTTAGGTGGGACAGAATGGATAGAGGGGTTTAAAGGTGAATATTTCCCTTTGCTCATGTTAAAGGCTTGAGGGAGCTGGAGCTGGATATTTCCTTTTCCCTAGGTTACTTGGGCTCTGCTGTCATAGAATAGTTTGTCTAGTTTGTCTTGAAGGCAGGCATTGTAAAGAACAGAATGTTCTGGTGTATTTCAAAATGATCACTTTTCCCATATTCCCTGCTTAGAAGCACAGAGGGATTTTTCACTGATCTTTACTGTGAGAACGTGAGAGGCATAAAACTCAAAAAAGTGTATACATGCACCCCAAAGCCCAAACCCTCCCCCCCCTAGGAGTTTTTAACTTTTATATTTGTCTTCTCTGAGACTTCAGGAATTCCTCAATTACAGTTTAGGTTTTTTTTACCTTGGTATTTCTTTTTGTGATAGTTTCTGCTGTGGCTCTGGTATTTTATGATTTTCTGTATCTGCACATCTGTGTCCAATTTGGAGAGCAGAAATTACTCTGCGACCTCAGTAGTGGGGGATCTAAAAGAGTTGTTGATGTTCAGATTGCTCAGTTTGTTTACACACATAACATGGAGGGTAAATAACATGCTGGGTCAACCAGGAAATCAAAGAGGAAATGAAAAAATACATGGAAATAAATGAAAATGAAAGCACAATGGTCCAAAATCTTTAGGATTCAGCGAAAGCTGTTCTGAGAGGGAAGTTTGTAGCAGTGCAGGACTACCTGAAGAAACAAGAAAAATGCCAAATAAACAACCTAGCCTTACCCCTAAAAGAGGTAGGGGGAAAATAAAAGAACAAAGCCAGTAGAAGGAAGGAAATAATCTAGCACAAAAAGAAATAAAATAGAGACTTCAAAAAGCAACAACAACAACAACCAAGAAAGATTAATGAAACTAATAGCTGGCTCTTTGAAGAGAGCAACAAAATTGATAACCCTTTAGCCAGACTCATGAAGAAAAAAGAATAATCAAATAAATGAAATCATAAATGAAGGAAGAGAAATAACAACTGACACCTCAAAAATGTAAAAGATTATAAGAGAATATTGTGAAAAATGGTATGCCAACAAAATTGGACAACCCGTAAGAAATAATTAAATTTCTAGAAACATACAACCTACCCAAACTGGAACAGGAAGAAAAACAAAAACAAAAACTGAACAGAATGATTATTAGCAATGAAATTAAATCAGTAATCAGAAACTCCCGACAAAAAAAAACACAGGATCAGATGGCTTCACAGGTGAATTCTACAAAAGATTTAAAGAGTTAATACTTATCATTTTCAGAGTATTTTTTAAAACTAGAAGAGGAGAGAAGGCTTCCAAATTCATGCTATGAAGTCGACATTACCCTGATAACCAAAACAAAATAAAGGCACTACAAAGAAAGAAAAAAAACAGGCCAATATCTCTGAATGAACATCGATGCAAAAATTCCTCAACAAGAAGATATTAGCAAACTGAATCCAGCAATACATTTTAAAAAATCATGTACCATGATGAAGTGAGATTTATTTCAGGGATGCAAGAGGGGTTTGTATGGGTCATTATTCACAAATCAATTACTGTGACATACCACATTAATAAGAGAATGGTGGAAACCATCTGATTATCTCAATAGATGCAGAAAAAAGCATTTGGCAAAGTACAACATCCATTCATGATACAAACATTCAACGAACTAGGTCTAGGGGGATCATACCTCAACATAATAAAAGCAGTATATGACAAACTCATACCTAACCCCTTACTCAATGGTGAAAACCAGAGTTTTTCCTCTAAGACCAGGAATAAGACAGGAATGTCCATTCTCACTACTTTAATTCAAAAAGACATCTAAATTGGTAAGGAAGAGGTAAAGCTGTCACTCTTTGCAGATGGCATGGTGTACTGTATGTAAAAAACCCTAAAGACTCCACTAAAGAAACTCCAAGAATTGATAAATTCAGTCAGTCCTAGGATACAAGATTAATATACAGAAACCTGTTATATTTGTATACACAATAATGAAGTAGTAGAAAGATAAAGAATACAGTCACACTTTAAATTACACCAAAAATAATAAAATACTTAGGAATAAATTCAACCAAGGAAGGGAAAGACTTCTACTTTGAAAACCATAAAACACTGATGAAAGAAATTTAAAAGTTACCCAAACAAATGTAAAGATACTTCTTGTTTATGGATTGGAAGAACAAAAATTTTTCAAATGTACATACTACCAAAAGTAATCTAGAGATTTAATGCAATCCTTTTCAAAATACCAACATTTTTCACAGACCAGAATAAATAATCTTGTAATTTGTATGGAGTCACAAAATTCTCCAAATAGCCAAAGCAGTCTTGAGAAAAAACAGCAAAGCTGGAGATATCCCAGTTCCAGATTTCAAGATACACTGCAAAGCTGTAGTAATAAAAAACTGTGCTATTGGCACTAAAATAGACGTATAGATAATGGAACAGAATAGAGAGTCCAGAAAGAAACCCATGCTTATATGGTCAATGTGCAATAAGAGAGGCAAGAATCGACGATGGGGAGAAGACAGTCTCTTCAACAGATGGTGCTGGGAAAACTGGACAGCTACATGCAAAAGAATAAAGCTGGGCCACTGTCTGAAAACATACACAAAATTTAAATGGATTAAAGATCTAAATGTGAGACTCAAAACCATAAAATTCCTAAAAGAAAACACAGGCACTAATTTCTTTGAAATCAATTGTAGAAACAGTTTTCTAGATGTCTCCTAAGGGAAGGGAAACAAAAGTAAAAATAAACGATTGGGACTGTATCAGAATAAAAAGCTTTTGCATAGCAAAGGAAACTATGAACAAAACAAGGCAACCCACTGAATGGGACTTCTCCCATTTATTTACAAATAAATATTTAAATAAATATTCATATACTTACAAATGAATATATTTGTAAATGATATATCCAACAGGGGGTTCATATCCAAAATATATAAAGGACTGAGATCAATACTATAAAAAAACAAACAATCTGATTAGAACATGAGGCAAAGGACCTGAATAGACATTTTTCCAAAGAAGACCTCCAGATGGCCAGCAGACACATGAACAACATCGCTAATTATCAGGATAATGCAAATCAAAACCACAATGAGAGATCACCTTAATAATCTGTCAGAATGGCTAGAATCAAAGAGACAAGAAATAACAAGTGTTAGTGAGGATGTGAAGAAAAAGGAACCCTTGTGCACTGTTGGTGGGAATGCAGATTGGTGCAGCCACTATGGAAAATAGTGTGGAAACTTCTCAAAAAATTAAAAATGAACTACTTTATGATCCAGGAATCACACTGCTGGATAATTTGCCCAAGGAAAACAAAACCACTAATTCACAAAAAAAATGTATATATCCCTATGTTTATTGCAGCATTATTTATAGTAGCCAAGATAAGGAAGCAAATCAAGTGTCCATTGACTGAAGAGTGGATAAAGAAGGTAAATATAAAGAAGATATTGAGATAAAGATAAAGAAGATATTAAAAAAATTATATATAGTATATATATACACACATACATACATGCAGTGGAATATTATTCAGCCATAAAAAAGAATGTAGATGGACCTAAAGGGAAAAATGCTAAGTGAAATAAGGCAGACAGAAACATAAATACTATATGATTTCACTCATATGTGGAATTTGAAAAACAAAACAAATGAATAAGAGACAAAATAGACAAATACAGAGAACAAACTGGTGGATGCCAGGAGGCAGGTGAGGTGGGTAGGAAATAGATGAAGGGGATTGAGAGTATACTTATACTGATGAACACGGAGTAATATTTAGGACTGTTGAATTAAAAAAAAATTCAACAGTAAAGATAGACCGAAATACATTGCATGTAAGAATCTTTGCAGGCACTTGGGATCTTAAATATAGATGGTCTTTGAGATATGGTGTGCCACCCTTGTTAAATTCAGAGAATTATATGAGTCCCAGATTTGATAACAAAATCCAGAAAACTATTTAGGGTAAAACAAATTTGTCTCAATTTATAAAGGTAATGAGTGTTTTTTAGGTTAGGCTTTTAGTCCTATTTTTTTTTTTTCTTTATAGTGATGGTAGTACAGGAGTAAAATGATTTAAAATTTGTGTTTATTTTGGCTACATATCACTGAAATAGTGATACTTTAAGGATTATTAAAATTTGACAATAGTTAGAATAAAATATCTAATGTGTTTGATGTAATTTATAAACCCATTTCATGATGTATTCAGAATACTGAAGGGGAAGAATCTACAGCCAAGAATACTCTATCCATCAAGACTATCATTCAAGGGCACCTGGGTGGCTCAGGGGGTTAAGCCTCTGCCTTCGGCTCTGGTCATGATCTCAGGGTCCTGGGATTGAGTCTCGCATTGGGCTCTCTGCTCAGCAGGGAGCCTGCTTCCTCCTCTCTTGCTCTGTCTGCCTCTCTGCCTCCTTGTGATCTCTGTCTGTCAAATAAATAAAATTTTAAAAGAAAAAGATTATCATTCAAGATACCATTTTACCTTTAAGTGGGAAGAGTTTCCCAGACAAAAGTGAAGATTCATGACCCCCCTAAACCAGCCCTGCAAGAAATATTAAAAGGTACTCTTAAGTGCAAAAGAGAGACCAAAAGTGAGAGAGGACAAGAAAGGATGGGGGGAATTCTTAGTAATCAAGGTAATGAGGGCTGCATAAATCCTGATTCACTCAACATAATTTCCAAAAATAATCCACACAGAAAAGCATGAAGAACAAATACAATTGTATGAAACCTACAACTTTGGTGCAACTAGAAAGCAAATGATGTCCAAATTTGTTTTAGCTTTAGGGAAATATTACCAACTTACAGTGTGCTATTTTTTCTTTAACTTCTGCAGGTCTTTCACATGAGCAAGCATACTTAAAGAAAAACAGTGTGGAAGGGAGAAGAGACTTTGTGAATATCTAAAGTTGATTTGAAATCATTACTAAAAAAGGGAAGTCTATTCTAATAAGTACAAAAATTCTGAAAAATACTACTTGTAGGTCAAACAGACCAGCGGTAAAGGACTTAAAATTTATGTGATATTTAAGGAAGTGGTCTTGGGAGGGTAACTGTTTGGGGGCTTTTATAAAGGAAGACAGAGGTAATCATTTGGAAAATGTTTTTTGAATGGAAAAGAAGGGAAGAGATAATGAAATCCTTCAAGATAAATTAAAAAAAAAAGTACAAAAAAAGATATTGAACAGAACTCCTTTCCCTCCTGCTGCTCCCTTAAAAAAAAGCTTCCATTAAAGAGACCATACTGAATGATCCATCCTCCCACTGCCAGTACTTTCCATTGCAATTCATTGAGGCCAGTAATTTTCACGTATACAATCTACTATAAAGAAGAAAACAGATGATTTAAAGCTGTTCAGGTGATGAAGTTGTTGTCCCCAAACAATGGAAAAGTGGAAAAAAACCTGTAAAATGATAACTCAAAGCTGAAACCATTCTCCATAAATAAGTGTTTAGAAATGTGACAGATGAAAAAAATCATTATTCAGAATTTGGAAATACTAAGAATAGATTTCGATTTTTTCCAAAGGTGTAGATGAAACAAAGTGATTAAATTGCATAAAGAAAAATAAAAAGATAACATTATATCAAAACAAAGATTAAATTACACAGTGACCACAGAAGACTAGATTCAAGTGAAATCTTAAAAAGATTACTGAAGGAAAGCAGGAGATAACTAAGTGAATGGAAATGAGATAAGATTGTTCAGGGGGTTAGGGAGAAGGTGTTTGAAAAGGGAGGTAGATTAGAGAGGTCCAGCTTACATATAATTCCTTGGAGCATCTCACTGTGCCTGCAAGTTCAGAGAATATTGGGAACATGTCAGATGGACACAGAAGATAGCATAGTGGATCTCTCATTGGTAAAATCAAAAACAATTTAAACATCAAAAGAAAAAAGGTAATGATTATAATGCATTGAATAAGGTAGCCTATAAGTTGATATGGACATGAATGAGTAAATGCATACATGGAGGAAAAGCAAACTGTCTTATAAAATGCAATTAGTAGTAAATGTAGATATAATGTATTATGAAATTAGAAAATCCCTATTTGACAACCACCATAGTAATTTTTAGGCAAGAATCGTGAATGGATTAATGGATCAGTTAAACTTTGATAAATAGGATATTTACATAGAAATTTTATCAAATACTTACTAATTACAAGGGGGAAAATAGTAACTTTATAAGGGAAAAATCTTGGCAGACTCTATCTTAACCAAGTTAACATTACCAGTTGGGACAAATAGATGTCATGTGGATTTTCATGAGAGAGATTGTGGACAGAACATCACTTCTAAGTTGTTCCTGCCAAAAACATAGTCTAAAGGTAATCAGAAAGAAACATTAGACAAAGTCAAATTGAGAGATATATGACAATATAAATATAGCCTGTATTCTGCACAAGTACGAAGGTCCTGAAAGACAAAGACTGAGGAAATATTTCAGATTAAAGAGGTTGCAGTTTTCAGAAAGCAACAGCTAATTCTGGATTGGATCCTGCACTAGCAGGGGGGAAAAGGAAATTGGGAATAATTGAGAAATTTGAATAAGGTTTGTAGATTATAGTGCTATATCCTTGTTTTCTGATTTTGATAATTGTGTTTTTCTTTGTTTTTAAGAAAATATTTAGGGGCAAAGGGACCGTATAACCTCTACTTTAGTTTGTCCAAAGGAGTCAGGAAAAAAAGTGTGTGTATGTGTGTGTGTGTGTCTTTTATTTAGGGAAGGCAGTCATGGTAAAATGTTAACAGTTGAGGAGTTTGGTTGAAGATAAATGAAAAATGTGGAATATAAAGTTAATTTTATGTTACTAATTTCATATAAGCTGCTAGCAGTAAACCAGTGTTTTAGACTAAATGCTATAGATAAAATAAAAAAAGACTTTATTTATGAAAGTTGAAAGCGAAATATTAATATTTCTAGTTTTCAAAGTTATGTCTTTGGGGTCATCCTTGAAATATAAGTGTGTTCTTGTACACATTTTTCTAATTACTGGGGAAAGCTCTTTTAGACCTGTAGTTGAAAGACCCAAGGATCCCCTTACCCAAGAATTCAACACTGCCACAGGATGCAAACAGCATGAGGCTGTCTTTTTTCCATTGGACATTCTTTCCTGCTTTGTCGAAGATTAGTTGACCATAGATTTGAGGGTCTATTTCTGGGCTCTCTATTCTGTTCCATTGATCTATGTGTCTGTTTTTGTGCCAGTAAAGTGCTCCATATCACTCGGCATCAGGGAAATACAAATCAAAACCACAATGAGATATCACCTCACACCAGTCAGAATGGCTAAAATCAACAAGTCAGGAAATGACAGATGCTGGCGAGGATGCGGAGAAAGGGGAACCCTCCTACACTGTTGGTGGGAATGCAAGCTGGTGCAGCCACTCTGGAAAACAACATGGATGTTCCTCAAAATGTTGAAAATAGAACTGCCCTATGACCCAGCAATTGCACTATTGGGTATTTACCCTAAAGATACAAACGTAATGATCCAAAGGGGCACGTGCACCTGAATGTTTATAGCAGCAATGTCCACAATAGCCAAACTATGGAAAGACCCTAGATGTCCATCAACAGATGAATGGATCAAGAATATGTGGTATATATACACAATGGAATACTATGCAGCCATCAAAAGAAATGAAATCTTGCCATTTGTGACAACATGGATGGAACTAGAGCGTATCATGCTTAGCGAAATAAGTCAAACAGAGAAAGACAACTATCATATGATCTCCGTGATATGAGGAAGTGGTGATGCAACATGGGGCTTAAGTGGGTAGGAGAAGAATAAATGAAACAAGATGGGATTGGGAGGGAGACAAACCATAAGTGACTCTTAATCTCACAAAACAAACTGAGGGTTGCTGGGGGGAAGGGAGTTGGGAGAAGGGGGTGGGATTATGGACATTGGGGAGGGTATGTGCTTTGGTGAGTGCTGTGAAGTGTGTAAACCTGGTGATTCACAGACCTGTACCCCTGGGGATAAAAATATATGTTTATTAAAAAAAAAAGATAAAACTCTGAATAAAATGAATGAGCTCATTGTGCTTCCAATAATAAAGATTGGCTTTGAGAAAAAAAAAAAAAAGAAAAGAAAAAAACAGCAAGAGGTTCTTTATTGTAGCGCGGGCGCCTGCCTGTGGTCAGCAGCTCCTGCTAGCTGAGCACACCAGGCTGGGGTGGTGCAGGATTTTTATAGACAGGTACATACAAGTCCCAGATGGGACGGGGCTGATTGGCTGACAATTTGAACATTTGAAAAAGGGCATACTTGCTGTTAGTGGATTGGCTTTGGAAGACCCCCGCGCGTGAAGAAAAAGGCGGGAAGGGGAAACAAAGAGGGGAAGTTAGATCTTATTACTCAGCAGAAAGACATCCTGTCTACGTGACTATGCGGCCCCCTGCCTATGTGGTCAGGTATCAGGCCATATTTTATGAGAAGGCTATTTGCAGGGAATGCCATATCTTGCTAAGAAACAGTTATTATGAAACTACCAGCTATCATTGTGTTGGGGGAGCCAAGCGGTTACAGAAAGGCAAAAGAGCAGTTAATTCATTGACACTTTGGGGAAAGGGTCTTTCATAGTAAGTTGGAGGAATAGAGAGACATTGTTATAAATCGAGTCCCTTCCTTTACTAACTCCTTCTTTCACCTTGAACTTTTTATTGCTAACTTAGAAGAAATATTTTTGAATAAGCATTTTTGGAAAGGATAATAGGGACTGGCATACTCTTTTTACTGATAGTGAACTATAGTTTTTTCTTTTGTTTTGTTTTAAGATTTTCTTTATTTGAGAGAAAGAGATAGAACACGAGCAGGGGGAGAGGCAAAGGGAGAAGCAGACTCCTGGCTGAGCAGGGAGCCTGATGTGGGGCTTGATCCCAGGATCCTGGGATCAAGACCTAAGCCAAAGGCAGATTGAGACACACAGGCACCCCTATAGTTTTTATTTTAACAAATTTTCTCTAATCATGCTTAATGGATATTGTGAAGCCGCATTACTTGTCTCAATTTTCATGCTTTTTCATAGCTCACTTAATTTGCAAGCCTTAATTTAGAGTAAGAATTATTCTTGGAATAAATACTTTGTTGATTGTCATTTTCTTTCTCTTCTTCAGTATTAGAAGTATGGGAAAACATTTCTGACTAAACCTTTGCTAAACTCAGAATTTTAGTACAGCAGGTACATCTAGGTGCATCTCAAAACATAACTGATTTCAAGTGCAGTGTTTTAATAAGGGTATTCTTATATTCATTATATTCTTAAAGTGATATGATACAAGGCCAGGATTCTAAGAAACAGTGTCACAATCATTAATGAAAGCTTAAAACTTTCTAATGACAAATATTATGTAAACAAAGTTGATATATTAGTGGGAAATTTGGGAAAGTATTTGTAAAACATAGTTAATATAGCTAAGGAGCTTTTACTTAGATAAGTAAAAAAAAAAAAAAAATCACAAAGTATGAAATGGCCAAAAGATGGGCAATATAGAGAAAGCAAATCCCAAATGACAACAAATATACGAAAAATATATCTAACAATTACTAGTTAGGAAATGCATATTAAAGAAATGAGATTTTTATTTTACATCTATCATAGTAACAAAACAGTTGTAACATTTATATGAAAAAATTATGAAAGAGTCCATTAGTATACCATTTGACCTAGAGGCATATCCACAAGGTGTGGTTGAATGACTAAAATAAAATAAAGAGTATTGATAGAGTCCCTGTTTTATCAAAAGCTGACAAAATCCCTTATTATGTATACATGTATATATGAATATGGTTATATGATCTTGCATAAAAATGTGGAATGAAAAATACTAAGTGAAAAACACTGGTTAAGGGGTTTATTTTGGTTCAGGGGAAAGTAGGGAGGCAAGTATAAAACACTATTTCCATATATATATGCACTTATATGAAATATATATTTGTGTATTTATATTGTAAGGATTTTTTTAAAAGATTAATTAATAATAGATTTACTTTCACAAGGTGAGGAAAGGAACCATTAGGCACATGTAGTGTTAAGAGTGTTCCACAAGGAGGGAAAATAGAAAAGTTCCCAGGGAGGAAAGTAGCTGGTGGTTAAGGAAGACACACACACATGCACATAAGCACACACACAGACACATGAATGAGGCTTACTGGATGTAAAGGAGAGTGATGGGAAATAACTTCAGAGAGATAGTTTGAAGCCAGATAATTTATTTTGTTTACTTAATGAGTTTGGATATTACTTCCAGTGCAGAAAAAAAGCTCTAAACTTCTACTTAAATAATTGGATGTATGTTTTAAAAATATCACTTGGTTATCCAAAGGATACGGGCATAGTCATTTGAAGGGCACATGCATCTCAGTGAGGGAAGAAAGGACATGAGAATAGACTGTAACAAAGGGGTGAGGTAAGTGGACTGCAGGACTGGATGCAGGTTAAAGAATTTCTGGAGAGAGGATACAAAGCAGGAGAGCTAGATAGGAGGCAAAGTGGAATACAAGAAATTGAGATTTTGGAGGTGATGTTGATGAAGTTCTAGAACCTAGATGAGGTTCGGTGGGCTGAGGTCTGGAGCCGGTGACCAAGAAAGAATTCTTCAGACATCTTTGGTGCAGAATGGTGGTTTATTAAAGCACAGGGACAGGACCTGTGGGCAGGAAGAGCTGCTGCCCTGGGTTGTGGGGATGGCAGGTTATATACCCTGTGGTTGGGGGAAGGTGATGGGGAAGAAGGTTTCAATGGAGTTTTCATATGCTAAGGAGGGCCTATAAGGTGCCAGGATGTCCCAGGCCTACCTGAGGCCTTGCCCTGGCAACTTGATCAATGTTGTCTTTAGACCAGCCATTAACATTAAGATAGTTGGGAGACTTTTTGGTGGGGTGTCACAATCCTGCTCTCAATCGTCTTTGTTAGTGAGATTTAGGACATTTGGAAGCCAAGGGAGACTCCTGTCTAGCAGGATTGTGAACTCTGCAAATTAACCATTTGCTTATTGTTCATGCAGTCAGGGCTGCCTGTGGGATGCTACACATACTGAGCGGGAGCAGATGGAGAGGGGGGTGCAAGGCGCCAGCTTTTGCTTTGTCTTCAGCCAGCCTCATGCTCCCTCATCAATGTGATTATTGGTGGTGGCAGAGTTAAAGGTGTGACAGTAGGAGTGGTTGTTTAACATAGGGTGGATGTGGATCATTTGGAGGTTGGGGATGTTTTTGCAACAATTTTTTTTTTTTAAACTGGGATACTGAAATCACCAGTTATACAAGTAGGGCTGGAAAGGGAAGTACCAGGTGAAAGATATCAGTACATGAGGGGGTCACATGGTGCCCTTCAAGAGGACAGTTATTGAGTGGTTTAAGTTTCATGGTGTGAGCTTCAAAATACCTGGGGCTTTTGAAGGGGAAGGAAGGAAAAATAACTTGTAAGATAGAATACGGAGCAAAAAGGACTTACTTATCTTTCCCGCTCTTGAGCATAGTAGATGTAATATTTAAAATAGACCAACAAATATTGGTCTCTGTTTGAGAGGACTTCAGGTGACAGGTTTCAGTTGGAAACTGGAAGAATATTCAAAGAAAAATTTGAGGACACTGGGGAATTTGTTGACCCTAGACTGTGAATTTTACACTGGATGATAAGGGCCCAGTGGTCAACTGTGTCCTCTTGTTTTTTGCGTTCTGCAGCAGACTGGCAGCCAGGGATAAAGGAAAACTTCCTCAGGAGAGTGCTTTCTGAGGAATTAGAAGTTAAACGTGGAACACTAGTCTTGCGGCAGATGGGGGAGTAAGAGGCTCATGTGGAACGTGAAGCTACCAACCTTTTTCAGCTGTGGAATCTGACTCAGGATTAAAAGAGGCCTCATCTTTAGGTAGCCTGTATTCAAGTACTGCTAATGCTTTTACTAAAAATATACCTTTTTTTTCTTTGATCATCTAGGTTACTTTTACAAAGAGAAAGTTTGGATTAATGAAGAAAGCCTATGAACTTAGTGTGCTCTGTGACTGTGAAATAGCATTCATCATTTTCAACAGCTCTAACAAACTGTTTCAGTATGCCAGCACTGACATGGACAAAGTTCTTCTCAAGTATACAGAGTATAATGAACCTCATGAAAGCAGAACCAACTCGGATATTGTTGAGGTAACACATATATCTAGTAATGCCTGAATTGCAGACATGATTATTTCTTCCCTTGAGTAACTTTTAACTGTCAGATTGCTTCACATCCACATTTCAAATCCGTTGTATATATATATAAAATACATAAAAATATTTAAAAACATATATTTAATTATATATATATATATAAATTTTTTTTTCTCCAAATCATTTCCTGGGATGATCTGATTATTGTATAATAATGTATATATATTTTTTATCCAAATAATTTGTTACAAGGATCTGATTATTGCTCTGTCATGACCCACTTAGGCTATATACATATCCTGTTTATTGAGACAAAATTAGGCTATTGTACTGTGTAGAGCAGTATAATACAGCATTTTATCTATGATTATTTTGTATGCATTTTAAAGTTAATATTATAAGAATCTATATCACTTGGGATAGTATGAAGTTACACTGTTAATATGCTTTAATCATTTCGTTGCATCAGTGACTACCCACAATTTTAAACACTAATGAAATGGAAGAAAATGACAAAAATAATACTTCTATTTTGTGAATATTATTTTAGTTGTGGGGTGGGGAGAGATTCTTCACTTTTTTTCCCCCTCCTTATCTGTTGTCCTTAAGTATTTCTAATAATTCTGCCAACCTAATTAAAGTGAAAATAAAAGGAATTTATTTGGAATTATTCCCATCTTACTCAGAAATAGGTTTTAAAGCAAAACCTTCAAAAAGGAGAATCTGTATGCCTTCCCCTATAATTCTTTTCTGCTGTAAAATATTTTTATAAAAGATAATTTTCCATTTATATTTCTAATGACATTTTAAATTAGCTTAATACTTTTGTCTTTTTTGTTTACATTTAGAGATTCTGTTTCATTTTTATTCAAAAAAGGAAATTTTTCCCCTACTACTTCAAAAGTTACATACTTTGGCTTAGTTTTTATATTAGAAGACTATTTCAGTAAATTAGGGATTTCCTTGTGAAAATACTAAAACCGTGTGAAACGATGCGGAATTAACCACAAAGGAAGAAATGAAATCCTAATGTAGATTTTATATGAGTAATTAAAATTAAGATAAAGATTCTTTAACTATTGTAGTGTACAGGAAGCTAAATTTACCTGCCTCCACTGATGAAATGCATTTTAAATTTCCTCTATACCCTATTACTCTACTGCAACCATTCATTTTTGGACAGTAATTGATTTAGTTTGTTACTGCGGGGGAAAAAAATCTGCTACTTATAGTTAAAAAAAACCTCTGTTACTTTTTAGCAGTTAATCAGTTGTTTGCAGTGAGAAGTAAAAGCATCTTCTATTACAGCTACAACTCATCTCTGTTGCTTGTTCCCCACAGTTTTATTTAAATGGCTCTTTGCTATGAACATCCCCTGAAATGTGTATGAAGTGTTCGATTTTGCTTTTGTGGTTCACTTCAGTTAAACAACATGGTTACGTAGCCAAACCCCTTAATGCAGTTGTGATTGTATCAATTTTAAGTTACTTTATATTAGCATTTATGGTATATCTTAATCACTTATGTGCGGTATAAATTAGACCCTTTCCCTATTAAACCATAATTCACTTTGAATTATGATTTTGTAAATTATGAGATCATTATTCAGGTAATCTTTTATCAGAGACTTCATAACTGGATTCCCTTGAAATGGAGAATATCCCTGGTGCGTTTAATTTAAAATGACATCTTATTTTAAAAATCTTTGTATCTTATCAAACGCTCCACTGCCTAAGTCAAAGAAATAGAGTTGACTTTAATAATGCCAACAAATAGATAGTTCAAGCTAGTTTCATTGTAGAAGGCAACCACCTCCTTAACCCTAACTACTCTGCTCTTTCATTGCAGCAGTAGTTGTTCTTGGCCCCTGGAAGTTGAGGGTACTTCACACAGCCTAAAGTTTACTTCCTTAGAGAATATGAAGAATATAGTCTGATTTAATCCTCACAGAATTTTCAAACTACCTCAGTCTTCATCTCTGTTGTGGTCAGCAATCAAAGTGTAAGAGAGTAAATCCCAAACAATTTTTAGCTGTCTCCTATATTACAGTTTACTTTAGTGTGAAGGGAAACTTCGCAGGTCAATTATCAATTGGGAGTTGAATGTTTTCTTTTTAAGTGAATTTCTTAGATACAAGTGAACATGAATATTATGTGGAGTTCTGAATTATATAAATACAGTGGGTAGAAGACATATTGGCTTATAAGGGATAAATTTGTTGGTAGGATAAATTATAAGGCTGAATTTACTTTGTATGTGAAGCTGACTGAATTAACCTTCATTATAAAACAATGGTGGTTATCCTAGATACTCTTTCTTCCACATATAAAGGTAATGGAACTGCAGCCTCACTAGTGGTGTGCATGTGTCTGAGTTCCTTTTATCAGTGGTGGTGATGGCTTATACTAAGGGAGCTATGAAGATTATTGTGAACCAAACTAAGATTATAGGATAAGAGTAATGACAGATACATATAGAACTTCCTATGGGCCAGGCATTTCCAAGTGCTTTACAAATATCTCATTTAAAGATACTGTTAGAATACCATTGTAAGTATTTTTTTCATATAGTGTTTCATATAGTTTCCTTTCAAACAGTTGTAGTCATTGGAAGCACATTTTTGTCCATTTAACAGAAATATTCAAGGGGTTCCTGTGTGCCATGGAGTCTGCAGAGTGATGTTATTTAGTGATTTCTGACTCAGGCGCCAAGACTATTCTTTCTACACATAGTTTTGTAAACCAGTGAGATACACTTGTACCAACTGAAGATTTTTTATCTGTGAACGTCTAACAAATTGGTGTAATGTTCTGGGTGGCTGAAAAGCCATCTCCTGTGACTGAGTTCATCAGCTACAGTAAATGGAAGCATAAGTGACTCACTTTAGAGTGTTTCCTAATGCAATACGGTTGTCAGTGAGACTAACTGAAAACTTTGAGAACAACCTTCATAAGGCCTCTAACATGAATTCATTTATTTCCTATTGCATGTAAGTTGATGAAGTTCCAGAACCTAATCAGGTTCGGTGGGGTGAGGTTCAAAGCTGACGACTAAGGAAAGAATTCTTAAGACATCTTTGGTGCAAAATGGTGGTTTATTAAAGCACGGGGACAGGACCCGTGGGCAGGAAGAGCTGCTGCCCCGGGTTGTGAGGAGTGGCTGGTTATATACACAGGAGTTGGGTAGGTGAGGACAAAGGGGTGTTCAGAAGGGCTATTGGGGCAAAGAATACTATCAGGATATTGAAGGCTTAGTTGCTATCAAGTAAAGACAATTGGGAGTCTCCTGGTGGAATGTTACATTCCTGCTATCAAGCATCCCTGTTAATGAGATTTAGGTTTAGAAGAAATTTAACTTTATTTACTTTTCCTTCTACCTCTGCCTCCTTCGGTTTTTTATGGAGGGGAGGGTGACCTTAGGGATTGAGGAACTGTGTTCTGTGTCTTTGGAAATTGGGCAATTGATAAGGTAACTTCTTTGTTGTAAATCTCAAGGACATTTGCAAACCAAGGGAGACTCCTGCCTTGCAGGACTGTGATCTCTGCAAGTTAACTATTTATCGTTTTGGGCAGTCAGGGGTGCCTGAGGAATGCTACACATATGGAGGGGAGCGGGTGAAGAGGGGGTGCAAGGCACCAGCTTTTGCTTTGTCCTCAGCCAGCCTCCTGCTCCCTCATCAAGTTACTCTTTAAGATCAGTAGGATTTTACTTTCTCCCATATTGCTAAAAAGCTATACCTGCAAGGATGTATGTGTATTAGGCCTATGGAACTAGATCTAGTATGTTTTTTGGGAACACAGTGAAAAAAATATATTAAAAGTAGTTGGTATTTAAATATTATGATGATAAACAGATAAAAAGAAAGATGTGGTTCTCACATTTTATCTATCTTTTGATTTTAACCTCAAATTTAAGAAACCCATATACAGAATGGTGTTCTATCTTTGCTGTCCCTTGTTTCACATTACTTATATTTTGAAACTAGTTTCTTAAAATTTTAACAATTATAATTGATAAAAAATAATTTCTCTATGGCTTTTTAAAAAAATCAACAGCATTTACATATTTTAAATTGCATTTAGATATTTTAAAGTCTGTAATGTCTTGTAGGATGTAAATACCCCCTACATTCAGAAAGCTTAAATAAATGAAAATGGAAACTTACACATTAGTCAATTAGATAGTGTCATTAAGATAAACTTTATAAGAGACTTCATAACTGGATTTCTTTATAATGGAGAGTATTGCTGCAGTGTTAATGGGATCTTATTTGAAAATGCTTATACACTGCTTTTTAGGAGCCTATTCCTTTAAAAAATGAGTTTTACTATATTTACTATATTTCATTAGGAGACATTCTGTAAAGAATGTCATCAGAAATATGCATTGTACCTCGCCATGTTATTAAGCATTGATAACAAAAATATGTGGCTTTTTGTTTGGTAATTTAGTTGAAATGTACAAAGGCAATGTTATAATCCCCCATCTTTCTCTTTTCAATAAATTAAGATTTAAAAGCTTATGAACTGTATTATGCAATTTGATAAGAACATTGGATTTGTCTTAGAGTATTAGAGAAACTAGCAATGAAAATCAGTTGGTTACCGTTATTCATACACGTGTGTGTACATTGTGTTTACACTAAACAAAAGCCTAGGGCCAATAAAACATTTCTGTATCAAAATTAAAATGATGCTAAAGCCACAAAGTGAGGATTTTAGCAGCTGCTAGTAAATGCCTGAGAATAGTTTTGTATCTACTTTTCTCTTTGCTTCGCTTTGCAGGAATATTTGAAATATGATATATTCCAGTATATAAATATTTTAAAAATAGTTATGACTTGGTGATATTGGAGAATATTCAGCAAATAGCTTATGTGGTGATTCTGATCACTGTGCTGTTATTTAAGAATATAAGAGACCATGGCCATTTACCTCTTTAGTTAGTATCTTGTAAACTGTTCCCAGATAGAGGTATCTTCCTCATGACAGGAATACTGTAGTACTTAAAAGAAAAATTTCTCTTGTACTATCTTATTTGATCTTCATATCCAAGGTATGCTTTTTCAGAAGTGGGGATTGAGACTCCATTTGCCCAGAGTCATTTAGCAATTTAACAGCAGAAATAGTATTAGAATCTGGCATTGACATTATAGCCTCCCTTTGCTCCCCAGTTTATTGAATCCATTGGAGCTTTGGAATATTTCATCATAAATGGATGAAGGTTTTTTTATATAAGTCAGTGATGTATACATAACATGTAGCAAACATGAATGAGTTTTCCTCAAAAATAACAGAAAATGAGTGGGGATAATTGTAGTAAGAATAGTAGATAACTTTTATCTAGTTGCTAATTTAGCCTGGTACCTTCTGGGGCTTTTACTTATTTCATCTGATTGAACCCTCTTACTGTCCTTATTTCACAGATGAGGAATTTGAGACACAGTGATAAAATAGGATGACAATAATTCGGATTCTAAAGAAAGAGAAAATCTGCTTTTTCAGAGTCTTACTCATTCCTCCGACTTTCAGATCACAAAGAATTTAGAAATTACCAGTATCTTAAAAAAGAGGAAGATAGGGAATCAATATAAGGTGCATCTACCAATTATTAAATAAAAAGAGCTGGTAGTGAAAGTTGACCATGGCAGGGATACATTATTTGAAAATCCGTGGCTCTCAGAGTATAGTACCTTGACCACCAGGAGCAGCATCATAAGAGAACTTTTAGAGATCTGAGGCTACTGAAGCAGAAACGCTGAGGGGAGGTCTGAGCAATCTTGTATGAACTCGAATTAACTTGTCCTAAGTGGTGTGAGCCCAAAAGCTTCAAGGTAACATGCAGTCCCTGGGCAGTGGTTATCCAGCTTCTTAAACATTTTTATTCCCAAGAATATCCCTGAAATCATTTTAAGCAATGAGCAAGAACAAAGTGTAACTTGTAAGACCTTCTAAGGAAGCAATCCAAAATAGCATGCCAATTTCGGTGTGAATTACAAACTAGGGGACACGTTTCCAGTGGGTTACCTTCTAACGGGTTACTTTCAATTCACTTCTGCATGGTTATAAGTGCTTCTTTGAATGTATATAGAGGGCCTGGTGCAGATGTGTGGGCCATGGATTACAGTTCCTCAGTTGAACAAAACAGAAAGATAAAAATGATTTTTGTCTCCTGAGATCATCTAGTACTGACCTTATAGAATCAGAAGCATCATTATACTTCGGTTTTCTGACAGTATTACAATGTTCTCAGAGAATCTTTCTGAGCCAATACTTTTTTTTTTTTTCTCCCCATGTTACAGATGAGGAATGGAACAGACAGGGAGTGTTTAAGAGGCTTGCCTAATGTTTTACAGCGCTGCAGTGGAGCGGCAGGGAAAGGGGAAAAATAATGAGACAACTGAAGACAAGACAAAGCTTCCCTCCACCTCCAGCCCCCTGCCCTGCTCTTTTATTCCTAACAGAGCCTGATGCAGCAGGATGGTGATTCACAGGGCGAGGCACTTAATCCTCATGGCCCTCCTCCTCTTCTCACTTGTCCTGCACCATCACCTCACACAGCAGTCACCATAGCTCTCGCAATTTCAGTATGACTCTTTTTATTTTTACTATGTATTTGAATATTATTATTTATCATACAATTATTGGTTCTCACGTATGTGCTTTTTAAGGAACTGTGCATCTCTGCTTGTGATTTTTATTTTCTTGAGGTCAGATTTTTCTCCCATTGAAGATTGATGTTGCTGATATATGAACAGGAGTTCATGTGGGAAAGGGATGAGGGATCACTTTATAATACAGCTTACATTTCTCTACTGCATTTCTTGTGTTCATCGATGAATACCTATGTATCTTTTTCATGTCTCTTTGGGTCACAGATTGAGTGTTTTAGTAGTTAGCATCAGTAAGTTGTTCTTTTTCCTCTGAAGTTCTTTGCTACATTAGCCACATTTTTGGCCAGTGAGAAAAAGGGTACAGAGGATTGGGGGAGTGATCAGAGAAAACTTCCTCTCGAGGTAACACCATCATCTTAGTTCTTTAAAGGACAGAGTTGGAGAGCAAAAAGGGTAGAAGAACGGTGTTCTAGCTCAAAGGGGCAGCTTATGTGGAAATTGGGAAATGAAACCTAGCACAGTTATTTTATGGAGTTAAAGTCAGCCAAGCATAGCTGTAGTAGTATAGTGTGAAGAGTGGAAATGGCCAAGATCTGGAAAGGAAACCAGATCCCAGGGAGGTGTATAAGGCCCTTGACTTTCTCCTGAAGGCTTGGGTAGCTATTGAAAGAGCTGTGTCTAAGTTTTATGGACTCTCTTCTCTTTCCAAGCAGTACCTTGTGTTCAAATCACACTGTAATTTTGTTTGTTTGTTTGTTTTTGAAAGGGGTTGAAAAGGGAGGAGGAAAAGGGTAAAAATGTTGACTATAGTGCATTATTTTTACATTTTTAATTTATTGTACTGATACTTACCATACCATGTGCAAGGCATTGTGCCAGACACTGGGAATAAGTGGCCATATCTCCGCCATTTTCCTAAAAGCTATTTTATTATCTTTCTACAGAAGTTCTTTTGTTAGATACATTTCAGTATAGATTCAAGACACTTAGAATCTCAAGGTTTTGATGTTTTCCATCAAAGAGTAATCATTCAGCATATAAATACTATCTTACTATTAGAGTTATAAGCTTATTTAGTGCAAAAGATGCAGGGTACTTACCATGTTTAAGGATGTTCTGTGTGTGCCTATAGAGTGAGAGATCGATAGAGTGTAAGTGATATTTCTCTTATAAAGTTGTAGCAAGTGCAGACATGCAGTTTTTTTTTTAAAAAAATGGCCATTGAAACACATAGCTCTTCTTAAAATTAAGGAGACAATTTGTATAGTTTTTATATTTATTCTGATGTTATTTTTGTAGCTCAGCTTTGAGAGAAGCTCTAGAGATCTAGAGTCTAAAGAAAGGTATCTTTGGGTTTTTTTTTTAAGATTTTCTTTGTTTATTTGAGAGAGAGAGAGAGAGAGAATGTGTGCATAAGCAGGGGGAGCAGCAAAGGGAGAAGGAGAGAAGCAGGCTTCCCGCTGAGTAGGGAGCCTGAGCAGGGCTTGATCCCAGGACCCCAGGATCGTGACCTAAGCCAAAAGCAGACACAACCAACTGAGCTGACCAGGGACCCTGAGAGATATCTTCTTATCATAGATTAGTCATAATCCTACTTTTTAAATTTACAATTACACATTCAGTGCTTGACCGAATAAATCCTTCCAAATGGTAGTATGAACTTCCCTTATTTTGGAAAAGTAAGCATACCTTATAATTTTGTAGGTTTTGTTTGGTGTGTTGATTTGTGAATCAAATCAATTTTGGATATGTGCTTTGATACTTGTGTGTCCTAGGGATATTCTGTGAAGAATCTTATTGTATGTGTAGGCACACTGATATTTGATTTTATTTCTTACTCAAAGAATAGTTCCTAAAATTTTGATTTTAATTGATGGGCAGTAAAAGATCAGAAGTACGCTTTTAAGATTGTTTTTGAAATGTTAATGATTCTTGCAACTTGTTATGTAAACTACAAGTCTGAGTCTTAGAGAATAAACCAAAGCTTGAATTCATATTGGAATTTACCTCTTGTAATTTGACAGGGAGTATTGTTCTGTGCTGCTTTGTTTTTAAAGAAATTTTCATTCCATATAACTGCTTTGTTATTTTGTGGTAATTTCTGGGCTTGAGTTGTTATTTCCAAAGTCTCTTGAAAATCTCAAAAAGCTTATGTTCTGCAAAAAACCCTTAGAAATAGTAACTAGTATTTGTAAAGGAATTTTTAAAAAATCAGTTTGCTTTTTCATGCTACCAGTGGTCTTATAGGATTGTTCCATTGTATGGTATAATTAAAATATTTTTAGTGCTATTTTCCATATGTGTTATAGTTGGATTAAGTTTTTAAAAATTGTTCTGTTAGTTTGAGGTATAAAAAAATCTATCAGTTATGTTCTGTACAACAACAGAAAGGAAGGGTTTTAGATGAAGATTTAGGCATTTTGTGAAAGGTGGTAATAATTCTCAAATTCTGTTATTTGAGACTTCACTGATTAGGATCTAAAGTAAGTTTCTATATTTAGTATTTATAATTAGCATTTCTTTGCTATACTGATCTGTTATTTATTGAATATTTATGGTACCTATTTAATAGGAACAGAAAGTAGAATTAAAGTTCTAAATCCTGGGGTGCCTAGGTGGCTCAGTGGGTTAAAGCCTCTGCCTTCATCTTGGATCATGAGCATAGAGCCCTGGGATTGAGCCCCACATCAGGCTCTCTGCTCAGTGGGGAGCCTGCTTCCTCCTCTCTCTCTGCCTGCCTCTCTGCCTACTTGTGATCTCTCCCTATCAAATAGATAAATAAATCTTTAAAAAAAAAGTTCTAAATCTTGTGGGTATTCAGTATCAATTAAAATAATATATGCATAAGCATTTTTTAAAAAAGATTTTTTATTTTTAAGTAATCTCTACATGCAGCATGGGGCTCATACTCACAAGCCCAAGATCAAGAGTTGTATGCTCTACCGACTAACTCAGCCAGGCACCCCATGAAAGCATTTTGAAAACTCTTTTGTATTAGGTTGTTTCTGATTACAAGCAACAAAGACCTGACTGAAACTCACCTTTAAAATAAGGGTACTTGTTGGGGCGCCTGGGTGGCTCAGTGGGTTAAAGCCTCTGCCTTTGGCTCAGGTCATGATTCCAGGGTCCTAGGATTGAGCCCCACATCGGGCTCTGTGCTCAGCAGGGAGCCTGCTTTCTCCTCTCTCTGTCTGCCTCTCTGCCTGCTCGTGTCTGTCAAATAAATACATTTATTAGCAAAGTCTTTGCTAAAGAACATCAATATTCTTCCCACTGGATTCCCAAGATCTTTTAAAAATCTTTTTAGAAAATTAAAAAATAAATAAAATAGGGGTACTTGTTACATCACATAACAAAAAATGCAGCAGTGTGGTAGAGATTAGGCTCTGCTCTGTTGAAGTAGGCTCCAGGTTTCTGCCTTCTCTCAGGCATCAGCCTTGTCCTTATGCTGGCTGGTGCATATTGACAGTAGCAGCTCCCGATCTTACCTCTGCACATGGCATCATCTATAGCAGCATTACCCAATAGAACTTCTTGTGGTGATGGAAATGTTCTCTATTTGTGATGTCCAGTAGTGGTAGCCATTAGTCATATGTAGCTGTTGAGCACTTGAAATAGAAATAGTGCCATTGAGAAACTGTATTTTTAACTTGTCTACCATATTGTTAAGCACCAATATAAAGCATCAGAGATCTGTTGTGTCCTAGAGTTTTCACCAAATGTCCTGAAATTAACTCTATTATGCTGGCTTGGATAACATGCTTCCACACTCCTCCCTGCAGTACACTAATCATGGTAGCGAGGAGAAAATGGAAAGTGCTGATTGGCTTATTCTTGCTAGATACTCCACCTCTGAGAGGTACTATGAAGCTACATTGATCCAGAAAGTTTCTATTTGCATAGGTGGGGATAGACCTGTAGCTCAGTGGAACAGGGCACAGAGCTCAGAAACAGACCCATACATTCATGGTCAGTGGACGTTTGACAAAAGTGCTAAGGTTAATCAATGAGAAAAGGAAAGTCTTTTCAATAAATGGTGCTAGAAAAGCTGGATATACATAAAGAAAAAATAAACCTTTATATTACTACACATCATACACACGTCTGTGGAGTAAAGAGTTTGTATGGGTGAATAATAAAGGTGAGGAACAGACAGACTGGGTGTAGCTGATACAGTGCCTTGAATATCAGGCTGTGGTGTTTGACCTTTGTCTTACAGGCAGTGGGCAGCCTTTAGAGGTGTTTAAAAGTTTAGGTAGTCAAATAATTGTTACAAGAATACTAATCTGGCAGCAGATTACCAGCATTTTAAAGAGGTTTATAGCTTTCAAAAATAGACTACAGATCTCATCTTTTAATTATGATAGTCTTTGGTAATGTTGAGATTTTATGAAGAAGAATGCTGTTCCACTTAGTTTGAATGAGGAATGGTGATTAAAATGGTGGTTTAGACTGTGTCCTAAAGATTATGGAATATTGACATGTCATGCTTTTTCTTAATTGATCTATAAAAAAATTGAAGAGAGCATCATTTGTAGAAAAGGAAATGTTTAGAATTTACCCATAATGTGAATGTGATCAAGTATAAGTATAAATAAGCTTTGTAATGTGATCTCCCTTAATGTAACAATTTACAGTATTTTTATTTAAAGTCATTATTTATTATGAAAAAGTGACCGAAGTTACTGTAAAAGGGAGTTTATTATGAGAAGGTTTGGAAAACCCTGATCTAGTTCTGTACTTTATTTAAATGATAAGAAAGCAGGAGTCCAAACAAAGCCAAGGACTGGTCCAAGATCTTACGAGTTTGCAGTGACAAAACCAAGACTTAAATAATGTTTTCTTGAAGACCCTGGGTCTATCTCAGAAAGTCTTTGCTAAAGAACATCAATATTCTTCCCACTGGATTCCCAAAAATCAGCACACAGCTTAATAATAACCTGTACGGTTGAACTAAAAGCATTGTTGCTTTCTTCAGTTAATTTATACTCTTAAAACTTTATCAGGGACGCCTGGGTGGCTCAGTTGGTTGGGTGTCCAACTTGATTTTAAGTCAGGTTCACAGTCTCATGGTGACAGGATCAAGCCCCACGTTAGGCCCTGCACAGTGTGGAATCTTGCTTGAGATTCTCTGCTCCCCTGCCCCATACACACACTGTCTCTCTGTCTCAAATAAATCTTTAAATTAAAAAACAAGAAACAAACATCAGACGTTACCCAAAAGTGTTAAGGACAAAAAGCAATGAAGTATGTTTAAATGGAAATAAAGTTCAAGAATGAAAGAATGTGATTCTCTTCACACTGTAATACTGGAAATACTGCCTTGATTGCTGTATTGCCCCCATCTTCCACATTGACTCCCACGATATATTATTTCCAACCTTTAGAAAAGTAAACAGACTTAAAAAGAAAAACATACAAGTGCTTCTGCTGTAATGCATTCCTGAAAAATCTCATAAACTCCAAAACCTGTGCAACGTTGTGTTTTGATCAACACAAACTAAAAAATAATTAGTAATTGAAAAGAGAATTTGAACTGCTCAGTGAGACAGCTTAGTATGTAGTTAGTGGCTACCACAGTAGGTGTTATAAATGCACAGAATTGATTACTTGAGTAGAAGTGTTGGCAACATTTAATTAGAATGGAGATAGTGGGTCTTAGGACAATGCAGATGACTGTGTAGCAATGAGCAATGGAAGGTGGGGGGGGCTTGCCATTAAAGTGAGCATGGGAAATATTACAACCTTCATCAAGGCTGGGAATAGTCCTCTGAAGCCCTCGTTTTCAATTTCTTTTTTTCTTTTTTTAAAAAGCTCTGGCTCTCAGGCGGCCTTTCTCCTTTCCTGCTAAAGGTTGCCACTTTCCTGGCTCCCCTTTCCTAGGAAAAATCCCCAGTGAACCAGAGTGACTTCTTTATACTGACACCATTCCTTATTTGTCAGTTTCATGGCACCTAATTTACATTCCAAAACACATTATAGTAGAGCAGACTGTATTGTTTAATCATAGAAAGAGTTTTGCTTTTTTTTTTAAAAGCAAATTTATCAGCTAATATTCATCTGAATAAGCGGCTGCTGTGTAAAAGATTATTCTGGGTGTGGGGGGAGTTGTATTATTACTGGTTTCTTTTAAGGTACAAAAAATAGCTGTTTTCATAGATTCTATTGACTTTTGTTTCCTATAGTTTTGTTCAGTGCTAATCTTAATATACCTGGGTATAAGACTCAATAGGTGTGAATTCCAGTGTGATTATTCGTAATAATGGTAAAGATTTCTAGTGTTTTCTGCAACCTGCATAAAGTGCTTTCACACTACCTGATATCTTTATAAATTATTGCCCCCAAATCCTTCACTGTCATGTGAAATTGAATGATTGAATGTTCAGCAAGGCAACGTAGTTTAGCTAGTGGCTACCACAACGTAGACACATTTGAGATTAACTTTTTCTCTTTTTATTGAGATATAATTTTCAGACCATAGAATTCACCATTTAAAATTATAGTTTTTAATGTATTCAAAAGTTTGTGCAACTGTGCATGCTAATTCTAGAACATTTTCATCAACCGTTCACAATCATTTCCCAGCTCCCCTTACCTCCTCATCCTGGCAAACACTAACCTTTTTTGTGTGTCTATGAATTTGCCTATTCTGGATATTTCATATAAATGTTCTGTCTTGTGTCTAGCTTCTTCCATTCAGCATAATACTTCCAAGGTTCATTTATATTGTAGTATGTACCAATATATCATTCCATGGTTAAATGATATTCCATTGTATGGATAAACCATATTTTGTTTATCCAGTCATTCATTGATGGACATTGGGTTATTTCTACTGTTTTATTGCTACAAAAATGTGGCTCTGAATTTGTGTACAAGTTTTTGTACGGACATGTTTTCATTTTTCTTAGGTATGTACCTAAGAGTGGCATTGGCCAGTTTGTATGATAGCTCTGTGTTGAACTTTTTGAGGAACTTGACAGTGGAATTCTGTAGAAAATATGGGACTCCTTTCCACAATTCAAGGAAAAGCAGAAACATCATCAAAAAACTTTGTAGATGTCATTAGAAAATATTTGGTCAATTTTTTTCTAAAACATTGTTGTTGTTGTTGTTGTTTTTTATTTCTGTAATGTTGGATCAGGTTATCTGGATCAACCCTTCTGCTGAAGACAACTAAAAATACTAGAAAAATTGTACAAAAACTTCCTTATAGTATCAAAGAGCTGTTAAGGAACATGCCAGACCAAAATCTAAGAAAAGGTAAGATCCTAAGAGGTAAAGAAGTATTTAAAATTCTGGCTACCCTGAGTCATTTGCCCACCAGGATAAAACAGTTGAAAACTGAGCTTCAGGTTTTGTTGGATCCAGAAGCAAAGAACAACTCATTACATGTAGGTTTCCAAGTCTAATAGATTGCCTCCCATATCAAACTGGGACCTCAGGAAGAACAAAAAGTCCACAGTCTTTTCTCACTTGAAAAAATTGCAAGGGGAGATCTGTTGTCCTGAACAGATGGGGGAAGAGGAGAATAAGAAAAGTAAGAAAGAGAACCTGTCTCTGTGGGTTGTAAAACAAGTACCAGCATTGTGTGGGACCACTCATTGTCCAAAATCATTTAACACAGGAAGCCCGGGAAAACTTTTGCCTCAGGTATCTGGAAGAAGCAAATTGATATACTTTTTGAAGAAAGGCACTTTATTCAAAGCATCAAAAATCTCTTTCAAATAACCTTTCAAAACCATAGAGCATACCTCATACAAAGATGACTGACCATAAAAGAAAATAAGACACCATAAGCAAAATGCAGAAGAAATAGCAGAAACTAACATCTAAATACTTCAGATACTCATTATTATCCATAGATTATAAACAGTTTCACTCTGTTTTAATAAACAAGCTTGAAAATATCTGCAAGAAACAGGAAAATCTGAAAGAAGTAATATAGCAAAATTGAATGAAATACTTAGAGCAATGAAAATTCACAAGAATTTGTGAACTGAAAAAGGTTATCTGGAGGCTCACCACAAAGAGATGAAAAGGTAGAAAATATAAGATGTTGAGGAAAAGGAAAATTGGTTGGAAATTCTAGCCTGAATTTTTGTTGGCTTTCTAGAAGGAGGGGAAGAGAGGATGAATATGATGGGGGCAGATGTGATATTTGAAGAGATAATGACAATTTTCCAGGATTGGTTTAAGGAGTTCAACAAATCCCTTGCAGAATAAAAGAAAAAAGAATATATATATATATATATATGGAGTAAAACTACAGAAAACAAAGACAAAGAGAAAAACATACAGAGCAGTTTATCTTCAAAGGAGTAGTGACTCTAAATAGCCGCAAATGAAAATCTCTAGTCAATGAAATGATATCCTGAATATGTTGAGAAGACGGAACTTGTAATCCAATTTAGAATTCTATATTCAGAGAAAATGTCTTAAAGAATGAAGGCAGGACACCTGACTTACATGCCCAGGAAACCCCATTGCTTCCTTTCTTCTGGCTGGCAGCAGGGAGGCCACACTATAGCTGGAGGTACTGTAAAAGACATGAACTAGCAGTAATTCATCAGCGCTCTGGCAGTCTTTGCTGAAAAAATTTGGGGAGCTGAAAGTCCCTGCATGGGTAGACACTATAGCAGAAAGAGCTTGCTTGCTCCCTGTGATGAGAATTGTTTTGTTTGTTTGTTTTTTAAAGATTTTATTTATTTGTCACAGAGAGCACAAGCAGAGGAAACAGCAGACAGAGGGAAAAGCAGACTCCCCACTGAGCAAGGACTCCCTCCCAGGACCCTTGGATCATGACCCAGGCCGAAGGTAGCAGCTTAACCGACCGAACCACCCAGAAGTCCCTGATGAGAACTGGTTCTACACATGGGCTGCTTCCACAGCACGGCACCTGTTTCTCCAGGGTGGTGCTGGGTCAGCTCCATAACCAATATCTATGGGGGACACCAGAGAAATGGGTTCATGCCCAGCCACTTCAGCAGAGGTTCTAGGAGCATGGCCCACAAGTCCTCCAAAACTTAGGAGCTGAAAACTATGAAGAAGGACCAAGAGGGAACCTGCACACTGACACATCAGGGACAGAGAAATCTGGAAAGAATCACCAGACAGGTATCAAGTGCCACCAGAAGTATTAGAACAAATGCTGGGTTAATAAATTGGCTCATTCATTTAAAAAAAAAAAAAAGCAAAAAACTGTGTATCAGTTTTGCAACTAAACCATGTCAGGCTTTTGAAGAAGGGGTCCAAAACCCAAGTCAGACTGTCTTGGTAAGAAAGCAGTCTTCATGGGAAGATCAAATGATCTTCAGAAGCTTCCAGTAGACAGTGACCCGTGTCTCTGTTTCATCAGTGAACATTAGAACCTAGTAGGTACTCTCAGTAAGTTTTGTTGGAAAAAAAGAAGGCAAATTAAATTATTTGTACAATTAAAACACACACACACACTAAGAAGGGATGGTGAAAACCAATAGCCAAGGCTTTTGAAGATACACTTTCCTGACTTCATGGTGCACTGAGAACCAAGTTTATCAAAATATTTATGTGTGAAGATTTGCAACAGAATTACATTATCCTCTGTTGATAGGCTGATGCCCAATATCTGGGTTTCTGTGAGTTAAGGGCCCCCTCAAACTGTTGGTATTGCTCAGGGTTAAGGGAAAAAGTATCATTGTCATTTATTGGGATCTTTACACTCAATCCTAGGAGTATCATAGAACTTTTAAAATTTAAAGAAGCCATATTTTGAACACAACACACTTCTTACTGAGGAAGATAGGAATAAGATTATGGAGGAACTGGAGAAGGAGCCAGAAGGCATTGCCTATAGCTATATGCAAAAGGAATGTGCTGTCTTCCCAAGGTTGAAGTGTTTCCTGATCCCAAGCCTCTCTGTGTTCTCCCTTTCATTTATCAGCTGATTAATGCAGTCTGTTGAACCAGCTGAACTAGTACAGTGTGGTGGAAAAAGCACTGAATTGGACATCAGAAGATTTAGATTCTAGTCCTAGTTCTGCTTCTTAAGAGCTGTGTGATGTGGTAGGGTTGAAGGCGGAGTACTTAGGTCTCTCCTAAGCTTCATATTCTCCTTTGTAAAGATAGGAGGTTAACCTAGGTTGCAATGGTACCATTTAATTTCTTTTTCATCAGCTATCTTAGTATACTTTTTTTCTGTATGTAAAATCTCAGGATCCTGTTGTGCCTCAAATATTTTGACTCAGTGGACAAATTTTCAGAAAAATAAAACTTAACAAAATGGAATCATGAAACTATAGACAACCTGAATAGTCTTAATTGTGAAGTTTACCACAGAAGATCTCCAAGTCCAGATGGCTTCATAAGCAAGGACTAACAGATTTTTTAAGGAAGAAATAATGCCAGTATTTCTAAACTCTTTCAGAGAACAGAAAAAGAAGAAACACTCTTTTCTCCATTATATGCGCTAGCCCAACTTTGATAGCAAAACCAGCAAGCAGAGTTCGAAGAAGAAAAATCAGAAGTCAGCCCCACTGAACATAAATGCAGAACTCCTAAACAAAATATTAGTCCACTCCTTTGAGCTCACATCTTTTTTAGTGGAGACACTTAACTTGTTTTCACTTTGATCCATTTTCTGTACTCCTTGGGCATGCATATAGACTCTATCAGCCTCTCTTTGGGAGTAGCCATGTGACTAAATTGGCCAATGGAATTTGAGTAGAAGTGACACATGCTGGTTCTAGGGCTGATCTGTCAAATACCTCCCACATGATCTTCATACTGTCTCTTCCCTATTTGCCTGCCAGGTGCAGAGAATCCAGATGGGCACTCTTGAGGTCTTATGTGTGGAAGCACAAGATCAATGAATCTGGGCTCTGAATAATCTCATGCAAGCCTCTTAGATAAAAAAACATCCTCATATGGCTTTTTATGAATAGGAATCTTCATTGTGTTAGACCACTGAGAGTGTTTTGTTCATTAAAGTATCTCATGTTACTTATGTTAACTAAAACAGAAATTAAATCCAGCAGTATATAAAAGGGACAGTGTATTATGACTACATTGGATTGCTCACAGGAATGTAGGGTTGATTTAACAGAGTTATCCCATCATTGTGGAATGGAACTCTCAATAGGTATATATCTCTGCCACCAAAAAACCAACCAACCAAATAAATAAATAAATAAAATAATAATAATCTTTATAGAGTCAAGGAAATGCCAGTCAAAAGAATTCAACAACTGATTCTGAAATAAAGGGAAAATGAGGGGGAAAAGAAGACATCCTGAAGAATAACAGTGTGAGAGGGTTTGCTCTACAATATATTGTGACTAATTTTAAAGCTGTAGTAATGAAGATACTATGACAATGCACAAATACTGATTTCCAAACATAGCAGTGAAGTAATAGCTTAGAAACTGAACCATGTGTGCATAAATGGGGGTATCTATAATCATAGGGGAAAGAAAAAAATTCTTTAATAGTGTTGGGACAATTAGATACATAGGAAACTATGAAGGGAGTCTACCTCATATCTTACGTAAAATCTATCTCCAGGAAGATTATAGACTTAAATGCAGAAGGCAAAATTGAAAGCTTTTAGAAGATATAGGAGATTATTTTTATGATTTTGAGGTAGGGAAGGATTTATTGAAGACATAAAAAGTATAAAGGAAAAATTGGTAAATTTGACTTTGTTTTTAATCTGAAGGCAGTTTTTTTTTTCAAACCACAGAATGGAAAAAGATTTTTATAATGCATAAAATTAGTAAAGGACTTATGTTGATTTCAAATTATAAAAATGACAATAAATAAGAAAAAGATGAACAACCCAATTGAAAATTTGGAAAGTACTTGACCAGACACTTAGAAAAAAAAAATTCAGAGAGCCAATAGGTATGAAATGTGCTTCATTTCCTTAGTAATCAGGGAAATGCAAATCAACTTCTCATTTCAGGTAGAAATGTACTTCGATACAATTATAGTTGACCCTTGAACAGCTCCACAGTTGGGAAAACAGCACCTTGTGCAGTTGAAAATCCATGTTTGACTTTTGACTCCCCCTAAACTTAGCTGCTTACCAGAAGCCTTACCAGTAACATAGTCAGTTAACACACATTTTTCAAGTTATATGTGTTACATACTGTATCCTGACAGTAAAGTCAGCTGGAGAAGAGAAGATGTTATTAAGAAAACTCGAAGGAAGAAAAAATACATTTACTGTATTATACTGTATTTATTAGGAAAGAGATTTGGGTAGGTCTGCACAGTTTAAACCTGTGTTGTTCAAAGAAAAAAGTACTTTAAAAAAATGTTTTGACATTATCTAGTATAAGAAAGATAAGAGCCACATATTTTATGAACTTAGCAGTTCCATTCCCAAGAATATACTCTAGAGAAGTGTGTGTAGATATGGGGTAGGTTATGTTTACAAAAATGTTCATAGCACCATTTTCATTTCAATAATGGCCAAAAAACTGAAGCAACTCCAATATCTGCAGTAGAATGAATAAAGTTTTTCCCCTATACAATGAGTTACAATATTCAGTGAAAATGAACAAACTAGATCTGTATGCAACCCTGAATCTAATAAACATAATGTATAATAAAAGAGGCGAGACAGAAGAATGCATCGCATATACTTCATTCACATAATATTAAAAAGTAAGCCGAAGGATATAGTTACAGGTACGCATACATGTGGTAAACCAGAAAGTTCGTCATCACAGAGGTTGGGTGGTCTTTCCTGGAGAGGGCAGAGAGGAGAGGTGTGTGATTGAGGGAGATATATAGGTTCCAGTTCTAGTCTGTGTTTTGATTTGGTTTGATTACTAGTAGTCATTTTATAATTGTTGAATTTAATAAATTTTGATGACCTTTCTTTGTGAATTTTTCAGTTTTAAAAATTAAATGTTTTTATGCATTTTCAGAGTGTTTAGGAAGAATACGAAGTGTCTTTAATTAGCAACAGTTATTAAAAATGAGGAAAAAGAGAACTTTGCCTATTTAAAATAGCCCTATTTGGTTTGAGTTCCTTGAAACTTAAGACATGTTATTCCTTTATTTTACAAGTAGTCATATCTTGTGCTAGATCTGATTATCCATTCATCCAGTATTTATGGAGCATTTACTGCTCAGGTGCTTGACAGAAATGAGATTCAGGATGGGTGGTGATATTATAGATTGATTAATTAGCTCCTTGTGCATTTAAAAAATCATGCATATATACCTATTGAGTATTTTAGTTCCATAATTTTGCTTCTGAGTACTGTGATTCTATTAGCTTGTAATGGAATTTGGCAGTAGCAGAATTGAGCATACATTAAAGAACATTTCAGTTCTTTGTAGGCAGTTGTTAAACAAAGTCTTGTCAGGTGTGGGCTCTGGTAAACACTCAGACAGTATAGACTCCTGAGTGGAAAATTTTGTAGCATAACTAAAAATTGCAGAAAATGCCATCCCCCTGTGATTTTTTTTTAATTTTTTATTTTTTTAATAAACATATATTTTTATCCCCAGGGGTACAGGTCTGTGAATCACCAGGTTTACACACTTCACAGCACTCACCAAAGCACACACCCTCCCCAATGTCCATAATCCCACCCCCTTCCCCCAAACCCCCTCCCCCCAGCAACCCTAAGTTTATTTTGTGAGATTAAGACTCACTTATGGTTTGTCTCCCACCCAATTCCATCTTGTTTCATTGATTCTTCTTCTACCCACTTAAGCCACCATATTTCATCACCACTTCCTCATATCAGGGGGATCATATGATAGTTGTCTTTCTCTGCTTGACTTATTTCGCTAAGCATGATACGCTCTAGTTCCATCCATGTTGTCGCAAATGGCAAGATTTCATTTCTTTTGATGGCTGCATAGTATTCCATTGTGTATATATACCACATCTTCTTGATCCATTCATCTGTTGATGGACATCTAGGGTCTTTCCATAGTTTGGCTATTGTGAACATTGCTGCTATAAACATTCGGGTGCATGTGCCCCTTTGGATCAGTACGTTTGTATCTTTAGGGTAAATACCCAGTAGTGCAATTGCTGGGTCATAGGGCAGTTTTATTCTCAACATTTTGAGGAACCTCCATGCTGTTTTCCAGAGTGGCTGCACCAGCTTGCATTCCCACCAACAGTGTAGGAGGGTTCCCCTTTCTCCGCATCCTCGCCAGCATCTGTCATTTCCTGACTTGTTGATTTTAGCCATTCTGACTGGTGTGAGGTGATATCTCATTGTGGTTTTGATTTGTATTTCCCTGATGCCGAGTGATATGGAGCACTTTTTCATGTGTCTGTTGGCCATCTGGATGTCTTCTTTGCAGAAATGTCTGCTCATGTCCTCTGCCCATTTCTTGATTGGATTATTTGTTCTTTGGGTGTTGAGTTTGCTAAGTTCTTTATAGATTTTGGACACTAGTCCTTTATCTGATATGTCTTCTGCAAATACCTTCTTCCATTCTGACTGTTGTCTTTGATTTTTTTAACTGTTTCCTTTGCTGTGCAAAAGCTTTTGATCTTGATGAAATCCCAATAGTTCATTTTTGCCCTTGCTTCCCTTGCCTTTGGCGATGTTCCTAGGAATATGTTGTTGTGGCTGAGGTCGAAGAGGTTGCTGCCCATGTTCTCCTCAAGGATTTTGATGGATTCCTTTCGCACATTGAGGTCCTTCATCCATTTTGAGTTTATTTTCGTGTGTGGTGTAAGGAAATGGTCCAATTTCATTTTTCTGCATGTGGCTACCCAATTTTCCCAGCACCATTTATTGAAGAGGCTGTCTTTTTTCGATTGGACATTCTTCCCTGCTTTGTCGAAGATTATTTGACCATAGATTTGAGGGTCTATTTCTGGGCTCTCTATTCTGTTCCATTAATCTATGGGTCTGTTTTTGTGCCAGTACCATGCTGTCTTGATGATGACAGCTTTGTAATAGAGCTTGAAGTCCGGGATTGTGATGCCACCAACGTTGGCTTTCTTTTTCAATATCCCTTTAGCTATTCGAGGTCTTTTCTGGTTCCATATAAATTTTAGCATTATTTGTTCCATTTCTTTGAAAAAGATGGATGGTACTTTGATAGGAATTGCATTAAATGTGTAGATTGCTTTAGGTAACATAGACATTTTCACAATATTTATTTTTCCAATCCAGGAGCATGGAACATTTTTCCATTTCTTTGTGTCTTCCTCAATTTCTTTCATGAGTACTTTATAGTTTTCTGAGTATAGATTCCGTGTCTCTTTGGTTAGGTTTATTCCTAGGTATCTTATGGTTTTGGGTGCAATTGTAAATGGGATCGACTCCTTAATTTCCCTTTCTTCTGTCTTGCTGTTGGTGTAGAGAAATGCAACTGATTTCTGTGCATTGATTTTATATCCTGACACTTTACTGAATTCCTGTATAAGTTCTAGCAGTTTTGGAGTGGAGTCTTTTGGGTTTTCCACATATAGTATCATATCATCTGCGAAGAGTGATAATTTGACTTCTTCTTTGCCGATTTGGATGCCTTTAATTTCCTTTTGTTGTCTGATTGCTGAGGCTAGGACCTCTAGTACTATGTTGAATAGCAGTGGTGATAATGGACATCCCTGCCGTGTTCCTGACCTTAGCGGAAAAGCTTTCAGTTTTTCTCCATTGAGAATGATATTTGCGGTGGGTTTTTCATAGGTGGCTTTGATGATATTGAGGTATGTGCCCTCTATCCCTACACTTTGAAGAGTTTTGATCAGGAAGGGATGCTGTACTTTGTCAAATGCTTTTTCAGCATCTATTGAGAGTATCATATGGTTCTTGTTCTTACTTTTATTGATGTGTTGTATCACATTGACTGATTTGCGGATGTTGAACCAACCTTGCAGCCCTGGAATAAATCCCACTTGGTCGTGGTGAATAATCTTTTTAATGTACTGTTGAATCCTATTGGCTAGTATTTTGTTGAGTATTTTCGCATCTGTGTTCATCAAAGATATCGGTCTATAGCTCTCTTTTTTGGTGGGATCCTTGCCTGGTTTTGGGATCAAGGTGATGCTGGCCTCATAAAATGAGTTTGGAAGTTTTCCTTCCATTTCTATTTTTTGGAACAGTTTCAGGAGAATAGGAATTAGTTCTTCTTTAAATGTTTGGTAGAATTCCCCCGGGAAGCCGTCTGGCCCTGGGCTTTTGTTTGTTTGGAGATTTTTAATGACTGTTTCAATCTCCTTACTGGTTATGGGTCTGTTCAGGCTTTCTATTTCTTCCTGGTTCAGTTGTGGTAGTTTATATGTTTCTAGGAATGCATCCATTTCTTCCAGATTGTCAAATTTATTGCCGTAGAGTTGCTCATAGTATGTTCTGATAATTGTTTGTATTTCTTTGGTGTTAGTTGTGATCTTTCCTCTTTCATTCATAATTTTATTTATTTGGGTCCTTTCTCTTTTCTTTTTGATAAGTCGGTTCAGGGGTTTATCAATTTTATTAATTCTTTCAAAGAACCAGCTCCTACTTTCGTTGATTTGTTCTATTGTTTTTTTGGTTTCTATTTCATTGATTTCTGCTCTGATCTTTATGATTTCTCTTCTCCTGCTAGGCTTAGGGTTTCTTTCTTGTTCTTTTTCCAGCTGCTTTAGGTGTAGGGTTAGATTGTGTACCTGAGACCTTTCTTGTTTCTTGAGAAAGGCTGGTACCGCTATATATTTGCCCTCAGGACTGCCTTTATTGTGTCCCACAGATTTTGAACCGTTGTATTTTTATTATCATTTGTTTCCATGATTTTTTTCAATTCTTCTTTAATTTCCCGGTTGACCCATTCATTCTTTAGAAGGATGCTGTTTAGTCTCCATGTATTTTGGTTCTTTTCAAACTTCCTTTTGTGGTTGAGTTCTAGCTTTAGAGAATTGTGGTCTGAAAATATGCAGGGAATGATCCCAATCTTTTGATACCGGTTGAGTCCTGATTTAGGACCGAGGATGTGATCTATTCTGGAGAATGTTCCATGTGCACTAGAGAAGAATGTGTATTCTGTTGCTTTGGGATGAAATGTTCTGAATATATCTGTGATGTCCATCTGGTCCAGTGTGTCGTTTAAGGCCTTTATTTCCTTGCTGATCTTTTGCTTGGATGATCTGTCCATTTCAGTGAGGGGAGTGTTAAAGTCCCCTACTATTATTGTATTATTGTTGATGTGTTTCTTTGATTTTGTTATTAATTGGCTTATATAGTTGGCTGCTCCCACGTTGGGGGCATAGATATTTAAAATTGTTAAATCTTCTTGTTGGACAGACCCTTTGAGTATGATATAGTGTCCTTCCTCATCTCTTATTATAGTTTTTGGCTTAAAATCTAATTGATCTGATATAAGGATTGCCACTCTTGCTTTCTTCTGATGTCCATTAGCATGGTAAATTCTTTTCCACCCCCTCACTTTAAATCTGGAGGTGTCTTCGGGCTTAAAATGTGTTTCTTGGAGGCAACATATAGATGGGTTTTGTTTTTTTATCCATTCTGGTACCCTGTGTCTTTTGACAGGGGCATTTAGCCCATTAACATTCAGGGTAACTATTGAGAGATATGAATTTAGGGCCATTGTATTGCCTGTAAGGTGGCTGTTACTGTATATGGTCTCTGTTCCTTTCTGATCTACTACTTGTAGGATCTTTCTTTGTTTAGAGGACCCCTTTCAAGATTTCCTGTAGAGCTGGTTTGGTGTTTGCAAATTCTTTCAGTTTTTGTTTGTCCTGGAAGCTTTTAATCTCTCCTTCTGTTTTCAATGATAGCATAGCTGGATATAGTATTCTGGGCTGCATGTTTTTCTCATTTAGTGCTCTGAAAATATCATGCCAGCTCTTTCTGGCCTGCCAGGTCTCTGTGGATAAGTCAGCTGCCAATCTAATACTTTTACCATTGAATGTTACAGACTTCTTTTCCCAGGCTGCTTTCAGGATTTTCTCTTTGTCACTGAGACTAGTAAATTTTACTATTAGGTGACGGACAGAGTGTGGGCCGATTCTTATTGACTTTGAGTAGTGTTCTCTCAACCTTCTGAATTTTGATGCTCGTTCCCTTTGCCATATTGGGGAAATTCTCCCCAATAATTCTCTCCAGTATACTTTCTGCTCCCCTCTCTCTTTCTTCTTCTTCTGAAATTCCAATTATTCTAATGTTGTTTCGTCTTATGGTGTCACTTATCTCTCGAATTCTCCCCTCGTGTTCCAGTAGCTGTTTGTCCCTCTTTTGCTCAGCGTCTTTATTCTCTGTCATTTGGTCTTCTATATCACTAATTCTTTCTTCTGCCTCATTTATCCTAGCAGTGAGAGCCTCTGTTTTTTATTGCACATCATTAATAGCTTTTTTGATTTCAACTTGGTTAGATTTTAGTTCTTTTATTTCTCCAGAAAGGGCTTTTATATCTCTCGAGAGGGTTTCTCTAATATCTTCCATTCCTTTTTCGAGCCCAGCTAGAACCTTGAGAATTGTCATTCTGAACTCTAGATCTGACATATTACCAATGTCTGTATTGATTAGGTCCCTAGCCTTCGGTACTGCCTCTTGGCTCTTTTTTTTGTGGTGAATTTTTCCGCCTTGTCATTTTTGTCCAGATAAGAGTATATGAAGGAGCAAGTAAAATACTAAAAGGGTGGCAACAACCCCAGGAAAATATGCTTTAACCAAATGAGAAGAGATCCTAAATCGTGAAGGGGGAGAAAGGGGATAAAAAGAGGTTCAAAAAGGAAGAAAGAAAAAAAAAGAAAAAAGAAGAAAAAAATTTTAGAAAAGAAAACAAATAAAGAAAAATATAAAAAAGAAAATATATATATATTAGATAAACTAGTTTAAAAACGTTAAAAAAAAGGGTAAAAGTTAAAAAAAAATTTTACCAGAAGGCGAGAAAAAAAAAAAATTAACTGCAAGATTTAAAAAAATCACAGGGATAATGCCATGAGTTCCGAGCTTTGCTTTCTCCTCCTCTGGAATTCTGCTACTCTCTTTGGTATTGAAACCGCACTCCTTGGTAGGTGAACTTGGTCTTGGCTGGATTTCTTGTTGATCTTCTGAGGGAAGGGCCTGGTGTAGTGATTCTCAAGTGTCTTTGCTCCAGGCGGAATTGCACCGCCCTTACCAGGGGCCAGGCTGAGTAATCCGCTTGGGTTTGCTTTCAGGAGCTTTTGTTCCCTGGGCGCTTTCCGTAGAGTTCCGGAGGACGGGAATACAAATGGCGGCCTCCTGGTCTCCGGCCCAGAGGAGCTGAGAGCCCGGGGCCCCACTCCTCAGTGTGCCCTCAGAGAACAGTGCCCAGTTACTCCCATCTTCCTGACCTCCAGCCGTGCTCCGAGCTCACCGTGCCTGTGGCTGGTTCAAGGTAACACCGAGCTGTGAGCTTACTGTCCGCTCTGTCTCTGTAGCTGGTTTTCCCGTTCCAATACCCGCAAGCTCTGTGACACTCAGACACCCCCGATCCTTCTGTGACCCTGCGGGACCTGAGGCCACGCTGACCCCACGTGGGCTTCACCCCGGTTTAGCCTCTGGAGCGATGTCCCTCAGCGGAACAGACTTTTAAAAGTCCTGATTTTGTGCTCTGTTGCTCCGCCGCTTTCCGGGAGCTGGCCCCTCCCCCCCCCCCCCGTGGTCTATCTTCCCATCGCTTTGGATTCACATCTCCACCAGTCCTACCTTTCAGAAAGTGGTTGTTTTTCTGTTTCCAGAATTGCTGTTCTTCTCTTTGATCTGCTGATGGATTTGCAGGTGTTTGCAATCTTTAGATAAGCTATCTAGCTGATCTCCTGCTAGCTGAAGTAGTCTCAGCCTGCTACTTCTCCACCATCTTGACTCCTCCCTGGGATTTTTTTTTTTTAATTTTATTTATTTACTTGTCAGAGAGCGAGGGAGCGAGTGAGCACAGGCTGACAGAGTGGCAGGCAGAGGGAGAAGCAGGCTCTTTACTGAGCAAGGAGCCTCGATCTGGGACTCGATCCCAGAATGCTGGGATGATGACCTGAGCTGACGGCAGCCGCTTAACTGACTGAGCCACCCAGGCATCCCTCACCCCGCCGGTCGGGATTTTTATCAGTTCTTATTTCAGACTTCCTAGAGTTTAAATATTTAAACTTATTTACAGTGAAAAATATCATGAGTACTAGATTTCTTTATTAAAAAGCAAAATATTATGGTAACATGATTTTATGTATATGTATTTATATAATATCTCTATATATACACATGCATATATGTAATTTCCATGGAGAATAAGTGTATCTAAAATTTTAAATACATTGTTTTTTGGGGATAAGAGCATGTAAGCTAAAAAAAAAAAAAGCTGTTTAAAATTGACCACCTTTTGTATACAACCCATTTTGAAATATGTTTGCTTTTTTAAATTTATTGTATAAAAGAAAACTTGGATATACTTAGGGAAAAAAGTAAACAGCATTGTTTTTGTCTTGAGTTTCTTTTCCCTGTCTCCTTTCCACCATTTCCTTATCCTTTCCATCTCCACTGTCACTAGCAGATTTAATAATATAGGCTAGAAAATGAATTATAGGACCTGCCAAGCGGTGCTATATACCGAGAATTCTGTATCTGCTTCCTTGAACTTGAGAGATATGGTCGGTGATGCTTTGTAAGTAGAACAATACAGCACTTTAAGGATCTTTGTTGGTATATGTACCATTATTTGAATCAATTATCTTTGGCTAGAAACAGTAAGCACTGCTCAGGCATCTTACTTCCAGGTTTGGGATCCTTTCTGAGCTCAGAGTAGTGGGGGCACTAGCCAGACTTGTTTTGGGAATTATAGGACTTAGATAAGAGACCACTAATATATGACCTAAAGGATTATGATAGTTTTTTTCATCAAGGTTCTTTGATTCTAAGAACTAGAAATCCATTTAAAGTAACTCAAGCTAAAGAAGAATTTATCATTTTTTTAAAAAAGATTGTATTTATTTGAAAGAGAGAGCACAAGCAGGGAAGAGGGGCTGAAGGAGAGGGCGAAGAAGGCTCCCTGTTGAGCAGAGATCCTGCTTCAGGGCTCGATCCTAGGACCTGGAGACCATTACCTGAGTCAAAGGCAGATGTTTAATTAACTGCACCACCCATATACCCCTAAAGGAGAATTTATTGAGAGAATACAGTCATGTGGCACCCAAGGCAGGAAGGAATACCGGGTGTTCTAAAGGCTTGACACCAGGAGCTCCATCTCAAGGTCTGCATGGTGTGTCATCTCTGCCACCAACCCTGGTTTGCTGGATGACTCTGGCAAAGGCTTTATGTAAAAATAATTGATGTTCTGGGTACTTTTCCAGTTAACCATTTTTATAATCAGAGTATAATTTCCAAATTTAAAAAAAGCTTTATTTATCTTACTGTCTTTTGTCTCAGTGGGAGAAAAGGGTTGGTGAGCTGTGGGACCTCTATCTTAGTACTAATAAGATTTTTTAAAAAACTGGGTTGGTTCTCTATAGATGGTATGAATTTTTCTACTCTAGAAAAGTATGACTTTTGTTTTTCAGGTTACCAAGTTTGTATTCCAACCTGCTGGGCTCAAAATAAGATCCAGAATCAAAACCTTTGTTTGGTAAAGACTATACACACACAGTGTAAGAGATGTTCTCTTGCACTACCAGTTCTATTCTTTATTATCCAAAAGCCCACTGGGGCATCTCCCAGCAGCTTTCAGAATATAAAAGTTAAATACATGTATGAATTTAAGAAATTATACCTATGAAATTATATTTTTTCTCATAGTTCAAAAGTAGCCAAATACAACAATTTCTGTGGATATATCTGGTACAAACTAATATTTTTAGATTGCCTTATTATGTATTTTTACAAATTCATAACTTTATGTTTTAGAAGACTTCTAAAGGAACTTGTCATAGCATCCTGATCTCGTTCTTTGCCTTTTTTTTTATCTTGCAAGTATTAATAAATAAATATTTTATGCTTGTCTACCACCTTGTTTGTCTAGATTCAGAAAAATGTAAAGCAGTCTAGACTTCAGTCTTTGACTTGAAAGTTCACGTATTAGTTGAGGGTACATTAGATAGGTAAATACAAGGTCGTATAAATAAATGAATGTTCTATTGAATAAGTGCTCTTAGTATTTTATTGTAGGGAAGTAGTAGGGGAAAAGTTTCATGGAAGATGGGGTTCAAACAAGGCCACAGGCCATAGTGAGCTATAAAATAGTCCTACAGAAAAGAGGGCAGGGTTTTAAACAAGTGAGCCGGTAAGTAGGAGCTAGGCTGTTGGTGACTTGCAGTTAGGCTAAGGAATTTTGGTTCTGTATTCTGTATCTGTTATTTCCAAAGAGGGATGTAAGATATGTAAAACAGCCTTGCAGTTTAGGAAGAAAATATTAGAAATTCTACTCTAAAATGTGCTTATTAATATTAAAAGGATTAATTTATGCATATAAATTGCAAAATGTATGCATATTTTGGGGGCTGTGCATAAAATATGTGTCTGGATGGGGTAGCTAATCTAAGTCTTAGAGACTGCTGCTTTAGATTCTAGAGAAGCATCAAAGATTTAAAACAGGTGTGATAAATACAAAGTGGTTTTGAGGAGACCCGAATCTCTAACAAGTTATGGGACAGATTAGAAAAGAGAGTAGAAAAAATACAAGGGTATATTCTAAGCATCTAGATATAAAGCAGCACAGGCCTGTGTTGAATATGGTGGCAGTGGAAATAACTATAATCTATAAAACTTGGTGTTCCCTGTGAATTGTGGGGGAGAAAACAAAGCATACACCGCAAGATTGCTTTCTGTGTTGACTGGAGAAGGGTAAGTCTGAAGAGGGGATCTGTTTAATGAGAGGTAGTGAGTTCCATTGAAATAGAGTAGCCAGATATCCAAATGAAAATGTGCAACAGGCAGTTGAGACTATAGGTCTTCCAAATGTTAGGTTAGGTGTGAAAGAAAGCATAATCATTACTCTTACAACTATAGAATGAACAGGCATCAAAGATTTTATTTAACGAATGAGTACACCAGTAAGATGTTACAGCCAGTTCAAAGAACTCAAAACACCATGTAATAGTGGTTAAAGAATGCTGAAGTGAATTTACAAATGCAAGAAAATGGGTCAGTATCCACAAGGTGATAATCAGTGACATCCCACAGGAAACAATTTCTATGAACAGGAGTTATTTGCAGTTATTATTCATTTTCTGCAAGTTAATTAACATCCATCCCTACAGAGTTGTAATATAGCTTTGTCAAAGAACAAAGGTAGATAAACCTGAATGAAAGTTCTAGCCAGGATGTAATTTTCATTGTTTTTTCCATAAATTGATGGAAATGTTTTAAATTTCAGAGCCTTCCTATTGGTAGGGTCTTTAATCAATAGAAGTTTTTAAGTTCCTCTTCATTTAGTTAAAACTCATTTAATTAATACAAAAAAAAAAAAAAAACGACCCACCTCTTTTAAGTTTAATTTGGGCATTTCCAGCTCAGAAACTGTGGATGTGATACAGGGATCCCTTGTCCCTTGGAAGTTTTGTTTTTTGTTTTTTGTTTTTTTTGTTTTAAGATTTTATTTGTTTATTTGAGAGAGCACAAGCAGGGGAAGCCTCAGGTAGAGCGAGAGGGGGAGAAGCAGGCTTTCTGCTGAACAAGGAGCCCAATGCAGGGCTTGACCCAGGACACTGGGATCATGACTTGAGCCGAAGGCAGACGCTTAAGCAACTGAGCCACCCAGGTGCCCTCCCTTGGAAATTCATATATGTAAAACACCACCCAGTCTTCTAGCAGCTCAAATTTCACCTTAGAACTCACTTGCTTCAGATGGAGAGGAACCCTGCCTCAGAAGATTGTGGGTTTGTTGTTGTAGACTGTTGTACTCTTAATACTGTGATAGGAATAGCATTTAATTTATGAATTACCACAAGAATTAAGGATTACTCTTTTATTTCTTGAAGAAGAATACTGAAAGGTTACAAGCCTTCTCTGATCATCTCTCCTTAATTTTTGATACTATAATAAATTAACACAAATCACTAATCAGTTAACTAAATATTTTCAAAAAATTTAGCAGCACATTAGTTTTTTCTTTTAAAAACCAATGCTTAGTACATACTAAATCCTAACAAGAATTACTGGGAAGCTCCCTTGAGTTTACATTTACTGTGAAACATAAGTCAAGGGTAGCTTTATACTACTGTTAAACAGTACTCTTCAAAAGTAAAATCATGACTCTCAAATCTAAAATGAACATGAATCAAAGACTTTAACTCGTGGGCACCTGAGTGCTCAGTCCGTTAAGCATCCAGCTCTTGGTTTGGGTTCACATCGAGATCGTGGGGGTCCTGCGATCACCCTGCATTGGCCTCCGCATTTAGTGCAGAGACCACTTGAGAATTCTGTCCCTCTGCTCCTCTTTCCCACTCACACACACTCTTTAAAAAAAAAAAAAAGATTTTAACTCATTAGTGACTGAGGAAACTGGAAAAAATTACAAGTGGTTAATAGATAAATCCTAAGATTAGACAAATACATAAGCCCATCAAGAAGGCAAAATAAATTTTCTTCATAGGTGCAAAGAAATAAAAGACCTGACCTCTTCCACAGTAGTGACAGAAGTCAATTGAACCACCATCAGACAGAATTTATTTGCATGTCTACAAACATTAATTTCCATTATTACCAGTTTCAACAAATTAACTTCTATCTCTACAGAGTTGTTAAATAGCTCAAGGCACAAACCCCAAAGAATCGGATGACATGGAAGGATGTGCCCTAAACAATACATAGTTTTCCATAAAGACACTTAGGAGGGGTTTTTTTTTTTTTTTGATCCATTTAAAAAGCTTTCAGAATCTGTCCTTAGATAACTAATACTTAAGGTAAATATTAGCTAAGGACGTTGATTATTTAAAATCTGCATTTTATAATGTATGTTCAAGTATGCAGAAAGTACCTGACCGAATTGGCCCAAAATATAAGAAGAAGTGCCATTAAAATCATAATATTGTTTACATCTATTGTGAGGAGTAGAAATGTTTGTTTTTTAAAGGTGTTTAGCTAACCCTCCAAAAATAAAATTTCTTTTATAGAAACGCACTGATGAAAATTATATGGGCATTCATTTTAGGATTTCATTTAAGTAATCTTTGCAGTTGGAATCATTAGACATGTTTAGAACACTGGTACAAAAGAACACCTAACAGGTTGTATCAAGTTAGCTTAAATTAATAACTTAATTATTTAAGAAAAGCAACTTCAGTCAACTTACATGATACATACCCGTGAAACTTGAACTTGAAATTATTTTGGCACAATTGAACTTTCCCCATGAGTTTGCCATAATGTCACTGAAAACTGTCAGTTGATGTACAATAGCAAAGTACTTTTTATGAAGTACTATTTACTATTTACTTCAGAATGGACCATAATAATCATCTGTAATAGCCATAGACTGTGCACCGTGCTAGTACTCTTAAGGAATACACAACAACAGATTCCTCAAAATGGTAGCCTTTCACACTGTTTTCTTCATTAACCAAGTGTTTTTATTGTGGCTGACCTGAAGCACGTGAAAAAATTGAAGCTAGCCTGTTTCTTATATGCCTCACCTAAGCTTGTTAATAGATGACAGCATTCCATGTGTTAGTACCTGTGACACAGGAGAGACTTTTACTATTAAGCTATGTGGTAATGATAAAGAAGACAGAAAAAGTCTTTTTATGGTAGTTGGGTCCTCACAACAACTCTTCGTGTTCTGGTGATAAGAAGACGCAAGTTGGGTATCCAGTAGAGGTACATGAGCTTGTTATCTCCAGAGCTGATAGAGCCTCTTGAATTCCCTCACAATGACAGGAACCCCATCTGAAGTGAAGGCTTGCAGAGCTGGAGATACCAGAACACTATTCTTTATGAGTGCAAGTAGGGTTAACCCTGTTGTTGTAGAATAAAACTTCTGTGTAATTACTTTAAAAGGCCATATTCTTTTTCTTCAGTAATTTGAAAGGACTTCAAAGAGGCACATAGTTGGTGGTCGCTATTAGTGAAAGCATGACTATGAATTTCCTAGTCTTAAGATGCGTGAATATGATGGGAAAATATCTGGAGATTTCAGGCTAGAATAAGTCAACAAGTTCATGATGAAATCTGTGTAGGCACTTACTATATTTGTTTTGTTTCTAGGGCTGTGTAGGTTATAAGAGTTCATTGTGTTCCAATATTCTGAATGTTAACGTCTTCATTGCTGATAGCAACTTGCAGAGCTTTGGCAAGCAGAACTTGCTACAGTGAGCGGGGGAGAATACATGTCTCCATCCCTTAGTTCTAAATAACTGGACCTTTTATGGCTAAGTACACATAAAAGTTCATGTGATTAGTTATATCCATAGAATGTAGAGCCATGGGGCCAGTGTTAGGGAAGTACAGGTAGTGTTTGCTCTATGCTTATGTTTAGTGATTGTGTTACGGTGGGGGTTTCAGAGACTATATGTGGGATTCCTAGTGCATGCTAAGTAATTGAAGAAGTTAACGTATCAGCACTTAGGATTTTTTATGATTCTGTAAGCATGAAAAAAATCAAATTGACTAAAGGATTTTAAAATAATTTGACTTCAGGGAAACTAAGAAAAAAATTTCCTATCTTAACCTGTTGTGTGTTTACATTCTTTCAGTGCTTATAAAATAAGCATTCATAATTGTAAATTATTTTTTAAAGGATATCAAGATTACTATGAATTAATTAAGTGCATCTTAAATCTAATTTAAATAATTATTAAAGAATAAATTAGCAAACATAGTACTAATTTATTGATCAAACTTTGTTTCCCAATTAAATAAACTTCATTAGTTTACTTGGAAAATTTTAACTTCCCAAAACTTCACAGTGGTTGATTAGAAAATCAGCCAGCCTCAAAGCTATTTAAAATGTTGAACTCTGTAATTCTACTTTAAAAAAACACCCATTGGGGTTTTTAAAAATTTAGACATTCTGGAAATAAATTAGTATTCCACAGATTGTCAAGCCCTTGGTTGTAAAGCTACTCTTTTAAATATTGAACAAGTCATTTCATGGTGATTTTAGTGAAAAAAATTAAAAATCAGAAAACAAATAGTTCATTATATTTTTACCTCAAAATAAGAAGGAAAAGTGAACATATTGTCTAGGAGATACTTTCATAACACAAAGTTTTCCAGAAAGTCAGTTCAGTGGATTAGGTCAACCCCTGAAGGAGCTCTGTACGAAGAGGTAGCCAAGGGGGTGAAAGATACATGCTGTTTAACATATTATTACAAACTTTAAAAGTAAGTAGAAGGGGGAAATTTTCATTAGTGGGGTGTTTTTTTTGTTTTGTTTTATAGAACTTCAAAATAAATTTGTTGCAATCTTACACCAATAGATGTTCAGTGTCACTAATAAAGTCACTAATAATATGTATACTCTACATAGAAAAGAGTCATAGCTGTCAAATGTAAATAAGTATTTGAGTTTTTTGCCTTTAAGTTTTGTAGGAAAATGATAGTATTTAAGAACAAATTAGGAATGAGGTTACTGAGATAGGATGCTAATTCTTTCTGGTGGCTCGGATAAACTCAGGTGGAAAGCAGTTTCAGTAGATGAAGTTGCTGAAATGTTCATTTTGTAAAGGTACTATGATAGCTTCTCAGAGCATCATTTTGATACATTTCTGTGTCAGTTTGCACACTCATTGGCCCTATCAAATGTGTTGATCAGGCTGTAATCAGATTCAGATTGTAAATGTCAGAGCCGTGAGTAATTTAGTATTCTCTAGGAAGTTTGGGAAGAAAGAATCCAAATAAATTAACATTCCTTTTTTTCTTAATGTGCACTGGGAGCATTAATTTTGCTTATACCTAAGGTTTACCTTATTTGGAGGATTAGAGTACATTTGTGATCATTTAAAAACCATTTCAGTGGCTCTTGTAATAATTCATTCAGTCTGTGCTCTCTTAATAAATTTTACAAAACTCATGGCAAGTTAGTATCATTTGTGTGTGAATTTTCCAATTGTATTTCAGACTTTAAGAAAGAAAGGCCTGAATGGTTGTGAGAGTCCTGATGCTGACGATTACTTTGAGCACAGTCCACTCTCGGAGGACAGATTCGGCAAACTAAATGAAGATAGTGATTTTATTTTCAAACGAGGCCCTGAAAGTACTTTTACTTTACCTCTACTTTTTATTTGTTGATCCTTTTTGTTAACTTCATTATATAGGCTCTGAACAAGAAGGAACACAGAGGGTGTGACAGCCCAGACCCTGATACTTCCTATGTGCTAACTCCACATACAGAAGAAAAATATAAAAAAAAATAATGAGGAATTTGATAATATGATGCGGAATCATAAAATCGCAGTGAGTACTAAAGTATGGTTTCTGCTTTTATCTTGTGCATGAAGATATTGGCTACGCATCCTGTTTATTTTCGCAGTGGGTGATGATACCAATAAGTAGAAGGGGAAGAAATTTCGTTAGGGTTTTTTTGTTGTTGTTTGTTTTACAGAACTTCAAAATAAATTTGTTGGAGTCTTACAATAATACATGTTCAGTGTCTTAAACAAGGAAGTGAAGAGAAGGCATCCTAATCTAAGTTCTACTTACTGTCTCCTATACCTTTGGACAGGGCGCATAAATCCCTCTCAGATGCCAATTTTCTCATCAGTAAAGTGAATGAGCTGGCTTACGTAATTTTTAAGGTCCCTTCTAGCTCTTAAATTTCCATGATCGTAAATATAAAGGGTTCATATAAGATTTCCCTTTCCCTCTCATGACTTAAAAAATATTACATGTACATTAATAGATCTTGAGACTATAAAATATAAAGTGATTATATTTATTACAAAATTGGATGTTTCAGGATTATTTTTAATTATTTTGTATAGTTGATGTAATAGTAGTAACTTACTCTTTGGTTCTTTGTAAATGTCCGAAAACTATTTGGCAAAATACCTCCAAACTTTTCTTTTCTTTTATTGTAGGTATTGAGGAAGAGAGGCTTGGCTTGATACTAATTTAAGGAAGCAAAGTTTTTAAACTGGTTGCAAATCAAATACTTGATTTAAAATTTTCCTATGCTCATACATCTAACCATCATGAAAACCAGTAGTTTTTTGAGTTATCCTTCTTTGATAGTTCTTCAAAGAGTTCTTACGGGGAGCTCATTGGCAAGAGCTGCTTAAAAAAGCTATTTTGGATCTGATTTTCTAAAGCTGCATCTGTAGTGTAGGCTTCAGGGAACAAATTGGTTCTGATTCTGATATTTATCTTATTGTCAGAGTTAATTCTCTTAAAAACTATGCCTTGAAGTATACATCATGGATTATCTCTTCAAAGGAGTCCTTTACTATAAGAAGCTCATGAAAAATAGATTTAAGGAAGTATTTTTGTGCTAATACAGTTATTATTCTTTAAAAACATAAAATAAAATCCCTTCTGACCTCACATGGATGCTGGTGACTTTGTAGTAAATGTTAAACTGCAAAATATTGTGTAAATAAAATTGCTTTACCTTTGAAAAAAAAATTTTTTGTCATGTAGCCATTGTTTTATGTCAGTTAATGAATGATAATTTTCTTTCTGAAATAATCTATTGAATAGAGAACATAAATTATATTCTTCCAACTTTGAATTAGCAGTGTTACCACTCTTTGCAATCACTTTTAAAATATGGGGAGAAGAAAGCTTTCTTCTTTCTCTATAATGGAGATTTTATAAAGAGAACTGTTATATTCATGGTTAACAAGTATATTATATATGGTCTATGAAGGAAATACAAGAAGAAATGACAAATACTGTTTTAAGGGGGTGTGGAATACTTAGGAGGGAAGTAAGATAGCATTTATAATTATAACTTAATCTTCATACAATTTAAAGATAGGTTTTCAGCGGTTAATTATATTGTTTAGATGGTTTCTTTGCATTTCATCACACTCAGATTGCATTGTGTTGTATATATGACTTGATTTTTTTTTTTTAAGTTTTGTCAATTAAGAATGTCAGTCAGTTAAACCAGGGCTGATTTATAATGTCCCACATTTGGTGTATTAAATTTATAATTTGTGTACATATTTTCTCCTTTTGTTAAATTTGTAATCTCTCAATAGAAATGTAATGTTACTAAACTGGTTTGGATTATTAAAGTGCAAATTTTATGCTTACTTGGTAACAATATATTTTGTAATGTCTAAATCTGACAACACTACTTTAATATCAGGTTCTGACATCTAATTTTCATTTCTAGGACTGTTTTAATATATATATATATATATATATATATATATATATATATATATATATACACACTTTATAATAGTGTATATGTATTCATATATAAAACGGAAATTGAAAAGTTTATGTCAGACATACTCATGTTCAAATGTAATTCTGAAGAAAGCAACTTAAATCTACCAGTTGATTAGTAAGAAACTATCCCTGTCCTCAACTTTTAATAACTGTGGAGTTACCTTATCCAAATTAAAATTCGTAAGTTATTTATTTAATATAGATGAAAATGAAACTAACAGTTTTCTCTTCCTTGTTCTTTATTTACAGCCTGGTTTGCCACCTCAAAACTTCTCAATGTCTGTCACAGTCCCTGTGACCAGCCCTAATGCTTTGTCCTACACTAACCCAGGGAGTTCACTTGTGTCGCCATCTTTGGCCACCAGCTCAACATTAGCAGATTCAAGCATGCTGCCTCCACCTCAAGCCACGCTGCACAGAAATGTATCCCCTGGAGTCCCTCAGAGACCGCCGAGTACTGGCAGTACAGGTGTGTAGTGGTCTCTCTTCTGCTGGTTCTTTAAGAAAAAGAATTGCTGACATAAGCAGTTTCTTATTTCGCTACCTTTAATTTTCTATGATGTGCGAGAGTTACTGCCACATAATTGATTCCATTTTAAGGATTATTTTTGAGGATTTACTGCGGCGCTGTGGCATCCTCTTGGGTACAGTGGACCCATATACAGAATCTGCCATCTATAACTTTCCTTTTCACGGGAAACCATACTTTGACAGGCAGAAAATTTAATTAGGGTATCATGAGCAAAGACTTAAAGTTCGAGTGTGAGTCACTCATGTCAAAAATAAGAGAGTAGATGTACCTGACTGGAGTTAGAGTTCATGAATTCAGCAAAAATCAGCATTTATGACATTATTCTTTGTAATACAGTGTTTCCTCTTCTTTAAGTCCCAAATTTAATAGTACTGTTAGCACTGACCCCATTCTTAGGAATTTGTACTTTTTGATATTGATACAGGAAAGCATTTGTATCCAGAGCTTGATAGGTGAGCTTTTATATGTATATTTAACTATATCATATGACACAGTTATGCCAGATTCAGTCTAGGGCTAGTTTTTATTTTTGCTTTTTTGGAAAGGAGTGCAGTTTACTTCGTTCAGATAAGGAAAACCAATTCATGTTCATTCTCTGCCCTCTCTGTTCTCTCTCCAAAATTTTTAGGTGGGATGTTGAGCACTTCAGACCTCACAGTGCCAAATGGAGCTGGAAGCAGTCCAGTGGGTGCGTGAATTACTCCTGTTTGTCTTTCTAGGCATCTGCCCTATATGAGATAAAGGGAATATTGTCCCTCAAATGAGGCCTTATACCAGATAAGGGAAAAATGGGTATATGACTAGAGCAGACATGTCCCTTCGTAGACTTAATTTTCTTCTAAGGGGGGTTTTTACTAATACCTAACATTTTTAAATAACATCCCTGCTCTGTTCTTTATACCTTGGCCTTGAGTGCTTCCTCAAGTGCTTTCAGATACTGTTATTTGCTAAAGATGCAATTGCCTTCATACAGTTTTTACATCAAGCTAGTTTCTTAAGGAGAAGATTTCTGTATCATCTATTCTTGCCAAAAGTTAGATCATTAGCAGATGATACATTTTATAATAGCATGAAATGTTTTTGGAGAGGTTGCAATAACAAAGAAATGGTGGGCCTGCTTCTAGAGCTACAAAGATTATTAAGAAGTTTGTCTTCAAAGCATTGTTTTGGTGGCTACGTGTAGAACATCCACATTTTGTCACAGTTGTAGCCAAATTGGGTTAGTTTTGTTTTGTTTTTTACTTTAGGATCCCAAAGATGACTAGCAAGTTTAAACACATGTTTAAATATGTCTGCCCAACCTCCGAGTGCCGGCAAAGATACACTATGAACTGAACATTACAGAAACATGGCATATATGTCAAAGAGTTGTAAGAATAACTGTATTCCTTTGGATTATCATCACATTAAGTGGTCTTGGTCTCTTAATCTGTGATAAACATAGTTGTCATCATTGTATCATCATTGTATCTGGAAAAAAAAAATTTCCTCCCTGATTTAGATATCGTGTGTTCCTGGAGACTTCTGAACACAGACACTTCTAAGAAAAATTTACACTTGTATGTATTCAGCCCATTCATTCTATTAAAATGTAAGGAGCTTCTGCCTCAAGAGATTTGCAGAGATAATTGAATAACTTAATTTAAGGTGATGAGAAACATATTGCTGAGACAAGTTATAAAACATAGTGGTAGGTTAAATGCCTAATTCTGCCACATATTAATTGTGCTTTGGATGGAATATTATATAAGACCAATGTAGGATCTTTTTTAACATAATTGTGGAAAATTCATAACAGTCTTAATAGTTATACATTAGGCTGCTTTACTTATATGTGTATTTCCAAATATTTATAGTTTATTTAAACTTCATTTGAGTTATTTGCATGCCCATATACATACTCTTTTTGTGTTAAACCTTCCCATATGCTTGTACTCCCCCAGTACTGCCCATCTTACTTTGCCTTCTACTTCCTAGCTTAGCTAAGGCTAGACTCAAGAATTTCTATTTCATTTAATGTTAATTGTAAGTACCTCTTGGTTTATTTCTGAAATAGTTCCCCCCTCCCCCATGGAGTTTAACTCTTTGAAGATTTCTAATGTGTTTTCCCCTTGACTTTCCTTTATTTTTAAAGATTTTATTTATTTATTTGACAGACAGAGATCACAAGTAGGCCAAGAGGCAGGCAGAGAGAGAGGAGGAAGCAGGCTCCCTGCTGAGCAGAGAAGCCGATGCGGGGCTCGATCCCAGGTCGCTGAGATCATGACCTGAGCCGAAGACAGAGGCTTTAACCCACTGAACCACCCAGGCACCCCCATTATATGTTTATTTTAATAAACATATTAATTAATTTTAAAAAAAGGAAGGTCATACTATACACAGTCTATAGAAACCCTACTTTAAATATAAAGGCAGAGGTTAGCAGATAGAGAAAACATACTATGCAAATGTTAACCACAAGAAGGCTAGTGTAGCAATATTAATTTCAGACAATATGGGCTTCACAATAAGGAATATTATCAAGAATAAAGAAGGACTTCACACAGTCCATTTTCCAAGAAATAAGTATCTTTAATGTATACACACGTAACAGCCTGCCTTCAAAATTTGTAAGCCAAAAACTGATGGAACTAAAAGGTGAAATAGAAAAATCCACAACTGTAGCTGGAAACTTAAACATTCTTCTCTCCGTAATCGGCAGAACAAGCAGGCAGAAAAATCTGTACGGATCTGGACAACCTGAGCAATACTCAACCAGCCTCACCAGTACTCTAACAGACTTTTATGGGACACTTCACAACAGCAGAGCATAACATTTTTCTTAAGGGCCCTTGGAACATTCACCAAGATAGACCATTACCTGTGCCATAAAGTAAATCTCAACAAATATCAAAGAGTTAAAATCATCTAGATTATATTCTCTGATCATAATGAAATCATAACAGAAAGGAAAAATCCTTATATATTGAGAAATTAACACACTTTTAAATAATCTCTGGGTCAAAGAGGAAATCTTAGGAGAAATTATAAAATATGTATGTGTGTATGTGTGTGTGTATGTATGTATATGAGAGAGGGAAACTTACAGCATTTGATGTTTATATTAGAAAAGAGAAGGTACTAAATCAGTAAACTTTTGTTAAAACTCATAAACTCAAGAAAGAAGAGCAAAAACTTAACCCAAAGCAATCAAAAGAAAAAATTCAGAAATAAATGAAATTTAAAACGAAAGCAATAGAGAAAAGCAATCAAGCAAAGCCTAGTTTTTTGATTGCTAAACTTCTGGCCAAGCTGACCAAATTAAAAGAGAAGGCACAGGTTATCAATATCAAGAATGAAAGAGGTACTGGCAGAAAGGTGGGCGCCAGTGGACAAAACAGAGAGCCCAGAAAATAGACCTACACAGATATATTCTGTTGTATTTTGACAAAGGCAGTAAAGCAGTTCAGCCGAGAAAGGATAGCTGGTCCAACTGACTCTCCTGGAACAGTTCACCATCCATATGCAAAAATAAAACCTCAAAATACAAATCATACCTTATTCAAAAATTAACTAAAAACGCATCATAGACTCAAGCAGAAAATACAAAACTCTGAAACTTTTAGAAAAAAATTTTGGAAGAAACAATACACCAAAAACACGATCCATAAAGAAAATTCTGATATATTGATGCTATCAAAAAAGTTTTACTCTGTAAAAGGTCCTACCCAGAGAATAAAAAGACAGCCTACAGATGAGGAGAAACTGTTTGCAAATCACATACTCGTAAAGGATCTGCTTCTATGATAATACAACTGTACATCTATTAGGATGGCTAAGATTTAAAAAAATAAAATCAGTGGTACTGTGATAGCATTGTATGGGGACAGATGGAAAAGCTACATTTGTGAGCACAGCATACTGTATGGAGTTGGGGAACTGCTGTGTTGCACACCTGAAAAATGTAACATCATGGGTCAGCTTTACTTGGGTGCCTGGTTGGCTCAGTCGGTTAAGTGTCCAGCTCTTGATTTCAGCTCAGGTTTTGATATCAGAGTTCAAGACCCGATATCAGAGTTCAAGGCGAGTTCAAGGCCCGATGAGGGCTAATTAAAAACAAAACAAAAACCCAGCATTCTAAAATGCCAAGTTCTGACAAGGATGCAGAGCAACAAGAACTCTCGTATATTCATGCTTAGAGCAAAGTCACACACCACTTGGGAAAACAGATCAACAACGTCTTACAAAGTTAAATATATACTTGTCATACAACCCAACAGTCCTCTCCTAGAGAATTTACACAAGTGAACGGAGAACTGTGCTTATAGAAATCTGTATTTTTCACAGTTGCCAAAAACTGAGAACAACCTAGATGTCCTTCCAACAGAAGAATGGATGCATATATACACTGTGGTACATCCAAAGAGTACTGCTCAGCAAAAAAAGGGACGAGCCACTTATTCACAGCAGTATAGATGATCTTAAATGAGTTTTGCTAAGTGAAAGAAGCTGGATCCAAAAGACTACATAGCATTTGATTCTATTTATATTTTATTCTGCAAAATGCAAAACAGATCAGTAGTTGCCAGGGATGGAGAGAGGAGTTGACTGCAAAGGGTATGTGAGGTGAATTTTTGAGGCGATGGAACTCTTCAGTGATCCTGTGCTGGTGGGTGTACATATGAGTCTATGCCTCTGTTAAAACTCATAAAACTGTACAAAGAGTGGTTTTACTATATGCGGTTAAAAATCAACCAGGATTCCAGGGGAACTGCAGATGGAATACAGACTGTGACACATGAATATGGCTGTAGTACAAGTCTGTGACAGGATGATCCGGAAGGGGACGGGGAAGGAGCTCTCAGTAACTTTGGAAACGGTTTTAACTCTAGATAGAGAAAACAAAAAAATGAGGAAGTCATTGTGCTCAAGAGGGTACATTTTTAGACAACACTCAAACAGTGAGTACATTGTAGATAAAGCCAGGTTTTTCATTGTTCGGGGGCGGGGGGGACTTACAAATAAGCAAGGTGGTTGGGGTTGGGGAAGGAAGGCTACAGTGAACACTGTGTTTCTGGGCTATTGTTGGAAGTTTCAGTATGAACTTACTTTCTTAACATAGATAGAGAAATATCAATGTATATACACGTGAATAGTGTAACTCATATAATTCCTAGCTCTACCGACAGACCCTTCAGGTAATGGCACCTGATAACTGAACACACCTAGTACTCAGACCTTTGTTTCTAAACATTCTCCAATAAAAGGAATCAGTATTCCTTGGAGAAATGATTGATTATAGAGTGGGAGCAATAAAAATACAGGATGAGTCGGAGATGCCAGTGGATAAGGAAGTGCAGGTGAAATGCTTACAGGAACCAGCCTCTCTGAAGAGCTCCAGTGGCCCAAACTAGAACAATTTAAGCAACAAAATAAGTAACAATAGTATTGGATTAGTACCCAAGGAATACAAAATACCAAGTCTGTTATTGATAAAAATGATGAAAGAAACAGCTCTTCCTTAGAGAAGAGTTCTAATTATTACATGTAGAAAGAATGAGAGAAATAGCAAATCATCACTGTCATTACCACAGTACAGAGATCATGGCCAGACAGGGTCAATGGATGCTAAAACGAGTGAGCGAAAGTTTAAGGAAAAACAGGGTGTTTGCATAGCCTCAAAATGTCTCTCCCCAAATAACTGACAAAGGGAACAATAGTAATTTTGTAGTAGGGAGTCCTTGAAGACGCGACTTTCACCAGCAATCGAGTTTAACATCACCAATAATGGACTGACATACCTTCTGGTATGTGCTAAGAGGGTCACATCACCTCTTTGGTACTCTTCCAAAAATCCATGCTCTCTATCCAAGAAAATTTAAGACCCAAATTACGGGACGTTCCATGAGATATCCACCCAGTACTCTGCAGTTTTTTTTTATCCAAAGATTTTATTTATTTATTTGACAGAAATCACAAGTAGACTGAGAGGCAGGCAGAGAGAGAGAGGGAAGCAGACTCCCTGCTGAGCAGAGAGCCCGATGCGGGACTCAATCCCAGGACCCCGAGATCATGACCTGAGCCGAAGGCAGCGGCTTAACCCACTGAGCCACCCAGGCGCCCCTACTCTGCAGTTTTTAAGGTCATGCAAAATGAGGAAAGATGGAGGGAGCGGTCACAGACCAGAGGAGACGAAGGGTATGTGACCGGTAAGGGCATGTGGGATGCAGCATCCAGTCCTGGAGTAGAAAAAGGACATCGGTGAAAGATGGGTGAAATCCAGGTGAAGTCCTGTAGCCTCAGTTATTGCTGGTTCCTCTGTCAGTTTGACAGTTGTCTCGTGCTTCTTTGAGAGGCAGACCCGGGTGGGGTGGTGCTGGGGTGTGTGCTGTGATGGTGTGCTCTCTTCACAGCCGCTCTCTACGGGTAAAATTATTGCAGGATACCGAGTTAAAGATACACACAGGTGTAACAGGTAACCCCGAAAAGAAAAACATGTGGGCATTCAGGGTAGTCATTTGGCTCACCGTTTAGGAACAGGATGTCGAACACCTGCCCCTGTCTTTCAGAGAGGCTACAGAAAGTTTCATTTAAGGCTCAGTCAACTGCAGAAGGTAAGGGCAGACCTGCATGGAGGCCTTCAGCTGCTGGTCAGAACTATCTCTGTCTGGGCTTTCTTTCAGAGATCATGAAGCAGCTCTTAGAAGACTCAGAATTTGCCATATAAACTATTTTACACCCTTGGCCTGGCAGGTGCAAGTGGAAACCACACAGCACTTACCTGCAGTATTTGCATGCGGGTCCTGTGGTTGGAGGCCTGTGAAGATCTGTGTAACTCTGCCGCTGAAGGGCCTCTCGCCCACATTTGAGACAGCAGCTGTAGGCTGGGCGCTTGTTTTTCAGAGTTGGCAACCAGCCTGCCTGTGTTACCGTTTGTTTGCAGGTTGGCTGGCTTTTGGATCCGGGTCTCCTCCATCACTGATGCTTACAAAGACTTCCGTAGGTTGACAGAGAAACTTGACTCCTTCAAGTAAAATAAGAAAGCACTAGCTAGCAGATTATTTCTAGCCTGTTAGTATTTTCTGAATGCTTAGGAGAAGAGCAAATATGTGTCCTTCATCTCTTTTCTGGACGTGATTTATCAGTTCAGTTCTCTTCCAGTCTCATTAGCTTCATACATGTTACTGTTTTTCCGCAGCGAAATTATACACACGAAAGCTGTATTTGCATCCAAATCCGTGTTATCCAAGACTGTTATGAACTACTGTTGGAGTTCTTCTTATTTTGTAACACTATGCTAGCTGCGGTGGGAAATTAGAAAACAAAATAATTCCTGCTGACCGAAAAGCATACATCTAGGAGATAAATAATGGACGTGTGTGACCAGGTGGCCTAGGGATGCGAGGACGAAGTACTCTCAGGGTTTCAAGTATAAACCGGTGTCATGATGAGGAACTCTGTTTAAACACAGTGGCGGTAGCCCGGCGGTATGTGGGTGAGGCCGACACAGGAGTGGACGAAGCCAGGGAGCGGGAGCAGCTTTAAAGCCTGGCCTGCAAGAATCCGAAGAATCTTTCTTCTGAAAGCAGCTACTAGTGGAGATACGATAAATAATTTATATTTGTATTCACTACTTATATTTAATCATCTCTTTAGAGTTCCAAGCAACTGCTAGTGTCCAAATAACGTGTTT